>NW_027362820.1:4677500-5370000 GCF_046119375.1 Phyllobates terribilis
GGTCCCACAACATTACCCGTACCCTCCCCAGTGCACTTACTGGGAAGGACCGCCTAACCACAAATATGTGGACAGGTGAATGTGGCCAGGGACGGTACGGAGCAAGTCTACAGCTTTTTTTGCTGAGAGTTGTATTTAGCTCGGTGAAAGGACTGGCAAAGAGGGAAACCGTATCTACCCTGGGTGTCATTTCTCCCAGGAAGTCCTCTAATGCAGCTTGTTGCAGAAGCAATGGCAGCCCGTCCAACATCAACTCGCACTTGTCGGTGGTGCTTTGACACACAAACATCTTTCTTTGCGCATTTAATTTGATGAATACAAAGTTGGACAATGGCCTAATCTGTAATGCAATATGAGAAATAACATGCATAAGCATGTACAATCCACATTAAAAAAGCAGCCATAGAGTGTCCGGGAACCTTCTCCCACACTTTTCTTAGCTAAGGCTGCTTCTCGGCAGGGTTGGATGGGCCCACCAGAGAACCGGAGACTCCTCCGGTGGGCCTTGGCTTCTCCTTCAGGAGAGTTCATAGTGCCGAGGTGAGGCCATGATGATGATAGAGGCCACCATCTGCTTAGTTTTCTGTTAGTTGGAATGCAAGTAGGCAGCCAGCCACCCACAGGCTGCAATACTAAACTGCCAGATTTCTGGGCAGCTGCTTGCAATTGAAATATGGCCTTTTAGGCTCGTGGAGGCGGAAGCTTTTCACAACCCCATGCCGGCGGCGGCCAGGTGTCCATACTCGGTCCCCAGCCGCCACTATTTCTCCCGGTATCGTCTCCGCCTTCCACAAGCAGGGGTCCCACAACATTACCAGTGCCCTCCCCAGTGCACTTACTGGGAATGACCGCCTAACCACAAACACGTGGACAGGTGAATGTGGCCAGGGATGCTACGGGGCCAGTCCACAGGTTTTTTTGCTGAGAGTTGTAGTTAGCTTGGTAAAAGGACTGGCATAGAGGGAAACCGTATCTACTCCGGCTGTCATTTCTCCGTCACCAGGTTCCGCCCATTGTCACACATGACCATGCCTGGCGTGTATGTTCAGCGGTGAGAGCCACAGATCATGCTGCTGTGTTACAGCTTTCAACAACTCTGCAGCGCTGGGGGGGTTTGTCACCTAAGCATTAAGCATTTTTATACTAAAGAAAGATCCTATTGTTTTGGGGTTTTTTTACGCTATTTTTAAGACAAATGTATTCATTGGGAAATGTCATTTTAACATTTTACAACCTTATCTGGCAATGTGGTGTGTGACACATCATCAGACACATCCTGTTTTATTTATGATGGAGGAACTCTGAAAGTCATAAAGCCTATTTTTATATGGCCATCAGACGGCCCTTAATATTCTTAAAAGGCCAGCAGTCGGTCCTCGCTATTGTTAGGGAGCCATCAGCCAGCTATGCTTTGTTGTTCCCATTATTAACAAGTGGGTTTCCTATACTGTTATTGCGTATGCAGTAACTAAAAGGGCTGCCAAAAATTTGGACGCAACTCAATACTCCTTTGAAGAGACAGAGGGTCTCAGTAAAAAAAAGTTCCCATTATAAAGGAGTGAGTCCCCTATAGTGCTAATGCCCATGCTGTGACTGCAAGGGCTGCCAAAATCTGGGTAAAACCCCACTAAGAATTTAAACACACATAGGAGTAGGGCCACAGTAACAGCAAATTGCCATTAGAAAGGAGAGAGTCTGCTATACAGTTACAGGGTATGCAGTGAGTCCAACGGCTGACCAATATGAGGAAAAACCCCACTAAGAATTTAAAGACACATAGAGCAGGGCCACAGAACCAAGTATGACATTTTCCCATTAGAAAGGAGAGGGTCTGCTATACTTGTAATGCCCATGCACTAAGTGTATGGGCTGACAAACATTTACCCCTGGGGGGTATACATGAACATACTGTATAATTATTTTTTTTTTAAGTGCATCATAAAACACCCTTTAAAAAAAATTATGTGGGTGTAGGATGAGGAGAATGAGGAGGACAAGAGCAAATAGCCAAAATCAGGAAGCATATACCCATGTGTGGGTGTGAAGAGGTGCATGGGAATACACCTCCCAAAAAATTACACTGGATTTGAGTTTATGTTATGCTGCTATCATTCAGTGGTGTTGAGAAGTCTGGCCCAATCCAGCCCTTGTTCATTTTTATAAGAGTCAGCCTGTCAGCATTTTCAGTTGACAGGCAGATGCACTTATCAGTTATAATTCCGCCAGCAGCACTAAAAACCTGCTCTGACAAAACGCTAGAGGCAGGGCAGCCCAGGACCTCCAAGGCGTAGAGAGCCAGTTCATTCCACGTATCCAGCTTGGATACTCAATAATTAAAAGGCACAGAGGAATCACGGAGGACGTTGGTACGGTCGGCAAGGTACTCTCTCAGCATCTTTCCAAACTTTGCACTCCTTGTGAGAGTACCCCGCACTTCAGGGCCTGTGTGATGGGAGGGTTTGAGAAAACTCTCCCAGAACTTTGACAGTGTTCCCCTGCCTCTGCTGGATTGCATTTGTGTCTCTCTCGCCTGTACTCCTTGGTTGTCCAACGAACTGTGACCTCTGCCGCCAGCGTTTTCAGATGGGAATTTTGTTAATAGTTCCGCAACAAGGGCCTTCTGGTACAGCCCCATTTTTGTAGACCTGTCCGCCTCAGGAATAAGAGATATAAAGTTCTCCTTGAAGCGTGAGTCTAGAAGTGTCACCAACCAGTAATGACTCATCCAAAATTTTGAGATCGCGAGAGTCATGGGAAAGGCAGCGCAACATAAACTCAGCCATGCGTGCCAGACTGCTAACAGGCAAGACTTCCGTGTCCTCACCAAGAGGATGACTGACCATGCTCTCTTCCTCCTCCTCCTCTCTGTCCTCTGGCCATCCACGCTGAACAGACGGTATGACAGTTGTGCAGGTAGTACCATCTATAGCGTATGAAACTAGCTCCTGTTCTTCCTTCTCCTCTTCCTCATTGTCACCCAATCCACGTTGGGATGAGATGACGCTGGGCTGTGTGTAATCACCCTGTATGGTTCCTTGCTCCATCTCATCATGCTCCGCCTGCAATGCATCCTTTTTGATTGTGAGCAGAGAGTGTTCCAGAAGACAGAGTAGCGGGATGGTGACGCTAATTATGGAGTCATCGCCGCTCACCATCTTGGTGGAGTGCTCAAAGTTTTGGAGGATGGTACACATGTCTGACATCCATGTCCACTCCTGAGGTCTTATGTGTGGAGTCTGAACTGAATACCGACAGCCTTGTTGATGCTGGTACTCAACAAATGCCCTCTTCTGCTCACAAATCCTTCCCAACATCTGCAGTGTAGAGTTCCAATGCGTGGGGACATCACATACCAGTCTGTGAGCCGGAAGCTGCAAATGCTGCTGAAACATGGCAAGGGCGGCGGACGATGTAGGGGACTTTCTAAAATGGGCACACAGGCAGCGTACTTTAACAAGCAGATCCGGCAGCTCCGGGTAGGATTTGAGATATCGCTAAACCACAAGGTTAAGCACATGGGCTAGGCATGGTACGTGTGTGAGCTTGCCTTGCCTCAGAGCCGCCACCAAGTTCAGGCCATTGTCACACACGACCATGCTTGGCTGTAGGTTCAGCAGTGTGAGCCACAGATTTGCCTGCTCTTTCAGAGCGGTCCACAACTCTTCAGCATTGTGCGGTTTGTCACCTAAGCATATTAGCTTCAGCACAGCCTGTTGCTGCTTGGCTGAGGCAGTGCTGCAGTGCTTCCAGCTTGTGACTGATGTGGTCATTTCAGAGATGGAGGCTGAAGAGGAGGAGGAGGCTGAAGAGGATGAGGTGCAGGAGCTGTAGACTGTGGGGGCAACCCTGATTGACCTAGGGCCCACAATCCTCGGTGTCGAGAGGACGTGTTCCGCAGCAAGGTCCGACTGGGTCCCAGCTTCCACTATGTTAACCCAGTGTGCCGTCAGCGAGATGTATCGTCCTTGCCCACAAGCACTTGTCCACGTGTCCGTGGTTAGGTGGACTTTCCCGGTAACTGCGTTGTTAAGGACACGGCTAATGTTTTGGGACATGTGCTTGTGTAATGCGGGGACAACACACCGGGAGAAATAGTGGCGGCTGGGGACTGAGTACCGAGGGACAGCCGCCGCCATCAGGTTGCGGAATGCTTCCATCTCCACGAGCCAAAAAGGCAACATTTCGAGAGCAAGCAGTCGGGAAATGTGGGAATTTAGTAGTGTGGCCTGTGGGGTGTTGGCTGCGTATTTGCGCTTGCGTTCCAAGGACTGGGGTATGGACAACTTAACGCTGCGCTGGGACAAGGACGTGGACGTGCTTCCTGATGATGCTACTTGAGAGTGTGCAACGACAGGTGCAGGGCAGGAGGCATCTTCACATGCACCATGGACAGGGGATTGGCTTGCATGCACAACAGCGGAAGAAGCAATGGTGCCACCCGCAGACACTGTTTCTGGACCCTGGGGTTCAGCCCACAAAGTCGGGTGCTTTGCTGCCATGTGCCTGATCATGCTGGTGGTGGTCAGGCTGCTAGCTTTGCCACCCCTGCTGAGGCTGGCCTGGCAGGTGGTGCAAATGGCCTTTTTGGGGTTATCGGCAGAGTCTTTAAAAAACAACCAAACTCGGGAAGACCTAACAGTTGTACTGGCAACTTCCTTCGTGTTGCTGTTATGGGGAACGGTGCCTGCCTTCTGTCTGTGGCCACCACAATGCTTCTTCCTGCCTGTTGGGGTGCTCTGCTGTCCTCGCTCCGCATGTCCTCCTGCCAGGTTGGGTCAGTTACTATATCATCCACCACCTCGTCTTCCAGTTCCGCACCCTGGTCCTCCTCCTGACCTTCTGGCAATTGTGTCTCATCATCATCCACCTCTTGTGACACTTTCCCACCATCACCTTCGTGTGACCGTGGCTACTCAAATATTTGGGAATCGCTACATGTGATCTCCTCTTGACCCGCTTCAAGTGGAGCAGGCGAAAGGCCTGAATCTATAAATGGAAAAGTGAATAGCTCTTCAGAGTGTCCAAGTGTGGGATCAGTTGTCTCCGGACACTCGGCATGGTGGGAGGAAGGAGGATCAGGGTGAGGAATATGCGGTCCAGACTCACGGCTACTGAGACTTGACCGTGTGGAAGACAGGGTGGTGGTGGTGGTGGCTAAGTGACTGGAATCATTATCCGCTATCCAACCAACAACCTTTTGACACTGCTCTGCGTTCAATAGTGGTGTGCTGCGGTCCCCTAGGAATTGGGACAGGAAGGTCGGGCGAGAAGATGTGGGTGTTTGTTGTGGCACAATTTCAGCTTGCCTACGGCCTCGGCATGCACCATTACCATTACGTCCAGTTTCCAGTCCCTTGCCACGCGCCTTGCCCCTTTTTAAATGGAGGACAATATCTTCCACGCTCACTACAAATGGCTGAATTTGGAGCGAACTTATATGTAATCCGTGTGATGGAGAAACCACAGTTTTAAATACCTGGCCTGTAGGTAACTATTTTGAACAGCAAACCGGTGCCAAAAACTTTGCTGACACACTGAAAAAACATTTAAATGGAGGCCAAAAACGGCAGTATTTTAAGCGCAATTATATGTGATCCGTGTGACGGACAAACTACAGTTTTAATTAGCTGGATTTTTAGCGCTGTAATATGGAAAGGACCTGGCTGTATTCTGCAGTGCCAACAAGCAAATGGCGCAGAAAAACGGTGTTCTCTGGATTGCTTTTAAAGCAAATAATGAGGATTAAGATTCAAAAAAAAATTATTCCAGGCCCCTGAGACCTGGGCCTTTGTCTAGAAATATCTAACAGCAGCAGAAGGCAGAAGTGGAATGGAGCCTCTTGTGCTATATGCACTGCAGTCTGCTATATACACTGCCTGCCTGATATCTCTGCAGATGAATTAGTCCTCAGAAGGACTGTTTGTTGAGATGGATATATGTAATGTACTTGTTTTCTCCCTACACTACCTAATACACAACCAAATCTCTCCCTAGCTCAGCAGTACCTCTCCCTACACTGCCTGATTGCGGAGTAGACTGACGAGCACAGCGGCGCCAGGACTGATATAGAACTGATGACGCTGTGCGGCCAGCCAATTACTGTAATACCACAACCAACATTGCTGCGGCATTACAGTGGGTTGCAGGCAATCCCTGCATGTTGATTGGCGCTCTAAAGAGTGCCAAACATGCAGGGAGGGGACCCGAGCATCCGCCCGAGCATCTCGCAAGTAGTCAGCGAGCTCTGAGCATCTCGAGTACTGAGATGCTCGGGCGAGTACCGAGTACTTGCGAGTATGCTCGCTCATCACTACTCAAGGTATCTAAGGATACACCTTCTCTCATCTAGGGAGTGAAATGTAATTTCCCCTTGGGTCTTTGGTTCATCACAACACGAAGGGAGCACTATTTCCTGACTTATGTGAAATCTAGAGCTTACTTTTGGGAGGAAAGCTGGATCTGGCCTCAATATCATCCTATCTTGTAAGATGTTTGTAAAAGGGGGATTGATTGTGAGAGCCTGTAACTCACTCACCCGCCTAGCAGAAGTTAGTGCCACCAGTAGTACTATTTTTAGTGTAAGCACTTTAATAGCAGCGGATGAAATGGGTTCAAAGGGAGCATTTGTAAGGGCATTCAGGACTAAATTAAAGGTCCCAGGGAGCTACCCTAGGACTGGCTATAGGTTTGGACGAAAAAGATGCCTTTATAAACCTACATATCAATGGTGATCAGATATTTTATGATCAAATACCTGCACATTTAAGGAGCTAGTGGAGAGACCCCTCTCTAGACCTTTTTGAAGGAATTCTAGTATTTCCGAAATGGGAACTAGCTGACTTTGGGGAGTCATGACCCGATCGGAAAATTTAAAAAATATATTCCAAATCTTTTCATATTTAAGGGAGGTGACTTTTTTTGCTCAACAAGAGAGTTGAAATTAAATTTTCTGAAAAATCCCTGGCCGATAACAATCGCCTCTCAAGTTCCAGGCAGTTAGGTGTAATCTGGGAACCTGAGGATGGGTCACCGGACCTTGGGATAGTAGATCTGGATTGTCGGGTAGGCTCCAGGGGTCCGAGATTGACATGACTCTTAGCCAAGTAAACCAGGCCCTTTTCGGCCAGAAGGGGGCAATCAGTATTATGCTGTCTTTTTCCTTGCGCATCTTCTTTAATACTATGGGAATCAAGGGAAAGGGCGGGAAGGTATATGCCAGGCGAAACCCCCATGCCTGCAGAAGGGCGTCCACCCCGTCTGGTGACTCCCTTGGATTTAGAGAATAGAATTTTTCTACCTGATGGTTTTCTCAGGTGGCAAATAAATCTATTTTCGGAAGACCCCAGGACGAACAAATTTGATTGAAGACTTCTCCTTGATTGAGTGAATGGCGACTTAAAAAAATAAATAAAAAAAATCGGTGATGATAATTTCTGAACCCCTTAAGTGGCGGCTTGATAGAAGATTTTGCCCCGCCATGGAGAATATTTTCTCTACCTCTAACATTAATGGGTCTGACCTGGTTCCCCCTTGGCGATTTAAACAAGCCACTGCTGTGCTGTTGTCCATCCCCATACAGTATTTTAAAGGTTGCCTGTAATGCTTTCCTGACTGCGGTCAGTTCTTTTAGGTTTGAAGAACCGCTTTTTAATTTGGAATCCCATAGACCCTGAAACCAACACCCCTCTAGGTGGGCACCCCAACCTGTTGGACTTGCGTCCGTGGTGATTATGACTGGATTTTGTACTGTCCATGAGACATTCAAGAGATTTTTTGAATCTGCCCACCAATTTAGAGAATTTAGTGTTTTTGCAGACAGCTGAAATTAGTAGTCCAGCCGATCTCCTACCGAGGTCTGTATTTCCAGGATCTCCCACTGTAGCCTTCTTGTGTGAAAATGAGCCCACATGTACCACTGGAATTGTTGCTGTCAGGGATCCTAGCAAGGACATGGCTTCTCTTACCGAGATATGTCTTTCTTGAATATTTGCGATTTTTTGTTTGATTTTTTGAACCTTCTCTTATGGGAGGAAGGAACGCTGATGAATAGCATCCAGGTTGATGCCCAGAAAACTTTGAAGTTGGATGGGCTTGGGTCTTGATTTTTCTTCGTTTACTATGCAACCCAACCTTGTTATGATGGATAGAACTTGTTTGGCTGCTACAGTACAGGCTTTTTCTGAGTCCCCGACTATTAAAAAATCGTCTAGGTATGGCACTATTAATGTCTTTTTTCCATACATAGGATGTCATTTCTGCCAATACCTTGGTAAAAATTCTGGGCGCTAGTGACACCCCAAATGGTAGGCACTGATACTGCAGATGCAAGAGGTCACCTTGGAATTCTACAGCCACCCTGAGATATTGTTGGTGGTCTGGGTGGATTGGGATGTAATAGTATGTATCCTTTAAGTTTATCACTGCCATGAAACCGAAGGGGTACAAAAGCTTTACTGTCGATCTCAAAGTCTCCATCTTGAATTTTTCTGTTTTTATACATACGTTCAAGGCTTTTAGGTTTATTATTGTTCTGTAGGAACCATCAGGCTTTTTTTATTAGAAATAGATTGCTGTAAAATCCTCTTCCTTTTTCTAGCTATGGCACACTGACTAACACGAGTTTGTCTGGTAACTTTATGATTTCCGCTTCTAATACAATCTGCTTTGTCTTGCCTACCCGGGTCTCTATCATCCAAAGTGGGGGAATGGAAGAAAAAAATATTTTTAAGCCTCTGGAAAGGGTATCCGCTACCCATTGAGTAGCGGGCAGCGAGGCCCACTGATGAAAAAACTGCTTTAATCTTCCCCCCACTGGTAAACGGGCATCATTGGTGTTAGGGCCCCCCTTTGTAGGTGGTACCCTTATTAAACATGAATCCCTTGGACTGACTCCTGTCTCTTCTCCAGGCTCGACCCCCTCTTCCACTATCCTCTCTCTGGCTTCTTCCTCTTCCCCCCTAGTAGTTGACCCTAGAAAGGATTTTTTATATTTTTGAGAGGGAGGGGAAAAATGTTGCTTTTTATCGGCCGCCTTCTCTAATATGTCGTCCAAGACAGTACCAAATAAATAGTCACCTTGGCAGGGAATGGCATAATTTCATTTTGGATTGGAAATTGGCTGACCAATTCTTAAGCCAAAGGGCTCTCCGTGCCGAGTTTGAGAGACCACAGGCCCGGGCCGCAAACCTCACCCTATCTACTGAGGCGTCAGCCAAGAAGTAAGCTGCTTTCTGGATAGTGGGGAGTGCTTCCCGGAGTTGTTCCCTAGGACATTCATTACTTATCTGGGACTCCAGTTCTTGTAGCCACTTTACTAGAGACCTGGCAGTACATGTGGCTGCGATGCTGGGCTTAAAGGAACCTGCTGCTGCATCCCATGTGCCCCTCAGGGAAGTGTCAGCCTTTTTATCTAAAGGATCTTTTAAAGAACCTAGATCCTCAAAAGGAAGGGCTACCTCCTTAGAAACTCTGGCAATAGCCACGTCAATCTTTGGGGATCTTCCCCAAACACTAGTCAACTAATCTTCAAAAGGATACTTCCGTTTAAGTGTGTTTGGGACTGACACCTTTTTAACTGTTTTTTCCACTCTTTTTTTTATCAAGGAAAGTAAGTTTTTGTGGACTGGCAACACCTGATGTTTGTGCTCCTCCAGGTTACTGAACATGAAATCCTGCACAGATCTATGCTCTCTCGGGGTCTCTACCCCCATAGTAGACCTAATGATTTTTAGTAGTTTTGTCGTTTCTTCCACCGGGAAGCAAGGTTGGCCATATTCCCCATCAGTTGAAGATGGTTCTGAACTATCAGAGTCAACTAATTACCCTGAGCTAATGTCTGAGTGTGTATGCTGTACGCCTGAGGAGGTGGACGGACCCAGAGTATGTCGTATTTCCTTTTTTACAGTGTTTTTAACTTCGTCTTTGATTAAGGTTTTTATCTCCTGAAAAAGAGACGGGGATTCCTCCATTACTGTTTTCTCTATACCGGCCCGGCAAAGCTTTTTAGTGTATGACTAAAGCTTCCTTGCATAAGGCATATTCTTTATTTTTTGTCTTGGTCACTGTTTTCCTGGGTCTATCCTAAAATAGATAATGACACTAGTCAGTATGTGTGTGTGTGTGTGTGCAGGAGAAACACTCACCCCGCCCCGGAACTACCGCGCCAGGAGCAGGGCTTGGCTCATCTCCTTATGCCATGTTTGGATTCTCCATCTTCTCCGCAGGGACTGGAACACCAAAAACTTAGAGCAGTAGTACACTCAGCAATGTTATACCAAGCGCACTTCAGCTGCTCAGGGACCCACACCATGTGCCACTTATAATCAGTGTGGGAGGAGCAGGGGTTGGTCTCTCCTCTCCTTTTTTTTTTTTTACTGCGGCGACCTCCGCACAAAGCCACGTGAATCAGTGGTCTCCTCCTCCGGAAGCAGACCGCCCTGCAGCCCTCAAAGACGTCATATCCGGCATCACTATGCCCCCGTAAGTGACCCCGCACCGCGCATGCGCCGTTCTGCAAACCGGCGCTATCTTTCTTATGCGCTCCCAATTCTCTGCGGTCCTCTCAGCACCAACCTCTGAATCCAGAGGTGGCCCGTGGAAGTCCCGCGCTCCGGTTGGAGCGATTCCTCCAAGAAAAGTGCCCCCACCTCTTGGAACAGGCCTCCGGCCGCCAGGTTTACCGGGTTAGAACGGCACCAGGAGAAATCTCCCTAGGTATACTGTTCCACCGTAGGCATCCTCTTCCAGGAACAGGAAACCACACTGGGGAGGAAGAGAGGTGCCGCCCCTTTTATTTTAGGAAGTTTCCTGTTCCTGGGGGCAGATACTCTCTCTCTGTACGGTGCTGTCATGATGAAGGGTAAAACTACTGACTGACTACTGACCAGATACTGATAGTGGGCCGTGGCCTAAGTGAGTATAGTAGTCGGGGTAGTCGGTGGGGTGGATGGTGCCATATTGTATGTATAAGGGGCAATACTGTGGGAAAACTCCCCTAAAATAAAATCTTAAAAACTTTTCTTTTTAAATATATGCATTGAAAACTGGACTAACAACACACATATATATCTATTTAAAACTAGCAAAGTTACAAGCTGAATGGCTTGTTGTGGTGTATATAAACAGATGTAAACAATGATGCTGCTGAATAATTGATACAGTCACTACCTTACCCTATCCTGCCTAAACACGGAGCTTGGCATCCTAAGGAACGACAATGGCGCCTCCACTCACCTGTGGCTCTCCCTCAGAAGCCGGAGTTAACCCTGATATATATCAAAAAAGTACACTGATGCATTAAATAGAACCACATATGTCTCAAGGTATATATAAAGGAAAGGGTATGATAGTCATCAGAGAATGGTTCATCTGCCTCGACACGTTTCCCCAACACGTTCATCAGGAGGCTTAATACAGGGATGATAATTCATGATGTTCGGCATAGTGCGTCTAATAGCCAGGTGTCCATGTTTAAATATCCCACTTCATCCAAACCCCTCCCCAAACTAGGAAACTAGGAAACACATTCCGATTCTTAAAGGTGAATTGTTATAAGACATATAGAATGGAGTCTGTCTACAATAATATACTGCACCTGCGCTACTTCACATGAGCTAGAGGTCAGATAATGTCCATCCCCTAGTGTGCATGTCCGGAAGTGACGTGCTTTACACTGAAACGCCTGATAAACTCGTAGTAATGAGTTCCACGCCTGAGAGCAGAATGGCCTATATGTGTCTGGACCATCATCCTTGTCAGTAAAGTAACATTCGGTTAGAGGGTTTGTCTATGCGTTACATCACGTCACCTGATCACAGGGGCATAATGGGGGCATTACACTGTGTGGTGGCATCATACATACTGCATAAGGGGCATACTGGGGACATTACACTGTGTGGGGGCATCATACATCCTGCATAAGGGGCATAATGGGGGCATTACACTGTGTGGTGGCATCATACATACTGCATAAGGGGCATACTGGGGACATTACACTGTGTGGGGGCATCATACATCCTGCATAAGGGGCATAATGGGGGCATTACACTGTGTGATGGCATCATACATACTGCATAAGGGGCATAATGGGAGCATTACACTGTGTGGGGGCATCATACATACTGCATAAGGGGCATAATGGGGGCATTACACTGTGGGGGGCATCATACATACTGCATAAGGGGCATAATGGGGCATCATACATCCAGCATAAGGGGCATAATGGGGGCATCATACATACTGCATAAGGGGCATAATGGGGGCATCATACATACTGCATAAGGGGCATCATACATACTGCATAAGGGGCATAATGGGGGCATTACACTGTGGGGGCATCATACATCCAGCATAAGGGGCATAATGGGGGCATTACACTGTGGGGGCATCATACATCCAGCATAAGGGGCATAATGGGGGCATTACACTGTGGGGGCATCATACATACTGCATAAGGGGCATAATGGGGGCATTACACTGTGGGGGCATCATACATCCTGCATAAGGGGCATAATGGGGGCATTACACCGTGTGGGGGCATCATACATACTGCATAAGGGGCATTACACTGTGTGGGGGCATCATACATCCTGCATAAGGGGCATAATGGGGGCATTACACTGTGTGGGGGCATCATACATACTGCATAAGGGGCAAAATGGGGGCATTACACTGTGTGGGGGCATCATACATCCTGCATAAGGGGCATCATACATCCTGCATAAGGGGCATAATGGGGGCATTACACTGTGTGGGGCATCATACATCCTGCATAAGGGGCATAATGGGGGCATTACACTGTGTGGGGGATCATACATATGGCATAAGGGGCATAATGGGGGCATTACACTGTGTGGGGGCATCATACAACCTGCATAAGGGGCATAATGGGGGCATTACACTGTGTGGGGGCATCATACATACTGCATAAGACGCATAATGGGGGCATTACACTGTGTGGGGGCATCATACATACTGCATAAGGGGCATAATGGGGCATTACACTGTGGGGGGCATCATACATACTGCATAAGGGGCATAATGGTGGCATTACACTGTGTGGGGGCATCATACATCCTGCATAAGGGGCATAATGGGGGCATTACACTGTGGGGCCAGTAAAGGGGTCCTGTACTATGAGAACAATACGTTTCCTCCCTTCCTGTCTCCATAGTTGGGTCGTATGTATCTATTACAGGAAACAGAACAAAAACCTCTTGATTCTTATAAAGGGGCAACACCAGACTCCAAAAGTCTCGGTGCTGAAGGGGTTAATGCCCCCTGCGCCCAGTAATGGGGTCTCCACATACCTCCACCTGCAGAGCCGCCACCACATATATGGCTGCTCTGGGCGCACAGGAACTGTGATGAGGTCACAGGAGGGGAGGAGTCAGGGGTCACATGATCAGGGGCCTCAGTGGATGCAGGACTCTGCTGTGCTGGTTGTCATGGTGCTGGATGAGCTGAAGTTTATGTGTGGGGTCAGGAGGGGTTTACAGTGTGGATGTAGCAGAGCCGCGTGTGTACGAGGTGTACGGAGCGGAGCCGTGTGTACGAGGTGTACGGAGCGGAGCCGCGCGTGTACGAGGTGTACGGAGCAGAGCCGCGTGTGTACGAGGTGTACGGAGCGGAGCCGTGTGTGTACGAGGCGTACGGAGCGGAGCCGCGTGTGTACGAGGCGTACGGAGCGGAGCCGCGTGTGTACGAGGTGTACGGAGCGGAGCCGCGTGTGTACGAGGTGTACGGAGCAGAGCCGCGTGTGTACGAGGTGTACGGAGCGGAGCCGCGTGTGTACGAGGTGTACGGAGCGGAGCCGCGCGTGTACGAGGTGTACGGAGGGGAGCCGCGCGTGTACGAGGTGTACGGAGGGGAGCCGCGCGTGTACGAGGTGTACGGAGCGGAGCCGCGCGTGTACGAGGCGTACGGAGCGGAGCCTCGCGTGTACGAGGCGTGTGGAGCCGCATGTGTACGAGGCGTACGGAGCGGAGCCGCGCGTGTACGAGGCGTACGGAGCGGAGCCGCGCGTGTACGAGGCGTACGGAGCGGAGCCGCGCGTGTACGAGGCGTACGGAGCGGAGCCGCGCGTGTACGAGGCGTACGGAGCGGAGCCGCGCGTGTACGAGGCGTACGGAGCGGAGCCGCGCGTGTACGAGGCGTACGGAGCGGAGCCGCGCGTGTACGAGGCGTACGGAGGGGAGCCGCGCGTGTACGAGGCGTACGGAGCGGAGCCGCGCGTGTACGAGGCGTACGGAGCGGAGCCGCGCGTGTACGAGGCGTACGGAGCGGAGCCGCGCGTGTAAGAGGCGTACGGAGCGGAGCCGCGCGTGTACGAGGCGTACGGAGCGGAGCCGCGCGTGTACGAGGCGTACGGAGCGGAGCCGCGCGTGTACGAGGTGTACGGAGCGGAGCCGCGTGTGTACACTGTTTACGGAGCTTAGCCGTACGTGTACAGAGATTGGAGCCGTGTGTACAGAGCGGTTTGTATACAGACCAGAGCCATGTATCTACATAGTGGAGTCATCTTTGTATGGAGCGGAGCCCTGTGTGGAGCGGAGCCACGTGTGTATGAGGTGTACAGAGTGGAGCCGTGTGTGTACGGAGCGGAGCCGTGTGTACGGAGCGGAGCCGTGTGTATGCTGTATACATCTGTATACCCCCCAGGTTCGGTCGAGACACCGCGGCTCTTTATCAGACTGTAGAAGAACTGACGCTGGACACTCGGTAAAACTGCGCTCGGACGTCTCTTGTTTCTCGCACAGATATTGATAACATAAGATGGAGTCAGACGAACCCTCCTACAAAACCTGATAACAGTCATTACTACAGGACTGGATGAGAAAGGGATTTATTCTACAAGAAACGCTGGGGCCACAAATGAGAGAATCCGGGCCCCGTGGCTGGATACTCCGGGACCCCAGCGTGTTAGGACCAGACGGGGTCTTTGTCCCTGGAGCTTCTCTGCTCGGTATAATGAGACTCTGATCTTGTTCTTATAAAGAGGGTTGGAGTAAAATAGAAGCTGCCTGAATATGAGGACCTTGTCTGATCTCTATGTCCTTGTGTACAGAGCTATGGAGATAGCGCTATTCTCTGTATATTAGATGTGATGTCGCTGGAGCCCTAATATTCCTGTACAGGGGTCTCTGTAGAGATAATCTTACCCCAGCATTATGGATTGGGAGAAGGGATAGGGGATTGGGGACATTTTTTTGTAATTCCCCTTCATAAAAAAAAAACTAGAATAAAAAATAACTGGTTAAAAAAAAGTGTTTCGTTTTCTCCCCATGTTGTTTGTAGGAGAAGTAAAGAGCCGAGGCTGAAGATGCTTTATCTCCTGAAGTCTACAAGAGGGAGGATTGGCAACTCCGAATGTCCTTGTCTATTTTGGGATTGTGAGTTAGGAAAAGGGGCAGGAGAACATTTTGGGTTTATTTTGGGGGCAAGAGATGCAATATTTGTCCATATAGTGTAAATATATGAATACAGTTAGGTCCAGAAATATTTGGACAGTGAATCTTTGTGATTTCAGCTCTGCAGGCCACTAATCTGGATTTAAAATGAAACAACTGAGATGCAATTAAAGTGGAGACTTTCAGGTTTAATTAAAGGGGTTGAACAAATATATCTTGTTAAACATTTAGTTACTGCAATCATTTTTCTACAAAGCCTCCTCATTTCAGGAGCTCAAAAGTAATTGGACAAATTAACGTTACCATAAATAAAATGTTCATGTTTAATACTTTGTAGAGAATCCTTTGCTGTAATTACTGCCTGAAGTCTGGAAGCCGTGGACGTCATCAAACACGCTGGTGTCACTATCCCCCCGCTTTCTGTCGAACTGAATATAAAGAGAAAGTCCGGTCTGCAGCTGATCTCTGACTTCCTCTTCATGTTTAATTCGTACGAAGGCAGGGATAGTGACGCCAGCTATGATTCGGGGCCTGGCTCACGTGTCACAACAACCGCACGAGAGCCCTGGGACTGCGAGTCCCGACATCACGGGAGGCGAGTATAAGCTTTTTTTATTTTATCCGGACCAAGTGTAGGGTATGACAAGGAGTTGTCCAAGTAGTGGACAACTTCTTTAAGCCTGTAAATGCAGCTTGATGGGGTTCAGATCTGGTGACTGACGCGGCCATTGCAGAATATTCTACTTCTTTGCTTTTGCACTATGTTTTGAGTCATTGTCCATCTGTACTGTGAAGCACCATCCAATCAACCTTACTGCACTTGGTTGAATCTAAGCAGAAAGTATCACCTTGTACACTTCAGAATTCATCCGGCTGCTTCTGTCTTCAATCACATCATCAATAAACACTAGTGACCCAGCACCATTGGAAGCCATGCAAGCCCGCACCATCACACCGCCTCCACCATATGTTACAGAGGATGTGCTGTGCTTTGAATTATGAGACATTCCAAGCCTTCTTCATACTTTCGTCTTCCCATCATTCTGGTACAGGTTGATCTTGGTTTCATCTGTCCCAAAAATGCTTTTCCAGAACTGGACTGACTTATTTAGATGTTTTTTTTTGCAAAGTCTAATCTGGTATTTGTATTTTTAAGCCTGATTAATGGTTTGTACCTTGTGGTGAATCTTCTTTATTTGCTCTCATAAAGTCTCATCTTTTATGGTAGATGTAGACACTGAAAGACATACTTCTCGGAAAGTGTTCTGCACTTAGGTTGATATTGTGAAGGGGCTTTTCTTCACCATGGAAAGGATTCTGCAATCATCCACCACTGTTTTCTTCAGTGAGTCCACACCTTTTTGAGTTCCAAAGCTCACCAGTGCACTTTTTTTTTGCAGAATGCACTGTACTGTTGATTTGGCCACTATTACGTTTTCTGCTATCTCTTTGGTGGATTTGATCTTTTCAATTTTGTTGAGAGCTCCATTCTGTGTTATGGGTTCACACCAACAGCTTACAGATACAAAAGCTACACCTGGAATCAGCTCCAGACCTTTTATCTGCTTCATTGATGATGGATTAATGAGGGAAGAGCCCATACAGCCAGTCAAAGAGCTTTTGCGATAATTGTCCAATTACTTTTGGTCCCTTGAAAAAGAGGCAGCTCCATATTAACCCCTTAAGGACCAGAGCATTTTCCTTTTTTGCGTTTTCGTTTTTTGCTCCCCTTGTTCCCAGAGCCATAGTGTTTTTATTTTTTGGTCAATATGGCCATGTGACGGCTTATTTTTTGCGGGACGAGTTGTACTTTTCAACGCCATTACTAGTTTTACCATATCATATACGGGAAAACGGGAAAAAATTCCAAGTGCGGTGAAATTGCAAAAAAAGTGCAATACCACAGTTGTTTTTTATTTATTTTTTTTACCATGTTCACTGAATGCTAAAACTGACCTGCCCTTCTTATTCTCCAGGTCATTACGAGTTCGTAGACACCAAACATGTATGGGTTCTTTTATATTTAAGTGGTGAAAAAAAATTCCAAAATTTGGTAAAAAAAAAAAAATAGCACCATTTTCTAAGACATTTAGCGTCTCCATTTTTCGGGATCTGGGGCCGGGTGAGGGCTTATTTTTTGCGCGCCGGGCTGACGTTTTTATTGATAACATTTTGGGGTAGATCCGATGTTTTAATCACCCGTTATTGCATTTTATTGCAATTTTGCGGCGACCAAAAAACGTAATTCTGGCGTTTAGAATTTTTTTCTCGTTACGCCGTTTACCGTTTGGATTAATTCTTTTTTTTCTATTGATGGATCGGGCGATTCTGAACGCGGCAATACCAAATATGTGTATGTAGGTTTTTTTTTTTAATAATTTATTTTGAATGGGGCGAAAGGGGGGTGATTTAAACTTTTATTTATTTTTTTTTTAAAATTATATTTTTAAAAACTTTTTTTTTCACTTTATGTATGCTTCTATAGTCTCCGTAGGAGACTAGAAGCAGCAACTATCCGATCGCCTCTGCTACATACAGTGGATCAGCAGATCCCCTGCATATAGCAGAATTGGTCCTGTGCTATGAGCGCCGACCACTAGGTGGCGCTCATAGCGACCAGCGCATGACAACCACAGGCGTCTGCTGCAGACCCTGGGATGTCATGCCCACCCATCGGTGACCCGCGATCACATGACGGGGTTGCCGATGGGCGGGGCTTAGGACGCGCTTCCCGGAAGCGCGCGTTAAATGCCGCTGTTGGAGATTGACAGCGGCATTTAACATGTTAACAGCCGCGGGTGGATCGCGATTCCACCCGCGGCTGTTGCGGGCACGTCAGCTGTAAGAATCAGCTGACATGTGCTCGGTTCAGTGCGGGCTCAGCCCTCACTGAAGCGGGGGAGGTAGCCTATGACGTACTAAGACGTCATAGGTTGCAAAGTGGTTTTAAATAGCTGTGATTCCTAAACCTTTACTCCAATTAGGATGTGACTACCCTTATATTAAAGTTGAGACTCGCCACTTTAAAGGGAATCTGTCACCCACTGGGAGATTTGAGACCTCTAATATGGTCATTGTAGCACCTTTTTTTTTTTTAATCTGAAACCCATTGAAAGTTTACTTGGCTGTGTGTCTTGCTGAAATGTAAACCCTCATTTCATCTTCATCATGTTGGTAGATGACAGCAGATTTTTATCAAGAATGCCTCGGTACATTTGTCCATTCATCCTTCCTTCAATGATATAAAGTTTGCCGTATGCTGAAAAACAGCCCCACATCATGATATTCCCACTTCCAAACTTCAATGTGGCTATGGAGTTTTGGTGGTGACATGCAGTGCCTTTCGGTCACCAAACATGGTGTGTAATACGGCATCCAAAGAGTTCAATTTTGGTCTCATCTGACCAGACTTTTTTCTCCCAGTATTTCACATTCTTGTCTAAATGTTGTTCAGCAAACTTTAAAACACGCTTAAACATACTTTTTGTTGAGCAATGGAGTCTTGAGTGGTCAGCGTACATACAGGCCATGAAGGAGGAGTATAGTTTTCTTTGAAAAAAATTGTACCTGCTGATTCCAGGTCTTTCTGCAGCTCTCCTCATGTAATCCTTGGCTCTTGGACAATTTTTGTATAATTCTTTTCACTCCTCTTTCTAAAACTGTCTGAAACCTGGTTATGGCCAATTATGCTGAAATTATGTTTTTTCAACTACCGGATAATTGATGCAACAGTGATCACTGGGACCTTCAGTAGTTTATAAATTCTTCTGTAACCAATGCCATCAGTATGTTTTGCAACAATAAAGTTGCATAGGTCTTGAGACAGCTCACTGGTTTTACCCATGATGAGATCTTTCCTGTGTGACATTCTGGTGAGAATTTCATGTCAATAGCACATTTAGAAATATATTTAGTTACAAAATTGGTGAAATGCGTGTGAAGGAAACTTATCATTGTAAAGGAAATGTAGAACAGCAGTAAAATAACTAGTTAAGTTAGCATCCACATGACCGTCTCTACACAAAGACAATGTCTGCCTACTCTTATTGCTGGAACTCAGAACCATAGTGGAGTCTCCTGGAAGAATACTGAGACACAAACTATTTAACCCCTTAATAACATCTGACGTACTAATACGCGTCTGTGCCCTGGGACTTAAGAGCCAGACCCGTATTAGTACGTCATCGCGATTGCGCGCGCACACAGGCTGTGCGGGCGCGATCGCCGCCGGGTGTCAGCTGATTGTCACAGCTGACACCCGGTACTATGTGCAGGGAGCGGTCCTGCACCGCTCCCAGCACATTAACCCCCGCGATGCTGCGATCGAAGTCGATCGCGGCATTGCGGGGGCAAGGGGAGGTGATCGGCGATACTCACCTCCTCTTCCGGCTTCCAGCGCAGTCTGCAAAGGCTTCCCGGGTGTTGCCATGACGACCCGATGTCGTCATGACAACATCCGGGTCACCAGAGAGCAGGAAGATTGCTTGGACATGCGCAGTGCATCTCCAAGCAATCTTCACACTGTGCACTTCTGACAGCCTTCATGGCATAGGGATGGTGCTCCATTCCTGTGCCATGCAGGTAATCAGAAAAAAAAAAGTGAAAGTCCCAGAGTGGGACAAAGTAATAAAGTGTATAAACTGTGTGAAAGTGGAAAAAAAAAAAAATGTGCAAAAATATTATAAAAAAATAAAAAAAATAATACACCAAAAATAAAAATATAATGTACCCATCAATAAATATTATTATAAAAAAAATTAAAAAAAAACAATAAAAGTACACATATTTGGTATCGCCGGGTCCGGAAAAACCTGACCTATAAAACTGTCCCACTAGTTAACCCCTTCAGTGAACACGGTAAAAAAAAAAAAAAAAAAAAAACGAAGCAAAAAACAATGCTTTATCACCATACCGCCAAATAAAAAGTGGAATAACACGCGATCAAAAAGACGCATATAAATAAAAATGATACCGCTGAAAACGTCATCTCGTCCCGCAAAAAACAAGCTGCCATACAGCTCCATCAGCCGAAAAATAAAAAAGTTATAGCTCTCAGAATAAAGCAATACTAAAAAATAATTTTTTCTATAAAATAGCTTTTATTGTGTATAAGCGCCAAAACATAGAAAAATGATACAAATGTGGTAC
Source organism: Phyllobates terribilis (assembly GCF_046119375.1). Taxonomy (NCBI): domain Eukaryota; kingdom Metazoa; phylum Chordata; class Amphibia; order Anura; family Dendrobatidae; genus Phyllobates; species Phyllobates terribilis. The sequence continues at coordinate 4,698,056 of NW_027362820.1, forward strand.
CGCTGTAAACGTACTGACCCGAAGAATAAAGCTACCTCATCAATTTTACCACACGCGGAACAGAATAAAAAAAAAAAAAACAATTCCTGAATTGTTGGTTTTTGTTTATTCTGCCTCCCAAAAATCGGAATAGAAAGCGATCAAAAAATGTCACGTGCCTGAAAATGGCACCAATAACAACGTCAAGTCATCCCGCAAAAAACGAGCCGTCACATGACTGTCTGCCAAAATCTGGAAAAATTATAGCTCTCAAAATATGGCGATGCAAAAACTAGATTTTACAAAAAATGCGTCTTTTAGTGTGTGACAGCTGTCAGTCATAAAAACCCCATATGATTCTGGCATTGCTGTAATCACACCGACCCGAAGAATAAAGTCGTCTAATCACTTATACCGCACAAGGAACGGCGTCAAAAATAAACTCTTGGGTTAGGATTGGGCTAGGGTTAGGGCTGGGTTTGGGGCTAGGGTTGTGCTGGGGCTAGGGTTGTGCTAGGGTTAGGGCTGGGGTTGGGATTTTTTTCAAAAGTAAGAAAAAAAGATGACGATATGGCGACTAGTGTTGAGAGCAAGTGCTCGCTACTTGAGTTTGCATCGGGTGCTCTGGTATGCATTGAGTATCGTGGGTATTTGAGTGACATGCTCGAGTCTCTGCCCCATATGCTTCGCGGCCAAAAAACTTTACGGGGATTGCCTGCCATGCACGAGCGATCCCCGCATGTTTTTTTTTGGGTGTCTAATAACCGTGAAACATGCGGAGCAGGGACTCGAGCATGTCACTCGAGCACACGCAGTACATGGTGCATACCTGAGTACCCGATGCAAACTCAAGTAGCGAGCACTTGCGCTCAAGAATAATGACAACTTATTCAATATGATGACCTAATGTAAACAAATTCTGTGCCGTACCTCTGGGTTCAAAATGTTCACTATACACCTTAATAAAATCCTTGAGGGGTATAGTTTCCAAAATGGGGACACTTGTGGGGGAGCTCCACTGTTTAGGCACATCACGGGCTCTCCAAACGCGACATGGTGTCCGCTAACAAATTGAATGGAAAATCAGCTCAAATTGTTAGCGGACGCCATGTTGCGTTTGGAGAGCCCCTGTGTGCCCGAACATTGGAGCTCCCCCACAAGTGACCCCATTTTGGAAACTAGACCCCCCAAGGCACCTATCTAGATGCATAGTGAGCACTTGGAACCCCAGGTGCTTCACAAATTGTTCATAAAAATGAAAAAGTTTTTTTTTTTTCACTTTTTCATTATTACGAATCAATTTGTGAAGCACCTGGGGGTTCCAAGTGCCCAATATGCATCTAGAAAGGTGCCTTGGGGGGTCTAGTTTCCAAAATGGGGTCACTTGTGGGGGAGCTCCAAAGTTTGGGCACAGAGGGGCTCTCCAAACGCAATGTGGTGTCCGCTAACAATTTGAGCCGATTTTCCATTCAATTTGTTAGCGGATACCATGTTGCATTTAGAGAGTCCCTGTGTGCCCAAACATTGGAGCTCCCCCACAAGTGACCCCATTTTGGAAACTAGACCCCCCAAGGCACCTATCTAGATGCATAGTGAGCACTTGGAACCCCTAGGTGCTTCACAAATTGATTCGTAAAAATGAAAATGTGTTTTTTTTTTCACTTTTTCATTATTACGAATCAATTTGTGAAGCACCTGGGGGTTCCAAGTGCTCACTATGCATCTAGAAAGGTGCCTTGTGGGGTCTAGTTTCCAAAATGGGGTCACTTGTGGGGGAGCTCCAATGTTTGGGCACACAGGGGCTCTCTAAACGTAACATGGTGTCCGCTAATTATTCAAGCAAATTTTACAATCAAAAAGTCAAATGGCGCTCCTTCCCTTCCGAGCCCTACAGTGCGCCCAAACAGTGTTTTTTCCCCAAATATTGGGTATCTGCGTGCCCAGGGGAAATTGCACAACAAATTTTGCGGTCCATTTTTTCTTGTTACCCCTGTGAAAATAAAAAAAATTGGGTCTAAAGTAACATTTTTGTGAAAAAAGTTAAATGTTCATTTTTTTCTTCCACATTCAAAAAATTCCTATGAAGCACCTGAAGGGTTAATAAAGTTCTTGAATGTGGTTTTGAGCACCTTGAGGGGTGCAGTTTTTAGAATGGTGTCACTTTTGGGTATTTTCTGTCATAAAGACCTCTCAAAGTGACTTCAAATGTGATGTGGTCCCTAAAAAAATGGTTTTGTAAATTTTGTTGGAAAAATGAGAAATCGCTGGTCAACTTTTAACCCTTATAGCTCCCTAACAAAAAAAAATTTTGGTTCCAAAATTGTGCTGATGTAAAGTAGACATGTGGGAAATGTTATTTATTAACTCTTTTGTGTGACATATCGCTCTGATTTCAGGGCTTAAAAATTCAAATTTTGAAAATTGCAAAATTTTCAAAATTTTCGCCAAATTTCCGTTTTTTTCACAAATAAACGCAAGTGATATCGAAGAAAGTTTTCCACAATCATGAAGTACAATATGTCACGAAAAACAATCTCAGAATCAGGGGGATCCGTTGAAGCGTTCCAGAGTAATTACCTCATAAAGTGACAGTGGTCAGAATTGTAAAAATTGGCCCGGTCATTAACATGCAAACCACCCGCGGGGCTTAAGGGGTTAAAATGCAAAGTGCTTGCCCCTAAATTAGCCCAGGATCCAGTCACAGACCAGCAATTGTAATATTCTAATCCAGTCCGTCCAGGAAACATGAGCCCAGGACCAGGCATATAAAAAATGGGTTGCACAAAAGAAAGTTGCTCACATGTGAGGGCCTGATGTGCCGGTCTGATTCAGAATTCATTCCCCTTCCCTCAAGGAAATAGAACTTAATTGTAGATGTAAACATTAAGGCATTCTGTTATTTATCCCTTTTTATTTTATAGCTGTTTTGCATATTTGTGTGGTTTTATTTTTACCTTTTTATACCTTTATTTGTAAACACTGTATATTTTTATATTAAAGCTTAAAATCTTTAATAGGTTTGATCCTTGTATGCTTTAAAGAATCCATAGCCTTTCAGAGAGTGTGTGGCCTTTTTGATTGTCTGACACTAACATACAGTGGGTACGGAAAGTATTCAGACCCCTTTAAATTTTTTCACTCTTTGTTTCATTGCAGCCGTTTGGTAAATTCTAAAAAGTTCATTTTTTTCTCATTAAAATATACTCTGCACCCCATCTTGACAGAAAATAAACAAATGTAGAATTTTTTGCAAATTTATTAAAAAAGAAAAACTGAAATATCACATGGTCATAAGTATTCAGACCCTTTGCTCAGTATTGAGTAGAAGCCCCCTTTTGAGCTAGTACAGCCATGATTCTTCTTGGGAATGATGCAACAAGTTTTTCACACCTGGATTTGGGGATCCTCTGCCATTCTTCCTTGCAGATCCTCTCCAGTTCCGTCAGGTTGGATGGTGAACGTTGGTGGACAGCCATTTTCAGGTCTCCAGAGATCCTCAATTGGGTTTAGGTCAGGGCTCTGGCTGGGCCAGTCAAGAATGGTCAAAAAGTTGTTCTGAAGCCACTCCTTTGTTATTTTAGCTGTGTGCTTAGGGTCATTGTCTTGTTGGAAGGTGAACCTTTAGCCAAGTCTAAGGTCCAGAGCACTCTGGAAGAGGTTTTCACTCAGGATATCTCTGTACTTGGCCGCATTCATGTTTCCTTCAATTGCAACCAGTCGTCCGGTCCGTGCAGCTAAAAAACACCACCATAGCATGATGCTGCCACCACCATGTTACACTGTTGGGATTTTATTGGGCAGGTGATGAGCAGTGCCTTGTTTTCTCCACGCATACCGCTTAGAACTTTTTGGTGATAATTCTATCTTCATCTCATCAGACCAGAGAATCTTATTTCTCATAGTCTGGGAGTCCTTCATGTGTTCTTGAGCAAACTCTATGCGGGCTTTCATGTCTTACACTAATGAAAGGCTTCCGTCGGGCCACTCTGCCATAAAGGCCCGACTGGTGGAGGGCTGCAGTAATAGTTGACTTTGTGGAACTTTCTCCCATCTCCCCAATGCATCTCTGGAGCTCAGCCACAGTGATCTTGGGGTTCTTCTTTACCTCTCTCACCAAGGCTCTTCTTCCATGATTGCTCAGTTTGGCTGGATGGCCACGTCTAGGAAGACTTCTGGTGGTCCCAAACTTCTTCCATTTAAGGATTATGGAGGCCAGTGTGCTCTTAGGAACCTTGAGTAATGCAGAAATTCTTTTGTAACCTTGGCCAGATCTGTGCCTTGCCACAATTCTGTCTCTGAGCTCCTTGGGCAGTTCCTTTGAGCTCATGATTCTCATTTGGTCTGACATGCACTGTGAGCTATGAGGTCTTATATAGACAGGTGTGTGCCTTTCCAAATCAAGTCCTATCAGTTTAATTAAACACATTTGGACTCCAATGAAGGAGTAGAACCATCTCAAGGAGGATCACAAGGAAATGGACAGCATGTTACTTAAATATGAGTGTCTGAGCAAAGGGTCTGAATACTTATGACCATGTGATATTTCAGTGTTTCTTTTTTAATAAATTTGCAAAAATGTCTACATTTCTGTTTTTTTTCAGTCAAGATGGGGTGCAGAGTGTACTTTAATGAGAAAAAAATGAACTTTTTAGAATTTACCAAATGGCTGCAATGAAACAAAGAGTGAAAAATTTAAAGGGGTCTGAATACTTTCCGTACCCACTGTATTTAGGGGACTTATCACCTGGGGTTTGATGAGTGGTGGCATCGTGTTCTGTAACCGGGGTGTGCGGACCAAGTCGGGGTGTTATTTACGCTCATTTTATAGCCTAGAACAGAGGTTGAGTGTTGGGTTGAGTGTGAGGAGATGAATTAACCCTTGCAGGCACACCCCACGTCACATGTTGAGAAGTGTGTACTTGACAACGTGTTCAATACTTATTTCACCCACTGTATAACAATGTGAAATATTGAATGCACATTGAACATAGCTTTTTGGATTAAAGATATTAGTAACTGCATATATTTTTAATTCTAATATACTATACTTTGCCGACTATAAAACACACCTAATCATAAGACACATCCAAGGTTAAGACTGCAGAAAAAAGGAAAAATATTTTTTCTACTAATTAAATTTTCCTTGCTGGTGTAAAGTGGAGGGGTGAATATTACACATTTTAATGTACTAGGGTAGAATATGGAACTAGTAGATCTATTGTTAGTGTTTCTCTGCACCATGTGTTTTATTCACATATAGGTTCACAGCAAGAACATTAATGAACACTCTACAGCGCACATATATACACACGCAACACTGCTGAATAGACAATGCATGCACTCAGCTCTGCTATATACACCAATTTACATACATTCACAGCTCTGCAACATAAGCACATTTACATACATTAACAGCTCGGCTACATATGCACATTTACATACATTCAAAGCTCTGCAACATATGCACATTTACATACACACAGATTTGCTACATAAGCACATTTACATACACACACAGCTCTGCTACATATGCACATTTGCTGTAACACAGAGTTTAATCTTAATTATTCAGACGTCTATTTTCAGTAAGTCAGGAGACTTTGTCATATTATCTGAATGTTGACACTTAAGTTGATATTTACTGCAACTTATTCCCTGATAATTTTGTGAGACAGAGATGTATGGTCTTTGAACAATTTTGCTATATATGTTGATTAACTATGTGAGCCCTGTGGCTTGTTGACTCGCAAAACAGAGGACAAACTATGCAAATCGATTAAATGCTCAAATAATGAAACCTAAGCCTCTGCCACCTTCCCCCCATACCTGTGAATGAGCCACAGATTTAAATATAAAAAGGGATTTCTGTCATGCTGCAAGTAGATTGAGAGACTATTTAGGACAGCATGCAGGACACATGGCTCGATCAAGCGGGATACAGGATGTTAGCTTAGGAGGACCCCGGCTCAGCTGAAAGGGATACAGATCTGCGCCATTGACGATCACAGAACCCATGGATACATTTGGGGAAAGCAGGTTGGGACAATGAGGTCACCTGGTCCCATGGATATTGTAACGGGTCTGGGAGGTGGAACCTCTGAGCTGCAATACAAGGGGGAAGTCCTTGTAAGGAAGCGGGTGACTCCCAGGGAGGGCAAGCAGGTAGTCACAGCAAGTGACGGGGACAGTCTCTGGGTAAGCGGGCAAGTGGTCACGGCAGGTGACAGGGACAGTCTCTGGGAAGACAGGCAGGTGGTCACGGCAAGTGACCGGGGCAGTCTCTGGGTAGATAGGCAGGTGGTCACGGCAAGTGACGGGGGCAGTCTCTGGGTAGACAGGCAGTTGGTCACGGCAAGTGACGGGGGCAGTCTCTGGATAGATGGGCAGGTGGTCACGGCAAGTGACTGGGGCAGTCTCTGGGTAGATAGGCAGGTGGTCACAGCAAGTGACCGGGACAGTCTCTGGGTAGACAGGCGAGGCGGGTACCTGACAGGTAGCTGGCGGGCGCACCCAGGTGAGCGGGCTGACGGAGACAGTAGGTAACAGGCAGGTAACTGGTGGACGCTCCCAGGTGAGCAGTCTGACAGACGAGGCAGGAGACAGGCAGGTGACTGGTGGACGCTCCCAGGTGAGCAGTCAGCAGACAAGGCAGGTAACAGGCAAGTAACTGGTGTACGCTCCCAGGTGAGCGGTCTGACTGACGAGGCAGGTAACAGGCAGGTAACTGAAGGACGCTCCCAGGTGAGCGGACTGGCAGACAAGGCAGGTAAGTAGGAGACGCTCCCAGGTGAGCGGTCTGACGGACAAGGCAGGTAAGTAGGAGACGCTCCCAGGTGAGCGGTCTGACGGACAAGGCAGGTAAGTAACAGGCTGGCAGGCAGGACGAGAAGTCAGGCTAGCAGCGGAACCTGAGGGCTGAAGCACAGGTGAGACACAGTGCAAACAACATTGCTCGGGCACCTCCATTTTGGAGGAGGTGCCTTATAAATGGGAGGTCCTCCGGCAATTGGCCGGGGACTCCTTAGGACGGCGCGCGCGGTCCCTTTAAGAGCGGGGGAGCGCGCGCGCGCCCTAAGCACACTGCCGGGGAAGGAGCGTGTGCCGGAAGCAGCGGGGAGAGAAGCGCTGGAGGACGCCGCGCCAGGAGTGGGGAGGTGAGAGGGACGGCATCTCTGCCTAGTACGGGGCAGAGACGCTGATGCTACAGTACCCCCCCCTTTAGGCCCCCTCTTTTTTTGGCCAGAAAGAAATTTTTCAAGGAGAAGCGGGGCGTTGATGTTTTCCCTGGGCTCCCAAGTTCTCTCCTCAGGACCAAACCCCCTCCAATCTACCAGAAAAAAGGTCTTTCCTCTTACCCTCTTGGAGGCCAGAATACGCTCTACCTCAAAGACGTCATCAGCGGAAACCGGAGCAGGAGGGGCACCTGGATTATTGGAAAAAGAGTTAAAGAGAACGGGTTTGAGGAGAGATACATGGAAGGAGTTAGGAATCCGTAAGGTGCCCGGGAGTTTTAATTTGTAGGCCACTGGATTAATTTGCCTGAGGATTTCGAATGGGCCGATGAGGGGAGGACCTAACTTGTAGGAGGGTATCTTGAGCCGTACATGTTTGGAGGAGAGCCAAACCTTGTCTCCCGGACGGAATTGAGGCGGATCCAGACGTCTCTTATCAGCATATCTCTTCATCCGCTCGGAGGACAGAAGAAGAGCGGACCTGGTACTCTCCCAAATGGTAGAAAACTCGCTGACAAGAGACTGCGCGGCAGGGTTGTCCACAGAGGCGGAGACGGGAAACGGAATCCGGGGGTGCTGGCCATAGACAACAAAGAACGGGGATTTGGAAGAGGACTCGCTCTCGTGGTTATTGTAAGAGAACTCGGCCCAAGGGAGGAGGTCCACCCAATCAGAATGGTGGGCATTAACAAAGTGCCGGAGATAGCTGGTAAGGATCTGATTGATCCGCTCCACTTGACCATTGGACTGAGGGTGGTAAGCGGAGGAGAAGTCCAGGGTGATGTCCAGCAGTTTACATGTGGCTCTCCAGAAGCGCGAGGTAAACTGAACCCCTCGATCCGATACGATGTGGAGGGGTAGGCCATGAAGACGGAAGATATGGCGGATAAAGTCCTTAGCCAGCTCAGGTGCAGATGGAAGACCAGGCAGGGGAATGAAGTGGGCCATTTTAGAAAAGCAGTCCGCGACCACCCAAATGACAGTACACCCGGCAGAGACAGGAAGATCGGTAATGAAGTCCATAGCGATGTGTTGCCACGGGGCAACAGGTATGGGAAGCGGCAGGAGATGACCAGCTGGTAAGTGTCTGGGAACCTTGTTGCGGCCACAAGATGAACAAGCAGAGACGAAGTCTACCACATCCTTACGCAGGGTAGGCCACCAGTAATGCCGGGAAATGAGTAGGAAGGTCTTTTTTTGTCCGGCATGGCCAGCAAGTTTAGAAGAATGACCCCAGTGAAGAACCTTCTCACGGTCAGGAGGCGCCACGAACGTCTTGCCGGGTGGAAGACGAGTCAAATCCAGGGGGGCCACATTCATTACCTTGGAGGGGTCGATAATGTGCATAGGCTCCTCCTCTTGGTCGGAGGACAGGAAGGATCGGGACAAGGCATCAGCTTTGACATTCTTGTCCGCCGGGCGGAAATGAAGAATGAAATCGAAGCGGGCAAAAAACAAAGACCACCGGGCCTGACGTGGATTAAGTCTCTGGGCATTTTGGAGATATGCCAGGTTTTTGTGATCCGTGTAGATGATCACCGGGTATAGAGCCCCTTCAAGCAGGTAACGCCACTCCTCCAGTGCCAATTTAACAGCTAACAGTTCTCGGTCTCCAATGGAGTAATTGCGCTCAGAGGAGGAGAAGATTTTAGAGAAGAAGCCGCAGGTTACCATTCTCCCGGAAGAAGACTTTTGGGTGAGTACCGCTCCGGCTCCAGAGGAGGAAGCATCAACCTCCAGGTAGAACTGTTTGTTGCAGTCCGGATGGTGCAGCACAGGGGCAGAGGAGAAGGCTTGCTTCAGGGAAAGGAAGGCCTCCTCAGCTTCGGGTGGCCATACCTTGGGATTTGCTCCCTTACGGGTGAGCGCAGATATGGGCGCAGTCCGAGACGAGAAGTGAGGAATGAAGAGACGATAGTAATTAGCGAAACCCAGGAATCGCTGTATCGCCTTCAAGCCCTCCGTACGGGGCCACTTTAGAACAGCAGAGAGCTTCTCGGGATCCATTTGCAAACCTGTCTGGGAGATAACATAGCCCAGGAATGGAAGAGAGGTCTGCTCAAAAAGGCACTTCTCGTATTTAGAATAGAGGTGGTTCTGCCTGAGCCTCAGCAGGACCCGACGAACATCCCTCCGGTGTGAGGGAAGATCCGGAGAGAAGACCAAGATGTCGTCCAGGTATACCACCACGCAGGAGTAAAGAAGGTCACGGAAGATGTCGTTGACCAGTTCCTGGAAGACGGCGGGAGCATTGCAGAGACCGAAGGGCATCACACGGTACTCATAGTGTCCGTCACGGGTATTAAATGCCGTTTTCCACTCGTCTCCCTGACGGATACGGACCAGGTTATACGCTCCACGTAGATCCAGCTTGGAAAAGATCCTGGCGCCTTTAAGGCGATCAAATAACTCAGAGATGAGCGGAAGGGGGTATTTATTTTTAACCGTGATCTGATTGAGTCCTCTATAGTCAATACAGGGGCGTAGCGAGCCATCCTTTTTCTTGACAAAGAAGAATCCGGCTCCAGCCGGGGAAGTAGACTTCCGGATGAATCCCCTGGCCAGATTCTCCTCTATGTACTCAGACATGGCCCGGGTTTCGGCCGCAGACAACGGATAAATACGCCCACGGGGTGGAGTGGCGCCAGGTACCAGGTCGATCGGGCAATCATATGGCCTATGAGGTGGCAATGTCTCTGCCTCCTTCTTACCAAAGACGTCAGCATAGGTCCAGTAAGGAGCCGGAAGACCGGGTAAATTAGCTGGGGTAGGTGGAAGACGAACCGGACGAACTGGAACCAGGCAGGTCTTTTGGCAGTCCGGCCCCCACCGGAGTACTTCACCGGAATGCCAGTTCAACACGGGTTCATGTGTCTGGAGCCAAGGTAGACCTAGCAATAGGGAGTGGGAGAGTCCGGGCAACACATGGAAGGAGATTACCTCAGAGTGTAGCATTTCCACCTGCAGGGTTATGGGTTCCGTGTCGAGCAGGATGGTCACCGGAAGGAGTCTTCCATCCACTGAGGCGACCGACAAGGGTTCAGCCAGAGACTTGGTGGGAATACGGTATTTCTCAACCAGAGACTGGGAGATGAAGTTTCCAGCGGATCCAGAATCCAGGTGGGCGAGTTCAAAGTGATGGTTCTCTCCCCAGGAGATAGATACAGACAAAGTCAGGGTTGGAGAGGATTTATTTTTGTCTAGGGCGACCTCTCCGAGCGGTCCTAGACACTGGAGTTTCCCGGCCTCTCCGGGCAGGAACGAATCAGGTGCTCCTTACTGCCACAATAGAAGCAGCTCCCCTCGGCTCGACGAGACTCTTGGCGAGATTTGACCACCTTGGTCAGGTCGATCTGCATGGGCTCGGGTGAGTGACAGAAGAGGAGACAGGTTTCTGGAAAGTAGGAGCTAGGCGGGGAAACCTTCTCTCACGGGTGGTCTCTTTGGTGCGTTCCTGAAACCGGATGTCAATCCGGGTAGCCAGCGACACCAGGTCATCCAGGGTGGTAGGAATATCCCGACCGGCGAGCTCATCTTTAATCTGACCGGAAAGACCCTCCCAGAAGACGGACACCAGGGCCTCATTATCCCAGGCAAGATCAGAAGCGAGGGTGCGGAACCGTATGGCATATTGGCCCACGGTGAGACTCCCTTGACGGAGACGTAGCAAAGAGGAGGCAGATGAGGTCTTTCGTCCCGGTTCATCGAAGACTCTCTGGAAAGCAATGAGGAAAGACGACAGGTCGGACACCAGGGGATCCCCTCTCTCCCACAGGGGGTTAAGCCATGCCAGTGCCTCCCCAGTGAGATGGGACATGATGAATGCCACTTTGTCCCGGTTGGAGATAAACTGGTGAGTCAAGAGTTCAAAGTGCAGGGTGCACTGGTTTATGAAGCCCCGAGCTTGAGCGGGGTCGCCTCCGAAGCGAGGAGGTGCAGACAGCCGGGGTCCGGGACAGGATGCCATGGTATTGGTGGGCAGCGGCGCTGCCGGGTTGCGAGTCATGACACTAGCGGTGGTTGCTGGTGGAGCAGTCAGAGTGTCCAGGCGAGAGTTGACATTCCGCAGGTGACTCAGGATGGACTCCTGTTGGGACCTCTGACGGGACAGTTCATGACATAGGTCCGAGAGCGAGGGAGCTTGGGTGCCACCGGGTTCCATGGCCCGAGCAAACTGTAACGGGTCTGGGAGGTGGAACCTCTGAGCTGCAATACAAGGGGGAAGTCCTTGTAAGGAAGCGGGTGACTCCCAGGGAGGGCAAGCAGGTAGTCACAGCAAGTGACGGGGACAGTCTCTGGGTAAGCGGGCAAGTGGTCACGGCAGGTGACAGGGAGTCTCTGGGAAGACAGGCAGGTGGTCACGGCAAGTGACCGGGGCAATCTCTGGGTAGATAGGCAGGTGGTCACGGCAAGTGACGGGGGCAGTCTCTGGGTAGACAGGCAGTTGGTCACGGCAAGTGACCGGGGCAGTCTCTGGATAGATGGGCAGGTGGTTACGGCAAGTGACCGGGGCAGTCTCTGGGTAGATAGGCAGGTGGTCACAGCAAGTGACCGGGACAGTCTCTGGGTAGACAGGCGAGGCGGGTACCTGACAGGTAGCTGGCAGGCACTCCCAGGTGAGCAGGCTGACGGAGACAGTAGGTAACAGGCAGGTAACTGGTGGACGCTCCCAGGTGAGCAGTCTGACAGACGAGGCAGGAGACAGGCAGGTGACTGGTGGACGCTCCCAGGTGAGCAGTCAGCAGACAAGGCAGGTAACAGGCAAGTAACTGGTGTACGCTCCCAGGTGAGCGGTCTGACTGACGAGGCAGGTAACAGGCAGGTAACTGAAGGACGCTCCCAGGTGAGCGGACTGGCAGACAAGGCAGGTAAGTAGGAGACGCTCCCAGGTGAGCGGTCTGACGGACAAGGCAGGTAAGTAGGAGACGCTCCCAGGTGAGCGGTCTGACGGACAAGGCAGGTAAGTAACAGGCTGGCAGGCAGGACGAGAAGTCAGGCTAGCAGCGGAACCTGAGGGCTGAAGCACAGGTGAGACACAGTGCAAACAACATTGCTCGGGTACCTCCATTTTGGAGGAGGTGCCTTATAAATGGGAGGTCCTCCGGCAATTGGCCGAGGACTCCTTAGGACGGCGCGCGCGGTCCCTTTAAGAGCGGGGGAGCGCGCGCGCCCTAAGCACACTGCCGGGGAAGGAGCGCGTGCCGGAAGCAGCAGGGAGAGAAGAGCTGGAGGGCGCCGCTCCAGGAGTGGGGAGGTGAGAGGGACAGCGTCTCTGCCTAGTACGAGGCAGAGACGCCGATGCTACAGATATGTTTTTTGGGGTTGCCAGGTGGGACCCTTTGGTCAACTGGAACCCATGGTACACTCGGAGAAAGCCAGGTTGGTACCATCCAGTCACCTGGTTCCATGGATATGTTCGGAGAAGCCAGGGTAGGATCCTCGGATTTCCTGGCCACTTACTTGAATGGACTATCAGCTTCCTAAGCTTGCAGCTACTTCCTTTCTGTGGGTGTCCAACCAAAGCGGGGTGCGGGGTTGAGGTAGTTGGTCCTGGAAGGGTAAGCGCAGGGGCCAGACTGTGTAATTTTGCACCATCTTGGGTCATTGCTAGGACTGCTCTATATGTTTATTGTTTTTGGTTAAATAAAGTATTGCCATATTGCTTGACTCTATGATGTCTGAGTAGCATTATGTCCATGGAAGACCCCGTGTCTTCACATTTGGTGGCAGCGGTGGGATACTACTCAGCCCGGCCGATCCGGGGGAGCTGCAGGGGACTAGTGGTTGTAGACACCGTTCAAAGGTTCCACAACCAGGGAGGAATATAGACAGACCCAGGAGACCATAGGTGAGGCATACATAGCAGGTTTCAGATGCTACCATGTCCAACCCCAGAAGCTACGCCTTGGGAAGAGTACCAGAGTGGATGCATAGTCGCAACAAGAAATGGCAACTACAGGAACTGTGCCAGCTTCAACGGATTGAATACCAGGCCACCAACACTATATTGGATTTAACACAGGAACCACAGGGTGTGGAGGACGACATGTGTGGATGCAATGGATATGAGTCGGTTCTCATCAATTACATGTGGAGTTTATTTGCAAGGAAGACATTAGTGTCTGCGCGTAAAGAAATGCTGATGAACTGTCCCCAATCAGTGTAGAAGGATTATTAGAATTCTATCACGTCTGTTTAATTAAGATGGGGGAGCAATATGCACATTTTCAAACACATACAGGTTTTCTTCTGTGAAAACACAAACTAATCTCCCATGCCGGCGCCATTCCAGCATTGTCGGCACTTGCATTCCCTGGGCTCATGTGAGCCCTATGCCCAATCAGCACTGGCGTCACTGTCTCCACAGTTGGACAAATTGAACATCAAGAGGAAGTCAGAGAGCAGCCGCACTCCTGGCTTCCTGTTGATGTTCAATAAGTCTGAAAAAGGGGACAGTGAATCCGGCGCTGATTGGGCGCAGGGCTCCAGTGATGTAACAACCTAACATAAGCCCCGAAAATGCGAGTGATGACAACGCAGGAACAGCGCCGGAACGGTGAGTATGAGTGCTATTTTAGCCAGGCCAAACATGAGGAATGACAAGGGGTTGCTTTAGTAGTGGACAACCCCTTTAAGGAGATATAATTTTCGGTTAAAAATATCCAACATTTTGAATATGAAAAAGGCTTCCCCTCGGTGTGACTTCTCTGATTTTTATTAAGAGTTGATTTCCAACATATTCAACATTAAGAACATGATAAAGGCTTCTCCCCTGTGTGATTTCTTTGGTGACTAAGAAGAGATGATTTCTGTACAAAACATTTGCCACACTTTTGACAGGAAAAAGGCTTCTCCCCTGTGTGGGTTCTCTGGTGTCTATCAAGATGCTCTTTCTGGTTATAGCATTTCCCACATTCTGGACATGAAAAAGGCTTCTCCCCTCTGTGAGTTCTCTGGTGGCTATCAAGATGCCCTTTCCGGTTAAAGCATTTCCCACATTCTGAACATGAAAAAGGCTTCTCCCCTATGTGGCTTCTCTGATGTTTATTAAAATTTGATTTCTCAACAAAACATTTCCCACATTCTGAACATGAAAAAGGCTTATCCCCTATGTGGGTTCTCTGGTGGCTTTCAAGATGCGCTTTCCTGTTAAAGCATTTCCCACATTCTGAACATGAAAAAGGCTTCTCCCCTTTGTGGGTTCTCTGATGTTTATTAAGATTTGATTTCTCTACAAAACATTTCCCACATTCTAAACATGAAAAAGGCTTCTCCCCTGTGTGAATTCTTTGGTGACTAAGAAGAGATGATTTCTTCACAAAACATTTCCCACATTCTGAACAGGAAAAAGGCATCACCCCTGTGTGAGTTCTCTGGTGACTAACAAAATCTGATTTCTGGTTAAAACATTTCTCACATTCTGAACATGAAAAAGGCATCACCCCTGTGTGGGTTGTCTTGTGGATATCTAGACTCGCTTTCCGGTTAAAACATTTCCCACATTTTGAACATGAAAAAGGCTTCTCCCCTGTGTGAATTCTGAGGTGGCTAGTAAGATTTGCTTTCCGGTTAAAACTTTTCCCACATTCTGAACATGAAAAAGGCTTCTCTCCTGTGTGGGTTCTTTGGTGCTTAACAAAATCTGATTTCTGGTTAATACATTTCCCACATTCCGAACATGAAAAAAGCTTCTCCCCTGTGTGAATTCTTTGGTGCCTAACAAGATCTGATTTCCGGTTAAAACATTTCCCACATTCTGAACATGAAAATGGCTTCTCCTGTGTGTGAGTTCTCTCATGACAAACAAGATATGATTTATGGTTAAAACATTTCCCACACTTGGAACAAGAAAATCTAGTCTCTGCTGTGTGAATTTTTTGATGTTTAAGAAGAGACTTTTTGAGGGGAAAACTATTTCCAGGTTTTGAATGTGAAGATGGCTTTTTTGCTTTAGGAGCAGTTCGTTTTTTAATGCTTATTTTGTGACTCTTTTTTTCCTTAGTAGTCGGTAATGAATCAGAGGACAGGACCTGTTTCAAAGGATCAGATGACAGATCTTTGCTGTGAAGGGATGATGGTATATCTGGAGTAATGGTATTTACTTCAATTGTATACTGTGTAATCTCAAGATCATTTGATTTAAAAATTGAAGATGTCAGCTGTCCCTCTGATCTCCTGATACAGTCATCTGCTAAGAATAAAAAAAATATTATTTTTTAATATAATATCCTTGAATTTT
Source organism: Phyllobates terribilis (assembly GCF_046119375.1). Classification (NCBI taxonomy): domain Eukaryota; kingdom Metazoa; phylum Chordata; class Amphibia; order Anura; family Dendrobatidae; genus Phyllobates; species Phyllobates terribilis. Next base: position 4,713,506 of record NW_027362820.1, read on the forward strand.
ACATTCCATTTCATACCAATGTTATGTAAGTGATAATAATACCAATAAAAACTTCAATTCATTTCACAAAAAACAAGTCTCCACTCAGGTCCATCATCTATCAGTGGAAAAACAGATGTTTTCATATTATTAGTGGCTCAAAGGCTCTTGAAAAACAACATGGCTTCCATAAACCAATCCAGCAATATCCACTCTCCCAAAGTCAAATCTCCCCTCAGCTTCTGAGCCTTGCAGTGCACCCAAACCACATTTAGCCTCCATGTATTTGGCATTACTATAGTGAGAAGAACCCACTTAATTTACGGTGTGTGTCTCCTGGAGCACAATCTGGGCACTATGTGTTGGGTAATAAATTAATATACGAGGGTCAGTCATTAAGTAATGCCTCTTATTTTTTTTCTCCTTAAATAAGGTAGTTATGTTAAATATTCGAATTTGGCACAGTTCCTCAAACCTTCTTCTCCAATCCACAGCAATTGCAACTTCCTGCACCAACAGGTGGCAGGACTGTATCTGCTTGCAAAATGGCTGACATCGATGTTCGTATTAGACAACGTTCTGTGATTGAATTCTTGCATGCAGAAGGTGAAACGCTCATTCAAATTCATGAGAGACTGAAAAATGTGTACGGTGATGCAACAGTGGATGTCAGTACTGTTAGACGATGGGTTTGTCGCTGTAACACAGCTGAAGGGCCATCACCGTTGACTGACAAAATGCGGAGTGGCAGGCCAGTAACTGCAGTGACTCCAAGCAACATTCAGCGAGTCGATGACATCATTCGTGGTGACCTTCCATCTGTTCGGGCTGCTAAAAGAAGCTCATCGTGGGATTCACTTTGAGTTTGAGGAGGCCGTGAAAAAGTCCGTGCGTCAATGGCTTAGGAAGCAAGACCATGCTTTTTACCATGCTGGAATACATGCCCTTGTTAAACAAAGACTGTGGAAATGGATGGAGTTTATATTGAAAAGTGACAAATTAATCGTTAATGTTGTGGTTTTCAACCTATCTAATTGCATTTGAATTTCTTGCCAATTAAAAGGAGAAAAAATAGGAGGCATTACTTATTGACTGACCCTCGTATTTGCAATTTTCACTCACCAAAATCCACTGCGTGCTAATTTCCAGGAAATTGGCTGTGGAGTCAAAATAGTCACTACTCCTATAGATTAATTCACTGAGGGTTATAATTTCCAAAATGGAGTCACTTTATGGGGATTTCTACAGCCCTGGTTTTCTGACATTGTGACATATAAGGGCTTCTGCAAATGGTGGGTCCCATCTCCTCTGGGATCTGCTCCTGTGACGTCTGTTTCTATCATCAGGCAATGACTTATTCATCCTGCAGGGGGCGCTGGTAATGGAGGCGGCGTAAGAACCAGAAGCTCTGGGCGGCACAGGCTCTGTCCAGCCACTATGATTTGGGTGCCTGGGACCTGTAGTACCATCCTGTCTGGCAGTATGGGTGTGTGTGCTGTCCAGCTGGAGTAATCTGCTCCCTGCTTCAGCCATTTGGAAAGCACCACACCCTACTAAAGCTGGAAGCATATTGCCGGAAGCTGCCAGATACAGCCTTGTCCTCCTCTGGTTCAGTCCTCTGTGCTCAGCTCCCGGCTTGTGTATTTGTTTCCTCTTGTGACCTCGGCCTGTTTACTGACTACTCTTGTGTCTTCTGATTTTGTATTTTCTCTGCCCTCCTGGTTCTGACCCGGCTACCTGACTATTCTTCTTTCCATCTCACTCCACAGAATAGCAGGTAACACCGAGGCGCAAGCCTAGGGGTCTCTGTGTAACTCCAGATCCATGTAGAGGGGTTAAATAAGTGATGAGCAAGACAATCCCTGGGATCTGGAAAACGGAGTAGATAGCTCCGGAGTAGATGGTAGCCATCTTTTCAGCTGCCATGTGACCATGAACAGTGCTCCCAATACATTGTGTCTGTAAACTATTCCAGCAAGATCTGCATTCAAATAGCTAAATGGCGCTCCTTCCCTTCTTAACCTGCCATGTGCCCAGACAGTAGTGTACAACCGTATATAGGGGATTGTCGGATTCAAGAGAAGTTTGAAAATAATTTGTAAGGTCCATTTGTTTCCTATTATCCTTTGTGAAGAATTCCAAAGTTATCACCACATAAAGTGACACACGATTTGAAAAATGGGCCCTGATTAGGAACACAAATCTGGCTGCAGGAAGGGGTTAAATCAGTATTTTGGGCACTAACTACTGTAGTAAAAAACTGTGACTATAGACAATAACACATCTACTGAAATGATCAAACTCAACAGTCTCCATCAGAAAAATGAGTAACTAGGGGAGAATGCTATGCTCTAGCGGCAAAATGGTGATCACACGATTGTGATATGACCGGACTACACGACCAATAAAGCAGCCACAGCCGGTGACTGGGAAGAATCTGTGACTTCTCTGCATTTAGTGGTTACTACTCACCTGGGTAGTCATATGTAGGAATCTCCTCTGTACACTGATCTTCACCCCTCACATATGTCTCTGTAGTATTAATATGGGTCAGATCTTCACCCTGAAACAAATATTGTAAAAGTCACAGACAGAAGGAGAAGTCCCATCTATGATCAGCTCTAATCCAGCCATCTCCACCGTTCTCATTACACAAGTATAAAACATATAATACTGGTGGATAAAACAAGACTGAACACAAGACCTTCACAGCCGTCTACACATCATAGGGGAGATCTCATGACACCTTCTCTCCATCTACCTGATGATCCTGAGGAACATTGGGATCTTCTTGTTTACAGTCCTGTGGAAGAAGAGGACGGGGACATCTCTCTGGTGTTGTCCTCTTACTGGATAGATCTGGAGGAAACACATACAGGGACTGAATTCATTCTTTACATACAGATAATTATAGGTTGTGTGTATTTAGTCCTGTCTATTACCTGGTGATGTGAGGGGCTGGGGAACCTCCATCATGATGTCCTTGTACAGATCTTTGTGTCCTTCTAAATACACCCACTCCTCCATGGAGAAATAGACGGAAACATCCTGACACCTTATAGGAACCTGACACATACAATGATACCGTCATTCCCCCGATCCCTTCATAGCGTTACTGTATAATGTCCCAGCATTCCCAGCAGTGTCACCTCTCCAGTCAGCAGCTCAATCATCTTGTAGGTGAGTTCTAGGATCTTCTGGTCATTAATGTCCTCATGTATCAGAGGGTGAGGTGGAGGCCCAGTGATTAGGCTCAGGGGTCTTCCCCATCCCTCAGACACCGGGTCCTGACAGCGCTCACTAGAGGTCTTCACTACTGTGTAATCCTGGTTATAGAGAGACACATTAATAAATCTCACTACAGACATTTCCAGAGTCCTCACCTCTCCAGTTCTGTCCATCTGTTATTTCCATAGATAAGAATGATGTAATGTGACGTCATCAGAATCTCTCACCTCTCCAGTAACCCGGAAGAGGATCTCTAGGGTGAGGTGTAATATCCTCTCCGCCATCTTGTCTCTGTCCATACCCATCCTTGATGGGTAAATCAGGAAAATTCTCTTATATAGAAGATCTTCATTGAGAGGATTCAATATTGTAGAGACCTGAATGAGAAGAAGATGAGCCGATGGAACATCATAAAAATCCTGTGTAATAATACAATTACTGGAGATAATAAGGGAAACATATGAGGAGATTTATTATTTTACAGTATTTCATTTTTTCTTTACATCTAGTAATAAAACCTTTATATTTTAGGCCACAGACAACAAGCAGTTTCTTCCTCGGAGTCTGCAGCTGAACATGTTTCTCATAGACTCATCTTCCATAAAGCTAATTCTCGTCTCATTTACCGACACTGGAATCGGCATTAGCAATACTGCAGGAGATATTTATTACACGTGACATGGAAATAACTACTTCATAATAAGGAAAACATCTTCTACTACGGCTCTAAAACATAGTTAGCCACAGTCCGTCACTGACTACATCTCCACCGGCCGTCTATATGAATGTTTCCCGTCTTCCCCGGACTGTAATCTTCTATCACGTTAGATCTCATGTCTGATTCACACACAGAAGTTTGAGGCATTTATAAAGCTGTTTTGTTTGCACAAACACCGAGGGCAGAAATGATTTGATAACAAAGTCTCCATGTACAGTGTATTATGGGGTTTATTTCTAGCATTAGGCTTTCCTATATTACAAGAAAAACACCAGAAAAAAGTAGATATTATTGGCACCAACAATTCTTGTAAAAAGAAAAAAACATGCAAATACCAAAGAACATATTTTGTTATTTTTTAACACGTTAAACATTTGTTGTAAAAAAAATTAACTCTTTTGGGCACCAGAACATAGATGTTCACCGCAGGGATGGCACAGGTGCGGCTGTAATAAAAACCCTGGTAGTTTAACCACTTGCTGCTGTCAAAAGCAAACATGGCATCTAATAAGGTTTGACACAGATGGGCTAAATGCCCCTCCTCCCCCAAGTACTCGATTATATGGAGCTACTTAGTTACTACAATACTTAAATGCCTAATAATGGTGTCTGGGCCTGCAATGTATGAAAGTCTACTATGCCGGGCCAGAGACAGCTTCCAATAAGTTACCTTTTATCGCCCCCTATTCACATTAGACTAAAGTTGCATGAAAGCACTGATTTTTGGGAGGTTTGGTGGACTATATAATTTATTTGGGGCCTTCTGACCTATGATGTCAGGGCAGAGAAGGATTTGGCATCGTGAATTTCAGAGACTAATCCGTTTGCTCTTCCTGTAGAGGAGTCTGGAGCCGACTCTCTTATACCAACCATAGCTTGAACATTTGTGTGTATAGGGGAGTTAGGAGAGATAGCCATCTGCCAAATGACCATTCAGCCAACACTTAACTCATGTGTATGGGGTAATTAGTATTACACTGACAGGCAGTGATGATACACAGCACTACAGTAGTACAGTGCAGCACCAGAGCAATCAGAGGCTTGTATGTTGTATGATCGCACTAATCAGAATTGTTTAAAAAAGTTTAGTAAAAGGTTAAAAGTGAAAAAACAATATAAAAGATTTAGCAACAAAAAATATCCATCACTATACGGAAAACAGAGTCACTGCACAATGTTAGTTAACCGCTTCCCGACCACCCGTGCAGCACGGACGTTTAAAAACGGTGGGTGGTCCCGCAGCGCTCAGGACCCCCAGGGTCCTGCAAGCGCTGCAGGAGCGGTGCAGAGCGATAGCTCTGACAGGGAACATCATCGGGACCTGATTGGATCAGGTCCCAGTGATGTTAACCCTTTGCTGTCTTCTATATGCCACAATCTATAGTGATCGAGACATATAGAAGACAGCAGGAGGAGAGGGGGTGGTATACTTACCTCTCCGAAGACCCCTGATACCTTCCAGGACCTTGGGTTGCTATGACAGCTGGAGGTCACATGACCGCCTCCAGCTCTGCCATATATGGTGTCCTGCCTGGCTCAGCCTGCTTCTGAAGCCAGGCAGGAGACTCTGACTGTGAAACAGTCAGTGAAGATCTCATGTAATGTAATATATGTCTATTACATTACATGAGATCAGTGATCAGAAAAATAAAAATTATTGTCCCATACAGGGACTAAGTAAAAATGTAAAAAAAATAAAAAAAAATGTTTTCAAACTGTTAAAAAAAAAACAACAAAATAAATAAATAAAATATTAAACCGATAAATCCGTATGTTTATGCAAAAATAAAAAAAGTATACATATTTGGTATCGCCGCGTCCGAAACAACCCGAGCTATAAACCTGTCACACTAATTAACTCCTTCTGTGCACACCGTAATAAAAATAAATAATAAACGGAGCAAAAAACTATGCTTTTTCCTCATATCGCCAAACAAAAAGTGGAAAAAAATGCGATCAAAAAGCAAAATGGAAATAAAAATGGTACCGCTGAAAACGTCATCTTGTTCCGCAAAAAAAAAGCCGCCATACACCTCCATCAGCCGAAAAATAAAAAAGTTATAGCGCTCAGAATAAAGCAATGCAAAAAAAATATTTTTTCTATAAAATTGTTTTATTGTGTAAAAGCGCTAAAACATAAAAAAAAAATATACAGTAAGTGTAGTATCGCTGTAAACGTACTGACCCGAAGAATAACGCTGCCTGATCACTTTTACCACATGCAGGACGGCATAAAAAAAACCCTCAAAGAACAATTCCTGAATTATTGGCTTTTGTTAATTTTACCTCCCAAAAAACGGAATAGAAAGCGATCAAAAGATGTCACGTACCCAATAAAAATGTCAACTCGTCCCGCAAAAAACAAGCCGTGACATGACTCTGTCGGCCGAAATATGGAAAAATTATAGCTCTCAAAATATGGCGATGCAAAAACTAGATTTTGCAAAAAAAAAGTGTCTCTTAGTGTGTGACAGCTGTCAGTCATAAAAACCCGATATAAATCTGGTATCTCTGTAATCGCACCGACCCGAAGAATAAAGTAATCTAATCAGTTATATTACACGAGGAACGGCGTAAAAAATAAATAAAACCAATTCTTCACCTGCTACTGATTTGTTTATTATGTCTCCCAAAGATCGCAGTAATGCTCTGCTCACATTTATCCTGTGCTCTGCGCTGAGCACTTACGCCAGAGTTTCCGTGTAAATCTCTGAAATAAGTGATTCAGACGGAACCCATGACGGAAGATTCCCTGTAATGAGGCAGATATAGGTCACTGTGAATGCCGTCTGGCCTGTGATCCCACGGTGTCATTTGTTTTAGGCGTGCATAAAAGTGTGGTTGGCCACAGTTTTGTGCACTTCTGAAAAAAAGGACACCGCTAAACAGAGGCCAGACGGAGTCCAGAGTAACTCTGCTGCCTCATTACAGTGAATGGATCCCGCAGGGGTTTCATCTGAATTAGATCACTTGGAAATTTAGATGGAAACCCCGAAGTAAGTGCTCAGCCTAGAGCGCCGGATAAATGTTAGGTAAAATGTTCCCAATAAAAGCTTCAACTCAGTCCTCAAAAAAAGCTAGTCCCCACTCAGGTCCGTCATCTGTTAAAAATATAAGGGACTTCCAAGTTACTGGTAGCAGAAAGGCTCTGGAAAAGCGAAATGGCGCTTGCCCCCCAAAAGAAATTCATAAAATTTTGTGCTCCCAAATCCAAATGCCTATTCTACAATAATTTGTTCTCCAATTGTCAAATAGCGCTCCGTCCCCCCCAGATCTCGCCGTATGGCTGAGCGGTATGATACAGCCACATATGGGGTATTGCCACTTTTAGAAGAAATTGTGTGACACATTTCGGCACCATTTTTACCCATTGCCCTGTGTGAAAATGTAAAATCTGAGGGTAAAACATTTTTTTGCGGTAAAAATATAATTATGCTTTTTTCACTGCCCAATGGTATAAATTTAAAAATTAAAAAATACTCACTACTTCCCTAGATGAATTCCTTGAGAGGTGTAGTTTACAAAATGGGGTCACTTGTGGGGGTTTCTGCTGTTTCGGCATGTCAGCGACTCTTCAAATGTGACATGGTGTCTGCAACCTATCCCAGCCAACATAGCTCTCCTTTCTCTTCCGAACCCTGCCGTACACCAAAGCAGTGGTTTTCCCCCACATATGGGGTATCGGCGTACTCAGGAGAAATTGCACAACAAATTTCATGGTGCAATTTCTCCTGTTACCCTTATGATAATGCAAAATTAGGGAATGAAAAACATTTTTTGTGGGAAAAATGTGAAAATTGTATTTTTATGGCTCAATATTATAAACTTCTGTGAAGCACCTGGGGGTGCAAGGTGCTCACCACACATCTAGATAAGTTCCCTAAGGGGTCTAGTTTCCAAAATGGTGTCACTTGTGGGGGGTTTCCACTGTTTAGGCACATTAGGGGCCCCCCAAATGCAACATGGCGTCCGCTAATTATTCAAACAAATTTTACATTCAAAAAGTCAAATGGCGCTCCTTCCCTTCCAAACCCTGCCGTGCGCCCAAACAGTGGTGTGCCTCCACATATGGGGTATCAGCGCGCTCAAAAGAAATTGCACAAAAATTTTGGGGTCCATTTTTTCCTGCTACCCCTGTGAAAATAAAAAAAAATGGGTCTAAAGTAACATTTTTGTGAAAAAAGTTAAATGTTAATTTTTTTCTTCCACATTCCAAAAATTCCTGTGAAGCACCTGAAGGGTTAATAAAGTTCTTGAATGTGGTTTTGAGCACCTTGAGGGGTGCAGTTTTTAGAATGGTGTCACTTGGGTATTTTCTGTCATAAAGACCCCTCAAAGTGACTTCAAATATGATGTGGTCCCTAAAAAAATGTTTTTGTAAATTTTGTTGGAAAAATGAGAAATCGCTGGTCAACTTTTAACCCTTATAGCTCCCTAACAAAAAAAAATTGGGGTTCCAAAATTGTGCTGATGTAAAGTAAACATGTGGGAAATGTTATTTATTAACTATTTTGTGTGACATATCTCTCTGATTTAAGGGCATGAAAATTCAAAGTTTGAAAATTGCAAAATTTTCGCCAAATTTCCGATTTTTTCACAAATAAACGCAAGTGATATCGAAGACATTTTACCACTATCCTGATGTCAAGAAAAAACAATCTCAGAATCAGGGGAATCCGTTGAAGCGTTCCAGAGTAATTACATCATAAAGTGACAGTGGTCAGAATTGAAAAAATTGGCCCGGTCACGAGGCAAAAACAGGCTCTGGTCCGAAGTGGTTAAGTCTCGTCCATAACAACTTTAATATACTCTATTATCCTATACACAGTGGCGTAGATAGAAATCACAGGTCAAACAGCAATAGATGTTATTGGGCTCCCCGACCTCTAAGGGAGAAAAAAAAAAAAAATATATATATATATATACACAGTAAAGACCAAAAGTTTGGACACACCTTCTCATTTAAAGATTTTTCTGTATTTTCATGACTATGAAAATTGTACATTCACAATGAAGGCATCAAAACTATGAATTAACACATGTGGAATTATATACTTAACAAAAACGTGTGAAACAACTGAAAATATGTCTTATATTCTAGGTTCTTCAAAGTAGCCACCTTTTGCTTTGATGACTGCTTTGCACACTCTTGGCATTCTCTTGATGAGCTTCAAGAGGTAGTCACCGGAAATGGTTTTCACTTCACAGGTGTGCCCTGTCAGGTTTAATAAGTGGGATTTCTTGCCTTATAAATTGGGTTGGGACCATCAGTTATGTTGTGCAGAAGTCTGGTGGATACACAGCTGATAGTCCCACTGAATACACTGTTAGAATTTGTATTACAGCAAAAAAAAAGCAGCTAAGTAAGGAAAAACGAGTGGCCATCATTACTTTAAGAAATGAGGGTCAGTCAGTGCGAAAAATTGGGAAAACTTTGAAAGTGTCCCCAAGTGCAGCAGCAAAAACCATCAAGCGCTACAAAACTGGCTCACATGAGGACCACCCCAGGAAAGGAAGACCAAGAGTCACCTCTGCTTCTGAGGATAAGTTTATCCAAGGTCACCAGCCTCAGAAATCGCAGGTTAACAGCAGCTCAGATTAGAGACCAGGTCAATGCCACACAGAGTTCTAGCAGCAGACACATCTCTACAACAACTGTTAAGAGGAGACTTTGTGCAGCTGGCCTTCATGGTAAAATAGCTGCTAGGAAACCACTGCTAAGGACAGGCAACAAGCAGAAGAGAATTGTTTGGGCTAAAGAATACAAGGAATGGACATTAGACCAGTGGAAATCTGTGCTTTGGTCTGATGAGTCCAAATTTGAGATCTTTGGTTCCAACCACCGTGTCTTTGTGCGACGCAGAAAAGGTGAACGGATAGACTCAACATGCCTGGTTCCCACCGTGAAGCATGGAGAAGGAGGTGTGATGGTGTGGGGGTGCTTTGCTGGTGACACTGTTGGAGATTTATTCAAAATTGAAGGCATACTGAACCAGCATGCAAGTATATAATTCCACATGTGTTAATTCATAGTTTTGATGCCTCCAGTGTGAATGTACAATTTTCATAGTCATGAAAATAGAGAAAAATCTTTAAATGAGAAGGTGTGTCCAAACTTTTGGTCTGTACTGTATATAGTTGAATATTTATATATATATATATATATATATATATATATATATATATATATATATATATATATATATCTGAAGCATGGAGGAGGAGGTGTGATGGTGTGGGGGTGCTTTGCTGGTGACACTGTTGGGGATTTATTCAAAATTGAAGGCATACTGAACCAGCATGGCTACCACAGCATCTTGCAGCGGCTTGCTATTCAATCCGGTTTGCGTTTAGTTGGACCATCATTTATTTTTCAACAGGACAATGACCCCAAACACACCTCCAGGCTGAGTAAGGGGGACTATTTGAACAAGAAGGAGAGTGATGGGGTGCTACGCCAGATGACCTGGCCTCCACAGTCACCAGACCTGAAGCCAATCGAGATGGTTAGGGGTGAGCTGGACCGCAGAGTGAAGGCAAGAGGGCCAACAAGTTCTAAGCATCTCTGGGAACTCCTTCAAGAAAAATCTTTAAATGAAAAGGTGTGTCCAAACTTTTGGTCTGTACTGTATATATATTGTAAGGTAGCGCTATTCATCATGCTGGGGGCACTCACTTCACCAGGTCAATTAAAGCACACATGCAACATTTTCCGGTAATATGAAGTTCAGCAGTTTATTACACATCATAAACCGCTTAGAACACAGTCCATCTTAGTAGCTCGCAGGAATGTTACACATGTATCCTAGAGCCTTTCCAGTGGCAGCTATGCCTGCTTGACTTCAAATACAGACTTCAGCAAGGTACAGCAACAATATTCATTTATAGCGCCGATTTACCTTTGCCGGGTCTCAGCTGCTTCTATCAGCTCTGTTCTGCCACAGCTGTGACTTTAAGGCTCCCCAGACGTAGTCTCCAGGTGGCGTGCCTTCCAAGGCTACCGGTATCCCCCCCACACACACAGGGATCCAGCCTCCGCCTTGCAGGCCTCTTGCCTACCAAGCCGATTGCCTTCCAAGGCTACTGGTATCCGGGACACAGGGATACAGCCTCTGCCTTCCAGGCATCACTCCAGGCCTACCAAGCCTCTTGCCTTCCAAGGCTACTGGTATCCGGGACACAGCCTCTGCCTTCCAGGCATCACCAGGCCTCTCACTCTCTACTGTTTCAAAACCACCAGGATTTATATATCCTTTTGTGCACACAGGACCTGTGATGATGTCACACTCATGTGATCAGTCACCTGAGGGGGAGGTAAATGGTCAGCCAGAACACACCCCCTGGACATTTTAGCAATGCAGCAAGAAGCTGCATTACAATATATATATTATATATATACGGTATATACATTATATATAATATATATATATATATATATATATATATATATATATATATATATATATATATATATATATATTTAGTCGAGTCATATTCCCCGACTCTACAGACCACATGCTGCTGTTGTACTTGGCAGGTCCGGACCAGTTGGAGTGGAGTCGAATGCAGGAGACCAAAGTCTAAAAATAAACTTTTCTTTAACAAGAACCTGATGAGAGTTATATACATCAGATAGCAGGCACAACACTTTATGAATGCTTCTCCTGCATTATGCAGAGTCAGGAACTTTCCAGTTACATGTGGTGGTACATAACTTGTTTGTACAAGCTATGACAGCCAGCAAGAAAAAAATGTGGGAAGGCACTTCATACCCTGTGGGGACCTTACCGGTCGAGATGTGTCACTATGGCCCCTCAGAGCAACTCTTAGTTGATTTGTGAGGACCTCATTGGTTGAGGTGCATTGGTACGACTCGTTACTTGTGCTCTCAAAGTCCATTCGATGAGGGCCACACACACCTTGCAGTGGCACAGCTTCTTCAGCTTTCAGTAGGAGAACTTGCGTCCCACTTTAGAGACACTGTGGCTTCTTCTCTAGTAGATTATTGATTAAATCCTGGCCTAAGATAAGGAATCCTTCCTTAACTTAATCCCCTTTAATTAGACCTTCCATACCGTTCAAGTAGGCCTCCTGGCCTGAGATAAGGACCTCGCCCTGCTCTTTGTCTCGGCTATGCTCCCTGCCTGGAATTTGGATTCACATTGCCATTAAATCTTTGCTTTCCTTCAGATCGGATCAGATCTGATATCTCCCTCCTGACACACAGCACCATATAAATTTAAGTTTGCAACCAGATAGACCAAAGGTCTGCATTTCTCACTTACTTATCTCTATCTGACTCATCACCAAGAAAATTGTTCTCCTGTGTGCCCATGTAGCTCAGAATGAGGGCTCCCACACAGTATGATGGCCCCCACAGGACCTCGCACAGTATTATGGCAACAACAGCCTGCTACACAAAATGAGGACCCCCACCCTGTATGGAGGCCCTTACAGTCCACCACAGACCCACACTCAGTATAATAGCCCCACCAGCCGCCCACTCAGTATGAGAGCCCCCACAGTCCTTCACGTAATATGATGCCCCCACTATTCCTGATATTTAAAAAAAACAACACAGTACTGTTTACAGTGTGAGTACTGAGGCCCTACAGGTGTGACGTCATTGTGCCTGCAGTGCACGGAGTCTCAGACTCACAGGCAAAGGCTGATTGGTGTGTCAGCGAGTTTTCGACTCCCTGATTTACTATTTTTTTCAATTGCATCACTATCGTGGGAATGTGGAGATCGTTGAAATTGTGATGATGGGAAAAGAGATGGTGTCTGGTGCTGAGCCGCACGAGCCTTCTCAATTTATGGGCACCATAGCGGCAAAAATAAAAAGAGAAAAAAAAACCGCCTCCTCCACTCCTTAGGCTATGTTCACCCGTAGCATTTTTACTGCATTTTGCACTTTCTCATTGCTTTCAATTTTGAAAAAATGCAGCACAAACGCTGGAAAAATGCTAAAAGAATTGACATGTTGCTTGTTTCAAAAATGCAGCAGTCTTCCATGTCAGGAAAAAAAAGGAATAGTATGCATGAGATTTCTGAAATTTTTCCCATTTGTATGGAGTGTGTCTCCTAGACTGGTAAAGTCCATTGTGAGGCAGTGAGGAGGATCATATGCAAGAGATGGTATGTATCCCCCAGCATTCTCATAGAAGGTTATTGAACCCGCTAGAGTGCATTGCAATCACAGACATAGCTATGGTTGTAGTGCAAAATAAAAGTAAGTTTGGACTAGGTCAAGCTTAAGAAGTTGGGTTAAGAAAACCCGACATGGGCTTTTATTTTTGGAGTGATCTACAGGATGGAAGTGGGGTGGATCACTCCCTCCAGCCCGAGTCTTACAAGTGGCTCATGTCAACAGTTTTCATTTAAAAACCTGCAGCAAAGGTTTGGGAATGTCAGTGGTTTGTTTGCTAGCTCCAGTGCAGGAGACTCTGTGCACTGCAAGCCTGTGTGAAGGTATAACACAGGCCTGTGAAGGCAATGTTACTGGCGCACCTCAGAGGAAAACAGCGCTGCAGTCGCCCACGTCAACCAGTTTACACGGGGGTTTGGACCACCCAGCTGCAATCCGGAGGACATCATTTGCATTTAAATTGTGAGTTTTTGCAAATAAAGACATTTAAGTTGAACTTTCCTTGGGTCACTGCCTCATTACCGCACATTGTGAACACTGCCGCACTACAATATTTACTGCTGCAACAACCTAAAACAAAAGTCCTTTTCAGGCTACATATTTTCTTTTCCCTATTAAGAACTGCCAAAAATAAGAAGGAGAAGGATCTCTGATATACCCTGTATTAGACATAAAAAGGTCCTCATACACATTCTGTTAAAATTGTTAGATAGTGCAAGGGCAGCCAAAAATTAGAAGGAGGGATTTCAATATGGCTTAGAAGAGACGTAGAGGAGGGCCTCAGAAAACATTTGTATTCCAGTTGAAAGGAGTGGGACTCCTAGATTGGTAAAGCATATTCACTAAGTGCAAGGGCTGAAAAACATTTCCCCCTGGGGATTATACACATAGATATGTGTGCGTGTAAGAGATTTTTAGAGGTAGGCCTCTCAAAATGATGACGAAGGGCATCATACACACCCTGTAAAAAAAATAAGAGCGAGGGTCTCACGATCACCCTGTTGATATGGTGGATAAGGAGGAGGACACGGAAAATAATAAACCATGAACCGTATACACTTGTTTGAGTGGAAAAGGGGTGTATGGGAATGCACCAGAAAAAAAGGAACATTTTAATTGGATTTATGTTCTGCTAGTGTCATCCGGTGGGGTTGAAAAGCCTGTGCCAATCTAGATCTTGTTCATTTTGATATGAGTCAACCTGTCAGCCTTTTCATTTGACAGAAGGATGCACCTATCAGTTATTATGCCCCAGCGGCACTAAAAACCCACTCTGACAAAACCCTAGTGTCAGGACAGGCCATCACCTCCAAGGCGTAGAGAAACAGTTGATGCCACATGTCCAGTTCGGATATCCTATAGTTGTATGGCACAGAGGAATCATGGGGGATGCTGTTCCAAAACGTTTCCCTCCTTGTTAGAGTATCCCGTGCATTAGGGCACTGGGAGGGTCTAATGATACTGTCCCAGACCTTTGATAGTCTCCCCCTGCCTCTGTGTGACCTGGTTTGAGTCTCCTTCATCTCTGCTCCTCGGTTGTCAGATGGTAATTTTTGTACTAATTGTTCAACTAGGGACTTCTGGTATTGCACCATTTTACTAGCCCTCTCCATTGCAGGAAGGAGAGATTGAAAGTTCTGCTTGTAGAATAGGTCAAGAAGAGTGAACAACCAGTAATCAGTGTTGGCTAAACTTCGTGCAACGCAAGCGTCACGGGAAAGCAGCGGGACATAAAGTCAGCCATGTGTGCCAGATTCCCAACAGACTTCCCTGTCCTCACCAGGAGGACTACTATCCATCTCCTCCTTTTCCTCCTCGCTCTCCTCCTCCTCTTCACCCCATTCACGCTAAACAGATAGGATGAATCTGGTGTGGCTAGCACCCTCTGTAGCATAGGCAATCATCTCCTGTTCCTCCACCTCATTATCATCCCATCCAGAGAAGTTGACATGAGGCTGGGCTTGGTAGTATTACCCTGTCTTCATTCTTCCTCCATCTCCTCCTGGTTCACATGCAAAGCTTCCTCTATAATTGTGAGCAGCGAATGTTTGAGTAGACACAGAAGCGGATTGGTTACCCTGATTATGGCATCTTTGCCACTCACCCTCTTTGTCGATTCCTCAAAGTTTGGTATAATCTCACAGATGTCAGACATCCATGCCTACTTCTCGGTTGTTATGCGCGGAGGCCGAGCATGATGTAGCTGGTATTCAACTACAACTTTCTTCTGCTCACAAAGCTTTGCCAACACATGTAATATGGAGTTCCAGTGCGTGGTCACGTTGCACAACAGTCTGTAAGCTCGAACTTGAAAGCTGCTGCAGCACTGCCAGTCCGGCAACAGCTATGGCTGCCTTGTGGAAATGGGCGCACATGCGGTGTACCGTCACAAGTAGCTCAGGCAAATCGGGGTAGGTTTCAGAAAACGCTGAACCATTAAGTTGAGCACGTGGGCCAGGCATGGAGCGTATACGAGCTTGCCAAGTTTCAGAGCCACCACCAGGTTAAGACCATTATCACACACAACCATACCTGGTTGTAGGTTCAGTGGCGAGAGCCACAGATCTGCCTGGTCTGTTAGACCTTTCAACAACTCTGCAGTGGTGTGCTGTTTGTCACCTTAAGAAAAGAGTTTCAACAGAACCTGTTGCCGCTTCACTGAGGCAGTGCTTCCAGTTTGTCACTGATATGGACGACAATTTGGAGATGGAAGATGAGGAGGTGCAGGGACGGTCAGTCTTCTTTGTGCAGGGAACCAGGATGAGTCAGTGTTCAGCACCCGGCGCTTGGGGACAGTGCTAACTGTAGCGCTGATTCCCAGGCGCCGGTCCGTGTGATCCTGATGCTGCACACAGGCGGCACACGGTTGCCACAGACGGACACACGGATATCTCAGGTACCAGTTTTTCCGGTCCCGGAAATATAAGGACATGTGAAACCGGCCCAAGAGAGGATTCACACTATTTAGGCCCTGGCAAAGAGAAACTCCTTATCATGGCTGCCGGGTACACATGAATTGGCCAATTTAAGCACTAAGATTTCTCAGTTATTTCTACTTTCTACAGCAGTAATGCAATTCAAATTTCATATTTTTCATATTTGCATACTTAGCGTTACAGAGTACTACTTTATTTGATTGTTATATATGGAGATGGCTACTCTTAGTAAGCACCTGTACACACCAGTTTTCTATTTTGATAGTGACGGTCAGTCTTCTTTGATATTTGTAATAGTAACGTCAGGCGGGGTGGCAAGGTGAGGTTTTAAAACACCATCTTTTTCTTGGTCTCATGGTCTGGTATGGAGGGGTTTCTATCTCTCTCGTTTTTCTGCAAACGATTGTGTGGAATCCAAAATGTACTGTGGGTAACCCTTATCCCTGAATCTGGTGTTCATGTATATTCGCTGTATATTAGAATCTGTGACATTAGTACAGTTAGTTCTCAACCGTAAAAATTGACCCATTGGGTTTTCCTTTTTTTAGGGGATGAGGTGGTGGCTATCCCACTTCAATAGTTTATTAGTGCTTGTAGGTTTATGGTAGAGTGTCCCTAGGGTCCAATCCTGTTATTTCTAAATTAATACATCCTGGAAAGGAAACTGGTAAAAAAAAATCAGATGTAAATCTCAGGCCCACTCTATTGATGTTGAGTTCCCTGACAAATTCAAGAAACTGTTCACTCGTCCCTGACCAGATGATAAAAATGTAGTCAATATATCTATACTGTACCCCAATATATGGATGCCACCACTTTATGATCATCCCTGAATATTATGGTTTCTTCCCACCAGTCCAGGAATAGGTTAGCATACAAGGAGGTACAGGGGCTCCCCATCGCAGTACCCCTGAGCTGGTGGAAGTACTTCCTGTCAAAAAGAAAGAAGTTTTGAGTAAGAGGGAATTTTAGAAGATCCTCGATGAAGTCATTATGTCTGCTACACTCTATTGATCTTGATTTCAAGAAATGTCTTACTCCTCTGATATCATCCTCATGCGGAATATTACTGTACAAAGCCTCAATATCTAGTAAGGCCTGCTCCCCTACATGCCTGTATACATGCTCGAGGGTATACATGGAGGGGAGTAGGCAGAGGGAAAACCATTTTCCAGAGGGATTATTCCAACTGTAAAACCTCAAGCGGTACTGGGGGAACATTACATTGTGTGGGGGGCATCATACATACTAAATAAGGGGCATAATTGGGGCATTAAACTGTGTGGGGGGCATCATACATCGTGCATAAGGGGCATAATTGGGGCATTAAACTGTGTGGGGGCATCATACATCCTGCATAAGGGGCATAATGGGGGCATTACACTGTGTGGGGGCATCATACATCTTGCATAAGGGGCATTACACTGTGTGGGGGCATCATACATACTGCATAAGGGGCATAATGGGGGCATTACACTGTGTGGGGGCATCATACATCCTGCATAAGGGGTATAATGGGGGCATTACACTGTGGGGGCATCATACATCCTGCATAAGGGGCACAATGGGGGCATTATACTGTGTGGGGGGCATCATACATCCTGCATAAGGGGCATAATGGGGGCATTACACTGTGTGGGGCATCATACATACTACATAAGGGGCATAATGGGGGCATTACACTGTGGGGGCATCATACATCCTGCATAAGGGGCATAATGGGGGCATTACACTGTGGGGCCAGTAAAGGGGTCCTGTACTATGAGAACAATACGTTTCCACCTTCCTGTCTCCATAGTTGGGTCGTATGTATCTATTACAGGAAACAGAACAAAAACCTTATGATTCTTATAAAGGGGCAACACAAGACCCCCAAAAGAGTCTCCGTGCTGAAGGGGTTAATGCCCCCTGCGCCCAGTAATGGGGTCTCCACATACCTCCACCTGCAGAGCCGCCACCACATATATGGCTGCTCTGTGCCCACAGGAGCTGTGATGAGGTCACAGGAGGGGAGGAGTCAGGGGTCACATGATCAGGGGCCTCAGTGGATGCAGGACTCTGCTGTGCTGGTTGTCATGGTGCTGGATGAGCTGAAGTTTATGTGTGGGGTCAGGAGGGGTTTACAGTGTGGATGTAGCAGAGCCGCGTGTGTACGAGGTGTACGGAGCGGAGCCGCGTGTGTACGAGGCGTACGGAGCGGAGCCGCGCGTGTACGAGGCGTACGGAGCGGAGCCGCGCGGGTACGAGGCGTACGGAGCGGAGCCGCGCGGGTACGAGGCGTACGGAGCGGAGCCGCGCGGGTACGAGGCGTACGGAGCGGAGCCGCGCGGGTACGAGGCGTACGGAGCGGAGCCGCGCGGGTACGAGGCGTACGGAGCGGAGCCGCGCGGGTACGAGGCGTACGGAGCGGAGCCGCGCGGGTACGAGGCGTACGGAGCGGAGCCGCGCGGGTACGAGGCGTACGGAGCGGAGCCGCGCGGGTACGAGGCGTACGGAGCGGAGCCGCGCGGGTACGAGGCGTACGGAGCGGAGCCGCGCGGGTACGAGGCGTACGGAGCGGAGCCGCGCGGGTACGAGGCGTACGGAGCGGAGCCGCGCGGGTACGAGGCGTACGGAGCGGAGCCGCGCGGGTACGAGGCGTACGGAGCGGAGCCGCGGGTGTACGAGGCGTACGGAGCGGAGCCGCGCGTGTACGAGGCGTACGGAGCGGAGCCGCGCGTGTACGAGGCGTACGGAGCGGAGCCGCGCGTGTACGAGGCGTACGGAGCGGAGCCGCGCGTGTACGAGGCGTACGGAGCGGAGCCGCGCGTGTACGAGGCGTACGGAGCGGAGCCGCGCGTGTACGAGGTGTACGGAGCGGAGCCGCGCGTGTACGAGGTGTACGGAGCGGAGCCGCGTGTGTAAGAGGTGTACGGAACGGAGCCGCGTGTGTACGAGGTGTACGGAGCGGAGCCGCGTGTGTACGAGGTGTAGGGAGCGGAGCCGCGTGTACGAGGTGTCGGAGCGGAGCAACGTGTGTACGAGGTGTATGGAGCGGAGCCGCGCGTGTACGAGGCATACGGAGCGGAGCCGCACATGTACGGAGTGGAGCCGCACGTGTACAAGGTGTACAGAACGGAGCCGCGTGTGTATGAGGTATACGGAGCGGAGCCGCGCGTGTACGAGGTGTACGGAGCGGAGCCGCGCGTGTACGGAGCGGAGCCGCGCGTGTACGGAGCGGAGCCACGTGTACGTGGTGTACAGAGCAGAGCCGCGTGTGTATGAGGTGTACGGAGCGGAGCCGCGCGTGTATGAGAGATGCAATATCTGTCCATGTATTGTAAATATTAGTGATGAGCGAGCGTGCTCGCCATTGCTCGATACTTAATCAGTCATCGGGGTGCGCTCATTACTTGTTCGAGTATAAAACCAGATGAAGGAATGCGGCCGGCCAATCACAGTAATTCAAGTAGCCAACATGGCAACACGGCATTACCGTGTAAGGCAGGCAATCCCTGTGTGTTTAATGGTTGTCTCACATCCGCGAAACATGTGGGGCAGGAACTATGGCACCAGAGATATTTGATTGAAAATCCGAGCACCGCGATGATCTATTAAGTATCGAGCAGTGGCAAGCATGCTTGCTCATCATTAGAAAATATATGCTCCCAGCACATTAACCCCCGCGATGCTGCGATCGAAGTCTATCGAAGTCGATCGCGGCATTGCGGGGGCAAGGGGAGGTGATCGGCGATACTCACCTCCTCTTCCGGCTTCCAGCGCAGTCTGCAAAGGCTTCCCGGGTGTTGCCATGACGACCCGATGTCGTCATGACAACATCCGGGTCACAAGACAGCAGGAAGATTGTTTGGACATGCGCAGTGCATCTCCAAACAATCTTCTCAATGTGCACCGCTGACAGCCTGCATGGCTCAGGGATGGTGCTGCATTCCTGTGCCATGCAGGCGATCAGAGAAAAAAAAGTGAAAGTCCCAGAATGGGACAAAGTAATAAAGTGTATAAACTGTCTGTAAGTGAAAAAAAAAAATAAAAAATTGCAAAAATATTAAAAAAAAATAATCCACCAAAAATAAAAATATAATGTACCCATCAATAAATATTATTATTAAAAAAAAAAAAAAAACCAATAAAAGTACACATATTTGGTATCGCCGCGTCCGGAACAACCTGACCTATAAAATGTCCCACTAGTTAACCCCTTCAGTGAACACTGTAAAAAAAAAAAAAAAAAAAACAAAGCAAAAAACAATGCTTTATCACCATACCGCCAAACAAAAAGTGGAATAAAAGGTGATCAAAATGACGCATGTAAATAAAAATGGTACCGCTGAAAACGTCATCTCGTCCCGCAAAAAACAAGCCGACATACAGCTCCATCAGCCGAAAAATAAAAAAGTTATAGCTCTCAGAATAAAGCGATGCTAAAAAATATTTTTTTCTATAAAATTGCTTTTATTATGTAAAAGTGCAAAACATAGAAAAAACAATATAAATGTGGTACCGCTGTAAACGTACTGACCCGAAGAATAACGCTACCTCATCAATTTTACCACACACGGAACAGAATAAATAAAAAAAAAAAACAATTCCTGAATTGTTGGTTTTTGTTTATTCTGCCTCCCAAAAATCGGAATAGAAAGCGATCAAAAAATGTCACGTGCCTGAAAATGGCACCAATAACAACGTCAAGTCATCCCGCAAAAAACGAGCCGTCACATGACTGTCTGCCAAAATCTGGAAAAATTATAGCTCTCAAAATATGGCGATGCAAAAACTAGATTTTACAAAAAATGCGTCTTTTAGTGTGTGACAGCTGTCAGTCATAAAAACCCCATATGATTCTGGCATTGCTGTAATCACACCGACCCGAAGAATAAAGTCATCTAATCACTTATACCGCACAAGGAACGGCGTCAAAAATAAACTCTTGGGTTAGGATTGGGCTAGGGTTAGGGCTGGGATTGGGGCTAGGGTTGTGCTGGGGCTAGGGTTGTGCTATGGTTAGGGTTATACTAGGGTTAGGGCTAGGGTTGTGATGGGGTTGGGATTTTTTTCAAAAGTAAGAAAAAAAGATGACGATATGGCGAATAGTGTTGAGCGCAAGTGCTCGCTACTTGAGTTTGCATCGGGTGCTCTGGTATGTATTGAGTATTGTGGGTATTTGAGTGACATGCTCGAGTCTCTGCCCCATATGCTTCGCGGCCAAAAAAACTTTACGGGGATTGCCTGCCATGCACGAGCGATCCCCGCATGTTTTTTTTTTTGGGTGTCTAATAACCGTAATAACCGTGAAACATGCGGAGCAGGAACTCGAGCATGTCACTCGAGCACACGCTGTACATGGTGCATACCTGAGTACCCGATGCAAACTCAAGTAGCGAGCACTTGCGCTCAAGACTAATGACAACTTATTCAATATGATGACGTAATGTAAACAAATTCTGTGTCGTACCTCTGGGTTCAAAATGTTCACTATACACCTTAATAAAATCCTTGAGGGGTATAGTTTCCAAAATGGGGTCACTTGTGGGGGAGCTCCACTGTTTAGGCACATCACGAGCTCTCCAAACGCGACATGGTGTCCACTAACAAATTGAATGGAAAATCGGCTCAAATTGTTAGCGCACGCCATGTTGCGTTTGGAGAGCCCCTGTGCGCCCAAACATTGGAGCTCCCCCACAAGTGACCCCATTTTGGAAACTAGACCCCCCAAGGCACCTATCTAGATGCATAGTGAGCACTTGGAACCCCCAGGTGCTTCACAAATTGATTCATAAAAATGAAAAAGTGGAAAAAAAAAACACTTTTTCATTTTTATGAATCAATTTGTGAAGCACCTGGGGGTTCCAAGTGCTCACTATGCGTCTAGATAGGTGCCTTGGGGGGTCTAGTTTCCAAAATGGGGTCACTTGTGGGGTGCCAACCACCCTCGGGGCTTAAGGGGTTAAACATGCTTGAACATGCTTTTTGTTCAGAAATGGAGCTAGAGTGCATCACTTATAGTTTTCTTTGAAACAATTTTACCTCCTGATTCCAGGTCCTCCTGTAGCTTTCCTCAGATAATAGTTGGCTCTTGGACAATTTTTAGGATAATTTGTTTCACTCTTCGGTCTGAAATCTGGCTGTGGCAGGTTTATGGTGAAATGATGTTCTTTCAACTACCAGATTACTGCTGCAACAGCACTCACTGGAACCTTCAGTAGTTTGGAATTTTTTCTGTAATCAATACCATCAGTATATCTTGAACAATATGGTTGCAAAGGTACCGATATAAGACCAATAAATCAAAGGCCCTCCTATGTATCAAGCATAAATCCTACATAGAAGAAATTAGGAGTATACAGCCAAATAGAGATACAATATAAGAAATTGTATTGAGCAGAAATAATAAAAATATTAAATACCGAAAAATAAGTTGTACCAAGAATATAAACCTGACCTAGGGGGCATATATATTGTATGACAAATTTAACAAGAGGTAAGTGTAGATATATCTGGGAAATCACAGACACTATATACTTATTGCAGTGGGTAAGTATTGATAAATCGCATAGACAGCAGGTAGACACAACAGGGCATCAAAAAAATATGTATCACATATAAATACTAAATTCTGTATAGTTCCACTGTGTTAGAGTGAACAAATGTCACACCATCACCAATGCTAATAACAGATGCTTATCATCCTGTCATAGGATTTAAACCAAAGGAAACCCTGCCATAAACATGAATAGAAAATACCTAACAAAACAGTATATGTGTTGGTTAAAGTACATCAATAACCATCAAATCAATTATAATTACCCAAGGTCAGGACAAGTGGTCCAGAGTGCCCCTAACGCGCGTTTCGTGTTTGTAGCTTCCAATAATACACTCCCTAAGAACTGTTTACCAAACTCCCCTCCCTTTCACTTAATACTTATCCGCTTTTTAACCAGGTGCAAACTCGTCCTACAACGTGCCAAGTATTTCCTCAACAGAGAAGAACGCCTGCCACCCATCCAACTATACCCCATATGACGCATCACCTCATCCCTCCTTTTTAAATTATTTAACTAATTTTATCAAAAAGACCTATTTTTATCATTTTTTCTTAATAAATTGTCTTATGTTTAATTAACTCGAGTGTCACCCCACTTTTGTATATGCCTCCATTGAGCGCAAGTTCATAAGCATATTATTCTAACATTCCCTGACCACTTGTGGTAAGTTGTCTTACTTGCAGCAGGTTCAAAGAGGCATACCTACCAGCGCCACTGAATACCTAATACCATATGCTGTTAACCATTGGTGACTAATAAATTCTTACCGGAGTGTGGTACCCTCACCCTGCATTGTCTGAGTAGTGTTATGCCCACAGGAAAGGAGTACGGGCAATCAATGGGATGAGCTCCAGCATTTGCATAGACAGTCAGGCAAGCACATAACACTGCTGCATGGACAGTACATGCACACTCAGCTCTGCTATATATGCACATTTATATACACACACACCTCTGTTACATATGCACATTTGCATACACATACTGTATATACATTACCCCGTTTTGCAGTTTCTTCCAGGTGATGTGATTTGATTACATGATCTGGAAGGTCCTTGAGCTAGTCAAGTAGAAGGTTCTTCAGCTGCTAACTCAGGACATGCAGCCTCTGTGCAGATCCCGCTACTTTCCTCTCCTGGTCTGCACCAATCAGTTAGATAAGTGTGGGGCTGGAGGTGGAAGAGCAGTTCTCTCAGTGATCTGGAAGGACACTGTCGATAAGATGCACTCACTTATTAGCAAGATTTTTTTCTTGGTAAAAGTGTGTCTTATAGTCAAAAAAAAAGTTTTAAAGTAATTTCCCTTTCTCATCTAATTATATGCTTGTCTGTTATATGTTTTTGTACAATTTGTCAATAACATATATATTTTCTCCTCGTCTGAGTTATTTTTGATGGTCAACAAAATACGATGTTCCGGTAATTCTTTTTTCACACTTTAGGTACGATAATGGCTTCTCTCTGTGTGGAATTTTTGATCTTCAAAGAGGTTGTCCAGTACTTAGTGTGAGGACCTGGCCGCTTTCTAAATACTTTTCCAGCACTGAGCACCCCTTTTCATCAATCTTAATTTTGTATTTTGTTAGAAATTTGCTTGCTGTGTTTTGTTAGTGATTTGTTTGCTCATCAGTTCAACCTCCGGTATCTATTCCATTCAGTGACCATAGCTCCAAGACCTTGGGCCATTGTTCTCTCCGTCACCACAGGTAGTCTCACATGCAAAACCAGGGGAGGGTTCCACCTGAGAAAATATCTCCACTAAGGCACAATTAGCTGGGGGAGGGAGGGGTGAGCTCTTCTGCCGATTCAGGGGGCTGAACCCTGTGCAGGAGAAAGGGAAGATTCATTGCTAGTCGGACGGAGAGCTGGGTGGAATCACGGGCTGCGGTTGTGATATCCATCATCCAAAGGAGCATATGCTGTGACTGCCAATATACCGGCGGGAGATACAAAAAGCTGTGGGCCAACCAAAACTTGGGGGACAGTGGGTATCACCTGGTACGGGGCAGTGGAACTACTGATCACAGGTTGGAACTCTAGGACTAAGAGAATTGCCTGTTGGACATTTACCTGGAATTGCTGTTCACCATGGCCGGAAGGAATAAAACTAATTGCATCGATAACCTGCCTAGGTGATTATTAACATCCACAACCGCACATCTTTACTCTTAGACAACCCCTTCTCATTCCTCATATTTGGTCCTGTTAAAATGAAAACAATTATACAAACGTCCCATGCCTGTGCAGTTTCAGTGGTGTGAGCACTTGCGTTTCCGAGGCTTATGTGACATTTTTATGTCATCTGAGCTCTGCGGCCATTCACGCTGGCATCACTGTCCCCACCTTTGGACACATCGAACAATAAGAGGAAATCAGAAAGCAGCAGCAGCCCTGGCTTCTTGTTGATGTTCAATACGTCCGAAGAAGGGGACAGTGAAGCCGAATGAAGCTGATTGGGCGCAGGGCTCATGTGATGTAACAACTTCACATGTACCCTAGGAACAGAAGAGTTAAAACAGTTCCAACATTCTGAACATGAAAAAGGCTTTTCCCCTGTGTGATTTCTTTAAAGTTTATTAAGAGATGAATTCTGTGTAAAACATTCCCCACATTACGAACATGGAAAAGGCTTCTCCCCTGTGTGAATTCTTTGGTGACTAAGAAGAGAAGATTTCTTTACAAAACATTTCCAACATTCTGAACAGGAAAAAGGCTTCTCTCCTGTGTGACTTCTCTGGTGCTGAACCAAATTTGATTTCCATGTAAAATATTGCCCACATTCTGAACATGAAAAAGGCTTCTCCCCTGTGTGAGTCCTATGGTGAATAACAAGATCTGATTTCTGATTAAAACATTTTCCACATTCTGAACAGGAAAAAGGTTTCTCCCCTGTGTGGGTTCTCTGGTGTCTATCAAGAAACGATTTAAAATTAAAACATTTTCCACATTCTGAACAGGAAAAAGGCTTATCTCCTGTGTGGGTTCTTTTGTGGATATCAAGATGCGCTTTTCGGGTAAAACATTTTCCACATTTTGAACAGGAAAAAGGCGTCTCCTCTGTATGAGCTCTCTGGTGCTTAACCAAAGCTGATTTATGGATAAAACATTTCCCACATTTTGAACATGAAAAAGGCTTTTTGCTTGTGTGAGTTCTCTGGTGGTCAAGCAAAGTTGAAATTTGGTTAAAACATTTCCCACATTCTGAACATGAAAAAAGGCTTCTCTCCTCTGTGAGTTCTCTGGTGCTGAACCAAATTTGATTTCCATGTAAAATATTTCCCACATTCTGAACATGAAAATGGCTTCTCACCTGTGTGAGTTCTCTGGTGAATAACAAGATCTGATTTCTGGTTAAAACATTTTCCACATTCTGAACAAGAAAAAGGCTTCTCCCCTGTGTGGGTTCTCTGGTGTCTATCAAGAAGCGATTTAAAATTAAAACATTTTAAACATTCTGAACAGGAAAATGGCTTCTCCCCTGTGTGGGTTCTCTGGTGGATATCAAGATTCGCTTTCCGGGTAAAAAATTTCCCACATTCTGAACATGAAAAAGGCTTCTCTCCTGTGTGAATTCTTTGGTGCTGAAACAAATTTGATTTCCATGTAAAATATTTACCACATTCTGAACATGAAAAAGGCTTTTCCCCTGTGTACATTCTTTGGTGTATAACAATATTCCATTTCTGCTTAAAATATTTCCTACATTCTGACCATGAAAATGGCTTTTCCTCTGTGTGACTTCTCTGGTGTTTAACAAGACCTAATTTGTGGTTAAAACATTTTCCACACGTGGAACAAGAAAATATTTTCTTCGTTGTGTGAATTTTTGGATGTTTAAGAAAAGACTTTTCGAGGGGAAAACTATTTCCATATTCTGATTGTGAAAATGGCTTCTTAGCTTTACCAGTAGTTTGTTTTTTAATGCTTATTTTGTGACTTTGATTTTCCTTAGTAGTCGGTAATGAATCAGAAGACAGGACCTGTTTCATAGGATCAGATGACAGATCTTTGCTGTGAAGGGATGATGGTATATCTGCAGTAGTGGCATTCACTTTAGTTGTATCCTGTGGGATCTCAAGCTCAACTAATTTAAAAATTGAAGATGTCAGCTGTCCCTCTGATCTCCTGGTACAGTCATCTGCCAAGAATAAAACCAATTATTATTTTTGAATAAAATATCCTCGAATTTTATATTTTTGAACATTTCTACTTAAACTGTCAGTAGAAATGCCAAGTTATGTAAAAATATTGAATTATTCACCAAGACAATGACAGTTCACAGTATAAGGCCGGAGTAACACTACTGTATAACATGGCCAAGTGCTATGCAATAAAACATCACATAGCACTCGGCCCAGTGTTATTATATCGGCCAGCTCAGATCAGCGATTATTTACTCATGCTGATTCGACATGAGAAGACAATCGCAGTATGCTGTGATTAGCAGCGATACTCGATTCATTCGCACCCATACAAGTCTATGGGTGGAAGTGAAACAACGGACTGCACACGGATGTCAACCCAGTGCAGTCCGATATACGCCGGGTCAGACCATGGAGGAGATGGAGAAAATACTTTCTCCATCTCTTCTGCACCTGTGCTGCGATCATCTCATGCAAGAAAATCGCAGCACAGTAGCAGGACACTCGGCTCCTGATCGCTGAAGAGCAGGAACCGAAGGTCAATAGCATATCACATCTGATGCTCTTGTATCAGATACCATACGCTGGTGTGACTCCGGCCTAATAGAAAACATCATAGGATGAACCAGTGGAGCGTGGTGTTCAATTGTTTGTTCATCCTGCCTCCCAAACATGGAATAAAAAACCACCAAACAATATTATGTAGGCAAAAATAATACTAATAAAAACTGTTACTCATCTAAAAAAAAACAAGTCCCCACTCAGGTCCATCATCTGTCAATGGAAAAACAGAGGTTTCCCCATTATTAGTGGCTCAAAAGCTCTTGAAAAGCAACATGTACCCATAAACCAATCCAGAAATATCCACTCTCCCAAAGTATAGTCTCCCCCTCACTTCTGAGCCTTGCAGCGCGCCCAAACCACATTTAGCATCCATGTATTTGGCATTATTATATTGAGAAGAACCCACTTAATTTACGGTGTGTGTCTCCTGGAGCACAATCTGGGCACTATGTGTTGGGTAATGAAATGGTATATTTGCAATTTTCACTCTCCAACATCCACTGTGCACAAATTTCTGTAAAGTGGCTGTGAAGTCATAATAGTCACTACTATTCATTGAGGGTTATAATCTCCACAATGGGGATTTTTATTGCTCTCATTTACTACCATTTTGTCATATTAGGGCTTCTGCAAATGGTGTGTCCCATCTCCTCTGGGATCTGCTCCTGCGACGTCTGCTTCTCTCACCAGGAGTCGCCTTATTCATTCTGCAGGTGGCGCTGGTGATGGAAGAGACGTCAGAACCAGAAGCTCTGGGCAACGCAGGATCTGTCCAGCCACTAAGATTTGGGAGCCTGGGACCAGTAGTACCATCCAGTCTTGCAGTATGGGTGTGTGTGCTGTCCAGCTGGAGTAATCTGCTCCCTGCTTCAGCCAACTGGAAAGCACCGCACCCTACTAAAGCTGGAAGCATATTGCTGGAAGCTGCCAGATACAGCCTTGTTCTCCTCTGGTTCAGTCCTCTGTGCTCAGCTCCCGGCTTGTGTATTTGTTTCTTGTTGTGACCCCGGCACGTTGAATGACTACTCTTGTGACTTCTGATTTTGTATTTTCTCTGCCCTCCTCATTCTCACCCGGCTATCTGACTATTCTTCCCATCTCACTCCACAGAACAGAAGGTAACACAGTGGCCCAAGCCTAGGGGTCTCTGTGTAAGTCCATATCCACGTAGAGGTATTAAATGTTGATGGGCAAAACTGTGACTAAAGACAATAACACATCTACTGAAATGAATAAAAACTCAACAGTCTTCATCAGCAAAAAAAAATTGAGATGAGTAACTAGTGGTGAAACCTCTCTGGGGTAATGGGGCTCGGGGGCTCTTGGCAATCTAAATTATCAAAAAATGCCAATATTTTCTATCAGATTAGTTTCAAGAAGAAATATTAGACATCTAAATAGAACTTTTTATAATAGTGCAGAGCTGAGGTGTCTTAAATTTAGATCTCAGGCATTTGGAAGAGTCAATGGAGACCTTTTTTTAAAGACTATCAGGGACTTGCAGACTCACATACAGTTAGGTCCATATATATTTGGACAGAGACAACATTTTTCTAATTTTGGTTCTAGACATTACCACAAGGAATTTTAAACAAAACAATTCAGATGCAGTTGAAGTTCAGACTTTCAGCTTTCATTTGATGGTATCCACATTAAAACTGGATGAAGGGTTTAGGAGTTTCAACTCCTTAACATGTGCCACCCTGTTTTTAAAGGGATCAAAAGTAATTGGACAATTGACTCCAAGGCTATTTCATGGACAGGTGTGGGCAATCCCTTCGTTATGTCATTCTCAATTAAGCAGATAAAAGGCCTGGAGTTGATTTGAGGTGTGGTGCTTGCATTTGGAAGGTTTTGCTGTGAAGTAAACATGTGGTCAAAGGAGCTCTCCATGCAGGTGAAACAAGCCATCCTTAAGCTGAAAAAACAGAAAAAAACCATCCGAGAAATTGCTACAATATTAGGAGTGGCAAAATCTACAGTTTGGTACATCCTGAGAAAGACAGAAAGCACTGGTGAACTCATCAATGCAAAAAGACCTGGGCGCCCACGGAAGACAAGAGTGGTGGATGATTGCAGAAAATTCCATGGTGAAGAGAAACCCCTTCACAACAGCCAACCAAGTGAACAACACTCTCCAGGAGGTAGGCATATCAATATCCAAATCTACCATAAAGAGAAGACTGCATGAAAGTAAATACAGAGGGTTCACTGCACGGTGCAAGCAACTCATAAGCATCAAGAATAAAAAGGCTAGACTGGACTTTGCTAAAAAACATCTAAAAAAGTCAGCACAGTTCTGGAAGAACATTCTTTGGACAGATGAAACCAAGATCAACCTCTACCAGAATGATGGAAAGAGAAAAGTATGGCGAAGGCGTGGTACAGCTCATGATCCAAAGCATACCACATCATCTGTAAAACACGGCGGAGGCAGTGTGATGGCTTGGGCATGCATGGCTGCCAGTGGCACTGGGTCACTAGTGTTTATTGATGATGTGACACAGGACAGAAGCAGCCGAATGAATTCTGATGTATTCAGAGCCATACGGTGTGCTCAGATCCAGCCAAATACAGCCAAACTGATTGTCCATCTGTAGTATGAAACGACGACCAATGACCCAAAACATAAAGCCAAAGCAACCCAGGAGTTTATTAAAGCAAAGAAGTGGAATATTCTTGAAAGGCCAAGTCAGTCACCTGATCTCAACCCAATTTAGCATGCATTTCACTTGTTAAAGACTAAACTTCAGACAGAAAGGCCCACAAACAAACAGCAACTGAAAACCACCGCAGTGAAGGCCTGCAGAGCATTAAAAAGGAGGAAACACAGCGTCTGATGATGTCCATGAGTTTAAGACTTCAGGCCGTCATTGCCAACAAAGGGTTTCAATCAAGTACTAGAAATGAACATTTTATTTACAATTATTAAATCTGTCCAATTACTTTTGTTCCCTTTAAAAATAGGGTGGCATATGTTAAGGAGCTGAAACTCCTAAACCCTTCATCCAATTTTGATGTGGATACCCTCAAATGAAAGCTGAAAGTCTGAACTTCAACTGCATCTGAATTGTTTTGTTTAAAATTCAATGTGGTAATGTCTAGAACCAAAATTAGAAAAATGTTGTCTCTGTCCAAATATATATGGACCTAACTGTAAGTGAGGCAGGCAAATCCCACCACAAATCATACAAAAGGAAAAACTGTAAACAAATAGACATAGAATAAAAAAAAACATGTTTCACCCACATCAAGAACGTATGTATCGGCAGAGAACTACAACACTAAACCGTAGATGCACTCATGTAGTATGGACCATTGGAGCTACTATAAGTTCCGTTCAGGAGAGTAGAGAAAGTATTAGTGCCCCCATTTCAGGAGAGATTGTGCTAATCCGAATTCCTTGGGACTGAAAACAATGTACTTTATGACGTGGAGTGAATCCATGAAACCAGGGCTCAAGCCATGCCAACACATCTCCTGCAGGCGTGAATAAATGTATATTACAGCCAAGTTTGGCCGCAAAGACTGGACCTGGTCTTGTAGGGACCATATGAGCTTATTCAGCAGCACAGAATGGAGTATGTAGATTCATCCAATAAGATATCAGGGTTCTAAGAAGCCAACAGCATCATTACCCTCCGCTTTCTCTTAAAGGCCCATCATGATAATTTTTTATCAAGTGATTTTTAACTTTTCAGCTCATTCTACGTACGCTGTCATTTGGCTTTGTAGTTTACAGATCTGAGCAGGTCACGGTCAACGTCTTCCAATCCCAGGGGTAAGGGGATCCTTCAGGTTGTAAGTTCTATACAGGAGGGCTTTCAATGCCTGAAGTCATTTGAACAGTTTTGGGTCTAAGAGAATGTTGTGGTCTAGTGGCAAAATGGTGGTCACATGATTGTGATAAGATTGGACTACACAACCGATAAAACAGCTACAGCCGGTGACTGAGATAAATCTGTTATTTTCTGTATTTAGTGGTTACTACTCACCTGGATGGTCATATGTAGGAATCTCCTCTTTACACCACTCATCACCCCTTACATATGTCTCTGTAGTACTAATATGGGTCAGATCTTCACCCTGAAACAAATATTGTAATAGTCACAAACAGATAAGAAGTCATATCTATGATCAGCTCTAATCCTGCCATCTCCACCATTCTCATGACACAAATATAGAGCATATACAGTTATATGAAAAAGTTTGGGCACCCCTATTAATCTTAAGCTTAATGTTTTCTTAAAATTGTTTTTTTTGCAACAGCTATTTCAGTTTGATATATGTAATAACTGTTGGACACAGTAATGTTTCTGCCTTGAAATGAGGTTTATTGTACTAACAGAAAATGTGCAATCTGCATTCAAACAAAATTTGACAGGTGCATAAGTATGGGCACCCTTATCATTTTCTTGTTTTAAATACTCCTACCTACTTTTTACTGACTTACTAAAGCACTTTTTTTGGTTTTGTAACCTCATTGAGCTTTGAACTTCATAGCCAGGTGTATGCAATCATGAGAAAAGCTACTTAAAGTGGCCACTTGCAAGCTGTTCTCCTGTTTGAATCTCCTCTGAAGAGTGGCATCATGGGCTCCTCAAAACAACTGTCAAATGATCTGAAAACAAAGATTATTCAACATAGTTGTTCAGGGGAAGGATACAAAAAGCTGTATCAGAGATTTAACCTGTCAGTTTCCACTGTGAGGAACATAGTAAGGAAATGGAAGAACACAGGGACAGTTCTTGTTAAGGCCAGAAGTGGCAGGCCAAGAAAAACATTAGAAAGGCAGAGAAGAAGAATGGTAAGATCAGTCAAGGACAATCCTCAGACCACCTCCAGAGAGCTGCAGCATCAACTTGCTGCAGATGGTGTCACTGTGCATCGGTCAACTATACAACGCACTTTGCACAAGGAGAAGCTGTATGGGAGAGTGATGCGAAAGAAGCCGTTTCTGCAAGCACGCCACAAACAGAGTCGGCTGAGGTATGCAAAAGCACATTTGGAGAAGCCAATTTCTTTTTGGAAGAAGGTCCTGTGGACTGATGAAACCAAGATTGAGTTGTTTGGTCATACAAAAAGGCGTTATGCATGGTGGCAAAAAAACACAGCATTCCAAGAAAAACACTTGCTACCCACAGTAAAATTTGGTGGAGGTTCCATCATGCTTTGGGGCTTTGGGGCTGTGTGGCCAATGCCGGCACCGGGAATCTTGTTAAAGTTGAGGGACGCATGGATTCCACTCAGTATCAGCAGATTCTTGACAATAATGTTCAAGAATCAGTGATAAAGTTGAAGTTATGCAGGGGATGGATCTTTCAGCAAGACAATGATCCAAAACACCGCTCCAAATCTACTCAGGCATTCATGCAGAGGAACAATTACAATGTTCTGGAATGGCCATCCCAGTCCCCAGACCTGAATATCATTGAACATCTGTGGGATCATTTGAAGAGGGCTGTCCATGCTCGGCGACCATCAAACTTAACTGAACTGGAATTGTTTTGTAAAGAGGAATGCTCAAAAATACCTTTATCCAGGATCCAGGAACTCACTAAAAGCTACAGGAAGCGACTAGAGGCTGTCATTTTTGCAAAAGGAGGATCTACTAAATATTAATGTCACTTTTCTGGTGAGGTGCCCATACTTATGCACCTGTCAAATTTTGTTTGAATGCAGATTGCACATTTTCTGTTAGTACAATAAACCTCATTTCAAGGCAGAAACATTACTGTGTCCAACAGTTATTACATATATCAAACTGAAATAGCTGTTGCAAAAACACTAATTTTTATAAAACATTAAGCTTAAGATTAATAGGGGTGCCCAAACTTTTTCATATAACTGTAATACTGGTGGATAAAACAAGACTTTCACAGCCGTCTACACATCATAGGGAAGATCTCATGACACCTTCTCTCCATCTACCTGATGATCCTGAGGAACATTGGGATCTTCTTGTTTACAGTCCTGTGGAAGAAGAGAACGGGGACATCTCTCTGGTGTTGTCCTCTTACTGGATAGATCTGGAGGAAACACATACAGGGACTGAATTCATTCTTTCCATACAAATAATTATAGGCCGTGTGTATTTTGTCCTGTCTATTACCTGATGATGTGAGGGGCTGGGGAACCTCCATGACATCCTTGTACAGATCTTTGGGTCCTTCTAAATACTCCCACTCCTCCATGGAGAAATAGACAGCGACATCCTGACACCTTATAGGAACCTGACATATAAAATGATACCGTCACCCCCCGATCCCTTCATAGTGTTACTGTATAATGTCCCAGCATTCCCAGCAGTGTCACCTCTCCAGTCAGCAGCTCAATCATCTTGTAGGTGAGTTCTAGGATCTTCTGGTCATTGATGTCCTCATGTATCAGGGGGTGAGGTGGAGGTCTCGTGATTGGGCTCAGGGGTCTTCTCCATCCCTCAGACACAGGGTCCTGACAGCGCTCACTAGAGGTCTTCTTCACTACTGTGTAATTCTGGTTATGGAGAGACACATTAATAAATCTCCCTCCAGACATTTCCAGAGTCCTCACCTCTCCAGTTCTGTCCATCTGTTATTCCCATAGATAAGAATGATGTAATGTGACGTCATCAGAATCTCTCACCTCTCCAGTAAGCCGGAAGAGGATCTCCAGGGTGAGGTGTAATATCCTCTCCGCCATCTTGTCTCTGTCCATATCCATCTTTGATGGATCAAAAAGGAAAATTCTCTTATATAGGAGATCTTCGCTGAGAGGATCCAATATTGTAAAGACCTTAATGAGACGAAGATGAGCAGATGTAACATCATAAAAATCCTGTGTAATAATACAATTATTGGAGGTAATAAGGGAAAGATATGAGATTTATTATTTTACACTATTTAGCTTTCTTCTTTATATCTACATATATAAAGCAGTAAATCTGTGTGTGGAGCCCATAGAATACAAAACATTTTTCATCTGGTTTGAGTGAAATTTTGCGCTGCCGTCTTTAACATCAGACTAAAAATACTGCAAACATGAAACCTAAAAATTGTTCACCTTGACAAGATTTGTCCCCAGAATTTAGGCTCTATAGAAATAAAGAAAAAAATGGGTGTCTGTGTGTTTAATGTGATGCACCCCCTGGGCCGTGGGGTACTCAGTAGACGGGCCGGTTGGTGCTGGGGATGTCACGGTGGCAGTGACCTGGTCCGTGACCCAGGGCGGTCAATTAAAGGGAAAGTAAAAGGGGAAATAAAGTTTTTAGAGATAATGTTCGTGACGCCACCTGTGGCATGCGGCTATATGGGGCCGCCGCTGCGGTGCAGATCCTCTGGAGCTGATGGTCACACAGCAGAGTTGGTTCAGCTCTCCACAGGCAGAGCTAAGCTCCAGGGCAGTATATGTAGAATTGTGGAGGTGGATGTTGTTGATACGGTGTAATGCAGGTGATACCGCAGATAATGACCAGTCCACAGCTTAATGGCGGTTTCCTTTTATCTTTACTTGCGGTAGTTAGGCAGACCGGGGCACGGGTACTAGCTGGTAGTAGAGGTCCAGGCGGCCTGGAAGCAAGTTGGGGATCCACCTCGCCATGTAGAGTTGTAGGCCTTCCCTCTGCGCTATTCTCTTTGGCCCTGCTACTTGAAGCTATGCTGCGGCCCTTGTCCCTGAGTAAAACGTCTCTTCCTTACCCGTATGGCAGACAGCTCGGGCCTTCCTTAAGTGTCGCTCCCACGTGGCGGTGCTGTGCCCTATCGTGCTGCTGTGCCGCCGGGCGTCTGGTGGGGCCAGGAGACCTGCAGTCTCCTGCCCTCCGGATTCGGCTGCTGGGCCTTCAGTGCCCCACAACCACGGACTCCGGTGTCCGGTTCCTTTGCGCTTCTCTCTTCTGGGGCGAGCTTGTACACAGCTCCCTTCCCCAGGTCCTTCCTCGTCGCTCTCCTGTCTCCAACTCCTCTCCACTAACTCTTTCTAACCCCGCCTCCAGATTCCAATTTGAAGGGGAGGAGCTCCCCTTTCTGGTTTGGAGCCAGGAAAGTGTTGTATACTGGTAAACCAGGCATGGCATTACCCCCTGTGAGGGAGGCAAGGCCACAGTGGCAACTGGACCACTGGGGTGCCACAAATGCCAAACCACAGTTTTTGCCCAAAGGGTCTCAAAGAGTTAGAGACTGCATCCAAGGAGTCACTCTTAAAGGTGCAGCAATCATATAGTCGCAAGGGGGGGAAACCTGATAAGTTGGTCTAAAGTCTGTAATTATAGCAACGGCTGTTGCAGAGGTAACTGGGGCCTCATTTTTGAGAATTGCCTCACAGTAAGATCTTTTTGGTTGGCTATAGCAACCAGATTGTAGCTTTCAACAATGAAGCTGCTGAGGTAAAATGAAAGCTGAGCACTGATTGGTTGCTATGGACAACTAGAAGAGTCTTACTGTGAGGAAGTGATACACTGTATGCTTTATATGTGTAGATTCAATTATTAGATAGCTGAGACAAATAAAAAACGCAAGTCCTGGCTTGAAGGGAAACAGATGAGACAGGCTGAATCAAAGGCAGCTAAAACATCTGAACACACATCATCTTCAGGAGTGTGCCTAATAGCCAGGTGTCCATGTTTAAATATTCAACTTCATCCAAAACCCCTCCCCAGACTAGGAGGCTCATTCCCATTCCTAGAGGTGAATTGACATAGTGTATATAGAATGGAGTCTGTCTACAATAATGTACTGCGCCTGCGTTAATTCTCATGAGCTAGAGGTTCGATAATGTCCATCCCCTAGTGTGCATGTCCGGAAGTGACGCGCTTTAACTGAAACTCCAGATAAACTGATTGCTGCCGCTCCACTCATATCCGTGACTGCGCATGTCCGTAGTTATGTGTTACACACCAGAGCGTATCTAGGAACATTGTCGGAGATTACGTATGCCTGGATGTGTGCTTTCCACTCTGAAGAGCATCCCAGTCTCCTATCTGTGACTGCCCATGTCCAGAAGTATATGTTCTACGCCGAAGTGCATAATGAATTTGTATTGCATTCCACCAATATAGAAAAGTCCTGTCTCTGAGATCAGCATCATGGGAGATTAAAAACAAGTATTGGGTCACGGTTCCACCCCTCACTGTGTCCGGGATGCAGTTACTGACAGCTCAGCCGTCCAATCATGTACAGGGGCATGCTGAAGCTGTCGGTACTTTGATTGACAGCTCGGTCATCCAGTCAGGTACAGGGGCGTGCTGAAGCAGTCAGTGTGTTTATTGACAGCTCGGCTGTCCAATCTGAGACTGGGAGGCACCGGCTATCTTCAGGTGTTCATTATTCCAGGTGACTGCCAGGCTACTTAACTGGGCTTTTTCTGCCAGACGTACATTCACGTAGTGTGAGGTTTGTGGCTCTGTGCCTTAGTGTTCTGTGTATTGATCTTCTGATGCCTGACCCCTTCTGCTCTGATCCGCTATCCTTCTGGTATTCTGACCAATGGACTGTTACCTGACTATGCCTTTGCCTCTTCCCTCGGTTTATGACGTACCCTCCTGGCTTTTGACTTCGGACTCCTTGACTATTCCTTCTCATGGCCTGGCCGTGAAAAGTGACTCAGCGTCACATATTGCACAGCCTCACATCATGCAATAGGCTTTTAGATCTACTTCATCACTACAAAAAATATTGGATGATGGCCCACAGTATATTCCTAAATGGTCAAATTTGAACCCTATTGCATAATTAGAGATACACAAGGATCATCATACTTGTTAATTACTATATAGTAAATATAGAATATATCTCGATAAAGTACAACAAAATGTGAACCCCATTCACAGGGAACTGAGTAGCAATGGGTAGAGTATAAAATCCAAAAATGTAATCCAGGATGGGGCTGTATTCACACAAAACAGGCATATGAAATTTGCTCATTGAGTCCCTTCGGGACTAGTGAATACAGTCAGGAGACCCACTCACTTTCCTTTTTGAGGATACATCTATTGTGACCAACTCCTCTTACATTGGGTTTAACCACCTCAATGATGCAATTGGAGATGTCTTCGGTTTCACTGTACACTGGCTCCGGTGCTCAGGAAAGACATATTGGAGCTAGAGAGGGTACAAAGGAGGGCGACTAAGGTAATAAAGGGAATGGAGGGACTAGAATACCCAGAGAGGTTGTCAAAATTAGACCTATTTACGTTGGAAAAGAGAAGGCTTAGGGGAGACCTCATAAACATGTATAAATACATCAGGGGTCAGTACAGAGATCTCTCCCATGATCTGTTTATACCAAGGATGGTGACAAAGACGAGGGGGCACACTATGCGTCTGGAGGAAAGGAGGTTCCTGCACCAGCATAGAAGGGGATTCTTTACGGTCAGAGCCGTGAGACTCTGGAACTCTCTGGGAGAGGAAGTGGTGATGTCCAACTCACTTAATGAGTTCAAGAGAGGCCTGGACGCCTTTCTTGAGAACAATAAAATTACATCTTATGCTTAGTGATAGTTAATTAATCCAGGGATTTAATCTGACTGCCAGATTGGAGTCGGGAAGTGAATTTTTCCTCAATGATGTAAATTGGCCTATACTGCATGGGTTTTTTTTGCCTTCCCCTGGATCAACGCTGCGGAATAGCTGCAGTGCACAAGAAATAGGCTGAACTGGATGGACGCTTGTCTTTTTTCGGCCTTATAAACTATGTAACTATGTAACATGTACACTGTTCATGTGTCTCGATAATGGGGTGTCCCGACCATGGCGTATATTGGTCAAATGCTCCCCCACCCTCCTCATAGATCCCGTCTTGGTCTTGTTGCCTACATTATCTAGGGAGCAGGTGCATATGGCCATATATACCCATCCTGAGGTTTTACAGTTGGATTAATCCCTCTGGAAAAAGGTTTTACCGGCGGAGGAACTCGAGAAAGATTTATATGCACTCATCCAATTACATGTACAACATTCTCCACATCTAAAAAAAACTACAGATTCTTCTATCCAGCCAAGTCCCCTTGCGTGCAGGTTTTTTATAGACACTATGCACTAAATGGTCCCTAATTGACCGACTCTTTCTGGAAGTTATTGTGGGAATAGGTCCCACAGCTCCCTTCAGGTCCAGGTCGGCCACAAGTACATCCTAGTGTTTTGTTAAGATATTAAAGATTTGGTTACTCAGTTCCTATTACTCGTGTTATCCCATCTTTTTCTTGGTCTCTTGGTTAGGTATGGAGAAGAGTCTGTCTCTCCCGTTTTTCTGTACACAATCGTGCGAAATCCAAAATGTACTGTGGGTAACCTTTTGCATTAATCTTGTGTTCATGTCTATTGTCTGTATATTAAAATGTGACATTTGAACACGTCCTTCTCGACCATAAAAATTTGCCCTTGAGTATTCTTTTTTTCAGGGAGATGGGGTGGTGGCTATCCCACTTCAATAGTTTATTAGTGCTTGTAGGTTTATGGTAGATGAATGTCCCTAGGGTCACATCCAGTTCTTTCTTGATTAGTACATCCAGGAAAGGCAAGGGGTTATAACTAAACTCCGTTGTAAATCTCAGGCCCACTCTATTGATGTTGAGTTTCCTGACAAATTCAAGAAACTGTTCACTCGTCCCTGATCAGATGATAAAAATTTTGTCAATATATCTATACCACACCCCAATATATGGGTGTCACCACTTATGATCATCTCTGCATATTGTGGTTTCCTCCCACCAGCCCAGGAAAAAGGTTAGCATACAAGGGGGCACAGAGGCTCCCCATCACAGTACCGCTGAGCTCGGGGGAAGTACTTCCTATCAAAAAGAAAGAAGTTATGTGTAAGAGTGAATTTTATAAGATCCTCCATGAAGTCATTATGTCTGCTACACTCTACTGATCTCCATTTCAAGAAATGTCTTACTCCTCTGATACCATCCTCATGCGGTATATTATTGTACAAAGCCTCGATATCAAGAGTATTTATGTAGGGGAGCAGAAAAAGGGAAAACCATGTTCCAGAGGTTTTATTCCAACAGTAAAACCTCAGGACTTATTCCAACTGCAGGATCTCAGGCGGTACTGTGGGAACATTATACTGTGGGGGCATCATCCATACTGCATAAGAGTCATAATGGGGGCATTACACTGTGTGGGGGCATCATACATACTGCATAAGGGGCATAATGGGGGCATTACACTGTGTGGGGGCATCATACATCCTGCATAAGGGGCAAAATGGGGGCATTACACTGTGGGGGGGCATCATACATCCTGCATAAGGGGCATAATGGGGGCATTACACTGTGGGGGGGCATCATACATCCTGCATAGGGGGCATAATGGGGGCATTACACTGTGTGGAGGCATCATACATCCTGCATAAGGGGCATAATGGGGGCATTACACTGTGGGGGGGCATCATACATCCTGCATAAGGGGCATAATGGGGGCATTACACTGTGGGGGGCATCATACATCCAGCATAAGGGGCATAATGGGGGCATTACACTGTGTGGGGGCATCATACATCTTGCACAAGGGGCATAATAGGGGCATTACACTGTGTGGGGGCATCATACATCCTGCACAAGGGGCATAATGGGGGCATTACACTGTGTGGGGGCATCATACATCCTGCATAAGGGGCATAATGGGGGCATTACACTGTGTGGGGGCATCATACATACTGCATAAGGGGCATAATGGGGGCATTACACTGTGTGGGGGCATCATACATCCTGCATAAGGGGCATATTGGGGGCATTACACTGTGGGGCCAGTAAAGGGGTCCTGTACTATGAGAACAATACGTTTCCTCCCTTCCTGTCTCCATAGTTGGGTCGTATGTATCTATTACAGGAGACAGAACAAAAACCTTATGATTCTTATAAAGGGGCAACACAAGACCCCAAAAGAGTCTCCGTGCAGAAGGGGTTAATGCCCCCTGCGCCCAGTAACGGGGGTCTCCACATACCTCCACCTGCAGAGCCGCCACCACATATATGGCTGCTCTGTGCGCACAGGAGCTGTGATGAGGTCACAGGAGGGGAGGAGTCAGGGGTCACATGATCAGGGGCCTCAGTGGATGCAGGACTCTGCTGTGCTGGTTGTCATGGTGCTGGATGAGCTGAAGTTTATGTGTGGGGTCAGGAGGGGTTTACAGTGTGGATGTAGCAGAGCCGCGTGTGTACGAGGTGTACAGAGCGGAGCCGCGTGTGTATGAGGTGTACGGAGCGGAGCCGCGTGTGTACGAGGTGTACGGAGCAGAGCCGCGTGTGTACGAGGTGTACGGATCAGAGCCGCGTGTGTACGAGGTGTACGGAGCAGAGCCGTGTGTGTACGAGGTGTACGGAGCAGAGCCGCGCGTGTACGAGGTGTACGGAGCGGAGCCGTGCGTGTACGAGGTGTACGGAGCGGAGCCGTGTGTGTACGAGGTGTACGGAGCAGAGCCGCGTGTGTACGGAGCAGAGCCGCGTGTGTACGAGGTGTAGGGAGCGGAGCCGCGTGTGTACGAGGTGTAGGGAGCGGAGCCGCGTGTGTACGAGGTGTAGGGAGCGGAGCCGCGTGTGTACGAGGTGTACGGAGCGGAGCCGCGTGTGTACGAGGTGTAGGGAGCGGAGCCGCGTGTGTACGAGGTGTAGGGAGCGGAGCCGCGTGTGTACGAGGTGTAGGGAGCGGAGCCGCGTGTGTACGAGGTGTACGGAGAAGCGTGTACGAGGTGCACGGAGAGGAGCCGCGTGTGTACGACGCATGTGGAACTGCGCGTGTGCGAAGCGTGTGGACTTCGGTGATGACACCGCACCTTTCCAGGGACATGACAGCTGATCAGTACAGCTGTCATGTGCCCCTAACAGCCACAGGTGGAGTCCACCCATGGCAGTTAACATGTTACAGGGAATCTGTCACCCCCTGGGACCTATCTGACCTCTAATATGGGGATACAGGTGATAGAAGTGTGAATCTATACTCACCTGTATGTCCCATATTAGAGGTCTACTTGCTGTGTAATAGCTTTTTATTAAATTAGTTTTGGCAAGCTTCACGTCTGGGGAACGCGAAGAAATCCCCGCCTATTAGCTTCATTTCCATATCCCCCCTCCTCCCCGGCACGTCACAGGGGCCTGACCCAAGGTAGTAAAGGGGTTAATATCAAATAATTATAAAAAAAATAGAAAAGTGTTAGAAAATATTTGTTTTTATTTCTTTCATATCGGCATCGAAGAAAA
Source organism: Phyllobates terribilis (assembly GCF_046119375.1). Lineage (NCBI taxonomy): Eukaryota > Metazoa > Chordata > Amphibia > Anura > Dendrobatidae > Phyllobates > Phyllobates terribilis. The sequence goes on from NW_027362820.1 coordinate 4,754,938, forward strand.
CCAGCTTATGGATCTATTCCAGCCTGGGTGCCGGGTTATCTGGGCCCATTCCATCCGGTGTTGTTCATATGGTGCGAAATCCCTTCCCAGATCCTCTGAATTCCTACATGGGATGTAAATTCCCTCAGGACCGACCCGCTGAATTCACGGCTTATCAATCAACATTTACATTTTGTTCATATTTATCCGGAACTTTGGAAAAGCGTCTAAATGGTTAACATTTCTGATGAATTGTATCATTTATTTCAGTTAAATGTGCAATATAGATTTTTGGCAATGTTCACACTCTGCATCTGAGGCTGAATGGTCCACAATGTACATTATATAATCATTGTCATAGATCATTTTATAGAGAAATTCAAGGAACTGGTGGTATATATACGTCCAGTCACATCACGTGCCACAATAGTCGACATAAATGAGAGCAGCTGCGCCCTGTTGCTTATCCTCGGTCAATACTGTGTTTAACCAGCAGGATAAGGGGGCGCCAGAGGGCTGCAAGGTCTGACCAAGTTTTCCTGACAAAGTCAGAAGCTCCCTGTCATCTCCACCAGCTACAGGAACCTTTCCTTGCAACCAGAAAAAATGCAAAACCTGTCCTTTTATAACGACCACAGACAAGATGAAGATCCCCAATTCACATCAGGACTATAAGATCCCAGGTACGTTCAGCTGTATCACATCTAATGTAGTGTACTTAATTATATGTACCAAATGTCCAGCTGGGGGTCTGTATGTAGGGGAGACAGGGCAAAAATTATCATCGCCACACAATAAAAGAAAAAAGAATAGATCTGCCTGTAGCCAAGCATTTTTGTTCCCCTGATCACAGCACAAAAGCCATGAAATTACTGGTATTAAAAGGTAACTTCAAATCTCAAAGAAAAAGAAGAATCTCAGAATATAAACTGATGGTGACCTTTAACACTTTCAGAACAGGAATGAATGTGTCGCATGGATTTATGTCATTCTACATCAACTAAGGAATGTGCTCCTCAGACTCAGACCTGTGAGGTCATCACAACACTGGACACAGGACAATAAAACCTTCACACTCCTTATCTACAAAAATATTTATAGCCAGAACTGTTTATCTCTTTAATAATAACTCTGCTTTTCATCACCTGTCTTACCTATTGCATAATTTGTGTGTCTTAGGCTGTGTGCACACGATGCGTTTTTTATGCGTTTCCACAGCGTTTCTGCGGCTGCGGAAATGCATTAAAAACGCATGGTAGAAGGGCAACAATGTTCCCCAATGATAATCCGCATGTGCTGTGCCCATGCTGCGGATTTTTCCGCAGCGTTTATGCTGCGCTCAAATATCCGCAGCATGTCCATTAATTTTGCGGAAACGCGGCGTTTTTGCCGCCATTGACTTGCATTATAACGCGCCAATTCCGCAAGACTGCATTTGTACTTGCGTTATTGGCGCGTTCTAATGTGCGGATGGTACCCGGGTGTGGAGGACAGGAGACCCTCCTCCACACCCAGGTACCATAGAAACTGTAAAAACAAGAATAAAATAAAAAATAAAGATATATTCACCTTCTGACGGCCCCCGGTCTCCTTCCCTCTGCTCGCGTGCAAGACTGAAGGACCTTCGGTGACGTCACAGTCATGTGACCGCAGGCCCTTCAGTGCAGTGTCTCGCGATATCCCGGCAGCCAGGAACAAGCCAGGAACGAATGAGGCAGCACACGTCGGGGCATCAGAAGATAAGTGTACCTTTATTTTTTTATTTTTAAACATTCTTATACGGTCACACTATATAAATCCATGCCGGTTGCATGGATTTATATAGTGTGACCTAGTTGTCAAGCACTTTCCAAGTGATGCTAAAATCGCCTGGAAAGCGCTTGTCAATCCGCATGCGGAAACGCATGTGAATCCGCATGTATTACGCAGGAAAAACACATGTACAATCCGCATGCGTTTTTTCTGCCAGGGAGATGCAGAAATGATGCAGAAATTTTCTGCTTCATTTCTGCATCGTGTGCACATACCCTTATTGTGTATAAATATGTGACTCTTCAGATTTTGTGGTATACTAGCCTGATGAAGAGAGCTGAGTAGTCTTGAAAGCTTGCAATTTGTTACCATCTTTTCAGTTAGCCATTAAAAGGTATCAACCACTGAGGACTCTCAAATCTAAATATTTTTCTAGAGAAATTCATAAACATTTTGAAATCTAATAGATAGATAGAGTGGAGACACGAGGGTCAGTGGGTGGTCTCATCTTTAGAAAATCATATGGACCAGGGCTCATCCCATTGAACGCCCGATCTCCTTTCCCGTGGGCCAGACACTACTCAGACCAGACAGAGTGAGGGTAACACAGTGCGGCAATAATTTATTGCACCAACACCAGCCAGTCACATACAGTACAGCCCCAGCAAGTACAAAAGATGGTGCACATGACATAGTCTCACCTTTCCACTGGCTCTGAGCATCCAGGGCTGTGACTTTGGAGCATCCAGGGCTGACTACCCCATCTATTGGCCGGCAACCAGAGACGAGGTAGTGGCAAGCTTAGGAAGCTGAGTGAGTGCAGTGAGGTACGTGGCCAGGTGACCTGATTGTCCCAACCTGGATTCTCCAGCGTCTTTGAGGGTTCAGTGATGGTCAGTGGAGCAGATCTGTGTTCCTCCAGCTGGTCGGTGGCTTGCTGTAGAGTGTGTGGGAAAAGAGGCAGATCCTACTTTTCTAGGTCACACCTCGTATTCAGGCATTTTTTTCTACAGGATTGGGAGAAAGTCATCTCTCATTGTCGAAGTGTTCATAGTTTGACCTTCAATATTTGCAGAACAACCTTGAACTCACTAATACAACAGGTAGACAGCAAAACTAACAATGATCAATCTGTCAGTTATCCTGTGCCTTTGTTCCACGAGGACAGCAGGACAATAAGCTGTAGGGGGCACTATAATCTGTACACAGCAGCCATTCAAGATTCCAACAATTATTTACATCTACAACTAGAGTCAGCGACAATAGCTCCTGTCCCTGTGCCCACTACTAACTGCATTTGGCAGAATTAAGAAGAAATGCTGTGTCCTCACATAGATATATATATATAAATATTCAACTATATACAGTACAGACCAAAAGTTTGGACACACCTTCTCATTTAAAGATTTTTCTCTATTTTCATGACTATGAAAATTGTACATTCACACTGAAGGCATCAAAACTATGAATTAACACATGTGGAATTATATACTTGCATGCTGGTTCAGTATGCCTTCAATTTTGAATAAATCTCCAAAAGTGTCACCAGCAAAGCACCCCCACACCATCACACCTCCTCCTCCATGCTTCACGGTGGGAACCAGGCATGTAGAGTCCATCCGTTCACCTTTTCTGCGTCGCACAAAGACACGGTGGTTGGAACCAAAGATCTCAAATTTGGACTCATCAGACCAAAGCACAGATTTCCACTGGTCTAATGTCCATTCCTTGTGTTCTTTAGCCCAAACAAGTCTCTTCTACTTGTTGCCTGTCCTTAGCAGTGGTTTCCTAGCAGCTATTTTACCATGAAGGCCTGCTGCACAAAGTCTCCTCTTAACAGTTGTTGAAGAGATGTGTCTGCTGCTAGAACTCTGTGTGGCATTGACCTGGTCTCTAATCTGAGCTGCTGTTAACCTGCCATTTCTGAGGCTGGTGACTCAGATAAACATCTTAAGAAGCAGAGGTGACTCTTGGTCTTCCTTTCTTGGGGCGGTCCTCACGTGAGCCAGTTTCTTTGTAGCACTTGATGGTTTTTGCAACTGCACTTGGGGACACTTTCAAAGTTTTCCCAATTTTTCGCACTGACTGACCTTCATTTCTTAAAGTAATGATGGCCACTCGTTTTTCTTTCCTTAGCTGCTTTTTTCTTGCCATAATACAAATTCTAACAGTCTATTCAGTAGGATTATCAGCTGTGTATCCACCAGACTTCTGCACAACACAACTGATGGTCCCAACCCCATTTATAAGGCAAGAAATCCCACTTATTAAACCTGACAGGGCACACCTGTGAAGTGAAAACCATTTCCGGTGACTACCTCTTGAAGCTCATCAAGAGAATGCCAAGAGTGTGCAAAGCAGTCATCAAAGCAAAAGGTGGCTACTTTGAAGAACCTAGAATATAAGACATATTTTCAGTTGTTTCACACTTTTTTGTTAAGTATATAATTCGACATGTGTTAATTCATAGTTTTGATGCCTTCAGTGCGAATATACAATTTTCATAGTCATGAAAGTAAAGAAAAATCTTTAAATGAGAAGGTGTGTCCAAACTTTTGGTCTGTAGTATATATATATATATATATATATATATATATGTATATATATACACACACACACACACACACACACATATATATCTATATATAGATATGGACATAAAGTTCAAGTACAGTTGAAACCAGAAGTTTACATACACTATATAAAAAGACACACATGCATGTTTTTCTCACTATCTGACATGAAATCAGAATAAACCTTTCCGGTTTTAGGTCAATTAGGATTACCATAAATTTTAATATTTGCCAAATGCCAGAATAATGAGAGAGAGAGAGAATGTTTTAAGGAATTTTTATTACTTACTGCAAAGTGAAAAGTTTCCATACATTTCATTAGTATTTGGTACCATTGCTCTTAAACTGAATGACTTGGGTCAAGCGTTTGGGATATCCTTCCACAAGCTTCTCTCAATAGTTGGTTGGAATTTGGGCCCATTCCTCCTGACATAACTGGTGTAACTGATCCAGGTTTGTAGGTCGCCTTGCTCGCAGCCTTTTCAGCTTTCCCCATAAATTTTCAATAGGATTTAGATCAGGACTTTGTGATGGCCACTCCAAAACATTGACTTTGTTATTCTTAAGCCACTCTCTGGCAGTATGCTTCGGGTCATTGTCCATTTGGAAGACCCATTTCCGCCCAAGCTTTAACTTCCTGGCTGATGTCTTAAGATGTTGCTTCAGTATTGTAGCATTGGCGTCTCAGCCTCCTGCCAGGCAGAGACGCCGTCCCTCTCACCTCCCCGCTCACTGCGCGGCATCCTCCTGCGCTCCTCTTCCTGCTGCTGCCGGCGCGCGCAGCTTCCCGGGCACTGTGCTTAGGGTGCGCGCGCACTCCCTCTCTCTTAAAGGGGCCACGCGCGCCGTCCTAAAGAGTCCCCGGCCAATAGCCGAGGGTCCTCCCATATATAAGGCTCCTCCTCCAAAATGGAGGTGCCCAGGCAAAAGTTGATGCACAGCATACTTACCTCTGCTTCAGCCCTCAGGTCCAGTTGCCAGCCTGACTACTGTTCCAGTCCGCCAGTCTGACTACTCTCCAGCCCGACAGTCTGCCTGTCAACTATATACTTGTGGAGATCGATAGCGTGGGTCGGAATGAAGACAAACACGATATTTTTGTATTAACAGGGTATATTGCAGCAGACAAGCATATGTTATAGCAGGCAGGAATAGGCAATAAGCAATCAGTAACCAGTCTATGGAAAACGGTTGTAATATCAGTACAAACCGATAGATGTCCCAGGTGCACAGTCCACAGGATCCAGTGCCCGGACCAGGCTCCTTGCAGGGAGCAGGCTGAACTGCAGGTGTATGCAGAGTGGGTCTTTGCACACAGATGAAAGTCCAGATAAACGGCAGGCAGGTAACAGGTGGGAGATCAGTTAAACAGTCTATGGAAAACGGTTGTGATGTCAGTACAAATCGTTAGATGTCCCAGGTGCACAGTCCACAGGATCCTGAGCCCGGACCAGGCTCCTTGCAGGGAGCAGGCTGAACTGCAGGTGGATGCAGAGCGGGTCTTTGCACACAGATGAAAGTCCAGATAAACGGCAGGCAGGTAACAGGTGGGGAATCCCAGTGTAGAGAAGCAACAGGCAAGATGCAAGTCCTTCAAGCTTGGCAGCAGGTAAGATACAAGATACACAAGCAAAGTATAATTGGCCGGAGTCTCTTTATATATATAGCACACAGGAAGCAGGAGATATCAGACAGGAAACAAGATGGCCCCCGAGGCTGTCAATTCCATTTTGGACAAGGGCAGAACCAAACAGAACATGTACCTACAGCTCCATCTTGGACAAGGGCAGAAACCGGACAGAACAGACACATGACTCAGATCCTTACATTACACCCCCCTTAAAGGGTGTCCTCCGGACAACCTTGGAGCCGGTTTGTTGGGATATCTGCTGTGGAACAGTTTAATCAAACGAGTAGCGTGGATGTTCTCCCGAGGTTCCCAAGAATTCTCCTCCGATGGATAGCCTTGCCATTTCACTAGGTACTGGAGCCGTCCTCTATAAATGCGAGAATCGATGATCCCCTCCACGATGAATTCCTCTTGTCCGTCAATAACAACTGGATCGGGTGGAACAGGTATGCGTCCGGAAAAAGGATTTGGTACTACCGGTTTGAGCAGAGAGACATGAAAAACAGGGTGTACTTTCAAAGATTTTGGCAACTTGAGTAGACAGGCTACAGGGCTTACCAATTTACCGATTTTGTATGGCCCAACATACTTCTGCCCCAATTTAGACGTTGGAGTTCTTAGTTTTAAGTTCTTTGTTGAAAGCCAAACCATGTCTCCTACCTTGTATGTTGGTGCTGACTTGCGGAACTTATCTGCTGCCTTCTTATATCTTTCTTGAGCTGTAGCCAGCGTTTCTTTTAAGACCTCTAGATTTTGCCGAAGAAGAGTAATCCGATCGGCTACTGCGGGTACGGCTGTATCTGTTGGAAACCGTGGAAGAATGCTGGGATGATACCCCTTGTTAGCAAAAAACAGAGACTGTTTGGTGGACGCACTCTGTGAATTATTATACGTGAATTCGGCCATCGGAAGTAAGTTTACCCAATCATCCTGCAGATGACACACGTAACAACGCAGATACTGCTCCAATGTCTGGTTTGTCCGTTCCGTTTGACCGTTAGACTGCGGATGAAAAGCAGATGACAGATTTACCTTAATGTCCAGAGCTGCACAAAAGCTTCGCCAAAATCTTGAAGTAAATTGGACTCCTCGATCTGATATCACTTCATCAGGAACTCCATGTAGGCGAAAAACCTCTTTCAAAATAAGATCCGCTGTCTGTTTCGCTGTTGGTAAGCCGGTACAGGGAATGAAATGAGCAGCCTTGGTTAAGCGGTCAACTACTACTAGGATAGTGTTCTTTCCTTTTGACATAGGCAACTCAACAATAAAATCCATTGAAATAGACCCCCAGGGACGGGATGGAATAGAAAGGGGTTGCAACAGTCCGGTAGGTGAGGAGCGAGGAACCTTTGATCTTGCACATACCTCGCAAGATGAGACGTAATGCTGAACGTCTTTCCGATAAGTTGGCCACCAGAAGAAGCGAGATAAGAATTCTTGAGTCTTCTGAACTCCTCTATGACCAGCAATCTTAGAGTCATGCATTAATTTTAGCACCCTTAATGTAACCGTTTCCGGAATATACAGGCGTTGTCCCTGGAACCAAAGTCTATTTTTCAAGGTTAGATTTACCTGGCTGGACGGTTGAATCAGGAACGGGTCTGCAGCGTACGCCTCCCTGATAGCTGTTAATAGATCTTGATTGTGTAACAGACCTATAAAGTTGTCTTTCGAGAGTATGGTTCTTGGAGGTGCAGCCGGGTTTATATCAACTGAATGAATTCTGGATAATACATCTGCTTTCCCATTACGAGAACCCGGCCTATAGGAAATAATAAAATCAAACTGATTAAGAAAAAGATTCCACCGAGCCTGTCTGGGTTTTAGACACCTTGCCGACCTCATGAATTCAAGGTTACGATGGTCCGTAAGTACGACAATTTGTTGGGATGCCCCTTGTAGCAAATGTCTCCATTCTTTAAATGCCGTTATAATGGCCAACAATTCTTTGTTTCCAACGTCGTAGTTTCTCTCTGCAGGTGATAACTTCTGTGAAAGAAAAGCACATGGATGCAAAAGATCTTTCTCACCTGTTCTCTGTGAAAGTACAGCCCCTATAGCACAGTCCGAGGCATCTACTTCCACTATGAAGGCTCGATCCGGGTCCGGATGTATGAGAATGGGAGCTGATGTGAATTTAGACTTCAACCTGTCAAATGCTGTCTGCGCTTGTGGCGACCAGACCAACAGCGTCTTTTTCCTTGTCAGTTGGGTAATGGGTGAGACAATCTCCGAAAAAATTTTAATGAACCGTCTGTAGAAATTGGCGAATCCAATAAATCGTTGCACCTCCTTTAGTGTATTGGGAATTGGCCACTCCTGAATGGCTTGAGTCTTGCTTGAATCCATGCTGAGACCCTGAGGAGAAATAACATACCCCAAAAATTGAATTTCCGACTTGTGAAACTCACATTTCTCCAACTTGATGCACAACTGATTTTGCCGTAGACGATCCAACACCATTCTCACATGCCGCTGATGATCCTCAAAGTTGCTGGAAAAAATTAAAATGTCATCCAAATAAACCACAACAAAAATATCGAGTATGTCTCTAAATATATCATTTGCCAAGTGTTGAAAGGTAGCCGGTGCATTACGAAGTCCGAAAGGCATAACAAGGTACTCAAAATGTCCGTAACGTGACTGGAAAGCTGTTTTCCATTCGTCACCAGGGCGAATCCGTACTATATTGTATGCTCCACGAAGGTCTAATTTTGTGAAGATTTTGGCATGTCGTATCCTCTCAAGTAATTCAGGAATTAGTGGAAGTGGTTAAGAATTTCTGACCGTAATTTTGTTGAGCTCACGATAATCGATACATGGTCGAAGTGAGCCATCCTTCTATTTCACGAAGAAGATTGGGGCACCAGCTGGAGAGGAAGATGGTCGTATAAACCCCTTAGTTAAATTCTCATCGATATACTCTTTGAGAGCTTTTAGTTCAGGTCCGGCCAGAGGATAAATGCTACCGAACGGAATCGCGGCGCCAGGTAAGAGTTCTATGGGGCAATCATACTGCCGGTGTGGTGGCAGCTTGTCCGCGTTTTTTTTTTATCACATACATCTGTAAAATCTTGATATTCCATAGGTAGTTTTAGATCACTTACACATGCTGACCCAATTAAAGCTGATTTCCTGGAAGACATCTGCCGTTCTGGAAACTGCAATTCCTTTGTTGCCCAGTTGATAGTAAGGTTTTGTAATTGTAGCCACGGTAAGCCTAAGATTACAGGAAAGTGGGGAGAAGAGATCAGCAAAAACGACAGTCTTTCTGCATGGTCCGCCCCCATACGAACCTTCAATGCTGCTGTTTCATGGTCAACAGGCCCAGATGCTAACGGGGACCCATCCACGGTCTCCATTAATACCGGTCCGATTCTCCTCTGTGAACGTATACCTTGTTTTTTAGCGAATGCGATGTCCATGAAATTACCACTGGCTCCAGAGTCAACCATAGCAGAACTAGTAACCCAGCCGGACTGAATCTTTATCTTGAGAGGAATGTAACAGTGTGAATTTTTCTTAGAGCTCTCCGAGGCCGAAGTAGTGGAGCCTACTGAAAGAACGGCTGCATTCACGGGTGAAGAGGTTTCAGAAGCACAGTCGGAGAAATCGTAATCCTGGTCGGTTTCTTTATCCCGAGGAGGACTTTGATGAGAAATTACTGAGGCATCGTCTGAGACATCGTATTCGATCACTGCAGCTGTAGTCCTGCGAATTTTACTGGGACAATTTGAAATAAAGTGACCAGATTTTCCGCAATAGAAGCATAAATTTTCTCTGAAACGATGTTCCTTGCGTGCGTCAGGACGAGTTCTTTGAATTGCATCCACCTGCATAGGTTCCGACTCCACCTGAAGAGAGGACTTATTCTGAGTTTCTCTGGAGGGAGGAGAAAAAGATAGTAAGTTCTTCCGATTAGCATCCGCCCATCTCTCTTGCCGACGTTCTGTGAGACGAACATCTATCCGAATACAATGATTGATAAAGTCTCCCAGGGCAACAGGTGACTCCCCCCATGCCAGCTCATCCTTAATTGCAGCGGATAAACCCCTCCTAAGCACTGCATGTCTTGCCGAATCGCACCACGTAGTGTCCAGCACCCACCTCCGAAACTCCATTGCATATTCTACGACAGAGCGCTTTCCCTGTTGGAGTGTCAATAATGCGGCTTCTGCTGTGGCACTCCGATTGGGGTCACCAAACATTTGACCCATTGCAGAAATAAAGTCTTCCAGTGAATTTAAACACATATCATCAGTTTCAATCAGAGGATTTGCCCAGGCAAGAGCTTTGTTAGTTAACAGCATTATCATGGTTAATACTTTCGCTCGTTCAGTTGGGAAGTGAGCTGCCTGTGAAGAAAAATACAGTTGACACTGATTTAAAAACCCACGGAATTTTTCTCCACCAAACCTGAATGGCGGGAGTTTAGGGAAAGCCGGAGCCGGAGTTGGCATTGCTACTGGAACCGGAGCTGCAGTCTCATGAGTTGACAGGCGATTTGCTAATGCGTGGATGGACGAGTCGGCCACATTAGCATTATGAGTCATTTGAGTCTCTATTGCTGCAAGTTTTGTTTTAGTAGCCTGCAGGTCCCCATGAAGTCCTGTGATATATGAGCATATTTTCTTTAGACACACGTCCACAGTATCTGACCCAGCGAACTCCATTCTTTTGAGGCTTGTGTATTCTGTCAACTATATACTTAATACTTGTGGAGATCGATACCGTGGGTCGGAATGAAGACAAACACGCGCTCCCTCTCTCTTAAAAGGGCCACGCGCGCCGTCCTAAAGAGTCCCCGGCCAATAGCCGAGGGTCCTCCCATATATAAGGCTCCTCCTCCAAAATGGAGGTGCCCGGGCAAAAGTTGATGCACAGCATACTTACTTCTGCTTCAGCCCTCAGGTCCAGTTGCCAGCCTGACTACTGTTCCAGTCCGCCAGTCTGACTACTCTCCAGCCCGACAGTCTGCCTGTCAACTATATACTTGTGGAGATCGATAGCGTGGGTCGGAATGAAGACAAACACGATATTTTTGTATTAACAGGGTATATTGCAGCAGGCAAGCATATGTTATAGCAGGCAGGAATAGGCAATAAGCAATCAGTAACCAGTCTATGGAAAACGGTTGTAATATCAGTACAAACCGATAGATGTCCCAGGTGCACAGTCCACAGGATCCAGTGCCCGGACCAGGCTCCTTGCAGGGAGCAGGCTGAACTGCAGGTGGATGCAGAGTGGGTCTTTGCACACAGATGAAAGTCCAGATAAACGGCAGGCAGGTAACAGGTGGGAGATCAGTTAAACAGTCTATGGAAAACGGTTGTGATGTCAGTACAAACCGTTAGATGTCCCAGGTGCACAGTCCACAGGATCCTGAGCCCGGATAAGGCTCCTTGCAGGGAGCAGGCTGAACTGCAGGTGGATGCAGAGCGGGTCTTTGCACACAGATGAAAGTCCAGATAAACGGCAGGCAGGTAACAGGTGGGGAATCCCAGTGTAGAGAAGCAACAGGCAAGATGCAAGTCCTTCAAGCTTGGCAGCAGGTAAGATACAAGATACACAAGCAAAGTATAGTTGGCCGGAGTCTCTTTATATATATATAGCACACAGGAAGCAGGAGATATCAGACAGGAAACAAGATGGACCCCGAGGCTGTCAATTCCATTTTGGACAAGGGCAGAACCAAATAGAACAGGTACATACAGCTCCATCTTGGACAAGGGCAGAAACCGGACAGAACAGACACATGACTCAGATCCTTACACTGCCTTCCGTTCTACCCGCCAGTCTGTCTATGGGCAAGTCCGCCTGCTTACCAGGAAGCACCTGCCAGTTACCTGCCTGCCGTGCCTTCTAGCCCGCTTACCTGGGAGCACTCGCCTGTTACCGGCCTGTTACCTGCTAGCCTACCTGGAGGCTCTGCCATCACTTGCCGTGACCACCCGCCTGCTAACCTAGAGACTTCAGACTGCTTGGCCGTCACTTGCCGTAGCCTACCTGGAGGCTCCTGCTGTCACTTGCCGTGACTACCTGTCTGTTAACCTAGAGACTTTAACCTGCTCTGCCGTCACGTGCCGTGACCACCTGTCAACTATCTAGAGACTTCTGCCTGCTTGTTGTGTCCATCCGCTATACCGGTCAGCCCCAGTCTTCTGACCCGTGGGAGCCACCTGCTCTCTTACAAGGTCATCCCCAGAGTAGTACCTGGTCCCTCTGCTCGGTCCCTCCCTGGTCACGGAGTCGTTAGCCGCCGTATGACCAGGGTCGGTCTGAGTTGATACTTAGTTACGCCCCTCCTTGCACCGCGGCACAGAGGTTCCACCACCCGGATCCGTAACAAGTATTGCCACATAATCTTCTTTTCTCATGATATCATCTATTTTGTGAAGTTCACCAGTCCCTCCTGCAGCAAAAAAAATCTACAACATGATGCTGCCACCCCCGTTTTACAGTTGGGATGGTGTTCTTATGCTTCCAAGCTTCTCTCTTTTTCCTCCAAACGTAACGATGGTCATTAAGCCCAAAAAGTTCTATTTTAGTTTCTTCAGACCACAGGACATGTTTCCAAAAATTAAAGGAGTTGTCCAGTACTTTTTACTATGGCACAAATGTATTTACCCTGTTAAGATAAGGGTTTTTGTAAATACCTTTCGTTGTCCTTCTGGCCTGTGAGCGGCGCTATCGCTGGCCGCTCACAAGCATCGCGTGACCCCCAACTTCAGCCAGCTCTTCCTTCTACTGATGTCACGTCAAGTGAGGCGAGACATCAGTGACACGGTCCCCGCTTTGGATGCCGGGCCTATGGGCAGGGTTACCCCGCGGGTCACACCCAGCATCCACTGCGTGCTTTCCCAATGAGGAGAGGGAAAGAGAGCGGTGGATGCTGGGTGTGACGCGCGGGGTAACCCCGCCCACAGCCCATCACTCACTGTGGAACGCAGCACTGAGTCACGCCCGGCTGCAGCCAGAATTTGACGTGACATCAGTGGATGTCAGAGCTGGCTGCAGCCGGGCGTCACGTGAGCAGCCAGAAGGACAAAGAAAGGTATTTACAAAAACTTTTATCTGAACAGGGTAAATACATTGGGGGACATTTGGGCCATAGTAAAAAGTACTGGACATCTTCTTTAAGGTCTTTGTTACTGTGCAGATTTGCAAACATTAATCTGGCTTTTTTATGTTTCTTTTGCAGTAATGGCTTCTTCCTGGCCATGTTGATACATGGCAGAGTGGCTTTTCAGCCTATGTTGATACAGTACTCATTTCACTCTGGATATTGACACAATCTTACCAGCTTCCGCCATCATCTTCACAAGGTCTTTTGCTTTGGTCCTTGGGTTGATATGTACATGTCGGACCAAAGCATGTTCATCTCTGGGACACAGAACCCATCTCCTTTCTGAGCGGTATGATGGCTGGACATTCCCATCTTGTTTGTACTTGTGTATAATTGTTTGTACAGATGAACGAAGCACCTTCAGGTATCTTGAAATTGTACCCATGGATGAGCCAGACTTGTGCAAGTCCACAATTCCCTTCCTGATATCTTTGCTTATTTCTTTAGACTTTCCCATGATGCTACACAAAGAAGCAGTGTGTTTCAGGTGGGCATTAAAATACATCCACAAGTGTGTCTCTAATTAACTTTGCAGTAATAAAAATGCGATAAAACATTCTCGCTTCCTAATTTTTCTGCCATTTGACAAATATTAAAAATTATGGCAATCCTAATTGACTTAAAACGGGAAAGGTTTATTCTGATTTCGTGTCAGATATTGAGAAAAACATCATATGTGTCTTTTTATATAGTGTATGGAAACTTCTGGTTTCAACTGTACATAGAACTTTATTCACACAGATACAGTTAAAACCAGAAGTTGGGCCCCACTTTATGTATATCATTTGATCTCATTGTTTCCTTATTGTCTTAATTAATTCACCTAGACGGGCATTTTATAGGTAGCTTTTAGGCGGGTAGCTACCTTCTGTCCTACAATCATCATGATTTTATTATGTCTTGTTAACATCTTAGGCCAAATATTTCAGGCCTTCTTGCCCCTTTTGGGGCATGATTAATTTTTACATATTACTGACTTAGACATGTAAACATTAGTTTATCTTAGATCTCTTACTATGATTTTTTATATATTTTTAATCATGATGTCCATTAGATACATATATACCCGCAATTATGTGCTCACTTGCCCTATATTGATTATTTTATATTGATACGCTGTTCCCCAGCACATGTCACTTTATCTTGTAAATTTTGTTTGAATGTTAGTACAATAAACCTCATTTCAAGGCAGAAACATTACTGTGTCCAACAGTTATTACATATATCAAACTGAAATAGCTGTTGCAAAAACACCAATTTTTATAAAACATTAAGCTTAAGATTAATAGGGGTGCCCAAACTTTTTCATATAACTGTAACTTTAAAGGGCATTTTCATAATTTCATTCTTATCCTTTCCTACTCTTTCCTGCCACCGGCACTGGTGCCTGCCCATTCATATAACTTTAATTAGCATCTTCACTTTCACCACACTCATCAGTGTATTCACTTTCCACCAGTGAGAGGCTAGGCAGCTTTATTTATTCTTTATTTTTCATATTTACACAGTGATTTATTACACATCATCACGTTTCTCATTAGATATAATCCCCTCAGTGTATCATTGTGCATCATTTTCCCTGCAACATGGCCCCCCTTAAATTATTCTAATATATTCATAACTCATCATTTCATAATCTATAATTCATCATACACCTACATCGTTTCCTATTGAGTTCTCCTTTTTGTATTATTGCATCATTTCATCTACACGACCCTTAGTAATCCATTGATTTCAATCCGCATCAATCTGCATCACAGAGACAGTGTGCATGGGCCGCTTTCGATGCCTCCAGGACTTCTGATGATGCTCATCACATGACCCGCTTGTGTTCCACGCTTGCGGTCATTGGGCGCCGGAAGGAAGATTCCCATTCGGAGAAGCTGGCACAACAGCGTCATGCATCCATTAAGTCTCACATGAGTCGGGCACTCTGGGACTCCCATTGGCCACCTTTGAATTTAAATATTTGAGTCATCCCTCACTCTGACACGCCCCCGGAAGAAGCTGGCGGTAAAACGCGCGTCGGGGTGAGGGGATGCAGCTGGTGACTACTTCCACCATCCAGGATTACTACGCTCAGCCTTACATACAAGTGTCACCTCTAGATTACCCTCTGATTATACCTATAGGCATTTGCCATTCATATCCCTAGGCTCCCATACCAATGTTGCATCTATGCCTCACTTGTTCACTACACGGACACTGATCCTAATCACTTAGCATTATCCCTGTCAGGTCTATACTGTATGCATTTGCATTTGATATTTGTACTCTTTCTGGTTTGGGATTTTTTGCTATCTAAGGCCTCTTTCACACTTCCGTGTTTCTAGTACGTGTGGTGACAGTTTCCACACGTAGACCCATTCAAATCTATGGGTCTGCGCACATGTCAGTGTGTTTTCATGGGATGTGTGCTCCACAAGCTGACATGTCCATTTTTTGCACATGCACGGTCCGCAAAACGTCCCACATGGATGACATCTGTGTGTTATCAGTGTAACACGTATCGGCGCCTGGGAATCAACGCTACAGTTTGTGCTGTTCCCAAGCGCCGGGTGCTGAACACTGCCCTCATCATAGTTCCTGCCGACACTGGGATCAGCACCAGCAGGGACAATGATGAGGGTAGTAGGGTCTGCTCCCCCAGTGTCCACCAGTGTAAAAATAAAATTAAAATAATAAAATTCATATAGTCACCTGTCCAGAGATGTCCCCCGCTGTAATCGTCTGACCGCTGACGCTGAGGAGCCGAGGAGAATGAGCCACTCCAACGGGCCACGGAGCTGCGCTCAGGAGCGGTGTCCTGCCACTCAATGAGCGCAGCTCCGGAACAGCTCGCTGGAGCGAGTCATTCTACCCGGCTCCTCTGCTGAATGTCCCTCACTACCAGCTCCCCTATGACAACTCCTCCTGCCAGGGGAGAAAGAAATGGTAAATGGCATGGCTAAAATTTGCCTCAACATCCGTCCTTCTTTCTATTCTTCAAAAGTTGGGAGGTATACACACACGGCTCCGCACGCTTCATACACGCGCGGCTCCGCTCCGCACGCCTCGCACATACGCGTATCCGCTCCGTACACCTCGTACACACACACGGCTCTTCTCCGTACACACATGCGACTCCGCTCCGTACACACATGCGGCTCCGCTCCGTACACCTCGTACACACACACACGGCTCCACTCCGTACACCTCGTACACACACGGCTCTGCTCCGTACACCCGACTCCGCTCTGTACACACGGCTGCACTCGGTACACCTTGAACACACGGCTCTGCCCTGTATACACGGCTGAACTCCGTACACCTCGTACACACACGGCTCCGCTCCGTACACTTCGTACACGCGCGGCTTCGCTCCGTACACCTCGTACACGCGCGGCTTCGCTCCGTACACCTCATACACGCGCCGCTTCGCTCCGTACACCTCGTGCACGTGCGGCTCCGCTCCGTACACCTCGTACATGCGCGGCTCCACTCCGTACACCTTGTACACGCGCGGCTCCGCTCCGTACACCTTGTACACACGCGGCTCCGCTCCGTACACCTCGTACACACACACGGCTCCGCTCCGTACACCTCGTACACACACGGCTCTGCTCCGTACACCCGACTCCGCTCTGTACACACAGCTGAACGCCGTACACCTTGTACAAACGCACGCGATTCCGCTCCGTACACATGTGGCTACGCTCCGTACACCTCGTACACGCCTGGCTCCACTCCGTACACCTCGTACACACGGCTGCGCTCCGTACGCCTCGTCCACACGCGGCTCCGTACACACGCGGCTCCGCTCCGTACGCCTCCTACACGCGCGGCTCCGCTCCGTACGCCTCCTACACGCGCGGCTCCGCTCCGTACGCCTCCTACACGCGCGGCTCCGCTCCGTACGTCTCCTACACGCGCGGCTCCGCTCCGTACGCCTCCTACACGCGCGGCTGCGCTCCGTACGCCTCCTACACGCGCGGCTCCGCTCCGTACGCCTCCTACACGCGCGGCTCCGCTCCGTACGCCTCCTACACGCGCGGCTCCGCTCCGTACGCCTCGTACACGCGCGGCTCCGCTCCGTACGCCTCGTACACGCGCGGCTCCGCTCCGTACGCCTCGTACACGCGCGGCTCCGCTCCGTACGCCTCGTACACGCGCGGCTCCGCTCCATACGCCTCGTACACGCGCGGCTCTGCTCCGTACACCTCGTACACACGCGGCTCTGCTCCGTACACCTCGTACACACGCGGCTCTGCTCCGTACACCTCGTACACACGCGGCTCTGCTACATCCACACTGTAAACCCCTCCTGACCCCACACATAAACTTCAGCTCATCCAGCACCATGACAACCAGCACAGCAGAGTCCTGCATCCACTGAGGCCCCTGATCATGTGACCCCTGACTCCTCCCCTCCTGTGACCTCATCACAGGTCCTGTGGGCACAGAGCAGCCATATATGTGGTGGCGGCTCTGCAGGTGGAGGTATGTGGAGACCCCATTACTGGCCGCAGGGGGCATTAACCCCTTCAGCACGGAGACTCTTTTGGGGTCTCTGTGTGGTGTGAACAGTGAGGTAACAGCTGTGGACAGAATGCGGCTTAGCTGGTTCCCGTTCACATTAGATACAGTCAGATGGCTGCAGGATGAGAGGACAGTGGAGAATCCGTAATCCGCAGCCTATAAACCATGGAGATGTAGGGCAGTTACCTGAGGCCGGAGTGAATGCTCCTCACAGAGATGAGGCGGGGGGTCTCTCTATAAATGTCTGGCGTCAGTGCCCCCCGCGCCCCTCACATCGTAGCCGGGGGTCAGAGTTCGGTGCTGAATGAATAATGTTATAGCAGATTATTGACTTCTGAGTAATAACAAAAACCTCCTGATGTGACAATGGGTGAAACACGCTGAGGAGACTGAGCACAGGTCAGCGAGCTCAGTAATAAAAACCCCCGGACACCTCAATGTGAATACTGTAGTACAATATGGGGGGTCACAGTGATCACCTGGAGCTCAGCAGGAGATATCTGCATCTCAGTAACATAGACCCTGGATACCTCCATGTGAATACTGTAGTACAATATGGGGGACACAGTGATCACCTGGAGCTCAGCAGGAGATATCTGCATCTCAGTAACATAGACCCCCGGATACCTCAATGTGAATACTGTAGTACAATATGGGGGGACACAGTGATCACCTGGAGCTCAGCAGGAGATATCTGCATCTCAGTAACATAGACCCCCAGATACCTCAATCTGAATACTGTAGTACAATATGGGGGACACAGTGATCACCTGGAGCTCAGCAGGAGATATCTGCATCTCAGTAACATAGACCCCGGATACCCCAATGTGAATACTGTAGTACAATATGGGGGGACACAGTGATCGCCTGGAGCTCAGCAGGAGATATCTGCATCTCAGTAACATAGACCCCCAGATACCTCAATCTGAATACTGTAGTACAATATGGGGGACACAGTGATCACCTGGAGCTCAGCAGGAGATATCTGCATCTCAGTAACATAGACCCTGGATACCTCCATGTGAATACTGTAGTACAATATGGGGGGACACAGTGATCACCTGGAGCTCAGCAGGAGATATCTGCATCTCAGTAACATAGACCCCCGGATACCTCAATGTGAATAATGTAGTACAATATGGGGGGACACAGTGCTCACCTGGAGCTCAGCAGGAGATATCTGCATCTCAGTAATAAAGACCCCCGGATACCTCAATGTGAATACTGTAGTACAATATGGGGGGACACAGTGCTCACCTGGAGCTCAGCAGGAGATATCTGCATCTCAGTAACATAGACCCCGGATACCCCAATGTGAATACTGTAGTACAATATGGGGGGACACAGTGATCACCTGGAGCTCAGCAGGAGATATCTGCATCTCTGTAACATAGACCCCGGATACCTCAATGTGAATACTGTAGTACAATATGGGGGGACACAGTGATCACCTGGAGCTCAGCAGGAGATATCTGCATCTCAGTAACATAGACCCCGGATACCTCCATGTGAATACTGTAGTACAATATGGGGGGACACAGTGATCACCTGGAGCTCAGCAGGAGATATCTGCATCTCAGTAACATAGACCCCCGGATACCTCAATGTGAATAATGTAGTACAATATGGGGGGACACAGTGCTCACCTGGAGCTCAGCAGGAGATATCTGCATCTCAGTAATAAAGACCCCCGGATACCTCAATGTGAATACTGTAGTACAATATGGGGGGACACAGTGCTCACCTGGAGCTCAGCAGGAGATATCTGCATCTCAGTAACATAGACCCCGGATACCCCAATGTGAATACTGTAGTACAATATGGGGGGACACAGTGATCACCTGGAGCTCAGCAGGAGATATCTGCATCTCTGTAACATAGACCCCGGATACCTCAATGTGAATACTGTAGTACAATATGGGGGGACACAGTGATCACCTGGAGCTCAGCAGGAGATATCTGCATCTCAGTAACATAGACCCCCGGATACCTCAATGTGAATAATGTAGTACAATATGGGGGGGACACAGTGCTCACCTGGAGCTCAGCAGGGGATATCTACATCTCAGTAACATAGACCCCCGGATACCTCAATGTGAATAATGTAGTACAATATGGGGGGACACAGTGCTCACCTGGAGCTCAGCAGGAGATATCTGTATCTCAGTAACATAGACCCCGGATACCCCAATGTGAATACTGTAGTACAATATGGGGGGACACAGTGCTCACCTGGAGCTCAGCAGGAGATATCTGCATCTCAGTATCTGTGATTGGCGGATGCAGCTTAGCGGCTGAGTAACAAAGAGACAATATACCGGGAGCTACAAGGAGAGCAGCACAACGTATCAGCCGTGTGAGGAATTGCTAGAATAGGAGTTAACCCTTCTGTGTGGATTCTTGAGCCTCTGTAGGTAATAGACATTTATAATAAAATGTATTGAAGGGGCAAGAAGCAATAGATCAACAAGAACTCGTCATCCACATGAATAGTGACTGACGCTCGCTGATTGCTAGTTGTTCAGGGCTGGAATTGAGGTCAAAGTGCAAAAATAAGGGATGATTGTCTGTGGGATTTATACATGGGGAATGTTTCCATGTGCCATGAAGATGAATGTACAAGTTGGAACGATCTCTGACTACCTATGCTCTGGGAAGGAGCTAATAAAGTGCCCCAATAAAGTACAGCAATACTCACCTATAGAATAATAATATACTGTTTATTATTTTTATTATTAGTATCCAAGTCTGATACTAATAATAGTATCATACTGTGTGAGACCATCATACTGAGCTAGATGGGCACACAGGAGAACAATTCCCTTGTGATGAGTCAGATAGGGGTAAGTAGGTGAGAAATACAGACCATTGGTCTCTCTGAAGGAAAAACCTACAAACAGGGACGCCAATGCCCAATAGAATAAAATGTGTAAACCTTTATTAATTTCAACAAAGAACAAATAGACTCACACAAATATTAAAAAGAGGACCAGATGCAGAGTATGGTAAGTCACTCAGAAAGTGATTAAGACCTTTTCCTAGATGTAGCCCAAGTAAAGTGCTATACATGTGGATAAGGGCTGAGAGACTGAACCACTAATGGACACAGAGACATGGGAAGCAAGATGAAATAGACTTTCCAGCTCAAGCAAAGGGTGGCCACAACCTTATATGCACTTGTGCACATTAGACTGAAAAAACCTGAAGGACTGAACTGGAATGTAAATTGGTGTGCATGCAGCATGTAAGAGCATGTTCACACATGGCCACTAACCAGAAAAAAAGACAGAAACACAATACACAAATACCCTGAAATAAATAAATAAACCACAATAGTGCATGAAAATAATAAAGGGTACTTAGTTAACATAATTTTGATCAAAATAATGCGAAAGCCTTATGTGTAATGTGCACAAGTGCATATAAGGGTGTGGCCACTCTTTGCCTGAGCTGGAAAGTCTATTTCACCTTGCTTCCCATGTCTCTGTGTCCACTGTTTTGGTTCAGTCTCTCAGCCCTTATCTACATGTATGTCACTTGACAAATGGTAAGGTTTTTAATATTAGAGTAAGGACTGTACCATAAGGGTCGCTACGACGAGGCGGGATGGCTTTCACATTATTTTGGTCAAAAATTATGTTAACTGAGTACCCTTTATTATTTTCATGCACTATTGCGGTTTGTTTCTTTGTTTATTTATTTATTTCAGGGTATTTGTGTTTTGTAAGAAAATCCTTACTGAGAGCTGGAAGAGCCGAGAAAACAGTGTAGACAATTTCTTCAAAGCAGAGAATGAAGTTTATTCAGAGGTACGTGGCAGAACAGTTCAGAAAGCAGGCAGGGAGAATATACTTGACACGCGCAGGTGTCTAGACGAGCGACACAGCATTAGGATATCTGGCGATGGTCTGGCCATGGTGTGGCTTCGGTCTGGCGATGGTGTGGCCTTGGCGGTGGACTGCCTTGGCGATGGACTTTCATGGACTGCCTGTAGACTGGCGATAGAATGGCCCTGAACAACAGTATCAGAGCCTTTTTATGCATAGCTTAAACAAAGGAACTACATATTGCGGCAAAAGGCTTATACATGATAACATCATACTGCAGGGAGGACGTGCATTTTAGAACACCAATGTGATAATGCAACATGACAATATTTATGAGTATTTTTACCAAACTCCATTAGAATCTATAAATTCTCATGTCGTTACTTAAGTAATGACTAGTGTTGAGCGATACCTTCCGATATCAGGAAATATCGTATCGGATTGGATCGGACCGATACTCAAAAAGTATCGGATATCGCCGATTCCGATACCGGAAACCAATGCAAGTCAATGGGACACTAATATCGGAATGAAAATAAACCCTTTCTTTCCTTGTAGGTTAATTCTACATGAAGTAAAACAACTAAGAATAATGTAGAATGTATTATGCGAAAAGCCAGCAATTCATCAGCGGCATACACCGGTACCCGACAATTTACAACAGAAAGAATAGAGCACCACACATAGATTAGATAGATAGAAACATGTCAGTCACATATATATGAAGTACAGTGACAGTGTTGCTTACTGTACTTGTCATTTAGTGTAAAGGATTTATTAAAAAAAATAATAGTGTTTTCATGCACCGTCTCTTTAAAAAAGCCGGCCGGCAATTCAGCAGCGGTACCCGACAATTTATGACAGACAGAATAGAGCTTCACACATAGATTAGATAGATAGAAACATGTCAGTCACATATATATGAAGTACAGTGACAGTGTTGGTTACTGTACTTGTCATTTAGTGTAAAGGATTTATTTAAAAAAATAATAGTGTTTTCATGCACTGTCTCTTTAAGAAAGCCGGCCGGCAATTCAGCATCTGTACCCGACAATTTAGAATAGAAGGAATAGAGAATCACACATAGATTAGATAGATAGAAACATGTCAGTCACATATATA
Organism: Phyllobates terribilis; assembly: GCF_046119375.1. Taxonomy (NCBI): domain Eukaryota; kingdom Metazoa; phylum Chordata; class Amphibia; order Anura; family Dendrobatidae; genus Phyllobates; species Phyllobates terribilis. The sequence continues at coordinate 4,777,468 of NW_027362820.1, forward strand.
TGAAGTACAGTGACAGTGTTGATTACTGTACTTGTCATTTAGTGTTAAAATAAAGGATTTATTTAAAAAAAAATTGGCGTGAGGTTCCCCTTAATTTTAGTCTCTAGCGGAGGTTAAGCAGACAGCTGGGGCAGATGTTTGAAGCCTGGGAAGGGGGTAATACCCACGGAGCTTCCCAGGCTACTAATATCAGCCCCCAGCTGAATACATAGCCTTTACTAGCTATTAAAATGGGGGACCCCCCCCCAAAAAAATGACGTGGGGTCCCCCCTAATTTAATAGCTAGCAAAGGCTAGGCAGACAGCTGGGGGCTGATATTAATAGCCCAGGAAGGGAGCCATGAATATTGACCCCCTCCCAGGCTAGAAACACCAGCCGTCAGCCGCCCCAGAAATGGCGCATCCAGGCATGCTTGCGCTCCTCAGCGTCTCTCTGTGACGGCATCCAGATGAGCCGACAATGAAATCGGCTCACCTCAGGCACGTCACTGACAGCGTGGGAGAATTCTCCTGCACTCAGCGCTTCAGCGTGAGAATTTTCCCACGCTGTCAGTGACATGCATGAGGTGAGGTCATGTCCAATGAACTCAGCTCACCTCATGCACGTCACTGACAGCGTGGGAAAATTCTCACGCTGAAGCGCTGAGTGCAGGAAAATTCTCCCACGCTGTCAGTGACGTGCATGAGGTGAGGTCATGTCCAATGAACTCAGCTCACCTCATGCACGTCACTGACAGCGTGGGAGAATTCTCACGCTGAAGCGCTGAGTGCAGGAGAATTTTCCCACGCTGTCAGTGACGTGCATGAGGTGAGCCGAGTTCATTGGACATGACCTCGGCTCATCTGGATGCCGTCACAGAGAGACACTGAGGAGCGCAAGCAAGCCTGCTCTTCTCAGTGTCCGCGGGATGACAGGCTGGATGGCAGCGTTCTGCTGCGGTCCAACCTGTCATCTCGATGTAGCAGAGCTGGAGCTGTCCTGGGAACCATGGAAAGGTAAGGATAAGGTTGCTTTATTATTTTTCTTTTATTGCAGGAGATCGTTGGCTTCAGCTGGAATGGGCGTGATGGTAAGTATAGTTTAATTTAGAACAATAAAGAATTGTGTCTTTATTTCAATTAAAGGACTTTATTCTGGGTGTTGTGTTTTTTTAAAATACTTTACTAGAAATTCATGGTGGTCATGTCTAATATTGGCGTGACCCCATGAATTTCGGGCTTAGGGCCAGCTGATAATGCCAAGCTGGCCTTAACCCCTTTATTACCCAGTGAGCCACCGCACCAGGGCCCTGGATGAGTTGGGTACAGCGCCAGAAGATGGCGCTTCTATGAACGCGCCATTTTCCGGGGCGGCTGCGAACTGCAATTTGCAGCGGGTGGGGCCCAGAAAGCTTGGGTCTCCCTGCGCTGCAGATTCCAGCCCCCAGCTGCCTAGTTGTACCTGGCTGGACACAAAAACAGGGCGAAGCCCCACGTATTTTTTTTTTTAATTATTTCATGAAATTCATGAAATAATTAAGAAAAAAAGGGCTTCCCTATATTGTTGTGTCCGGCCAGGTACAAATAGGCAGCTGGTGGTTGGGGGCAGCCCGTTCCTGCCTGCTGTACCTGGCTGGACACAAATATAGGGCGAAGCCCCACATCAATTTTTTTTTAATTATTTCATGAATTTCCTGAAATAATTAAAAAAAAATTGACGTGGGGCTTCGCACTATATTTGTGTCCAGCCAGGTACAGCAGGCAGGAACGGGCTGCCCCCATCCACCAGCTGCCTATTTGTACCTGGCCGGACACAACAATATAGGGAAGCCCTTTTTTTCTTTATTATTTCATGAAATAATTAAAAAAAAAATACGTGGGGCTTCTCCCTATTTTTGTGTCCAGCCAGGTACAACTAGGCAGCTGGGGGATGGAATCTGCAGGGCAGGGAGACCCAAGCTTTCTGGGCCCCCCCCCCCCCCCGCTGCAAATTGCAGTCCGCAGCCACCCCGGAAAATGGCGCGTTCATAGAAGCTGGATGCTGTACCTGGCTGGCATACAAAAATATGGCAAAGCCCACGTCAACATTTTTGGGAAAAATTAATTAAAAAATAAATAATAATTTAGGGACTGCATCTTTATTAACTCCTCAAATGTTATTTAGTGTTAAAATAAAGGATTTATTTAAAAAAAAAATTGGCGTGGGATCCCCCATAATTTTAGTCTCTAGCGGAGGTTAAGCAGACGGCTGGGGCAGATGTTTGAAGCCTGGGAAGGGGGTAATACCCACGGAGCTTCCCAGACTACTAATATCAGCCCCCAGCTGAATACCTAGCCTTTACTAGCTATTAAAATGGGGGACCCCCCCAAAAAAATGACGTGGGGTCCCCCCTATTTTAATAGCTAGCAAAGGCTAGGCAGACAGCTGGGGGCTGATATTAATAGCTCAGGAAGGGTGCCATGAATATTGACCCCCTCCCTGGCTAGAAACACCAGCCGTCAGCCGCCCCAGAAATGGCACTTAGCCTCGCTCTTCCACGCTGCCCTGGTGCGGTGGCAGGGGGTAATAGGGCTGGGGTTCATTTCAGCGCCAGCTGCCATGAAGCCCAGGTTAGTAATGATGGGCGTCTATAAGACACCCCCATTACTAACCTACAAAGTGTTAAAAAGAAAAAACACACACTACACCCAGAAAAAAATAATTTATTTGAAATAAAACACACCATTTTATTTAATTCTTAGTTTACTAAAAAAAAAAATAGTTACCTGTCCACGTTCCTGCGCTGATCTCCCATGCACAGCTGTCACATCTGGAGATGGTGACAGCTGTGCATGGCTGCTGTAAGCTCACGCTGCCGGGAACACGTCCGCTCCCGGCAGCGGGAGCCACTGACTGAGGTCACCGGAGTGCATTCAGGCAGCGCAGCTCCGGAGACCTCCTTTACGGCACTGCTGTACCGTGGGAATTTCTCACGATACAGCAGGGCTGTAAAGCAGCTAACCGGAGCAGCGCTGCCTGAACTCCGGTGAACCCGCTTATGCAATGACGGGGCTGCTTTACGGCCCCGTCATTCTAGCGGCGGCGGCTGTTCAGAGCGGTCACATTCTATGTGGCTCCTCTGAACTGGAGATCTTCGTGGGACACTCGTGGACTACTACGGAGGGGTAAGGATAAGGTTGTGGTTTATTATTTTATATTTTATTACAGGAGATCGATGGCTTCGGGGAATTAGGTGAGTATAGGTGTAGTTTTTTATTTTTTACTTTATTTTAGGTGGCGATCGGCAGGGACAGGTAATGTATAAACTAATTTACTGTAGGTAACCACTGGCCACCAATGACATGTATTTAAAATTTATTGGGGACCATGGGTCAATTTAAATAGCAGGATCAGGCTGATGGGAACTACTGCTCCCATCGAGCTGATCCTGCTGGCACGAGTGGACGGGGGACAGACATAGGCCGATGGGAGTAGTAGTGTCACATCGGCCTATGTCTGCCTGCACGCACACACCCCCAGACATCGCACAGACACAGCGCACACCCGCACACACCCCCAGACATCGCACAGACACCGCACACACCCGCACACACGCCCAGACATCGCACAGACACCGCGCACACACACCCGCAGACACCGCGCACACCCGCACACACTCGCAGACATCGCACAGACACCGCGCACACCCGCACACACTCGCAGACATCGCACAGACACCGCACACACTCGCAGACATCGCACAGACACCGCGCACACCCCCGCAGACATCGCACACACACTCGCAGACACACGCACAGACACCCACACACACTAATCATGACGGGCTGATGGTCTGGGAGGTGAGGCTGACCTGTGCGGCCGTGGGAAAGTTCATGTGAGTTCATGCAATGCAGTCAAGCATGAACTCACATGAACCCTCCGAGGGCACCGCGGCGACTTCAAATGAACAGCTGATCGGCATCACCTGATACCTCAGCTGTTCATTTGAAATAACCGGCGGGAAAGCGCAGCACAGAACGGGAAAGCCGGCGGTGAAGTCTTTTCACTGCCGGCTTCCCCGCCCGGGTCCTTCGCTCCCCGCTCCTTGGTGCTGCGCTCCCCGCCCGGTCTTAACTTACGATCAGGATGGGAGGTGGCGAGGGGAGCGGAGGATCGGGGTGGGAGGCTGCGGGGAAGCAGTATGGGGCTGTGTGATTGTTTAAAAGCCGGCGGCTATTTACCGCCCGCCGGTTTTTTACCGCGCGCCGGCTTTTAAACAATCAGGAGAATTCTCTCACGCTGGGATGGCATTCTGATGACAGGCTGGATCTCAGCTGAGTGCTGCCATCCAGCTTGTCATCGTTCAGAGACACTGCAGAGCGCAGGCATTATGGGAACTTCCGATTCCGGTATTCGATATTGTAAAAGTATCGGAATTAAGTATTGGAATTCCGATACCGCGAATATCGGCCGATACCCGATATTTCAGTATCGGAATGCTCAACACTAGTAATGACAGTTTCCTAATAATTCTCGACATATTGCCAACTGTATTGTCCTAATTTCCATACCACAATTACAAGGACATTATTTACTACCCTAAGGAATTGGGCCAAAAAATGGCAAATGGGGTTCAATGCCGATAAATGTAAGGTCATGCACATGGGAAAGAAAAACAGCAGTCACCCATACATCTTAAATGGGAAACCTTTGGGGAAATCTGACATGGAGAAGGACCTGGGCGTCTTGGTTAATAGCAAATTAAATTGCAGTGCTCAGTGTCAGGCAGCAGCTGCGAAGGCAAATAGAGTCATGGCATGCATCAGAAGAGGAATAGGGGCATATGATGAGAACATTGTTCTTCCTCTGTATAAAGCGCTGGTAAGGCCGCACTTAGAATATTGTGCACAGTTCTGGGCTCCGGTGCTCAGGAAAGACATATTGGAGCTAGAGCGGGTACAAAGGAGGGCGACTAAGGTAATAAAGGGAATGGAGGGACTAGAATACCCAGAGAGGTTGTCAAAATTAGGCCTATTTACGTTGGAAAAGAGAAGGCTTAGGGGAGACCTCATAAACATGTATAAATACATCAGGGGGCAGTACAGAGATCTCTCCCATGACCTGTTTATACCAAGGATGGTGACAAAGACGAGGGGGCACACTATGCGTCTGGAGGAAAGGAGGTTCCTGCACCAGCATAGAAGGGGATTCTTTACGGTAAGAGCCGTGAGACTCTGGAACTCTCTGGGAGAGGAAGTGGTGATGTCCAACTCACTTAATGAGTTCAAGAGAGGCCAGGACGCCTTTCTTGAGAGCAATAAAATTACATCTTATGCTTAGTGATAGTTAATTAATCCAGGGATTTAATCTGACTGCCAGATTGGTGTCGGGAAGTGAATTTTTCCTCAATGATGTAAATTGGCCTATACCGCATGGTTTTTTGTTGCCTTCCCCTGGATCAACGCTGCGGAATAGCTGCAGTGCACAAGAAATAGGCTGAACTGGATGGGCGCTTGTCTTTTTTCGGCCTTATAAACTATGTAACTATGTATGTAACACTACTTATTTACTCTTACATTGACCTGCAGCTGTTGCTATTAACCTTTGTGTATACTAACCATACCTGCTAATGGCACTGACATCATTTTATGATTCCCTTGTGACTAGGACGCACAGGAAATGCATCTCATTAGCTCAAACTTCTGAACAAGATGGCTGCTAGGTTTAACATGGCTGTTCAGAATATTAGGACTTCTCATTCTCTTACATGTTTCTGTCTTTGTTTTTGTCTGTTTGGTGGCCATGTGTGAACATCCTCTTACATGCTGCATACACACCAATTTACATTCCAGTTCAGTCCTTCAGGTTTTTTCAGTCTAATGTGCACAAGTGCATATAAGTGTGTGGTCACCCTTTGCCTGAGCTGGAAAGTCTATTTCATCTTGCTTCCCATGTCTCTGTGTCCATTAGTGGTTCAGTCTCTCAGCCCTTATCCACATGTATGTCACTTAACAAATGGTAAGGTTTTTAATATTAGAGTTAGGACTGTCTCATAAGGGTCGCCGTGATGAGACGGGATGGCTTTCGCATTATTTTGATCAAAATTATGTTAACTAAGTACCCTTTATTACTTTTATGCACTATTGCGGTTTATTTATTTATTTCAGGGTATTTGTGTATTGTTTCTGTCTTTTTTTTTTTAATTGATATCATATTGTGTGCCAGGAGGAAGACATCAGATAGTACTTTCTGAAGGAAAGCAAAGATTGGCAGTGGGAATCCAGATTACATGCAGGGGGCATAGCTCTGGCCAGGAGGCCTACTTAAACGGTTCGGAACTCTGCCGAGTGGGAACAGAAGACCAATAGGCCTAATTAAGGGAAGAAAACTTCACTAAGGTGAGCAGCAGGATGAGGTCCTTCGCTCAGGCCAGGAGGCCTACTTAAACGGTACAGAACTTTGCACTGAGGAAGCAGAAGACCTAATTAAAAGGGATTAAGTTAAGGAAGGATTCCTTATCTTAGACAAATAGAATTTATGGAAACAATTGTCTATAGTAGACAGGAAGCTACAGTGTTGCCAAACTGGGACACCAGTTCTCCTACGGAGAGCTGAAGATGCAATGCTTCAACAAGAAGTGTGTGGCCCTCATCAGATGAACTTTGAGAGTATCAGTGAGGAGTTGTACCAATGCACCTCAGCCAGTGAGGTCCTCACAAATAAACAGGGAGCTAACAGTAAAGGAATGTGCACACGATCCGGACAGGCAGCTCTTTGGACGCAGTATACTTTATGATGCATCCAAAGCACTGCGTTATATGAACGCAGGTGAATCCCCATGTGTTCATTGAACCATGTGTATTCACTGCATTCAATACATTGTAGTGATCTAATTTCTCATGTGGAGACTAGCGACTCCACATGAGAAATTGATATGCTGCGGTCTGGAAAGATGTGCCGCATGTCCATGTCCGCGGGTGATCCGCAGGTGCACGGAGACTCATAGTGGACATGAGATTTCTACAAATCCCATCCACTATGCTGTAACATCTCTCCGCTGCTTGTTTGACACTGCATTAGTATGCAGCGTCAAACCCGCAGCGGCTCCTGATCGTGTGCACATACCCTAACTATGAGGGGCCATAGCGACACGTCTCGCCCTATATAGTCCCCACAGGTGATGATGGGCCTTCCCATAATGATTTTCTGGACTGTTGTAGCTTGTAACAAAACTTATGTGCCACCACATGTAACCGGAAAATCTTGACTCTGCATAGTGTAGAAGAAGCATTCATAAAGTGTTGTGCCTGCTATCTGATGTATATGCTTCTCATCAAGTTCTTGTTAAGTAAAGAAAAGTTTTTTGATTTTTGGACTTTGGTCTCCCTCATTCATCTCCATACCATCTGGTCCTGGCCTGCCAAGTACAATGACAGCATGCGATCTGCAGAGTCAAGAGATATGCCAAATACATATATATATTTTTTTCCTTTTGGGGTTGAGGGGCCCAATTACAGCTATTGCTGTGGGACCTGTGATTTCTATCTACACCACTGTGTACAAGATGTGTAAAGGATAATAGTGTATTATGAAGTTGTTATGGACGTGACTTAACTAACATTGTGCAGTGAGTAATACCATCTGGACCTGGCCTGTCAAGTACATCGGTAGCATGCGGTCTGCAGAGTCAGGAAATATGACTCCAAAATGCCAAAACTGATTTATTTATTTTTTTCACATTAAACCTTTTTTTTAAACAACTCTGCTTAGTGCGATCATACAGCAATACAAGCCACTGAAGGCTCCGGTAATGCACTGTACTACTGTAGTGCTGTGTACTATCACTGCTTGTCATGTAATACTAACGGCCCCATACACATGAGATAAGTGTTGGCTGATCGGTCATTTGGCAGACGGCTATCTCTCCTGACTCCCCCATACACACAAATATTCCAGCTTTCCTGTGAACTGTATGAGGGTCGCCTCCAGATTCCTCTAGCGGAGGATTATCTACAGGAAGAACAAACGGATTAGCATCTGAAATTCAGTATGCCAAATCCTTCTCTGCCCTGGCATAATCTGTCAGGAGGCCCCCAAATACATTATATTGTTGAACAAACCACCGAAATTAGTGCTTTCATCAACTTTAGGCTAATGTGTCTGGGGGCATTAAAAGGTAACTTATTGGACGCTGCCTCTGGCCTGGCCTAATAGACATTCGTACATTACAGGCCCAGACACCATTATTAGGCATTTAAGTATCGTAGTAACTAGGCAGCCCCCTGCTATCGAGTACTTGGGGGAAGGGGCATTGAGCTGAATTCTACCAAACCCTCTTAGATGCCATGTTTGCTTTTGACAGCAGCAAGTGGGTAAGCTGCCAGGGTTTTGTGCAGCCACACCTGTGCGATCCCTGCGACGTACATCTATGTCCTGATGCTCAAAAGAGTTATTTTTTTAAAAAACAAATGTTTAACGTATTAAAAAATAACAAAATGTATCTTATGCGTTTTGCATGTTTTTTTTTATTGTTACATGAACTGATGGTGCCAATTTTCTTTTGAAACATTTTAATATCTTTTTTTCTGGTGTTTTTCTTGTAATATAAGGCCAGAAATAAACCCCATAAAACACTGTACATGGAGACTTTGGCATCAAATCATTTCTGTCTGCCCTGTTTGTGCAAATAAAAAATCTTTTATAAAATCCTCAAACTTCTGTGTGTAAATCAGAAATGAGATGTAACATGATATAAGATTACAGTCCGGGGAAGACAGGAAACGTTCATATAGACGGCCAGTGGAGATGTAGTCAGTGACGGACTCTGGCCGAATATGTTTCTAGAGCCGTAGTAGAAGATGAAGATGTCGTCCTCATCATGAAGTAGTTATTTCTCATGTCACGTGTAATGAATATCTCCTGCAGTATTGCTAATGCCGATTCCAGTGTTGGTAAATGAGATGAGAATTGGCAATACGGAAGATGAGTCTATGAGAAACGTATTCAGCTACAGACTCCAAGGAAGAAACTGCTTGTTGTCTGTGGCCTAAAATATATAGGTTTTATTAGCATATATAAAGAAGAAAGCTAAATTCTTTAAAATAATAAATCTCCTCATATGTTTCCTTTATTTTCTCCAGTAATTGTATTATTACACAGGATTTTTATGATGTTACATAGGCTCATCTTCTTCTCATTAAGGTCTCTACAATATCGGATCCTCTCAGTGAAGATCTACTATAGAAAAGAGTTTTCCACATTTACCAATCAAGGATGGATATGGACAGGGACAAGATGGCGGAGAGGATATTACACCTCACCCTAGAGATCCTCTTCCGGCTTACTGGAGAGGTACGAGATTCTGATGACGTCACATTACCTCATTATCTATGGGAATAACGGATGGACAGAACTGGAGAGGTGAGGACTCTGGAAATGTCTGTAGTGAAATTTATTAATGTGTCTCTCCATAACCAGGATTACAAAGTAGTGAAGAAGACCTCTAGTGAGCGCTGTCAGGCCCCTGTGTCTGAGGGATGGGGAAGACCCTTGAGCTCAATCATGGGTCCTCCACCTCACCCCCTGATACATGAGGACATCAATGACCAGAAGATTCTAGAACTCACCTACAAGATGATTGAGCTTCTGACTGGAGAGGTGACACTGCTGGGAATGCTGGGACCTTATACAGTAATGCTATGAAGGGATCGGGGGGATGATGGTATCATTGTTTGTGTCAGGTCCCTATAAGGTGTCAAGACTTCACTGTCTATTTCTCCATGGAAGAGTGGGTATATTTAGAAGGACACAAAGATCTGTACAAGGACGTCATGATGGAGGTTCCCCAGCCCCTCACATCACCAGGTAATAGACAGGACTAAATACACATGGCCTATAATTATCTGTATGTAAAGAATGAATTCAGTCCTGTATGTGTTTCCACCAGATCTATCCAGTAAGAGGACAACACCAGAGAGATGTCCCCGTCATCTTCCACATGACTGTAAACAAGAAGATCCCAATTTTCCTCAGGCTCATCAGGTAGATGGAGAGAAGGTGTCATGAGATCTCCCCTATGATGTTTAGACGGCTTTGAAGGTCTTGTTTTCAGTCTTGTTTTATCAACCAGTATTATATGTTTTATACTTGTGTAATGAGAACGGTGGATATGGCAGGATTAGAGCTGATCATACAACCCCTGGCAAAAATTATGGAATCACCGGGCTCAGAGGATGTTCACTCAGTTGTTTAATGTTGTTGAAAAAAAGCAGATCACAGACATGGCACAAAACTAAAGTCATTTCAAATGGCAACTTTAGGGCTTTAAGAAACACTAAAGGAAATCAAGATTAAAAATGTGGTACTCAGTAAGGGTCATTTTTTTTTAGACCAAGCAGAGGGAAAAAATTATGGAATCACTCAATTCTGAGGAAAAAATTATGGAATCACCCTGTCAATTTTAATTTCCCAAACTAACACCTGCATCAAATTAGATCTGCTCGTTAGTCTGCATCTAAAAAGGAGTGATCACACCTTGGAGAGCTGTTGAACCAAGTGGACTGACATGAATCATGGCTCCAACACGAGAGATGTCAATTGAAACAAAGGAGAAGATTATCAAACTCTTAAAAGGAGGTAAATCATCGCGCAATGTTGCAAAAGATGTTGGTTGTTCACAGTCAGCTGTATCTAAAGTTTGTATTTGGTCCAGATAACATGGGAAGGTTGTTAAAAGCAAACATACTGGTAGACCAAGGAAGACATCAAAGTGTCAAGACCGGAAACTTAAAGCAATATGTCTTCAAAACAGGAAATGCACAACAAAACAAATGAGGAATGAATGGGAGGAAACTGGAGTCAATGTCTGTGACCGAACTGTAAGAAACCGCCTAAAGGTAATGGGATTTACATACAGAAAAGCTAAACAAAAGCCATCATTAACACCTAAACAGAAAAAAACAAGGTTACAATGGGCTAAGGAAAAGCAATCATGGACTGTGGATGACTGGATGAAAGTCATATTCAGTGATGAATCGCGAATCTGCATTGGGCAAGGTGATGATACTGGAACTTTTGTTTTGTGCCGTTCCAATGAGATTTATAAAGATGACTGCATGAAGAGAACATTCAAATTTCCACAGTTATTGATGATATGGGGCTGCATGTCATGTAAAGGCACTGGGGAGATGGCTGTCATTACATCTTCAATAAATGCCCAAGTTTACATTGATATTTTGGACAGTTTTCTCATCCCATCAATTGAAAGGATGTTTGGGGATGATGACATCATTTTTCAAGATGATAATGCATCCTGCCATAGAGCAAAAACTGTGAAAACATTCCATGAAATAAGACACATAAGGTCAATGTCATGGCCTGCAAATAGTCCGGATCTCAATCCAATTGAAAATCTTTGGTGGAAGTTGAAGAAAATGGTCCATGACAAGGCTCCAACCTGCAAAGCTGATCTGGCAACAGCAATCAGAGAAAGTTGAAGTCAGATTGATGAAGAGTACTGTTTGTCACTCATTAAGTTCATGCCTCAGAGACTGCAAGCTGTTATTAAAGCCAGAGGTGGTGCAACAAAATACTAGTGATGTATGGGAGTGTTCTTTTGTGTATTTGTTTTTCATGATTCCATAATTTTTCTCAGAATTGAGTGATTCCATAATTTTTTCCCTCTGCTTGGTCTGAAAAAAATTACCCTTACTGAGCACCACATTTTTAATCTTGATTTCTTTTAGTGCTTCTTAAAGCCCTAAAGTTGCCATTTGAAATAACTTTAGTTTTGTGCCGTGTCTGTGATCTGCTTTTTTTCAACAACATTAAACAACTGAATGAACATCCTCCGAGCCCGGTGATTCCATAATTTTTGCCAGGGGTTGTAGATGTGACTCCTCCATCTGTCTGTGACTTTTACAATATTTGTTTCAGGGTGAAGATCTGACCCATATTAATACTACAGAGACCTACAGTGCCTACAAGTAGTATTCAACCCCCTGCAGATTTAGCTGGTTGACACATGCGGAATTAACTTGGCATTGTGACATTTGTACTGTAGATCAGCCTGGAAGTGGGAAATGCACTGCTGCAAATATTGTTTTTTTTGTTTGTTTGTTTGTTTGTTTTTTTTAAAACGTTAAAAGTTAATTCAGAGTGTCATTTGTTATTCAACCCCTCAAACCACAAGAATTCTGTTTGGTCCCCCTAAAGTATTAAGAAGTAGTTCAGGCACCAAGAATAATGAGCTTCACATGTGTGGATTAAAGATCTCTTTTGCCAGCCTTTTCTGACTATTTAAGACCCTCCCCAAACTTGTGAACAGCACTCAGACATGGTCAACATGGGAAAGACAAAGGAGCATTCCAAGGCCATCAGAGACAAGATCATGGAGGGTCACAAGGCTGGCAAGTGGTACAAAACCCTTTCCAAGGAGTTGGACCTACCTGTCTCCACTGTAGGGAGCATCATCCGTAAGTGGAAGGCTTATGGAACTATTGTTAGCCTTCCACGGTCTGGACAGCCTTTGAAAGTGTCCTCCCGTGCCGAGGCCAGGCTTGTCCGAAGAGTCAAGGCTAACCCAAGGACAACAAGGAAGGAGCTCCGGGAAGATCTCATGGCAGTGGGGACATTGGTTTCAGTCAATACCATAAGTAACGTACTCCACCGCAATGGTCTCCGTTCCAGACGAGCCCGTAAGGTACCTTTACTTTCAAAGCGTCATGTCAAGGCTCGTCTACAGTTTGCTCATGATCACTTGGAGGACTTTGAGACAGACTGGTTCAAGGTTCTATGGTCTGATGAGACCAAGATCGAGATCTTTGGTGCCAACCACACACGTGACGTTTGGAGACTGGATGGCACTGCATACGACCCCAAGAATACCATCCCTACAGTCAAGCATGGTGGTGGCAGCATCATGCTGTAGGGCTGTTTCTCAGCCAAGGGGCCTGGCCATCTGGTCCGCATCCATGGGAAGATGGATAGCACGGCCTACCTGGAGATTTTGGCCAAGAACCTCCGCTCCTCCATCAAGGATCTTAAGATGGGTCGTAATTTCATCTTCCAACAAGACAACGACCCAAAGCACACAGCCAAGAAAACCAAGGCCTGGTTCAAGAGGGAAAAAGTCAAGGTGTTGGAGTGGCCTAGTCAGTCTCCTGACCTTAACCCAATTGAAAACTTGTGGAAGGAGCTCAAGAATAAAGTCCACATGAGACACCCAAAGAACCTAGATAACTTGGAGAAGATCTGCATGGAGGAGTGGGCCAAGATAACTCCACAGACCTGCGCCGGCCTGATCAGGTCTTATAAAAGACGATTATTAGCTGTAATTGCAAACAAGGGTTATTCCACAAAATATTAAACATAGGGGTTGTATAATAATTGACCCACACTTTTATGTTTAAAATTTAATAAAATTCAACTGAGCAACATAACTTTTTGGTTTGTAAGATTTATGCTTCTGTTCATAAAACCTACTCTCGTTTGCAGTTTGAAGGCTCTAACTTATTTGCATCTTATCAAACCAGCTAAATCTGCAGGGGGTTGAATACTACTTGTAGGCACTGTATGTGAGGGGTGATGAGCGGTGTAAAGAGGAGATTCCTACATATGACTACCCAGGTGAGTAGTAACCACTAAATGTAGAGAAGTCACAGATTCTTCTCAGTCACCGGCTGTGGCTGCTTTATCGGTGGTGTAGTCCGGCCGTATCACAATCGTGTGATCACCATTTTGCCACTGGAGTATAACATTCGCCTCCATCTGAAAATGTTCAAGTGACTTTGTAAATTGTGAAAGCCCTTTTCTATAGAACGTACAACCTGGAGGATCCACCTACCCCCTGGGATTAGATGATGCTGACCATTACCTACCCAGGTCTGTAAACTACAAAGCCAAATGACAGCGTATATAGAATGTGCTGACAAATTAGAAAATCACTTGAAGAAAAATATTATGATGGGCCTGTAAGAGAAAGCGGAGGGTAATGATGCTGTTGGCCTCCTGCAGGAGATGTGTTGGCATGGCTCGAGCCCTGGTTTCATGGATTCACTCCACGTCATAAATTCCATTATGTTTTCAGTCCTAAGGAATTCAGATTACCGCACAATCTCTCCTGAAATGGGGGCGCTAATACTTTCTCTAAACTCCAGTTTAGTGTTGGAGGTCTCCCCCCAAACATACGTTGTTGTTGGGGATCTAACCTAGAATAAAAAAATTTTTTTTTTGACAGGCTGTGGTGGGATCGGCCTGCCTCACTTTTGTGAGACTCTTAACTCCCTGATAGTCTTTGAAAATAGGTCTCCATTGCTTTTTCCAAATGCCAGAGATCTAAATGTAAGACACCTCAGCTCTGCACTACTATAAAAAGTTATTTTTAAATGTCTAATATTTCTTCTTGAAACTCATCTGACAGAAAATATTGTCCCTTACGATAGTTTAGATTGTCAAGAGCCACCGAGCCCCATACTCTAATTACCCCAGAGAGGTTTCACCACTAGTTACTCATTTTTTACTGAAAAAGACTGTTGAGTTTGATCATTTCAGTAGATGTTATTCTCTATACTCACAGTTTTTGAGTACAGTAGTTAGTGCCCAAAATACTCTGATTTAACCCCTTCCTGCTGCCAGTTTTGTGTTCCTAATCAGGCCCCATTTTTCTAATCTAACGTGTCACTTTATGTGGTGATAACTTTGGAATTCTTCACAAAGGATAATAGGAAACAAATACACCTTACAAATTGTTTTCCAACTTCTCTTGAATCTGACAATCCCCTATATACGGTTGTACACTACTGTCTGGGCACATGGCAGGTTAAGAAGGGAAGGAGCGACATTTAGCTATTAAGAATGCAGAATTTGCTGGAATAGTTTGCAGACACAATGTATTGGGGACACTGTTCATGGTCACCTGGCAGCTCAAAAGATGGCTACCGCAAACAGGTTTGGCGCTATCTACTCCATTTTCCAGATCCCAGGGTTTGCCTTGCTCATCACTTATTTAACACCTCTACATGGATCTGGACTTACACAGAGACCCCTAGGCTTGGGCCATGGTGTTACCTGCTGTTCTGTGGTGTGACATGAGAAGAAGAATAGTCAGGTAGCCGGGTCAGAACCAGGAGGGCAGAGAAAATACAAAATCAGAAGACACAAGAGTAGTCAGTAAACGGGCCGAGGTCACAACAGGAAACAAATACACAAGCCGGGAGCTGAGCATAGAGGACTGAACCAGAGGAGGACAAGGCTGTATCTGGCAGCTTCCAGCAATATGCTTCCAGCTTTAGTAGGGTGCGGTGCTTTCCAATTGGCTGAAGCAGGGAGCAGATTAGTTCAGCTGGACAGCAGACACACCCATAGTGCCAGACTGGATGGTACTACTGGTCCCAGCAACCCTAATCTTAGTGGCTGGACAGAGCCTGCGCCGCCCAGAGCTTCTGGTTCTGATGTCTCCTCCATCACCAGCGCCACCTGCAGGATGAATAAAGCGGCTTCTGGTGAG
This sequence comes from Phyllobates terribilis, assembly GCF_046119375.1. Taxonomy (NCBI): domain Eukaryota; kingdom Metazoa; phylum Chordata; class Amphibia; order Anura; family Dendrobatidae; genus Phyllobates; species Phyllobates terribilis. Next base: position 4,792,931 of record NW_027362820.1, read on the forward strand.
AGAAGCAGACGTCGCAGGAGCAGATCCCAGAGGAGATGGGACCCACTATTTGGAGAAGCCCTAATATGACAAAATGTCAGAAAACCAGAGCAGTAGAAATCCCCATAAAGTGACTCCATTTTGGAAATTATAACCCTCAGTGAATTAATCCATAGCAGTGATTATTTTGACTCCACAGGCACTTTTTGAAAATTATCACACAATGGATGTTGGAAAGTAAAAATTGCACATTGGTCGCTTTTTTACCCAACACATAGTGCCCAGATTGTGCTCCAGGAGACCCACACCGTAAATTAAGTGGGTTCTTCTCACTATAGTAATGCCAAATACATGGATGATAAATGTGGTTTGGGCGCACTGCAAGGATCAGAAGCGAGGGGCAGATTTAACTTCGGAAAAGCGGATTTTGCTCGAATTGGTTTATGGAAGCCATGTTGATTCTTAAGAGCCTTTGAGAATCTAATAATGTGGAATCCTCTGTTTGACTTGAGTGGGGGCTTGTTTTTTTGTGGGATGAGTAGAAGTTCTTATTGGTATCATTTTTGCCTACATAACATTGTTTGGTGGCTTCTTATTATAGGCATTTTTTGGGTCTGGTTGAATATCTATTTTATATACCCTCTTTATAATAGACAGAACTCCTTTCCAGTATTTGCCTAACTCCCGGCATTCCCATAGCGTATGTAATAGGCCCGCAGCATCCATGTTACATCTTGGACATTCAGCAGCAGTCCGGTATCCTATGTTACATAGGAATCTAGGCGTCTTATATTTCCTATGTATTAATATGATCTGGGAAAATCTCTGCGCCTCATGTAAAGATAACTGGGGTACCAGTTCTAATCCCACTCCCCATTGATCCTCAGAAATTGGACCTATATCTCCATCCATTTTTGTCTAGCTGGAGAAGGAAATATTTTTAAATAATTATCAAGAAGAATTCAGTAAATATCAGAAATACGACCCTTAGTATTTCCCTTCTCTAATACCAACTTAACAAAAGTATTATTTTCTACCCAAAAGGGCGTCCATCTTGATTGTGCATTAAATGAATGCCGAAACTGTAGATATTTATACAATTGTTTATTTGTCATCCCAAATCCCCCCTTTAATTGATTAAAGGACTTAAGTATCCCTTCACACAATGTGTTTTATATCGTATATATGTTTTATATCGTATATATTCCTTTATCCACCCAACTCCGGAATCCCTCTAATTTATAGACCTCTGCATATTTATTATTAAACCATATAGGTGTAGATTCATTGCAGTCTCCTATTTCCATTATATCTTTACCCCTATCCCAGACCTTGTAGAGTAGAGCAAGTGTAGGGTATAGTGATTTCTTGTGTGCGAGGTCATTCAGTTCCGCTATATGAATAGGAATATTCCACGGTGTCCTGAGGTAATTAACCCCTTAATACTATTTGGGTTTTCAGCGCTATGCCACCCACCCAAATGTTCCAATTGCACTGCCATATAATATATTAGTGCATTAGGAATCGCCAATCCACCAGATTCCTTGTCACTTTGTAGATATTCACATTTTATCCTAGACGATTTATTTTTCCATATAAGAGAACGAAACTTGCTATGAATTTTCTGAAAATGGGAATTATGGATCCAAATAGGGGCATTATGCAGAATGTACCAATATAATTTTTAATAAGTTCCCTCTTCCTACAGCTGATAATGGTAATCTCCACCACGCATCGATTTTCTTTTTAAGCTTTTCCAGAAGATATAGAATCAGTGCAATGTAATCCGGAGATCTTTTTGTTATATTTATACTCGGTATTAGAATTTCTCAACTACAGTTATATGAAAAAGTTTGGGCACCCCTATTAATCTTAAGCTTAATGTTTTATAAAAATTGGTCTTTTTGCAACAGCTATTTCAGTTTGATATGTGTAATAACTGTTGGACACAGTAATGTTTCTGCCTTGAAATGAGGTTTATTGTACTAACAGAAAATGTGCAATCTGCATTCAAACAAAATTTGACAGGTGCATAAGTATGGGCACCTCACCAGAAAAGTGACATTAATATTTAGTAGATCCTCCTTTTGCAAAAATAACAGCCTCTAGTCGCTTCCTGTAGCTTTTAATGATTTCCTGGATCCTGGATGAAGGTATTTTTGACCATTCCTCTTTACAAAACAATTCCAGTTCAGTTAAGTTTGATGGTCGCCGAGCATGGACAGCCCTCTTCAAATGATCCCACAGATGTTCAATGATATTTAGGTCTGGGGACTGGGATGGCCATTCCAGAACATTGTAATTGTTCCTCTGCATGAATGCCTGAGTAGATTTGGAGCGGTGTTTTGGATCATTGTCTTGCTGAAAGATCCATCCCCTGCGTAAGTTAAACTTTATCACTGATTCTTGAACATTATTGTCAAGAATCTGCTGATACTGAGTGGAATCCATGCGTTCCTCAACTTTAACAAGATTCCCGGTGCCGGCATTGGCCACACAGCCCCAAAGCATGATGGAACCTCCACCAAATTTTACTGTGGGTAGCAAGTGTTTTTCTTGGAATGCTGTGTTTTTTTGCCACCATGCATAACGCCTTTTTGTATGACCAAACAACTCAATCTTGGTTTCATCAGTCCACAGGACCTTCTTCCAAAAAGAAATTGGCTTCTCCAAATGTGCTTTTGCATACCTCAGCCGACTCTGTTTGTGGCGTGCTTGCAGAAACGGCTTCTTTCGCATCACTCTCCCATACAGCTTCTCCTTGTGCAAAGTGCGTTGTATAGTTGACCGATGCACAGTGACACCATCTGCAGCAAGTTGATGCTGCAGCTCTCTGGAGGTGGTCTGAGGATTGTCCTTGACTGATCTCACCATTCTTCTTCTCTGCCTTTCTGATGTTTTTCTTGGCCTGCCACTTCTGGCCTTAACAAGAACTGTCCCTGTGTTCTTCCATTTCCTTACTATGTTCCTCACAGTGGAAACTGACAGGTTAAATCGCTGAGACAGCTTTTTGTATCCTTCCCCTGAACAACTATGTTGAATAATCTTTGTTTTCAGATCATTTGACAGTTGTTTTGAGGAGCCCATGATGCCACTCTTCAGAGGAGATTCAAACAGGAGAACAACTTGCAAGTGGCCACTTTAAGTAGCTTTTCTCATGATTGCATACACCTGGCTATGAAGTTCAAAGCTCAATGAGGTTACAAAACCAAAAAAAGTGCTTTAGTAAGTCAGTAAAAAGTAGGTAGGAGTATTTAAAACAAGAAAATGATAAGGGTGCCCATACTTATGCACCTGTCAAATTTTGTTTGAATGCAGATTGCACATTTTCTGTTAGTACAATAAACCTCATTTCAAGGCAGAAACATTACTGTGTCCAACAGTTATTACATATATCAAACTGAAATAGCTGTTGCAAAAAGACCAATTTTTATAAAACATTAAGCTTAAGATTAATAGGGGTGCCCAAACTTTTTCATATAACTGTATTTGTATTCGTGTATGTTCTAATATGCTCGAATTAGGGATATCCTCAAATGGTAGAATAACCGACTTATCCCAAATAATGGACAGTCCTGACCATTCACCAAACTCACCAATAATGTTCAGAATAGGATCAATAGACTTCTGGATATCACCTATAGTAGAAACCAGAAGTTTCCATACACTATATAAAAATACACATGTGCATGTTTTTCTCAATATCTGACATGAAATCAGAATAAGCCTTTCCCGTTTTAGGTGAATTAGGATTACCATAATTTATAATATTTGCCAAATGCCAGAATAATGAGAGAGAAAGAATGTTTTAAGGAATTTTTATAATTTACTGCAAAGTCAAAAGTTTACATACATTTCATTAGTATTTGGTGCCATTGCCCTTAAACTGAATGACTTGGGTCAAACTTTTGGGATATCCTTCCACAAGCTTCTCACAATAGTTGGTCGGAATTTGGGCCCATTCTTCCTGACAAAACTGCTGTGTTATGCACACGCCCGGGCTAGAGCGGCGTGTGCATGTGATTGGTAGTGATTCCACTGGACCGTGCCGGAGAGTGAATACCTGGAGGGGCGTAACTAAGTATCTGCCCGATCCGACCAGGGTCGCACGACGGCATACGACGCCAGAGCACCAAGGAGGAACCGAGCAGAGGGACCAGGTGCTACTCCAGGACAGACCCCGGACACGGCTGTTGACCCACACAGGGGAATACAGGAACAGACTGGTAGACTGGCACACAGACTGGGATGCAGGCAGGCGGATATGCAGGCAGGCGGGTATGCAGGCAGGCGGGCAGGCAGGCGGGTAAAGGTAAGCACAGATAGAGTGCAAACGGGGAGGCACTAGCAGGTAGGAACACAGGCGGGATAGGACCCAGTACACACTGGGACTCAGGAACAATACAGGCAGAGAGGTACAGGCAAGCACAACTAAAGTGCAGACAGGGCTGAGCAGGGAGGACAGGGCTCTGTTCACACTGAACAGACAGGAAGGGAAAGGCAGAGCCAGACACCCACAGGGTACTTGCAGTGAAGTAGCGAGTGGACCACAAACTCACAAACGGGAGTACAGAGACAACAGGCAGGAGTTAGGTACAAGTTCAGACTCTGCAGAAAAAGGAAGGGAACGGGCATAGAGGCAAAACAGGTAAAGGATAGGAGAGAGTTCAGACTGGAACTGAGTGTACGGAGGAGACCGACACTGCAGCGGGATACAGGAGCGGGTCTGGGAATACTGCCCCCAGAGAGGCGGGACGAACAGGCAAGGAGCGTGTTCAGACAGGACAGACAAGATACAGGACACAGTTCAGACACGGGAGCTGACACCGCAAGGCAGGAGAAATACAGGACTTAGTTCAGACACGGGAACTAATACCGTAAAGCAGGAGACAAACAGGACTTAGTTCAAAAACGGGAACTAATACCGTAAAGCAGGAGACATACAGGACACAGTTCAGACACGGGAGCTGACACCGCAAGGCAGGAGAAATACAGGACTTAGTTCAGACACGGGAACTAATACCGTAAAGCAGGAGACATACAGGACACAGTTCAGACACGGGAGCTGACACCGCAAGGCAGGAGACATACAGGACTTAGTTCAGACACGGGAACTAATACCGTAAAGCAGGAGACATACAGGACACAGTTCAGACACGGGAGCTGACACCGCAAGGCAGGGAACATACAGGACTTAGTTCAGACAGGCCTGGAAATAAGCCTCCAGGAAAGGCGGACAGGGAAACAAAGACGGGACCTGGCACCTTCAGAGTGCAAGCACACACTGAAAGAAACACATATGCTCAGGCAGGGATAGAAGGGAGCTGCTGAGCTATATACCAAGTGACAGACAGCAATAGGCTGAGGACGCACAAGGGGTGTGACCCACAGCAGGTACAAAAGACAGGAAGTGATCGGGCGCCGCCCTTAAGCAGCAGAGACAGACACAAACAGACAGCATGGAGGGAAGCCAGAGAGACACTCTGGACAGGAGATCAAGTGCGCTCTCTTGCACAGTGGGAGATGGACCACCATGCAAGGACGCCGCCAGGTATGTTACATGCTGTAACTGATCCAGGTTTATAGGTCGCCTTGCTCGCACCTGCTTTTTCAGCTTTGCTCATAAATCTTCAATAGGATTGAGATCAGGGCTTTGTGATGGGCACTCTAAAACATTGACTTTGCTATCCTTAAGCCACTTTGTTACCATTTTGGCAGTATGCTTCGGGTCATTGTCCATTTGGAAGACCCATTTCCGCCCAAGCTTTAACTTCCTGGCTGGTGTCTTCAGATGTTGCTTCAGTATTGCCACATAATCTTCTTTTCTCATGCTACCATCTATTTTGTGATGTGCATCAGTCCCTCCTGCAGCAAAACAAACCCACAACATGATGCTGACACCCCCGTGTTTCACAGTTGGGATGGTGTTCTTAGGCATCCAAGCTTCTTCCTTTTTCTTCCAAATGCAACAATAGTCATTGTGCCCAAAATGTTCAATTTTAGTTTCATCAGACCACAGGACATGTCTCCAAAAATTAAGGTCTGTGTTCCTGTGTGCATTTGCAAACATTAATCTGCCTTTTTTATGTTTCTTTTCTAGTAATGGCTTCTTCCTGGCAGAGTGGCCTTTCAGCCCATGTTGATACAGTACTCGTTTCATGGTGGATATTGACACAATCTTACCAGCTTCCGCCATCATCCGCTGCTGTTATACGTGTGTGACACATGAAGGGATTGCCTAACAAACAGGCAATCCCCGCATATGTCACAGCTGTGTAACAGCCGCGACACATGCAGACGCGGTTGCTTCAACTGAAATGCCGAGCACGCCGAAACTACTCGGCGTGTACCCGAGCATGCTCGTTTAAAGAGTTAAACAAGCATGCTCGCTCATCACTAATGTCAGATATTGAGAAAAGTATGCATGTGTGTCTTTTTATATAGTGTATACTTCTGGTTTCAACTGTATATATATCAGTAAATCGTCAGCATAGAGTGAAAATCATTCATCTAAGATACCATATTTAAAGCCTACAATATCCGGACTAGCACTCAACATACAGGCCAAAGGTTCAATGGCCATCGCGAGAAGGAGGGGACAGGGGGGATCCCTGTCGTGTGCCCCTCCCCAACGTGATTGTAGCAGATAAGAGACCGTTAGTTCTTATTTTAGTCTGAGGTCCAGAGTACAAAACCTGTATGTATGATAGGAATTTGGGACCCACCCCAAACCTTTTCAGAACCTCCCACAGGTATATCCATTCTACGCCATCAAATGCTTTAGCCGCATAGAGAGAGAAAGAATAGCTTTATGTCCTATTATTACATCTGATTTCTGAATATTCAAAAAAAAAAGCCTTATAATAAATTCATTGCTGTGGACCAGTTTTGCACAAAGCCTGATTGATCCTGATGAATAATCTCTGTAATAATGTGAAATAATCTATTTGCCAGGCCTTTGCAATAATTTTAGTGTCTACCGATAGAAGAAAAATGGGACGATATGACAGCGGGTCTTTCCCTGGTTTCAAAAGGACCACTACAATTGCCTCATTCGTAGATTTTGGCATGTGACCCGATTCTATTGCTTCATTAAAAGTATCTAATAGTTTAGGGATTAGGAGATCCTTATATTCTTACATAGCAGTCCATCAGAGCCGGTGCCTTTTCATTACCAAGGGACTGTAATGCATCCTCAAGTTCAGACATTGTCAGTGGGTTTCCTAGGTAGGAGCTACTTTCCTCTTCAAACTTAGGTAATTTTATATTTTCAAGAAACAATCCAAGTTCATCCTCATTTCCTCTAAATCTTGATTCATAAATATTAGAATAGTAAGTATGAAAGGCATTTAGCACATTGTTTCCTGATGTGGTGTCTCCATTTTCCGTGACATAAGATGGACCCTCCTGTGATTTATCTACGCTAGAAAGAAGATGCCTCACACTTTCCCCCTGTTCAAAATATTTTTCTTTGTAAAGAACTGCTTGTTTTCCGCCTTAGAGATAAGATGATCATGAAATAATCTCTGAGCTGCCTCTTACTCCCGGCCATTACCAGCTGATGGGTTTAGGATGTATTGCACCTCAGCCTGTTGTACCCCGTTTTGGAAATCTTGTGTGAATTCTTTAGTTTTAGCTTTATATCTAATAATATCTCTTATAAGTGTTCCTGTACCATAGGCCTTCATGGCATCCCATAGTATTATTATTATTTTTTAAACATATTTTATTAGTATTTTTGTAAAGATAAATCAAAACACATCCAAACACAAGAAAAAATCAATCCAGATGGGTCTTGCTGTTGATTCTTGAGCTTTCAGCCATACGTTGTGACATAGACCAATCCTTCCTTTCTAATTTGTTCTTATTCTCATCCTCCTTCCTTTCCCTGATCTACATGCTATTCATTATTAATCTTTCTGTAACCATTTCACACCTTTATGCAAGTTGGTTTCTCATTATGAGTTCTAATATCTATTACTTTTCCCAATAGATTCGTATGTATCAAACAATATTTGCAGAATCAACTGTTGGGTCTTGTAGGAGTTTTCTTAGGGACCCTCTCAATGTCTCAGTGTGATACCAAACGGAGTTAACAAACGACGTTACAATATGTGATTTCTTCGTGATTACAGTGTTTTCCAATAAAAGTTTTTCCATTTCACAAAGTATTTGCTCGTGAGTTTCTTATTTTTTCCTGCTTTTATTCTTTCTAGATATAATGGATTTTTTAATTGTGAGATGAAATCCTGTAAAGTCGGGATTGAAGGTTCCAACCAGCAGCCTAGTAACATATGCTTTGCCAATAGAACCAAAACATAGAATAATGGGGGGATCTTAAATGGAGACCTTCCTTCTTTTGTTTTATCTCTAGGCCAGTAGTGAAACAATATCATCGTAAGAGGGAGTTGTGTTTTAAAGTTCCACATTTCTTTAATGCAATCTAGAATAGCCCCCAGAAGATGCGTAGTTTTGGACACAGCCAAAGCCCATGTGATAAGTCCGTAGAAGGGGTTTTACATTTAGAACAATAAGTAATTCTATCACTTTTAAGGGGCATTTTGGGGAGATCAAAGGCGTATCTTGCTTTATGAATGATCTTAAATTGGGTTTCCCTCCACATCTCATTAGTTATTGCTTTACAGGTTTTTCCCCAACCTTCTCTTATCTTAACTCCAATGTCTTGATCATTTAAAAATTTTTTCCCAGTGTTTGAAAAAAATGTCAGGATTTACTCCCAACATCACATCCCTCATTGCATTGTATAAGGAAGAGATAGATGATGAAGTCCTCGTGGCCCTCACTAAGCAATCAAAGTCATTAGTAGTAATTTCTAGGGAGGTGTCTTTCAGATGACTCAGGATAGAGCGTCTAATGTGTTCAAATTGTAATGTCTGATTCGGGCTTAAATGAAATTTCTGAATCCACTTATCCATCTTGATTTTTGATGTTGATCCCTCGTTTATTTAAAAAAATTATATCAGATCCTATTTTAAAGAATTACCCACCAACATTAGCCAATATGGTTCAATCATCACGGGCATTTCATTGCCCCCTCTATTCCCCCTGTTCTCAATTGCGCACATATCGGAGAATGGTCTAAGATTCCCCTGTGAAAATATTTTACTTTGTGAATTAACGGATTCAGAGATTCTGTTCCAATTGCCAAGTCAGTCCTTGACAAGGAATGGTGTGACATTGAGTAGCATGAATATTGTCTAATTGAGGGATTTCTCTGTCTCCAAATATCCACATACCCAATTTCTGAAAATAATCTAGCCATCCCCGTAGAGGAGGCCGGGTCAGGGATGTTACCCATATGTAGTCTATCCCAATGTGGGTGGAAATAATTATTGAAATCTCCAACCAACAAAACTGGAGTCGTAGGAAATTCCAATGTAAAGTATAATATTTTTTTTAATAATTATCCTTATAAATGGAGGGGCTTTATATAAAGCTACCAAAATTATTTGTTTCCGTATATATAGCCTAATATACCAATATACCGTCCTTCAGTATCCATGACAGTTTTAAGACATTTAAATGGGATTGATTTATAAATCAAAACAGATACCGCTCTGGCATGAGAAGAAAATACTGAATGAAAAACATGGCCTATCCACGACCTATTAATTTGTTTTGTTTCATGGGTCAAATGTGTTTCTAACAAGCAGACAATAGCTGGCTGGTATTGATATAACCAAGTATATACAGCCACCTCTTAGTTGGGTCTCCCATGCCCCGCACAATTCACGCTATAGTATTTACAAGCTCAGCCATATGTGCACAGGGAAACAGAATAACCAGTAGACCGTTTTGAGCTGTTCCTCCACCCTCCCTTCTTTTTTTTGCATGTACCCCTTTTTAACACATAACATAAATAACTTCTAACATTGCAATACAATCAATCAAACATCACAGACATTTCTCCCCGGAGGAGAGATTGGAAGCTTTTATAAGTCCAAAGCCTGACCTAAAAAGAAAAGCTCTTCTTCAAATCCTTTTTAGAGATTCCCGCGGTCCATATCAAATGGCATCAAGATTCAAAAGCCACCAAAGCAAAAGTGTTGATGTTTATGGAGGTCCGGATTTATCCACTTTAAATTTAGCTTCGCTGATGTCCAGCCATTGTGTAGTTTCCTGGGGAGATTCATGGATGAGCACCTTTCCTGAGACAACGATCCTCAGGTGTGCTGGATACATCACAGAATATGGGAGTAGTAAGTCTCGCAGCCTTTTCTTTACAGGTGTAAATTGTGCTCTGCGTTTCTGCACTTCAGCAGAGAAGTCAGGAAAGATGGCCACCTTGGTCTTTTCAATGGATAAGTTAGGACAGTCACGTGCTTTGCGAAGGATTGTGTCTCTATAGTGCAGTAACTTCAATACAAAGGGCCTTGGCGGAGCTCCTGGTGGAGGGGGTCTGAAAGGCACCCTATGAGCACGCTCTATTGCCAACATGGGAGACAGAACCTCTCTTCCAAACACATCCCTGAGCCAGGTCGCCATATATTCAACTGGGTTTTTGCCTTCAGCTCTTTCTGGGACTCCTTATAGGAGTAGATTTTTTCTACAGGGTCTCTTCTCCAATCATCTGTTTTATTAAGCAGGGTAATCAGATTTTGCTTGTATGTTTTCATATCCTTTGCATAGGAGACAATTGATCCTCAATATTACTAATTCTGCCCTCTGTTTCTTTAATTCTTTCAAACGCCCTTTGCAGGGACTTGTTGGACATATTGACCACAGTTAGCACATCCCTCATGGTGGGTTCCTGGTATGTGGTATGCTCTAGGTTTACTGCCGGCACCAAGTAAATTCCTTCACTTTATGCCCAGGACAGTTGCTGCTGAATATTTTTGCTGCATCATTTGCTCTTTATCAGGAGCACACGGTTCTCCCTGCTCCTCCTGTTCCTCCCCCGGCTGACCTTAGGCTATGTGTCCACGATGCAGAAATGAAGCAGAAAATTTCTGCAGCATTTCTGCATCTCCCTGGCAGAAAAAACGCATGCAGATTGTGCATGTGTTTTTCCTGCAGAATACATGCGGATTCACATGCGTACCCACATGCGTTAACGCATGTGTTTCCGCATGCGGACTGACAAGCACTTTCCAGGCGATAGCATCACTTGGAAAGTGCTTGACAACTAGGTCACACTGTATAAATCCATGCAAACGGCATGGATTTATACAGTGTGACCGTAAAAATAAAAAAATAAAGCTATACTCACCTCCAATGCCCCGCCGCGTGAGCTGTCGCGCTCCTTCCTGGCTTCTTCCAGGTTGCCGGCATCTCGCGAGACAGCCTGCGGTCACATGACCGAGACGTCATCTCAGGTCCTGGAATGAGAAGCGCTGCAGGGGCCGCCGGACAGGTGAATATAAACTTTATTATTTTGTTCTTTTTTTTACAGGTACAATGGTACCCAGGTCTGGATGAGAGTCTTCTCTCCTCCAGAACTGGGTACCATCCGCACATTGAAACGCATATTATCCGCTTGTACAAATGTACAGACACGGATTCTATGCGTCTCAATGCAAGTCAGTGGCTGCGCTTCCGCAAAATTAATGAACATGCTGCGGATTTATGAGCGCTGCAGAAACGCTGCGGAAAAATCCGCAGCATGTGCATTAACATTGCGGAATGCCATTGGGGACCATGGGGTGCGGATTACCATGCGTTTTTGATGTGTTTCCGCTGCGGAAATTCCGCAGCGGAAACGCATGAAAAACGCATCGTGTGCACGCAGCCTAAAAGAGAATCCTCTACGGCTGCCTTAGTCACACGGGCAAAGCGTCTCAGATGAGATGCGGCCTCCGACATCTTATCTCCCCTGTTGTGCTTCTTCGGCCGGCGCCATGTTGGACTGGCTGTCCTCCTTGCCAGTGCTTCTCTTTTGACGGGTCAGTCTCCTCGGGGACCCCCGATATCAACTCCTCACAGGTAGCGGAGTGTGTTAGGAGGTAGGATTAGCGGTATAAATCTTTTAGTCGGTACAGGCTGGGATTACAGGATTATGAGTGGGAGCTCACATAAAGCCTCAGGCCACAGTCCGTACCTTGTTTTTTTAGTATTTTTTTTACGATGTTCGCTGAAGGTGTTAACTAGTGGGACAGTTTTATAGGTCGGGTCGTTCTGGACGCGACGATTCCAAATGTGTGTACTTTTTCTATATTTTTTTCTCATAAAAAATATTTATTTATGGGTACAATATACAGTACAGACCAAAAGTTTGGACACACCTTCTCATTTTAAGATTTTTCTGTATTTTCATGACTATGAAAATTGTACATTCACACTGAAGGCATCAAAACTATGAATTAACACATGTGGAATTATATACTTAACAAAAAAGTGTGAAACAACTGAAAATATGTCTTATATTCTAGGTTCTTCAAAGTAGCCACCTTTTGCTTTGATGACTGCTTTGCACACTCTTGGCATTCTCCGTGCTTTACTGTAGGAATGGTGTTCCTATTCATCATAGGCCTTGTTGACCTCTCTCCAAATGTAACGTTTATGGTTGTGTCCAAAAAGTTCAATTTTGGTCTCATCACTCCAAATTACCTTGTCCCAGAAGTTTTGAGGCTTGTCTCTGTGCAGTTTGGCGTATTGTAGACGAGATGCTTTGTGTCATTTGTGCAGTAATGGCTTTCTTCTGGCGACTCGACCATGCAGCCCATTTTTCTTCAAGTGCTTCCTTATTGTGCATCTTGAAACAGCCACACTGCTAGTTTTCAGTGACTCCTGAATTTCAGCTGATGCTATTTGTGGGTTTTTCTTCGCATCTCGAACAATTTTCCTGGCAATTGTGTCCGAAATTTTTGTTGGTTTACCAGACCGTGGTTTGGTTTTTACAGAGCCCCTGATTTTTCATTTGTTAATCACATTTTGAACGCTGCTGACTGGCATTATTAATTCCTTGGATATTTTTTTGTATCCCTTTTCTGTGTTATACAGTTCAACTACCTTTTCCCATAGGGCGTGATCGCGCCCCCACAGCCTCTATGCGATTGCGATCGCCATGTCGTAATAATACGTAGGCGCCATTTAACGAGTCACTCTGACTTCATGGCGCCTGCGCACAAGATCCCTGCAGTACAGTGAACATAGATGGCAGGAAGAAGTGCACCTTGGGTGAAAGAAGAAGTGCGCAGGCGCTGGATTTGGTTGCGGCAACTGCACGTCAGAGGGCACGGACGTGCAGGGGGGGGACATTGTAATTCACGCAGGAGAAAGGATTTCTTGCGGGCCCCGGGACGGGAACGCATCAGAAACTTGCTGTGAAATGTTTTTTTATTACTAGAACAAGACCGCTAATATGAGGCGTACAGGTAGGTATAGATTTAAATTTCTATCACCTTTACACCATTTTAGAGGTCAGATAAGTCCCAGAGGGTGACAGATTCCCTGTAACTTATCTACTACAGCCTTAACTGATGACTAACACAGACTCTCGTCATATGGTATGAACTGTGTACCCACTTACAATTTCGACCTTTTTTCCACAATTTGTGATGTCAACAAATCCATCAGGAATATCCCTCTTAGAAAGCATTCTGACGATTGAATTAATGTACATTGTGGTGAATTGAATCCAGAAAACGCCTTCAGGTCTTTACGCTTTACGGAGCAACTTTCACTGTTCTGCTTGGAAAAAAGAAAATACTCATAACAGTACTGCTGATAATCTCAACAAGATGTCATTAGTGTACCAAATCCAAATTTATATCCAGTACAAAAACGCAAACCAGCTATGGATCGATTACAGAATAAGAGAATCAGAGCTGAAGACGCTTTCTGAAAAAATCCAAGATGGATGAATTTATACCAGCAATATCCAACCCAGTTTACAGTGCGCCCTACAACAACTCAGAACCAATACCAACTTATCAAAACCTCAGACATAGGAGGATCAGTGGTTGTCACGGATAAAAGGATCATGTGAACTGGGTTGAAGATATGCTGTTTGACAATAATGTGTACAGGCGTTTATCAGGTAATCCAACTCAGTCTGTTAAAACTAAACTTTTTACTTTGTTGGAACAAGATTTCAGTTTACGTTTTTTTCAAAGAAAGAAATGGAGTATCTCAAAATAGAAACTCCTGTCATGCCAATATTGTATGCCCAAAACCCATAGAGGAATAAATCCACGCCCCATGAGACCAATCGTGTCTGACATTGGCTCTCTGGGTGAGGGGCTGGGGGAGTGGGTTACCCGGCTCCTCCAACCCCTCATCCAGAGGGCACCTGGTTTCCTTCAGGGTAGTACTGACATGTTGCAGGCCATGAGTGACATCATATGACAACCATAATAATAATAATATTTATTTTATAGCGCCAACATATTCCGCAGCATTTTACAATTTTAGGGGGGGAGCTTGAACAGACAAAAAGACATTACCAAATAAGCAAAACTCAGATATTAAAAGGAGTGAGGGCCCTGCTCGCAAGCTTACAGTCTATAAGGAAATAGGGGAGACACAAAAGGTAACATATACATATGTTGTATAATACAGCCATAATATGCTAAATAGGGTAAGTATATAACACTACATGAACTGGTCGCCAGCCAGTGTGTGTACAGTAGAGACTAGAGATGAGAAGTGTTCAAATCGAACTGTTCGCCAATCTCAAATTCGAGCAGTTTTGGGCGGTGTTCGAGCCGTTCGAGGAACCCGAACGATTTGAAAAAAATCCGGCTGTTCGAGGTTATGTTCGATAACTGTTCGTGCACCAAAATCATAACTGGATTTTTTCTCAGTAATGGTGAAAATTAATGTTAATACGCAGTTTGAGTGTACAGCGGGGTGGGGGGAGGGGCAGGGGATGGATCTCTGCATAAATAATGAAGATCTCCATTTTTTTTTCTCTTTCCCGCATTTGCAGTGGGGAGGTGCAATCTGTCAGCCTATCAGCAGCGCACACACGGAGCAAAGTGCTTTTTTTCACACAAACAAGGGCATGTGTCATTGGCAGTGTATGTCACATGTCCTTGCCCTATAAGACCAAGCCATTTTCCCCGTCGCCACCATTTTCTCACTGCTGCAGCTGAGTGTTAGACGGCACTGCTGCTGCTGTTAGCGCTATATTGTGTAACTGAATTGCAAGCAAATTTTCTCTTAAGTAGACAGAAAGGTTTAGGGAGTAGGGACTAGTTTGTAATTGCAGCCCTTTTGAGGGCTAGGTTACAGCAGTTCGTAGCACTTTTAGCAGGCAGGTCTGTGCTCTTAAATCGACAGATAGGTTGGGAGTAGTGACTAGTTGTAATTCCAGGGCTTTTGAGGGCTAGGTTACATCAGTTCCTATCACTTTTTGCCAGGTAGGTCTGTTTTAGTGCTGTGCAAGTGTTTTTCACAGCATTTGGCTAAATCTAGATAAGCAAATCCTTTTTGGCCTCTTGCAGTGTGTGTTAGTCAGTGGAGTAGCCTACCTGTGTTGCAAGCTACACCACCTGTGTACGTAATACAAATTTTTTACTGCACCTAGCCAAATAAAACCTTTAGGGCCTGTAGCAGTGTGTGGTACTCAATCTATTAGGCCATCTATACCAAGCTCCACCAGCTTTGAAATTAATAATAATTTTTAGCTGCATCTTGCCTGGAAAATAATTTTGGGCATAGTAGTAGTGTGTGGTACTCATTGGATTAGGCCATCTATACCAAGCTCCACCAGCTTTGAAATTAATAATAATTTTTAGCTGCATTTTGCCTGGAAAATAATTTTGGGCATATTAGCAGTGTGTGGTACTCATTCTATTAGGCCATCTATACTAAGCTCCACCAGCTTTCAAATTACTTATAATTTTTAGCTGCATCTTGCCTGGAAAATAATTTTGGGCATAGTAGCAGTGTGTGGTACTCATTGTATTAGGCCATCTATACCAAGCTCCACCAGTTTTGAAATTAATAATAATTTTTAGCTGCATATTGCCTGGAAAATAATTTTGGGCATATTAGCAGTGTGTGGTACTCATTCTATTAGGCCATCTATACTAAGATCCATCAGCTTTCAAATTACTAATAATTTTTAGCTGCATCTTGCCTGGAAAATAATTTTGGGCATAGTAGTTTTGTGTGGTACTCATTGTATTAGGCCATCTATACCAAGCTCCACCAGCTTTGAAATGAATAATAATTTTTAGCTGCATCTTGGCTGTAATATAATTTTGGGCATATTAGCAGTGTGTGGTACTCATTCTATTAGGCCATCTATACTAAGCTCCACCAGCTTTCAAATTACTAATAATTTTTAGCTGCATCTTGCTGTAAAATAATTTTGGGCATAGTAGCAGTGTGTGGTACTCATTGTATTAGGCCATCTATACCAAGCTCCACCAGCTTTGATATTAATAATAATTTTTAGCTGCATCTTGCCTGTAAAATAATTTTGGGCATATCAGCAGTGTGTGGTACTCATTGTATTAGGCCATCTATACTAAGCTCCACCAGCTTTCAAATTACTAATAATTTTTAGCTGCATCTTGCCTGGAAAATAATTTTGGGCATATTAGCAGTGTGTGGTACTCATTCTATTAGGCCATCTATACTAAGCTCCACCAGCTTTCAAATTACTAATAATTTTTAGCTGCATCTTGCCTGGAAAATAATTTTGGGCATAGTAGCAGTGTGTGGTACTCATTGTTAGGCCATCTATACCAAGCTCCACCAGTTTTGAAATTAATAATAATTTTTAGCTGCATCTTACCTGGAAAATAATTTTGGGCATAGTAGTAGTGTGTGGTACTCATTGTATTAGGCCATCTATACCAAGCGCCATCAGCTTTGAAATTAATAATAATTTTTAGCTGCATCTTGCCTGGAAAATAATTTTGGGCATATTAGCAGTGTGTGGTACTCATTCTTTTAGGCCATCTATACTAAGCTCCACCAGCTTTCAAATTACTAATAATTTTTAGCTGCATCTTGCCTGTAAAATAATTTTGGGCATATTAGCAGTGTGTGGTACTCATTCTATTAGGCCATCTATACTAAGCTCCACCAGCTTTCAAATTACTAATAATTTTTAGCTGCATCAGGCCTGGAAAATAATTTTGGGCATAGTAGCAGTGTGTGGTACTCATTGTATTAGGCCATCTATACCAAGCTTCACCAGCTTTGAAATTAATAATAATTTTTAGCTGCATCTTGCCTGGAAAATAATTTTGGGCATAGTAGTTTTGTGTGGTACTCATTGTATTAGGCCATCTATACCAAGCTCCACCAGCTTTGAAATTAATAATAATTTTTAGCTGCATCTTGCCTGTAAAATAATTTTGGGCATATCAGCAGTTTGTGGTACTCATTGTATTAGGCCATCTATACTAAGCTCCACCAGCTTTCATTTTACTAATAATTTTTAGCTGCATCTTGCCTGGAAAATAATTTTGGGCATAGTAGCAGTGTGTGGTACTCATTGTTAGGCCATCTATACCAAGCTCCACCAGTTTTGAAATTTATAATAATTTTTAGCTGCATCTTTCCTGGAAAATAATTTTGGTCATATTAGCAGTGTGTGGTACTCATTCTTTTAGGCCATCTATACTAAGCTCCACCAGCTTTCAAATTACTAATAATTTTTAGCTGCATCTTGCCTGGAAAATAATTTTGGGCATAGTAGCAGTGTGTGGGATTCATTGTATTAGGCCATCTATACCAAGCTCCACCAGTTTTAAAATTAATAATAATTTTTAGCTGCATCTTGCCTGGAAAATAATTTTGGGCATAGTAGTAGTGTGTGGTACTCATTGTATTAGGCCATCTATACCAAGCGCCACAAGCTTTGAAATTAATAATAATTTTTAGCTGCATCAGGCCTGGAAAATAATTTTGGGCATAGTAGTAGTGTGTGGTACTCATTGTATTAGTCCATCTATACCAAGCTTCACCAGCTTTGAAATTAATAATAATTTTTAGCTGCATCTTGCCTGTAAAATAATTTTGGGCATAATAGCAGTGTGTGGTACTCATTCTATTAGGCCATCTATACTAAGCTCCACCAGCTTTGAAATGAATAATAATTTTTAGCTGCATCTAGCCCGGAAAATAGTTTTTCTTCCCAATAGTGGTAGCAATAGAAATATGGGGCGCGCGCCTGGCTAACAAAAATATACGCTTCATAACAAAAAACACCAGCCTAGCGCACTGCATTAATAAGATGGCATCATCGTCTCTCCCAGTGCTAGGCCTACTACGCCGGCTAGCATTCCTGTGCCTAAAACACAATGTATGGGTCCGCGCTAGCCACTATGCTGAGGGGTCTAAAGCTGCTGCTAACGCTTTATAACAATTCAATTGGCAGATTTTCACAGAGCTCCTCCCCAATGCCCACCCATCGGGCAACAGTTGCCCACCCTCCCTATGGGATCTAGTGGCGAACAGTTGATGCCATTAATCAGAGCATCAGTTGCCCCGTCGATGTGGCAGGCATACGGTAAGGCATGGGAAGAGTGGACACGGCTAGTAGCAGGCAGACGGGTTGACCAATGTGAACAAGCCAGATTACAAGTCACCATAGAATTTCTCCACCAGCTAATGATGAGGGGCATATCAGGGGCGTCAGCGCAGCGGTGTCTGACTGGAGTAGCATTTCACTTCCAACTACTGAATTGGGGAGATGTGACAAAGAGATTAATCATCAGACAATCCATAAAAGGGTGGAAAAGGGGTCAGCCAAGTCAGGAGTGTAGACGTCTCGTCCCATGTCACTAAAACTTATTTCTCATATCATAGCCCTAACACCATTAACATGACACTCACAATTTGAAGCAATACTACTGTCTACTGCATTTGCGATCGCCTTCTTCGGGGCGCTGTGCATAAGCGAATTAGGTATTAGAGGCCTGCTATGGCCACAGGTACTAATGGAGGTAATCAAGGTAGGGAGAGAGGCAAGAGGTCCGGTCATCTTAGTTATACAGGCCGGGGGAAACGACCTAGGTCATCACAAGAGCGCATAACTAATGGCAATAATGAAACTAGACACTGAAAGCTTTAGAGAATTTTTCACAAAACTAACTATAGTATGGTCAGAGATTGTGCCGATAGCGGTATGGCAAGGTGCGCGAGACATCACGGCCATTGAACGGACAAGGCGGGTAATAAATATTCGGATGGCAAAATTTAGAAGAGACAGAGGCGGTGTAGTGATAAAACACCGACAACTGGAAGGAGATAAAGCAGGCCTCATATGGCCCGATGGTGTTCACTTAATGGATATTGGACTGGACATATTCCTGTCAGGACTCCAGGACGGAGTGGAACAAGCATTAAGAGTGATGGATGGGGGTCAGAGTCCTGCAGAGTCCTGCAGAGTACGCAGGATCCTCCGTGGCCTGGAAATAGAAAGGACATGTTGGAGAGTTACACTTGTTGGCCAACTTGCCGGTGTGGAGACCCAGGGTTAATAAAGCTGTGACCGATCCTCACCCATCCAGTTGTAAGAGTTACATTATTGTATTGTCAAGGAAAGGGGGGCGGTAGGGGGGCTGAGCATCTGGGTTTGGTTGGGGGTCCCCACAGTCTGCCTAGGCTAGATGCATTTAAAAATTCTTATTAGATACACAGGCGGTGCAGCTTGCTTCGCAGCTGGGCTACTATGCCCAAAGTATTGCCTAGGCTAGATGCAGTTAAAAATTCTACGCTGACTAGCAGACACTGAAGCTTTGGATCAGACCTCTGAGTAAACAGCTCTTCAGACTCAACCATCTGTGTTACCCCAAGCCATAGTGTATGTAGTTTCTTACAGTTAAAAGGGGGGGGGGCGACCCAACCCACCTGGAATTGACAATGCCAACGTCACGTAAAACACAGCAAGGGGACTCCAAAAAGAGTCTCCATTTTTTCCAAAAATTGTGGCACAGGCACCACTTAAGTGGCATCAATTGCCCCAGAGTTGCTTAAAACGGTTGGTGAGGTGATTTTACCAAATCCTCAAGCTTTTACTCTCCCCAGGATGACACAGGGGTAGAAAAGTCCTTGCGGATCCATGATTTGTTCATCTTTATGAACGTGAGTCTGTCTACATTCTCAGTGGACAGCCGCGTGCGCTTATCTGTCAGCATACCACCAGCAGCGCTGAACACATGTTCAGAGAGAACGCTGGCTGCAGGGCATGACAAGATCTCCCAGGCGTGAGTGGCGAGCTCCGGACATTTTTCCAGATTGGAATCCCAAAATGAGCAAGGGTCCAGTGACACAGTCATGGCTTCGATGTTCACTTGGAGATACTCCTGTACCATCCTCTCTAGGCGTTGACTATGTGTCAGACTTCTTGTCTCCTGTGGCCTTGCAAAGAATGGTCTAAAAAAGTGGTGAAACGATTCCACAAAATTGCTGTTACCAGCAGATAATGTGTTACTGTTACGGTTTGAGTGATGAAGACTCGACAGTCCCACGGTTTGCAAGTTAGAACTGTGAGATTCACTGCGTGCACCACTGGTGTTTTGTGGAAAAGAATATGTAAGATTCTGCAACAGCCTCTGCTGATACTCCTGCATGCGTGAATCCCTTTCTATGGCAGGAATTATTTCGGCAAATTTACTTTTGTACCGGGGATCTAAGAGTGTGGCAACCCAGTAGTCGGGATTACTTCGAATTCTGACAATCCAAGGGTCATGTTGCAGGTAGTGCAGCAAGAAGGCACTCATGTGTCTTGCGCATCCAGGAGGTCCAAGTCCTTGTTGTGTTGGTAGCGAGGTAAGTGTAGAACGAGCTAAAAAGCTTGTAACAGAACTTCAACATGACGTTTCAAGGATGGAGCGAGACTGCCATCTACTGGCCAGAGACAGTCAAGCGGAACCAAAATACACAAAGGAAGTTGCAGGCAGGGGAGATTCAGAGGCTGGACCCGATCAGGTGACTTCCAGGAAGGAGTTCAGAGAGATAAGAGGCCAGCGCGCCAAACCTGAGGGGTCTTTGGCGCCAAGCAGCAGAGAGGAGCAGACGTGCTCCCTGCGTCCTGAGAAACCCCGTGTGATAGGCCAAATCCAGAGGCCTGAGAGGTGCTCCAGCCGGGCACCGGTAAAAGAGCTCCGGATCCCTCACAGTTGTGACTCGAGTGCTGTGCCTGCTGAGGATACTAGGAACCTGATCGCTGTGCTGAGTGAGTTCGCGGAACCCGACGTCGGCCGCCGACAGACGAGGCCTGGACCCCCCTATCCAAGGCTCGAGAGACTGCCCCCAACAGCCAAGCAGAGAGGAGCTGCATACGTGAGCAGGGCAGTCACATCCACTGCTCACCCACGGTACCGGGGACAATTGGGTTTAAGTACTCAGGTTGGGAGGGGGACGGTTGGGGCTAAAGTAGCACAACGTGATTTAATTGAATTCGTCCGGAAAGAGACTCACGGCCTAGCGGGAATAACCGGTGACCCCCGCTAGGGCCAAATTCACGGTTAAAGAACTTGTGTGGTGCTTCTCATGCTTGAGGGCATCACCTTACTTTAAGAGACTGCGCCTTATTTTAAGAGACTGCGCCTTACTTTAAGAGACTGCGCCTTACTTTAAGAGACTGCACCTTATTTTAAGAGACTGCGCCTTATTTTGAGAAATTTCGTATTTTTCTGATATTTCAAACCACTGTTCATTACCCTTGTTGCTAATCCCTTGTTTCAGTATACCTGTTGTATAAAACTGTTTACAAACATTTCTGACTGTTCTCGCCTTGTGTCTCTGTGCGTTGCATTCCGGCACCTGCATTACATTTGGCGTAGTCGGCAGGATGCAACATTCAGACGCAGAGATGGCGGATCAGTCTATGGCTGGGTCCGGCCGGAGCCATATACCCCTGGGGGCTATGCTCAGCCATCTTCCCAAGTTTACAGGGGATGGCATGTCACTTTGGGACTGGGCAGAAAGACTGAGAAGTATGCTACGTATGTATCCCCTTGACCCTCTAGCCCAGGCGGAGTTGGCCCTCCTAACCCTTGATGGAGAGGCCCGACAGACTGTGATGTACCGCCCACCTGGGGACCGTGACACCGTGGATAAAGTGATAAAAATTCTAGAGGACATGCACGGTGACACTACAGATTTGGGACACTTGCGCTTACGGTTGTTTCAGCGGGTCCAAGGGGAAAATGAGACAGTAAATCAGTATGTTAATGCATTACAGGAAGTGACGGCCCATATCACTAAGAAAACTCGAGATGGGAACCGAGGACTGGGACCATTGGATGAGGTGTTGCGTGACCAACTGATTGCTGGCTTGAAAGACCCTTCCCTGAGGCAGATCCTGAAGGAGCGGCTGCGATTGAGCCCTGATATGGGCTTCCTGGAGGTAGGCGCTGAAGCTAGAGTCCTGGAGAGAGAAGTTCCTGTTCTCAAAGCCACAGTTAGAAGTCATGAGGCAATTGCTCCTGGATTCACCAACCAAGAGCCTGATTGGGTACGGGAAATACGTCAGGAAATTCGAGACATTCGGGGTGAGCTGAATTCTATTAGGAAGACTCCTACTGCCCCCTTGCCGACGGACCGTACTGCTCAACGCGGACAGAGACCAGAACGAGAAAGACGTTCCTATCCGGCCCCAGCACGACATGTACCCGACCTATCGGCAGAACGAGGACCGGAGTGCTGGACCTGCGGAGGTAGGGGGCATATCTCCAAAGACTGTCCCAACCGAGAAAGGAGGAGGAGGGGACAGCCGTTAAACTAAAATGCCCCACGGTTGTGGAGCCTACCGTGTGGTCTCGAGCTTCAGAGAGTAGAAGAGGGAGCTCTGAAGACATTGTCTCCGAGAGGCCCATTATCTGGGCTGAATTCAGTGGGCAGCGGATCCGTTGTTTGATGGACACCGGGTCTCAAGTGACCACTATGCCTGAGAAGTACTTCCAAAGTCACTTTCCTGAAGTCGCTCGTTCCTGCCGGGAACCCACTGTCAAACTGGTGGCGGCTAATCAACTACCTATCCCAGTAGCGGGAGTAGTATGGATGTCTGTGCGGGCATGTGGAAAGGACCTCGGTCGAAAAGGGATTGTACTGACCACCGGGCCCGGAGGCGATGGGCCCATTGTAACCCTGGGCATGAATGTGCTGAAAGAAGTCGGACAGTTCCTGGCTGAGGGCTGTAGCAAAAACAACTGGACCCGCGCCACTCGAGACCCAGCTAACAAGAGAGTGTTCCAGCACCTCGTGCGGGTCAGTCAGATTCAAAAGTTGCCCACTACCTCCCAGTACCTTGGTAAGGTATCGATACCGCCCGAAGCCACAATAACACTGCCGGTGGAACAGACTGTACTCACTTTGCCGGTGCTGGCACATGTGTCCTTAGAGGGCGTGGACATTCAAGTTGAACCAATGGAGGGAGAAGAAGCGCCCTCTGGACTCCTGATTGCTCGAACTCTGGCCACCGTGCGGCACGGTCGAGTACCCGTGCGCTGCATCAATTTAAGTGGCACCAGTTTACAGTTGTTGCCCCGACAAGAGGTGGCGCGAGTGTGCGTAATGCCGGAGGCCCTTACTAGAGCTGACGCTATAGGGCTGGCACCTGTGGAAGGAAAACCATGGACCCTAGAGGTGTCCCTCAATAGCCAGGAACATGGAAGAGAACCGTTGGCTGGACGCCACCTCCTGGAAGAAATGGAAGCTAACCTGACTGAGTTTTCTGCTGGACAAGTGAGGCAGATCGAACAACTTCTACAGCGATATCAGGGAGTGTTTGCACAGCATGAAGATGATTTCGGGTGCACTCGGGACATTCAGCACGAAATACCCACTGGAAATACTGCTCCCATCCGAGAGAGATATCGGCAGATCCCGCCTCAAATGTACCAGGAGGTGAAAGAGCTATTGGCCCACATGTTGCGGAACGGTGTGATCCGTGAAAGCCAGAGCCCCTGGGCGGCTCCGATCGTGCTGGTCCGAAAGAAGGACGGTACCCTGAGATTCTGCGTAGACTATCGGAAGCTGAATGCCTGTACAGTACGGGACTCCTATCCACTCCCCCGAATCGAAGAGTCTCTATCTGCACTAGGGAGCGCCAAATTCTTCTCCTCCCTCGACCTGGCCAGTGGCTATTGGCAGGTCCCAGTAGCTGAGAAGGATCGTCCGAAGACAGCTTTTGTTCTCCCTATGGGCCTGTTTGAGTTCAATCGAATGCCGTTCGGACTAACAAATGCGCCAGGAACGTTCCAACGGCTGATGGAGAGATGCTTGGGGGACCTCAACTTTGAAGCCACTTTAATATATCTGGACGATATAATTATCTATTCCGCAACGTTTGAGGATCATCTCCGCCGATTGGAACAAGTGTTAGAACGGCTACAAAGGCACGGCCTGAAAATTAAGCCTCGTAAGTGTCGTCTCTTCAAATGAGAAATTGAATATCTGGGGCACACTGTGTCCAGTGCAGGGGTGCACCCCACTGCGGAGAAAGTAGCTGCCGTGCAGAAGTGGCCCACGCCCACCAATCTAAGGGAACTAAGGGCATTCCTGGGGCTCGCTGGATACTACCGCAGATTCATTAAAGACTTCGCTAAGATTGCGAACCCGCTCAATGAATTGCTGAGAGGAACAGCCGGGGGAGCCAAGCGGCAGCCCATTCAGTGGGGCCCACGACAAGAAGAGGCATTCCGAGCATTGAAAATGGTGCTAACAGATGCCCCGATTCTGGCCTACGCTGACTTTTCGCAGCCGTTCATGTTGTACACTGATGGAAGCTTGCATGGGCTGGGAGCAGTGCTGGCTCAAGTACAAGGAGGGAAAGAGCGAGTGATCGCGTATGCCAGCAGGTCACTCCGAGATACGGAGAAGAATCCGGACAACTACAGTTCGTTTAAGCTGGAGCTACTAGCACTGGTGTGGGCCATGACCGAGAAGTTTGCTGAGTACCTGTCAGGGTCAGAAGTGCAAGTGCGGACAGATAACAACCCTTTGGCCCACTTGGAGAACGCCAAACTGGGCGCGTTAGAACAGCGGTGGGTCGCAAGGATGTCCAAATTCCAGTATAAAATCGCCTATCGGTCCAAGGCCCTGAACACACATGCAGATGCCCTGTCCCGGGTCACTCAGGCGGGGCCGAAGAAGGATAGAGATGAGGAGCTCGAAGGCGACGAGATCCCGGATTTCAGCCAGTTCGCCGCTGCTGTGGTCGACGCCCAAGAGACCAGAGGGGAGCCGAGGCCCACTCAGATTCTGGGACGTTCAAGAGACGAATGGATACATCTGCAGCAATCCGACCCGGAGCAAGCAAAGTTGAGAGAATGGGTCGCCCTTAATCAGAGACCCGACCAGGAAACCAGAGCCGCTTCACTTCCAACTACCCTACAAATCCTAGGCCAGTGGGAGAGGCTCCTCCTGAAGGATGGCTTGCTATGCCGAAGAATCCAGCTGCCTCGAGAGTTTGATGTTACCTGGCAAGTGGTAGTTCCAGGAGCACTAGTAACACAGCTAGCCCAAGAAGCTCATAGAAGAGGTGCTCACTTCGGAGTAGAAAAGACCTTCCGGTGGTTGCAACGGCTGGTGTATTGGCCTCAACTGCGACAAGAAGTCGAGGGGGTCTGCCGAACATGTCGCCAGTGTGAGTTGAACAAGCCCCCGGAGCAAAGAGCTCCCATTCAGACCATCCGAACTTCTGCCCCCTTGGAAGTCTTGATGATTGACTACTTGATGGTAGGAACTTCATACAACGGTTATGGACACTGTTTAGTCATGACTGATCACTTCACCAAGTTTGCAGTAGTGACGCCCACTAAAGATCAGACGGCAGAAGCCGCAGCCAAGGCCATCTGTCAAGATTTCATCCGGATTTATGGGTGCCCGAAGCGAATACATTCTGACCAGGGGGCCTGCTTCCAAGGACGAGTGATGGATGAGCTATACCGCATCTATGGGATCGACCGTTCCCGGACAACGCCCTACCACCCGCAAGGGAACGGGGCTTGCGAGCGCTTTAACCGAACCCTGTTGCAAATGTTGCGAACACTGGAAGCGGACAAAAAGATGAAGTGGCCCGAATTCGTGTCCGAGCTGGTGTGGGTGTATAATAATCGAGTTCATGCAACCACCGGCTACACCCCCTACATGTTGCTGTTTGGAAGAAGTGGCCGAGAAATCACCGAACTGGAGCTAGAGTCAGAAGACCCCGGCCCGGGCGGTAGCCCAAGTACCTGGATTCGAGAACACCGGCGTCAGCTCCATTCAGTGAGAAGACTGGTTGCTCAGAAGTTTCAGGAAGTAGAGCATGCAGTTCGGCCCCCGACCAAAGGTGGATCGCTTCAGCCAGGAGACCGAGTGCTGGTGAGGGCTAAACGATTTGGGAGTAAGCTGGACCATCGTTGGGAGGCAATACCATATCGAGTGGTGAAGAAGGTTCACCCAGACAACCCCGTCTACGAGGTTAGGCCCGAAGGGGATGACACCGGGACATCCAGGGTGTTGCACCGTAATATGTTGCGACCTTGCTCCTCTGAAGCAGAAGTCTGTAACAGGGCTGGGCCCTCAGACGTGTTGGCTGAAGTGCCACATACAGGAACCTTGGGGGATGAAGAAGGGTGGGCCACAATGCAGTTGGGCCCGTCAGAACCGTTGGTGCCACTCCCGAGTGGAAGTCAGAATGAGTCAGGAAATGATTTGCAATCCCCAGTAGTTGATTCCTCGGATCTCCCGGAGTCTCCTCCGCAAGAAGAGCCCCGCAGAACTGAGCGGGCTAATGCCGGAATTCCTCCTAACCGGTATGCTCAGGAAGAGTTTATCTGGTCTCGAATCCAACAGAAAACGCAGGAGTGTGCTC
Organism: Phyllobates terribilis; assembly: GCF_046119375.1. Classification (NCBI taxonomy): domain Eukaryota; kingdom Metazoa; phylum Chordata; class Amphibia; order Anura; family Dendrobatidae; genus Phyllobates; species Phyllobates terribilis. The sequence goes on from NW_027362820.1 coordinate 4,819,641, forward strand.
AACTCCTGTCTGAGCTTGCACTGCCTGGAAGGAGACATCAATTCTGTGAGGAGTCCACTCGCCCGAGGACTGGCGAGCAAAAAGGAGGGAGGAATGTAGAACGAGCTAAAAAGCTTGTAACAGAACTTCAACATGACGTTTCAAGGATGGAGCGAGACTGCCATCTACTGGCCAGAGACAGTCAAGCGGAACCAAAATACACAAAGGAAGTTGCAGGCAGGGGAGATTCAGAGGCTGGACCCGATCAGGTGACTTCCAGGAAGGAGTTCAGAGAGATAAGAGGCCAGCGCGCCAAACCTGAGGGGTCTTTGGCGCCAAGCAGCAGAGAGGAGCAGACGTGCTCCCTGCGTCCTGAGAAACCCCGTGTGATAGGCCAAATCCAGAGGCCTGAGAGGTGCTCCAGCTGGGCACCGGTAAAAGAGCTCCGGATCCCTCACAGTTGTGACTCGAGTGCTGTGCCTGCTGAGGATACTAGGAACCTGATCGCTGTGCTGAGTGAGTTCGCGGAACCCGACGTCGGCCGCCGACAGACGAGGCCTGGACCCCCCTATCCAAGGCTCGAGAGACTGCCCCCAACAGCCAAGCAGAGAGGAGCTGCATACGTGAGCAGGGCAGTCACATCCACTGCTCACCCACGGTATCGGGGACAATTGGGTTTAAGTACTCAGGTTGGGAGGGGGACGGTTGGGGCTAAAGTAGCACAACGTGATTTAATTGAATTCATCCGGAAAGAGACTCACGGCCTAGCGGGAATAACCGGTGACCCCCGCTAGGGCCAAATTCACGGTTAAAGAACTTGTGTGGTGCTTCTCATGCTTGAGGGCATCACCTTACTTTAAGAGACTGCGCCTTATTTTAAGAGACTGCGCCTTACTTTAAGAGACTGTGCCTTACTTTAAGAGACTGCGCCTTATTTTAAGAGACTGCGCCTTATTTTGAGAAATTTCGTATTTTTCTGATATTTCAAACCACTGTTCATTACCCTTGTTGCTAATCCCTTGTTTCAGTATACCTGTTGTATAAAACTGTTTACAAACATTTCTGACTGTTCTCGCCTTGTGTCTCTGTGCGTTGCATTCCGGCACCTGCATTACATAAGAATCATGCTTCCTTCCTCTGCCCTCTCCCCCCAACCTCACACAACAGAAATGTGATCAAGGTCTCCCTCATCTGATGAGTCTTACATGCCCATCGCCAGTTCGTCCTCCACTTCTTCCTCGGCTCCTGCACCTTCCTCAACAGTTTGGCTGCTACCATGCGCCCTGGTTAATCCCTCTCCCCCGCCCTCCCATGCCTGCCGCCTTGGTGCTGCCGACCGTCTGGACCTTGGAGATGTTATCCCTTCCGCATACGACTCCTCCTCTACTTGCTCCACCTCCTCTTGTCCCACCACCTGACTCTGAATTCTGCTTAACGTGTGCTCCAGCATGTAAATCACAGGAATAGTCATGCTGATAATGGCATCGTCAGCACTAAACATCTTCGTCGCCATTTCAAAACTGTGCAGAAGGGTGTGTGGCGCCCCTGAGGGTTCAGTCGCCACAGAGGTACTGCATCTCACCCAGAGGTGTGGTTTCTCACCCTCAGGTAAGGAAGGAGAATGGCTCGGGACCCTAACACCTGCATCCAACACATACCCGCAGTGGGGGTAGGGTGAGATTGCTCCTAAGGGAGAGCACAGTCCCAGGTCCCTAGCTGGCAGGAGGGTCCTATGTAGTGGGTGTGGGTGGAGAAAGCAGCTTAGGAGAGCACATGACAGGGAGAGTATAAATAGGAAGCCATCTTAGAAAGAGCAAGCCAGTCAGAGGAGAAGAAGTGACAGGAGCAGAGGCTCTGCATGAGCTCTGCCCCGGAGGCGGGCCTAGCCTGGGAGGCCCAGGACTGAAGGAGAGAAGAGAGGAGTGGGAGCAGGAAGGCTCCAGGAACCGAAGTGACCCTAGGGGTATGGGCCGTGCAGAAGGCCACCCGTACGCCCGCTGCTACCAGGAGGTAGAGGGGTCAGGCCAGATAAGGGGAACCGGTCCCTCAACTAGCGGAGAAACAGCAAGGCTCAACTAGAAACTGGAGGCTGCAGCATTTCATGTACTGCAGGCCAAAGTCCACACCAGTCTCACTAAGAAGGTAGCCACATAGGACCCAGGGGATGGAACACACGTCGCCCGCCAAGGCCCGAGGATACCGGATAGAAGTGTCACTGGGTGTGAGGTGCAGGGAGAAGGCCAGAGAAAGGACACACAGAAGGGGGTCCTGTTAAGTACTCTGGAGCTATCTGGGGGTGGACTGAGCCCCTCACTGAGTACGCACAGCACGACGAGGGAGACTGCTCTGGTACCTGTAATCTGGACTGCAACAACTGTGAGTAAAGATCTTGGGACTGCATCACACGGACTCTGTGTTCATACTGACTCCCTGCACTACAACCACCATCATCCACCCACACTGCCCTGAAGCTACACTCTTCCTGTGGGGAGTAGTAATACCATTGCTGCAAAACCACCAGCTTCAGAGGACTGTTCCGCAGCGGCGGCCCCTTTGGCGTAGAGGCGTAGTCGGACATTATATAACCCATATATACAAATTACCCTTGGATTGACCGCCCTAGTCACGGACCGGGTCACCGCCACAGTGACTACAACCCCCAGCGTCTACCGGCCAGGCTCCGGGTACCCCACGGCTCAGGGGGCGCGTCAACTTCATAGGTCCCTGATCTGAGACCACTCCTGCAGCGTCATTTGCCCCACCTCTGGATCTCATTGGCCCAGGCTATACGTCAGAACGTATTGCACCAGGGCTTGTCGGTGCTGCCACAGTCGCTGCAACATGTGCAGAGTTGAATTCCACCGTGTCGGCACATCGCATTTCAGCCGGTGAACTGGCAGGCCCAACGACTTCTGTAGAGATGTAAGTCGTTGAGCTGCGGGATGCGAACGGCGGAAGTGAGCACACAGTGACCGTGCCCTCTGCAGAAGGCCATCTAGTCCGGGATAGTGGGCTAAAAATTGCTGGACAACCAGGTTCAACACGTGAGCCATAGAAGGCACGTGTGTGACATTGCCCCGGCGAAGGGCCGCACCCAGGTTTGCAGCATTGTCGCACACGGCGTTCCCTGGTTGCAGGTCCAGTGGAGACAACCATTCATGAAACTGGGTCTCCAGAGCAGACCACAACTCCTCAGCTGTGTGACTCACATTTCCCTGACATTTCAAAGTAAACACCACCTGATGCCGTTGAGCCCTGCTGCAGCATAGTAAGGAAGTGTGCAGGATTCCTTCTGCGCAGTTAGAAAGCGAGTGGCATTACCAGACAGGCTTCGGGTGCAGGTGGAGGACCGAGAGGAGGTTGAGGAGGCAGAAGCAGTGGGGGAACTTCTAGATAAAGAGGATTGATGTACAACTCGTGGGGACGGCAAGACTTGGACAGCAGCCCCTTGTCCTGCTGTCACCATAGTTACCCAGTGCCCAGTCAGCGACATGTAACGCCCCTGTCCATGCCTACTCGTCCAAGTGTCTGTGGTGAAATGCACCCCGTCACACACAGAGTTTCTCAAAGAAGCGGTGATGTTGTGTGCGACACCTTTCTTTGAGAAGTAGTGCCGACTGGGCATCTGGTACTGGGGCACTGCGATGGACATAAGGTCTCGAAAATCCTCTGTGTCCACCAGGCGGAAAGGCAGCATTTCTGTAGCCAACAGCTTGCAGATGGTGAAATTCAACCTCTTAGCTTTGTCATGGCTAGGAGGAAATGGTCTTTTACTTGTCCACATCTGAGGGACCGAGGGCTGGCTGTTGTGATTAGACGGGGTTGAGTAGGGTGTCCCCGGCAAACTGCCGGTCTGTGAGGACGATGCAGGCGGACATGTTAGGTTGCCTTGATCCAAAGGTGGTGCTCTCGATGTCGGAGAGGGCTCAACACCAGCTGGTGTTTCCACTTCCAAATGAACTGATGACCTGCCAATCACACTGGCTGTTGCGGGTAAAGAGGTGGCAGGTCTGCGTCCAAAAACATGTGTGACTGCTGTCCCCCCAGTCACAGAGGATGAAGAGGCCGCGGATGCACAAGATGGGGCAGACGGTGGTTGGCCCGGCCCACTAGGCCGCATTGTAGCACAGTGAGCTTCCCACTGCAACTTATGCTTCATATCCATGTGACGGTTCATGCATGACGTACTCAAACTATGGATTTTTGGGCCTCTACTTAGCTTTTGGTAACAAATATTACAGATAACACGAGTTGGGTCATCCTTATCGATCTGAAAAAATGCCCAGGCTATGCAAGGCTTAGAGCCCATGCGACCTGAAGAGCCAGTACGACTTGTGGTCAGAGGCAGAGTTGTGGTTGAGGATGCAGTTGTTGACGTGCTTCCAGTACTCCGTCTCTGTCCAGGAAGGCACAACCTAACCTCGTCGTCAATAGCATCTGTGACGCCCAGCTGCGCTTGGTATCCCTGATCCTAGAAGAGTGCATTGATGGAATCCTCCACAAGAGGCCCCCATAAACATTCACACATCTCCACCTTTCACCTCAGACCAGCAGAGGGAGCCCGTTAGGGATATAAATAGGGAAGGTGGAGCTAGGCAGTTCAGTTCCTCTGAAGAGTTCCTGCAGTAGAGAAGCCTAAGAGAGGTCAGTCTGCAGTGGAGCTCAGTCTAGTCTAGAGAACTCAGTTAATAATTCAGCAGTGGAGCACGAGGCTCCTGCTAGCTAGATTCAGGGAGCCCGGTTAGAGCTTAAGGTGTGCCGGCGCCATAAGATCGGTGAAGCGTGGCAAGCTGCAGTTAGTGTGTATAGCCTAGTGAGGGCCCGAGTAGGCCAAAGGCGAGTGGAGAGTTAGTACATAGGGGGCAGAGGAGCTTAACCAGCTCACCCCGAAACATTTACCGGACACCGGATCCGAGCTTACCGGGATCTCTATGACCCAGTAAGACATAACCGGAATCCCTGGAGAACTACAAGTCCCAGGATCGCTAAGGTGCTGATACGTAACAGAGCCAGGAGACGCTTAGGCCCCGCATACTGGGAGCGTGAACTCCAAGACAAGGCCCTACCACAAGGTCAGCCAGCGCAGGACAGAGACAAAGTTAGGCCTAGCTCCAGGCAGGTCAGAAACTTACTACGCAGAGGCAAGAAACAGGAGGCCCTACATCCGCTCATTGGGGAGGATCCTGATATACACCCTTCACCCTACAGCTCCGGGATGTGCCTGAATTTCCACCAGTAAAAGGTACTGAAGTGACTACCGTGTCCGTTCCCGTTCTTGCTCTGACCCAGCTGGGTCTCACCTGTCCTGCATTCCCCCTGCATACGCTTTTCTGAGGCCTAGCTCCACCTGTGGGGAGCTATACCATCGAGCTGCCTTATCACCGGCCTCTGTGGACTGCTGCAGAGCTGGTGCTTCTCACCAGATACCACAGGTGGCGTCACGAACTCTTATAAAATTAACAATTATCCACCCTTTTAAAGAGTGACCCCAGGGTACGGGCCCGGGAGCCGACCACCGCGACATCCCCAAGACCAGGCAAAGGCCTGGGTACAGAGTCATCCCCATCCCCTGGGCTAGTCACATCCTCCTCCACCTCCTCTGCTGACCTCATCGACTGGCTGACTGTGGGTTGACAGTAAGTGGGATCTCCAACCTCGTCATCATCACCCTGTGTGTTCTCACACCCGTCGTCCTCAGAGCCAACCTCTTCCTGCCCTGACCGAAAAGTCAAGTTGTCGCTCCAATCAGGTATTTGAGTCTCATCATAGTCTTCATCATTGTCTCCACCAACAGGAGTTACAGTTTGGGAACGAGGGTCTACATTATGCTCAGAACCTTCTTCATCTGGTCCTGGATCCGACTTATAAAGATTCTGGGCATCAGTGCAGATCATTTCCTCGTCTGGATTAACAGAAGCTCTGGAGCAGACCTCCGTTTCCCAGGCTATAGTATGAGTAAACAGCTCTGCAGACTCAACCATCTGTGTTACCCCATATTCAGAAGGGCAGCTGGAGATTTGGGAGCTGTGAGGAAGCAAGTGTTATTGGGGTGACACCTCTGAGGACTGGAGTATTTGTGATGTTGAAGTTGAGGTGGAGGAGAGCCCACTTGAAGGAGCACTTGATATCCGTTGAAGCACCTGCTGTTTTTGTGCCTCATCTGGAATTTGTAGCGATGGGCGTGTCCGTAAGAAAGGGATCGTATCACATTGTCCACGAAAAGAAGTAGACATCTTAGTTTGGCTGGAAGATGGTCTTTCTTCTGCAGATGTTACCCCCCCACCACGGGGGGGGGCTCGACCCACCAGCGGACAGGCACCAGTAATGGGAGAGGGGGGCTGGCCGTCAGGGTCCACCGCGGCTCTGGCACAAACCCGGCGACACGGAGGTCACACGGGCAGGAACGGACTGGCCGTGTCGGCTTGGCACTCCAGCGTAGTCATTCTGCCCGCTCGTGCCCGTAACCTCAAAGGGATGCGCAAGCGGCTTTTCTTCCCAGGGCTGTTCCCCGCCCAGCAGGAATGTGGGGGAGCTCAGGTCGGCCTTCCACTGTACTCCCTTACCTCCCTCGCCCTCTTTCCTTCTTCCGTTCTCCATCTAACCCCTCGGCTCTGTGGTGTCCGCTCTCCCTCCAGCTCTCTCCTTCTCACAGGTGGACTACCGCGTGTATTCACACTGTGGCGAATCTTTTGGGCCCAGGCATAAGAAGTTGTCGAGGTAATGGATAATATGTGCCCCCTTAGAAACGTCCATTACAACCCATTCGAGGAAGCAACTAAATGCCTCAAATAGTGAGCAGGATCTGGAGCACCCCATGGGCAAACAGCGATCTATATAGTATGCTCCTTCCCAGAAGCAGCCCAATAGGTGGACACTATTCGGAGGCACAGGTAGTAAGTAACCGGATCAATGTCTGTTTTGGCCATTAGGGTGCTCCTTCCCAACTTCTTGATCCGCCTGATTGCCTTGTCAAAGGATGTACAGTATATACTACTGTACTTGGTTCCGCATCGATGTTGTCGTTTACGGACCTGCCCCTTGGATATGACAAATGGTGGATTAGTCCGAATGTATTGGGTTCCGTTTTTTGCACAACTCACAACGGGGATACCACTACGCCTTGTAAGGAAAGTGTTCTGAATGGAACCGCCATTCTACCTAAAGATATTTCTTTTTTTAATTTTCTTGTCACGACGTCTGGGTGTTGGTAGGCTGATTTTACATTTTTACTCCAGCCTTTCTTGAGTTTAGAAGGGCATGACATGCCTATATCTGTGTCTCCCCCTCCTTTTACTCCTCCACCTCCTTTCTTTTCGCATGACTATAGGTACTTGTCACTTTTCCATGTGTTAGTTGTGTCTTCTGAGCGGTTTTTCAGCTTTTGGACACCTTTGAAGTGTTTTCTATGTGTTTTCTATGTGTTTCTATGGGTTTTTGCTTGCCTGCCATTGGTTTTAACGGTGTTCGAAGGTGTTCGACGAACAGTTCGGCGAACATACGGGTGTTCGACAAACCGAACCGAACTTGAACACTACGGGGGTGGCTCAACACTAGTAGAGACAGAGGCTAATCAGTGCATGGATGGTATGAACATGATTTTGAAGAAAATTTTGATATTGGCCTAACTGGGACAGTTAGACAAGTGTGTTAATGCGATAGGCCAGTCTAAACAAATGGGTTTTTACGGCACGCTTAAATCTGTGGGTATTGGGAATTAATCGAATTGTCCTGGGTAGTGCATTCCAAAGAATGGAGAAATCTTGGAGACAGGAGTGGGAGGTTCGGATTAAGGAGGATTTTAGCTTTAAGTTATTGGCAGAACAGGGGGCACGGGGAGGGTGGTAGACTGAGATGAGGGAGGAGATGTAGGGCGGTGCTGAATTGTGGAGAGCTTTGTGGGTAAGAGTGAAAAGTTTATATTGAACTCAGTATTGGATTGGCAACCAGTGCAATGACTGGCACAGGGAAGAGGCATCGGTGTATCGGTTGGTGAGGAATATGATCCTGGCTGCTGCATTCAGGATGGATTGGAGAGGGGAAAGTTTAGAAAGAGGGAGCCCAATTAGTAAAGAGTTGCAATAGTCCAGACGAGAATGAATAAGAGCTACAGTAAGAGTTTTTGCCAAGTCAAAAGTAAGAAAAGTTCTGATTCTAGAGATGTTTTTGAGGTGTAGATGACACAAGCGAGTGATTGATTTGATGTGAGGAGTGAAGGAAAGATCTGAATTGAGTGTGACCCCAAGACAGTGGACTTGTTGCTGGGGAGTAATGGTGGAGCCACAAACGGAGATGGCGATATCGGGCACAGGTAGGTTAGTGTAGGGAGGAAATATGAGTAGTTCAGTTTTTGACAGATTCAATTTTAGATAGAGGGAGAACATAGTGTTAGAGACAGCTGAAAGACAATCACTGGTATTTTGTAATAATGCAGGGGTGATGTCCGGAGAAGAGGTGTATAATTGGTGTCATCAGCGGTGTACAAAGAGAACAGAAGGGGGGCCTAGGACTGATCCTTGAGGGACCCCGACAATAAGGGGAAGGGGAGAGGAAGATGAGCCGGTAAAAGACACAGTGAAGGAGTGGTCCAAATTTTTCTTGGATAGCTTCTCACTGTATACATCGATCCCCCACAAAATAGTTCTTTATGCTCTAAATTTTCACATGAAAAAATACAGTAATTTTTCAACAGATTTACAATTTTGTTTTGGATGTTGTACATTTGCTCATACGAAACAATTATTTTTTGTTTAATGAAACATATTACATGCAAATCAATGGAATTTCAATGGGGGCAAAATTCTCTCCCTCTTTAGCCAACTTAGTTATGAGCTGGTGGTAGGAGGCGTATGTGTACTGCGTGGACAATCCATATAGAGACTTTATATGGTGGTGCGGCAGATACATCGATGATATGATCATCATATGGAATTCCGATGTATCTGCTGTACAAAATGTGATTATTTCAATTGCAACCCATTTAACTTAAAGTTTACTTTCCATTAAGAACTGACACACACAGATTTTTTTAATTTAAATCTGGTTGGCATTACTTCAACTTTGATATACAGTAAGGTTTTTAATATAGGCAGTATAGGTACCGTCCCAATTTAGGGTCACCTTGCCGCTGGTGGGACGGCTTGTATACTTCTTTTGATCAAAAATAGTTCACTAAGTACCCTATATTTATTATGCAACTTTGCTTTACATTTATATATAATGATGGTAGGGTATGAGATATATTTTTGTCTTTTGTAGGTTTTGCTTCTTTTTGCTAGTGTGAACATGCTCCTATTTCTTGCATGTCTACCATCTTAGACCTCAGTTCACATTGCTTGGTTTTTTGTCTTGTTTGCATTCTGTGCAATTTAAGGGTGTGGCATCCCCTTTGTTGAGCTGATTAGTATATATGTAGCTTACCACGGGCCTAGGTGGTCTGGAGTTGGGACCCGGTCCTATTTGTCTACCCTTTTATATGCATTACTTCAACTTTGATATACAGTAAGGTTTTTAATATAGGCAGTATAGGTACCGTCCCAATTTAGGGTCACCTTGCCGCTGGTGGGACGGCTTGTATACTTTTTTTGATCAAAAATAGTTCACTAAGTACCCTATATTTATTATGCAACTTTGCTTTACATTTATATATAATGATGGTAGGGTATGAGATATATTTTTGTCTTTTGTAGGTTTTGCTTCTTTTTGCTAGTGTGAACATGCTCCTATTTCTTGCATGTCTACCATCTTAGACCTCAGTTCACATTGCTTGGTTTTTTGTCTTGTTTGCATTCTGTGCAATTTAAGGGTGTGGCATCCCCTTTGTTGAGCTGATTAGTATATATGTAGCTTACCACGGGCCTGGGTGGTCTGGAGTTGGGACCCGGTCCTATTTGTCTACCCTTTTATATGCATTACTTCAACTTTGATATACAGTAAGGTTTTTAATATAGGCAGTATAGGTACCGTCCCAATTTAGGGTCACCTTGCTGCTGGTGGGACGGCTTGTATACTTTTTTTGATCAAAAATAGTTCACTAAGTACCCTATATTTATTATGCAACTTTGCTTTACATTTATATATAATGATGGTAGGGTATGAGATATATTTTTGTCTTTTGTAGGTTTTGCTTCTTTTTGCTAGTGTGAACATGCTCCTATTTCTTGCATGTCTACCATCTTAGACCTCAGTTCACATTGCTTGGTTTTTTGTCTTGTTTGCATTCTGTGCAATTTAAGGGTGTGGCATCCCCTTTGTTGAGCTGATTAGTATATATGTAGCTTACCACGGGCCTGGGTGGTCTGGAGTTGGGACCCGGTCCTATTTGTCTACCCTTTTATATGCATTACTTCAACTTTGATATACAGTAAGGTTTTTAATATAGGCAGTATAGGTACCGTCCCAATTTAGGGTCACCTTGCCGCTGGTGGGACGGCTTGTATACTTTTTTTGATCAAAAATAGTTCACTAAGTACCCTATATTTATTATGCAACTTTGCTTTACATTTATATATAATGATGGTAGGGTATGAGATATATTTCTGTCTTTTGTAGGTTTTGCTTCTTTTTGCTAGTGTGAACATGCTCCTATTTCTTGCATGTCTACCATCTTAGACCTCAGTTCACATTGCTTGGTTTTTTGTCTTGTTTGCATTCTGTGCAATTTAAGGGTGTGGCATCCCCTTTGTTGAGCTGATTAGTATATATGTAGCTTACCACGGGCCTGGGTGGTCTGGAGTTGGGACCCGGTCCTATTTGTCTACCCTTTTATATGCATTACTTCAACTTTGATATACAGTAAGGTTTTTAATATAGGCAGTATAGGTACCGTCCCAATTTAGGGTCACCTTGCCGCTGGTGGGACGGCTTGTATACTTTTTTTGATCAAAAATAGTTCACTAAGTACCCTATATTTATTATGCAACTTTGCTTTACATTTATATATAATGATGGTAGGGTATGAGATATATTTTTGTCTTTTGTAGGTTTTGCTTCTTTTTGCTAGTGTGAACATGCTCCTATTTCTTGCATGTCTACCATCTTAGACCTCAGTTCACATTGCTTAGCAAAGGAATCATGTCAATCAGTGTAATGTCGCCCACCTGACAGTGTATGTACTTTAGCTTGCACAATCCTGCTGACAGGTGCACTTTAAACTAGCCAATGTCTGCTTACTTTTACAGTTATATGAAAAAGTTTGGGCACCCCTATTAATCTGAAGCTTAATGTTTTATAAAAATTGGTGTTTTGCAACAGCTATTTCAGTTTGATATATGTAATAACTGTTGGACACAGTAATGTTTCTGCCTTGAAATGAGGTTTATTGTACTAACAGAAAATGTGCAATCTGCATTCAAACAAAATTTGACAGGTGCATAAGTATGGGCACCTCACCAGAAAAGTGACATTAATATTTAGTAGATCCTGCTTTTGCAAAAATAACAGCCTCTAGTCGCTTCCTGTAGCTTTTTATGATTTCCTGGATCCTGGATGAAAGTATTTTTGACCATTCCTCTTTACACAACAATTCCAGTTCAGTTAAGTTTCATGTTCGCCGAGCATGGACAGCCCTCCCTAATGATCCCACAGATGTTCAATGATATTCAGGTCTGGGGACTGGGATGGCCATTCCAGAACATTGTAATTGTTCCTCTACATGAATGCCTGAGTAGATTTGGAGCGGTGTTTTGGATCATTGTCTTGATGAAAGATCCATCCCCTGCGTAACTTCAACTTTGTCACTGATTCTTGAACATTATTGTCAAGAATCTGCTGATACTGAGTGGAATCCATGCGTCCCTCAACTTTAACAAGATTCCCGGTGCCGGCATTGGCCACACAGCCCCAAAGCATGATGGAACCTCCACCAAATTTTACTGTGGGTAGCAAGTGTTTTTCTTGGAATGCTGTGTTTTTTTGCCGCCATGCATAACGCCTTTTTGTATGACCAAACAACTCAATCTTGGTTTCATCAGTCCACAGGACCTTCTTCCAAAAAGAAATTGGCTTCTCCAAATGTGCTTTTGCATACCTCAGCCGACTCTGTTTGTGGCGTGCTTGCAGAAACGGCTTCTTTCGCATCACTCTCCCATACAGCTTCTCCTTGTGCAAAGTGCATTGTATAGTTGACCGATGCACAGTGACACCATCTGCAGCAAGTTGATGCTGCAGCTCTCTGGAGGTGGTCTGAGGATTGTCCTTGACTGATCTCACCATTCTTCTTTTCTGCCTTTCTGATGTTTTTCTTGGCCTGCCACTTCTGGCCTTAACAAGAACTGTCCCTGTGTTCTTCCATTTCTTTACTATGTTCCTCACAGTGGAAACTGACAGGTTAAATCTCTGAGACAGCTTTTTGTATCCTTCCCCTGAACAACTATGTTGAATAATCTTTGTTTTCAGATCATTAGACAGTTGTTTTGAGGAGCCCATGATGCCACTCTTCAGAGGAGATTCAAACAGGAGAACAACTTGCAAGTGGCCACTTTAAGTAGCTTTTCTCATGATTGCATACACCTGGCTATGAAGTTCAAAGCTCAATGAGGTTACAAAACCAAAAAAAGTGCTTTAGTAAGTCAGTAAAAAGTAGGTAGGAGTATTTAAAACAAGAAAATGATAAGGGTGCCCATACTTATGCACCTGTCAAATTTTGTTTGAATGCAGATTGCACATTTTCTGTTAGTACAATAAACCTCATTTCAAGGCAGAAACATTACTGTGTCCAACAGTTATTACATATATCAAACTGAAATAGCTGTTGCAAAAACATCAATTTTTATAAAACATTAAGCTTAAGATTAATAGGGGTGCCCAAACTTTTTCATATAACTGTATATATGTGTTCTATGTTGTCTGCATATTACGTTTGTTAAATGAATATTAATGAGTTAAACTTATCAGCATACCGGCGTGCTCACCGGATAGACAGCATAAAGGCAGTCACTTCCTAGTGCTAGGCACTATTATTATTATTTATATAGCACCATTGATTCCTTGGTGCTGACCATAAGAAGGGGTTACATACCAAATACAGATATCACTTACAGTAAATGAACTAACAATGATAGACTGGTACAGAGGGAAGAGGACCCTGCCCTTGCGGGCTTACATTCTACAGGAACGGGGAAGGAGGCAGTAGGTTGGGGGGGTTGCAGTAGCTCCGGTGTTGTTGAGGTGGCAGCAAGCAAGGTCATGGCAGGCTGTAAGTTTGTTTGAAGAGAGAGTTTTTCAGGTTTCGTCTGAAGGATCCAAATGTGGAGGCTAATCGGATGTGTTGAAGCACAGAATTTCATAAGATGAGAGATATTCGGAAGAAATCTTGGAGGCGATTGGTGAGGAACGAATAAGTGTGAAGGAGAGAAGGAGGTCTTGGGAGGACCAGAGATTACATAAGGGAATATATCGAGAGGATTAGTTCAGAGATGTATGGAGGAGAAAGGTTATGGATGGCTTTCTATGTCAGTGTTAGTAGTTTGAACTGGATACGCTGGGCAATTGGGAGCCAGTGAAGGGATTTGCAAAGGGGGGTAGCAGAGGAGTAGCGAGGTGAGAGATGAACTAATCGCGCAGCAGAGTTAAGGATGGACTGGAGGGGTGCAAGAGTGTTAGCAGGTAGGCCACAGAGGAGGATGTTGCAGTAGTCTAGGCGGGAGATGATGCTTAGTAGATTGAGGGTTGAGGAAAGGACAGATTCTGGAAATATTTTTGAGCTGGAGGTGACAGGAGGTGGCGAGATCTTGGTTGTGGGGTTTGAAGGACAGGGCAGAGTCAAGAGTTACTCCGAGGTAGCAGACTGCCGGTACAGGGGAAAGTGTGATGTCATTTACTGTGATAGAAAGATCAGGTGGGGAAGATATGCGAGATGGGGGAAAGATGATGAGTTCAGTTTTGTCCACATTGAGCTTGAGGAAGCGGGAGGAGAAGAAGGAGGATATGGCTGATAGACATGTTTTGATTTTGGACAGCAGAGATGTGACATCTGGGCCAGAGAGGTAGATCTGGGTGTCATCAGCATACAGATGGTACTGGAAGCCATGAGATTTTACGAGCTGTCCCAAGCCAAGGGTATAGATGGAGAAGAATAGGGGTCCTAGGACAGAGCCTTGAGGGACTCCAACAGAGAGGGAGCGGGATGAGGAGGTAGTGTGGGAGTGGGAGATGCTAAATGTGCGGTTAGAAAGGTATGAGGAGTTCCAAGATAGGGCAAAGCCTTTGACACCAAAGGAAGAGAGGATCTGTAGTAGGAGGCAGTGGTCAACTGTGTCAAAGGCAGAGGACAGGTCAAGAAGAAGGAGTACAGAGAATTGTCTGTTAGCTTTAGCTGTAAGTAAGTCATTAGTAACTTTGGTATGGGCAGTTTCGGTTTAACGGTGGGGTCAGAAGCCAGATTGTTGGTTGTCAAAGGGAGAGTTAGATGAGAAGAGAGAGGAAAGTTCAGCGTCAACGTGTTGCTCAAGCAGTTTGGAGGCAAATGGGAGCAGCGATATCAGGCGGTATCTGGACAAAGCAGTTGGGTCTAGGGATGGCTTTTTGAGGATGGGCATGATTGTGGCATGTTTGAAGGCAGCGGGGAAGGTACCAGAAGTTAGTGATAGGTTGAAGAGATGGGTTAGGGATGGGATGAGTGTGGGGGTGAGGTTGGGGAGGAGGTGTGATGGGATGAGGTCGAGAGCACAAGTGGTGAGGTGTGATTTGGAGAGGAGATGAATCAGGTCTCCTTCCGTGATGTTGGAAAGGGAGGTCATGGGGGAAGGGCAATGGTCTAAGAAACAAAGGGGTTGTGGTGGTCGGACAGTAAAGTCTTGCCGTGTTTGGTCAATCTTGTTTTTGAAGTGTGTGGCAAACTCCTCAGCAGAGATGATGGAGGTCAGAGGGGGCAGTGGAGGGCGGAGGAGAGAGTTGAAAGTGTTGAATAATTGCGGTTGTAGGATAAGAAAGATATGAGGGTTGTGAAGTAGGCCTTTTTAACAGAGGCGAGGGCTGATTTGAATGCAAATGTTGCTTGTTTAAATGCAGTGAAGTCATCTTGTGAATGTGTTTTCTTCCAACGCTGCTCCGCAACCCTCGACCCTTGCCAAAGCTGTTTAGTGAAGTTGTTGTGCCAGGGTTGCCTATTAACCCGTCGCGCTCTGCCATAGACAAGAGGGGCGACCAAGCGACAAGAGTGGCATTGTAGAAAGCAGTGGCGTTCTCTGTGTCGTGGAGTGAAGATATGGATGTCAGTGGTAGAATAGAGTAAGAGAGTGTGAGTGTCTAGATGTGCAAGGTTTCTGCGGACGTGTGCTAGTTTCTGGACATGGGTGACAGGTGAGAAGGACAGGGATGAGAAAGTGAGTAGATGGTAGTCAGATAGGGATACGGGGAGGTTGTGAGGTTAGATAGGGAGCAGAGTCGGGTGAAGATGAGGTCTAGTGTGTGTCCATCTGTGTGGGTGCCTAAGGGGGACCACTAAGTAATTCCAAAGGATGAAGTAAGCGACAGGAGTTTGGATGCTGTTCACTGGCGAGTGTCAGTGGGCATGTTGAAATCGCCCAGGATGATTGTGGGAATGTCAGCAGAGAGAAAGTAAAGAAGCCAGGTGGAGAATTGGTCAATATAGGCAGTGACCGGGCCCGGAGGTTGGTATATGACAGGTTGGAGGGAGAGTAGATGCGGACAGAGTGGACTTCAAAAGAAGGGAGAATAAGGGAGGATAGTGGTGAGATGGGATTAAAGGTGCAGTTGGTAGAAAGGAGAAGACTCACTCCTCCACCATGTCTGTTACCAGGGCGAGGAGTGTGGGTGAAATGGAGGACACCGTAACACAGCGCGGCAGGGGAGGCAGTGTTGGAGGGTGTCAACCATGTCTCTGTGATGTCCAGGAAGGAGAGGTGACAAGAGGTAAAGAGGTCGTGGACAAAATGGAGCTTGTTGCAGACAGAGTGGGCGTTTCAGAGTGCTCCAGAGAGAGGGAGCATGGGGGTGGGTGTCAGGGGCACGGGTTTTACGTAGGAGAGGTTGTGGTAGTTTGCAGTTGGTTAGAAGTGATACAAGGGGGAATTGGTGGGAAATGTAAGTTGTGGGGGTCCAGGATTTGGGAGAAATGTCACCTGCAGTGAGGAGAAGCAGAGAGAGGGAGAGCAGGTGGGAGAAGGAAAGTGTCCGGCTTGTTTTGTGTTTTGGTAGGATAGATCTAAGGTTAAGGAGCAGGCCTGCAGATGAGGTCATGTGGGGAGGTAAGAGGGAAGGAAAGATGATTATTTGGTTAGAGGGTGCTGGGGTTTAGGGATAGCGAAGGAGAGTAAGGATTAGTGGTGCAAAGACAGTAAGGGCATATGTAAGCATAATGAAGGTTTAAGTGTGAATGAGAAGGAGAAACTAAGCACATTTAATAAATAGTTACTTGTACCTTCTGGTCACTTCTGGCCTCATTTCTGGCACATTTCTGTCAGCTACTTTGGAAACTGCTACTTAGGATAACTGCTCAGAGACATTGCATGGTCAGAGACAAGGCCCTCTAAATGTATACCTCTTAGCTAATTACACATGAAAGAAACCAGGTGTGAATAGAAGGGAGGAGGCACAGGGAGACAGGTAAGAATTATTATTATTATTATCCTATTGTAGTATAGAAAAGATATAATTAAAATCATAATTAAAAACATATTAAAAACCATAAAAATAACATCATTAAGTTACAATGCCTCCACCCTTACAAAAATGAACCAAAACCAAAACTTTTGTTTAACCCAGATGGTGCCAAGGTCCCTAGTCGAAAAATCCACTTACTTTCTACTTGGCCGGTATCCTCTTAATATTGCCCCCTCTCGAACCCAGATGTACCTGATCAATGCCTTTAACTTTTAGTAAACTGGCATCCCCGTTATGACACATGCGGAAGTGTAATGTCTTTAAATTCTCAATGTCTTCTTCCATATTTGATTTTTCTATATCTCTTATATGCTTTCTGATACATGTTCAAAGTTCTCTCGTAGTGAGGCCTATAAAAAAAATTTCCGCAGGGACAGAGAGCATGGCAGATTACCCATTTAGAACTACATGTGAGATGGTGCCGAATATCATATACCCTAGTGCCATCTGCATTTTGGAATTGTTTAGTTTTAACAATATTGGACAGGCTTTGCATCTGCCACAAGGAAAAAAGCCTTTGGTTGCCATCCACGTCTCACTCTTTTTCCTCTGATCCCCCTCATTTTGGCTGTGTACTAGTAGGTCTCTCAAGTTCTTGTAACCTCGTGCTGTTATTGCAGGATTTGCAGGTAAGCAATACTTCAGAACGGGATCAACTTGTAGTACTCCCCAATGTTTTTTAATAATTACTAAAAATTCAAACCATTGGTTACTATAGTTAGCAATCAATCGTACCTGGTTTTGTCCATGTCACTATCCTTAACTTTCTGATTTTGGTACAATAGTTAGTTTCTAGAAATTTTCTTAGCTCTTAAATAGCCTTGGTTAATTTTTCTCCGACTTTAACCTCTCGCCTGGAATCTACATCGTAGATCTCTTGATTTTTCCTCAAAGGCTTTCTCTCCAGAACAAATTCTTTTAATCCGTAAAAACTGGCCTACTGGATTCCCCTAATGGTAGAACTAGGATGAGATGAACTGGCATGAAGTAATGAATTTTTAGCAGTACTCTTTCTGTAATCTTCCGTTGACAAATTTCCCTCTGATTCAGTGTGGATTTTGATTTAAAGAAACTCCACATCTCGACCTGTTATAAAAGTAAAGTTTTAAATTAAATTACTTGTTGTTGAGTCTGGACATTACTTCATTCAGGGTGGACAATGACCCTTCCCAAATAAACCACACATCGTCAATAAAACACATCTAGTGATGTATATTTTCTATGCCCGGTATCAAGTCGTCCAAAAAAATCTCTTGCCCCCATGCCCCTAAAAGACGGATTTTTGTAAGAACTTACCTGTAAAATCCTTTTCAGCGAAGGAAGGAAGGGAGACACAGATTCTCTACTTCGTGGGTAGGCGGAGCCCCATAGGATAGTCACCTCAGATTGGAAAATGGCGACCGGCCCCTCCAGTATATAGGCTCCTCCTACTCCCATGTTCATCAGTCCGTACACAAGCTAAGGAAGAGCAGACCAACCAGCAGAACAACATATCCCCCTCTGAAATTTCAGAAATGAGAGAAAACAGGTTATGTAATAGAAACACACAGTCTTAGGCATACCCCATTGGACCTGACAACTGTGTAGAGCTGGCGAAACTGGAAGGAGAGCCGTAGAGCGCTAAACCCAGTCCAGAAGATCGACATCAGGAAGGAGACGCGCTGCATCTAGAAACACAACAACACACTTCTGCCCTGGGAGGGTGCTGTGTCTCCCTTCCTTCCTTCGCTGAAAAGGATTTTACAGGTAAGTTCTTACCAAAATCCGTCTTTCAGCAGCAGAAGGGAAGGAAGGGAGACACAGATTCTCTACTTCGTGGGACGTCCTAAAGCAGTACCTACTTAAGGGTGGGAAATAGAGGCAGAAGCTTCCATACCCCAAAACCTAGGCAAGAGCGCAAACCGCGCTAAATAATGGAAAACTAAGTAAAGGGATAACTTAAATTACCGCCGCCTGCAGGACCCTGCGTCCCAGGGCCGCATCGGCTGAAGCACTTACGTCCACCTTATAAAACTTAGTAAAGGTGTGAACGGAGCGCCAGGTGGCCGCCCGGCAGAGCTGCGCTGCCGAGGCCCCCTGACGAAAAGCCCACGATGAGCCAATGGCTCTCGTGGAATGAGCTTTAACCTTAACCGGACAAGGCTCGCCCTTGAGCCGGTACGCTTCCAGGATAGCTGAACGGATCCACCGAGCTATCGTGTCTTTGGAAGCACGTTGACCACGCCGACGACCTGCCGGAATTACAAAAAGAGAGTCCGACTTCCGAAAACCTTGAGTGATCGTAAGATAGAACTTCAATGCCCGCACTAAGTCCAACGAGTGCAAGGCCCGCTCCCTTGGATTCTTAGGTCCTGGACAAAGCGAAGGCTGATTAATGTGGAATTGTGACACTACCTTAGGCAAAAAATCTTCACGAGTACGAAGCACCACGCGATCCGGAAAAAATTCCAGAAAAGTAGGTAAGCAAGAAAGTGCAGCCAATTCCGATACCCTTCTCAAAGAGGTGACTGCCACCAAGAAGGCCACCTTCCAAGAAAGTAGTAAAAGTTTAGCAGAATCCATAGGCTCAAAAGGCCTATGCTGAAGGGCTTCCAGGACTAGATTAAGCCGCCATGGAGCCACAACTGCCCTCCGTGGCGGAAACTGACGTGCGATTCCGCGAAAAAAAGAACGCACATCCCTGCGAGAGGCAATAGCCTTCCTAAAAAGTGCGGAAAGAGCAGAAGCCTGTCCCCGCACCGTACTTACTGCCAAACCCCTGGCCAGACTAGATTGCAGAAAAGCCAAGAAGTTGGGGATGGAAAAAACACTCGGGTTTCTTGAGGATCCAGAACACCATGAATAGAAAGACTCCCAAGTTCTGTGATAAATCCTGGACGTAGCTGTACTCCGGGCCGCCCGCAAGGTAGCAATGACCTCGGGCGAAAAACCGCGACGGGTCAAGATCTCGGTCTCAAGAGCCACGCCGTCAAACGAAGGGACCTCAGGTCCGGATGACGAATGGGCCCCTGAGTGAGCAAGTCCGGGCGAAGGGGTAGCGGAAACGGAGGTGCCGCCTGAAGAGACACCAGCGTCGAATACCATGTCCTCCGCGGCCAGTCTGGTGCTATCAGAATTATTGATACCCCTTCGAGTTTGATCCGTCGGATCACCAGAGGCAGTAAGGATATCGACGGAAACGCATAGATCAGCTTGAACTGACCCCACGGGGCCACTAGAGCATCCACCGCCACTGCCTCCGGGTCCCTGTACCTGGACATGAACGTCGGAACCCTGGCGTTCAGCCTGGATGCCATCAAGTCCACCTGAGGAGTCCCCCAACGGGAACACAGCAGAGAAAACACTTCTGGATGGAGACTCCATTCCCCAGGGTCCACTTGCTCGCGACTGAGGAAGTCCGCCGAGATATTCAACACCCCTGGAATGTGAATTGCAGAAATTGCTGGAACTTTGGACTCGGCCCAGACCAGGATCCGAGAGACCTCCGACATGAGACTGGAACTCCTCGTCCCGCCTTGGTGGTTGATGTACACGACAGCCGTAGCATTGTCCGACTGGATCTGGACCGGTAGACTGCTCAATAAGACCGTCCAATGTTGGAGGCAGAGAAATATTGCTCTCAACTCCAAAATGTTGATCAGGAGAGACGACTCCTTTGGCGACCAGACCCCCTGAATCCAGAGGTCGTTCCAAACTCCCCCCCAGCCTGTCCGGCTGGCATCGGTTGTCACCACCGACCATCTCGGGGGAAGGAAGGATTTCCCCACGGATAGAGTCTCCGGACGTAACCACCATCCAAGAGACTCTCGCACCCTGCGGGAGATAATGACCGAGCGATCCAGAGAAGTTAGTGATCGATCCCAATGGGTCAGAATAAGGTCTTGGAGATCCCGGGAATGAAATTGTGCAAACGGTACTGCTTCCATAGTTGCCACCATTTGACCCAGAAGGCGCATGCATTCCCGAAGGGACATTGACAGCGCCGACCTCATAGCCTGGACCAGAAGACGAAGGTTCATCTGTTTGACAGGAGGCAGGGACACAACTGCCCGAACTGTATCGAACTGCATCCCCAGGAAAAGAATGGACTGTGCTGGCTCCAATGACTATTTCTTCCAATTGATCAGCCACCCGACGTCCATCAGGCACTGAAGGGAGAGATCGCGAGCCGTTATTGCCTCCTCTGCTGTGGGTGACACTATGAACAGGTCGTCCAGGTAGGGGACGATCGTAACCCCCTGTCTTCGAAGAAGCGCCATGAGAGGAGCCAGAATTTTTGTAAAAACCCTGGGAGCTGAGGCCAACCCGAAGGGTAGGGCCACAAACTGGTAATGGGCTTGACCTATAGCGAAACGCAAGAAACACTGGTGAGCCCTGCCGATAGGGATATGCAAATAGGCGTCGCGGATGTCTATCGACACCAAGAAATCGTACTGCGACAGGGTCGCTATCACCGATCGGAGAGACTCCATGCGGAACTTCCGTGTCTGGACGTAAATATTCAAATCCCTGAGATCCAGCACCGGACGAAACTTGTCCTCCTTTTTGGGGACCACAAAAAGGTTGGAATAAAAACCCTTTCCCTGGTCTTCCGGAGGAACCTGAACCACCACACTCTGCTGTAGGAGAGAGTCGACCTCCTGAAACAGTGCGGCAGCCAGTCTTGGCACGGACGGAATGCCCGTCAGACGAAACCTGTCTGGAGGTAGAGAATGAAACTCTATGAAATAGCCTGCCGACATAACCCGTGTCACCCAGGCATCTGCTATGTGGGATGCCCAGATCGACCCGAATTGTAGCAGACGACCTCCCACCCGAAAGCCCTCGGGGGGATCCCTGGCGTCAGTCAGCCTTAGCGGACTTTTTATCAACCTCTCGTCTGTCCTGACGGGACCGTTGCTTCCAGGGAGTACGAGATTTCTGGGCGGATCTGCCGGAGGATGAGGGATGACCCAATCTCCAAGAAGGCTGACTGAATCGTCCCCTGGCCCGAAAGGACCGAAGACCTCTGCCGGGCCCTGTCCTGCTGGCTGTGGATGCCACTGCCTTTTTCCCAGGCAGAGTAACATCCTTAGCTTTAGCTTTGGCAATTAGTTCCGAAAGATCTGAACCAAAGAGCTGACCGCCCTTATATGCCAGACTAAGCAATCCCTGTTTGGATACCGCATCTCCGGTCCACTGTTTAAGCCACAGAGCTCTTCTAATCGTGACTGCCGAAGCCTGAGCCCTGGACAGAATTGAAGCAGTGTCCAGTACTGCATCTCTGCCATAACACATAGCTTCTTCCATTCGCTGAAAAAGCTTTTCCACTTCTGAATGCAAAGTCCCATCCTGCCACGCCGCACGCAGCTGATCCAACCACCGCAGAGAATCCTCACCGGCCCACATGGCCCCCAAGGCCGCTTGGAAACCATGACCTGCGGCTTCATAGATGGATTTCGCCGCTGACTCCGATCTTCTGTCCAAAGGATCCTGAAGATTGGCTCTCCCTTTAACAGGAAGCAGGGAAGACTTGGTCAGCTGAGACAGAGATATATCCACCTCAGGAGAGGGAACCCAATTAATAACCATCTCCTTGGCACAGGGATATAGGGCATCAAAAAAACGCGTTCCTCAGAAGCGTTTATCCGGACACTGACGCTCCTTCTCCACCGCTTCGTTAAGTTCCTCATGCGCAGGTAATGTAGAACGAACACGGCGCGTCTTCTGATACAGACGGGCCGACCTAGACGGTCTTGTCGGCTCTTCAGACAGCTCTAATACTTCCCGCATGTCCTTAATAAGCCCATCTACACGACCTGAAAGAGAAACAGAGCGATCCTGTTGATCCTCCTCTTCGGACTCAGAAATTTCATCAACCGAATCTGTTGGTGAATCCGAAGCCTCTGATGCGCTCTGCGAGGGAGACAACGCCACCATAGTCTTGCGGCGCTTTTTACCTCGTGGCATTGGGTGTGATCTAGCTGACACCCACTGTCCCAGGAGACTAGAGAGACTATCAATGGAGCGAGTGAGCGTCTCCACTTTAACATCACTGAGCGTTGAACTTGATGTAGTAGAAGGCCTGAGTGTATCAGAGGCGTGCGACTGAACCTGAAACGGATCAGGAGACCGATCCGCACTCCCAGGCCCCTGATCCGACATACCACCCACACCAGATGCCAGGATGTACAACAAGGATGGCAAAAAAGTGTGAAAGCTGCACAGCCTGTTTTCAAAACTCACTCTTTTTTTTTTATTTTTTATATATATATGTGACTCACCCCCTGGGCCAGTGCTGTAGTGCGGCGCGCGTGCGCGCGGGGGATACCCGGAGCCGGATCCGATGGGGGTAGTAGTCTTCGTGTGGCGGTGACCCGGTCCGCGCCCAGGGTGGTCAAACTAAGTGGCAGTTATTGGTATGATGGTATTAGTGTCCGACTACGCCACCTGTTGAATGCGGTTATGAAACCGCCGCTGCAGGGCAGACCGCTGAGGCCGGTAGTATAGGTGTGCAGCAATGTTGATATAACCCCCAACGGGAGAGGTATGGCCTCAGGGCAGCGGATGTGGGTGATGTTGGGTGTGATGGTGTGGATGTCCCAGCACTAACGGTGCGACAAGGAAGCACGGAGACGCGAGGGTACAGTTCAGGGCCTTTACTGATGGTACAAGGCAAATTCCCCCGGGAGTACTGGCTAGTAGTTGGGGCCTGGTTAGTCTGCGAGTAAGCCGGAGTTCCCCTGGCCAGGTGGAGTTGTAGGCCTTCCCGTTAGTCTGTACCCTTCCTGGCTACCCTGCTTTCGGCGGTTACAAGTAGCCCACGTCCCTGGGTATACCGTGTGGTGCTCACCCGTATGGCTGGTGACCTGGGGCCTCCTGTTAGCCTCCGCTCCGGGATGGCGGTGCTGGTCCCTTCGTTGTGACTGAGCCTCCGGGCTTTTATGGCCAGAGGACCTGGAATCCCCTGCCGGATGGATTCTGCTGCTGGGTATATCTTAGTCCCCACAGCCTCGGACTCCTGTGTCCGGTTTTAGTACCTTCTCCCAGGGCGAGCTCTGCACAGCTCCAGCCCCTGGCGCTTCTCCTTGGCTCCTACAGAGCTCCTGATGTCTATCTGTCCCTGTTTCTGCGTGTCCAGACCAGACTCCGTCTCTGTCTGGAACTCCTCTCCCTAACCCTGCCTCAGCCCCAGTTTATGTAGGGGAAGTTCTTCCCCTCCCAGGACTGGGCAGGAGGTGTGGCATGCTTAGGATTCCTGCCCAGGAGACCTCCCACCTGCTCACAGACGTAATACTGCTATTACTGTGGAAACCAGACCCCTGGGGTGCCACATTCCCCCCTAGTGAAATTTAGTACTCCCGGACTAAACATATTTTTTTTTTTTTTTTCAAAACATAACAGGGTATAAACAATAGCAATTAAATACATGAGATGGTCACGGCGTGTCCGTAACCGGGAAGCAATAAGGGTGTCCATTTCACCAAAGAACAGGGAGCCGTAACCAGGTAGGGGTCTGTCCTGCCCCGAGTCTTTAACAGTCTTTAGTCCATTCCTGGGTTACGCTCCAAACATATTTACAACAGAGTTCCGGTTACTCACTGTCCATAACCTGTCAGTCCATATAAAGAAATCTGTAACTGAAAAACATAATTAGCAACGGCTACAACAAAACAGGTAAACATAAAATAGTTAAAGCAACTAGCCAACTTAGATTCTCCAACATACGGGCATCTGGCCTCTGGTAACCCTAGTGGACCTACGGAGCTCACTAACTGGTCCTGCACTACAGGGTGTAGGAGGTGTTATGGGCAGGCTGGGCAGCTTTCTGCGCACTCTTTGGCTCACTAGGGGCACGGCAGGCTCACTACTAGCAGAGGGTTGATCCTTCTGTACTGCTGGTGTGGACTCTTCTGCCTCTTGGGCCGGCTGCTTTTCCAGCTCTACTGGTTCCTCTGTAGGCACTTGCGGGACCGGCTGGAGAAAGGTGAGGACGGGTACCACGACAGCACCGTTTACTTGTGTCCAAGACCGGGGGAAGTCTCCGAGTACAGTCCTGATCATTTCTTCCTTTTCCTCTGCGGGTCGAGGGTTTTCTTGATCTTCTTCTTCAGGGTTTTGCAGCTGCTCGGGACACTTCTTCAGGTGGTCTCTGGAGACAACGGCTGTGGTTTCTCCTCCATCCTTACTGATCACGCAAATCTTTGGGTTCTCATGGCTTGATGGCAGTACGGTGTACGGGTCCTTCTCCCACTGGTCGTCCAACTTGTGGAGCCGTCTTTTCCTCTTCAAGACCTGCTCTCCAGGTACCAGGGGAACAGCGGGAGCATACTGATTATAAGCCCTCTCTTGCCTTTCTCTAGCTTGAGACAGACTTCGCTCCACGCTCTCCTGCACTTTCCGATACTGCTGCTGCCGTCCTGTATCCCAGTCTGCCTCTGGCGAGGTGTCCTCGGGCGTCAGGACTCCCATATCCAGGTCGATAGGCAGCTTACCAGGCCTCGCTCTCATTAGGTAAGCCGGGGTACAGTTGGTAGAACCTACAGGGATGTGGTTGTATAGGTCCACCAGATCAGGCAGCTTCTCAGGCCACAGACTGCGTTCTTCCAGGGGCAATGTTTTCAGGAGGTCTATCACCACCTGGTTCATCTTCTCGCAGAGTCCATTAGTCTGTGGGTGATAGGGCGTTGTTCTTATCTTCGTGCAGCCATACAGGTTGCAGAACTCCTGGAAGACTTCCGCTTCGAAGGCTGGCCCTTGGTCTGTCAGCACTTGGTCCGGGTACCCGTGTGGACGGCAGAAGTGCTGCTGGAAGGCTCTAGCTGCTGTTTGAGCCGTTAAGTCCTTGACCGGGACCACCACCAGGAACCGGGAGTAATGATCTACGATTGTGAGGGCGTAGACATACCCAGATCTGCTTGGAGCCAGTTTCACATGGTCCAGGGCTACCAGTTCCAGTGGCTGTCGGGTGATGATGGGCTGCAAGGGAGTCTTCTGACTGGCACGGTCCTTCCTTCTTAGGTGGCACGGTCCACAGTCTCTGCATCACCTCTCGATGGCTCCTCTCATGCCTACCCAGTAGAACCGTTCACGCAATAAGAACTCCAGCTTCTTCCACCCGAAATGTCCTGCTCCGTTGTGGTACGCCTCCAGAATCATAGCCGCGTCTCGTCTGGGGACCACTACCTGCCAGGTCAACTCATGTGTTCGAGAGTTAACCATTCTCCGGCACAACTTCTCCCTGTAGAGGAACAGCCTACTTTTCTCCTTCCACAGTTGCTTAGTCTCCTCTGGGGCGTCTGGGTCCAGACTGGCATCGGCTTGGGTCAGCATTTCCTTCACCAGACGGACTGCAGGATCACTGTCTTGCGTCTCCGCCCAGTTGTAGTGGGGCAAGGGATTGAACGTCGCGGAGCGTCTGTCCTTCACACGGTGGGAATACAGGGTAATCCCATGACGGTGGAACGCGGGGAGCTCAACTTCTTCCAGATCTTCTGGATCTTCCCCTACGTCCGGTAAGTTCGGCATTCTAGACAGGGCATCCGCGTTGGCATTTGAGCATCCTGCCCGGTATTTGATGGTGAATTCAAAGTTGGACAGGCGAGCCATCCATCTCTGTTCCAGAGCACCGAGCCTTGCAGTGTCCAGGTGTGTCAACGGGTTGTTATCCGTGTACACGATGAATTTGGAGGAGGCAAGGTAATGCTTGAAACGTTCGGTCACTGCCCATACTACTGCCAGGAACTCCAGCTTGAATGAGCTATAATTCTCAGGGTTCCTCTCGGTGGGTCGTAGCTTTCGGCTAGCGTAAGCGATTACTCGTTCTTTTCCTTGCTGGATCTGGGACAGCACGGCTCCTAGCCCGATGTTACTTGCGTCCGTGTGGAGGATAAAGGGCTGGCTGTAGTCTGGATATGCCAGGATTTCATCCCCCGTGAGGGCCATCTTCAGCTGGCAAAAGGACTCCTCTTCCAGCTTTTCCCACCTGAAGGGCGGCTTCTGGTTTTTGGCTTTTTGAGATTGACCTATCAGGAGGTCCTGCATAGGGGCTGCCATTTTGGTGAAACCGGGAATGAATCTTCGGTAGTAGCCTACCAACCCGAGGAACTGCCGCACTTCCTTTATGCTGGAGGGTCTTGGCCAGTCCTTAATCACGGTGATCTTATCAGGGTCAGGAGCCACTCCGTCAGCACTCACCACGTGTCCCAGGTATTGCACCTTTGGTTTCAGGAGGTGACACTTGGAGGGTTTCACCTTTAGGCCGTAGTT
The DNA here is from genome assembly GCF_046119375.1 of Phyllobates terribilis. Lineage (NCBI taxonomy): Eukaryota > Metazoa > Chordata > Amphibia > Anura > Dendrobatidae > Phyllobates > Phyllobates terribilis. Next base: position 4,846,488 of record NW_027362820.1, read on the forward strand.
TGCCAGAGCTTCGAACACTTCTGCCAGGTGTTTCAGGTGGTCCTCGTAGGTCTTGGAATAGACGATGACATCGTCCAGGTATAACAGGACCGTCTCGAAGTTCCGGTGTCCCAGACAGCATTCCATCAACCGTTGGAAGGTTCCTGGTGCGTTGCAGAGCCCGAACGGCATACAGTTAAATTCGCTGAGACCCATCGGGGTGGTGAATGCGGTCTTCTCTCGGTCTGCCTCTGCTACAGGAACCTGCCAGTACCCGCTAGTGAGATTCAAAGTAGAGAAGAAGTTAGCAGATTTTAATGCAGCTAAGGACTCTTCTATCCTTGGTAACGGGTACGCATCTTTGTGTGTGATACGGTTGACCTTCCTGTAGTCTACACACATTCTCATAGTGTTGTCCTTCTTTTTCACTAAGACTAGTGGAGCTGCCCAGGGGCTACAGCTGTCCCTGATTACCCCAGCCTCCTTCATGTCTCTAAGCATCCCCTTGGCGTGTTGGTAGTGTGCAGGGGGTACGGGTCGGTATCTCTCCTTTATGGGAGGATGGTCTCCCGTGGGGATGTGGTGTTCTACCCCCTTTACTCGCCCGAAGTCTAACGGGTGTTTACTAAACACTCTCTCGTACTCTTGAACCACCCGATAGACTCCCTGTTTCTGGTGTGAGGGAGTGGAGTCAGTACCCAGATGTATATGCTGACACCAGTCCTCCACTGGTTTCTTAGAGCCGTTACCTTCCTCTGGTTGAGATGGAGGCAAGGGTTCCACGGCCTGTACAGAATTCTGGTTTATGGTGAACAATTTAGCTAGCATGGCATACCGGGGCAGGTGTACTTCTCTCTCACCGATATTTATGATGCGAACGGGCACCCTCCCATGGCGTACATCGACCACCCCCCGTGCTGTCAAAATGATGGGCCTACTGTCTGAGTAGACGGGTTCTACCATTGCTTGGTAGTCTCTACCTCTTAGACCAATAGCTGCCCGGCACCAAATCATCATCTCACTTTTTGGGGGCATGGCAATGGGGAACGGGTCACACATTCTCACGCTACCTATCTCACCACCAGATAGTTCCACCTGTTGCCGCTTCATCAGTGCCCGGATCTCTTTTTGGAGCACACGCTGCTGGCCGGAACTGGCGTTCTTGGCAACCTGCTGTAAAATGAGAATCACCTCTGCAAGACCATTTTCAATTACATTGGTTCCCAGGGTGATTCTAGGGTGACTCTCATGACGGTCTATGTCCACTATAATCAGTCCTTGTGCCGCCAGTTCGACTTTACCGATTTTAATGGTCACCTCCTTGAATCCCACCTGCGGCACGGGCTGACCATTGCTGGCGATGATACTCAGGTCGTCGTCTGGGTAGCGGGTTATGTCCGAATCATTCCAGTACTGCTTGAAGAGCACGTACGGGATGGTGGTGACCTGTGACCCAGTGTCTAGTAGGGCACTCATAGGAATGCCATCCAGTACCACAGGCAAGATTGGACGTCCCCCTACGTATTTATCACACCAGTTTGATGGGCCTGATGGTCTTATGCCTGGGGGTTGGCCCTCTACCCCAGGTTGTGCCCGTTTAAATGACAGTACCTTGCCACATGTCCGGGTTGATTGCAGCGGCGGCAAATAGGTCGTCCGTCCTCGTTGTATCGATCGCTGGGTCTTCCTCTGGCCGGTGGGGTCCTCCTTGGTCGGCGCCACGGGATGTCCTCCGGTCCGGATGCCAGCTCGATCTTCCCTGCAGTAGAAACCTGTAAAGACTGCACAGTTCGGGTTAGCGCGGCAACGCTTTTAGTTAGCTCTTGGACCTGATGGTGCAGGTCTGTAGCCGGGTCACTGTTTAAAGCCTGCGCATCAGCTCCCACAGGCCCTGCAGACAAAGGCGCCGTCTCCTGGTGATAAGTGATAGCAGGGCGCCTGTGGGTCACAGCGCCACCTGGTGCCGGTTCTCGGAGCACCCGGATGGCTCTGTCCTTGAACTGTGCAAAGTCCAGGTCAGGGTCCTGTAAGGCCATTGCCCGCAACTGGGTCCGGTGGGCATTGCACAGTAGACCCTCAATGAATTGTTCAGTCAACAGCTTATCTTCATTTCCCACGCTGTCAGGGTCTGCCTGCTTAATGGCTCTCAGGGCCTCTTGTAGGTTTAGAGCATAGTCTCTTATACTCTCATGTGCCCGTTGTTTGCACCCATAAAATCTTAGTTTTATTTCGGCTGAGGTGCGGGTGTCAAATGTGTCTTTCAGCCGGGTTAGTATGTCTCTGACAGTCCTCTTCCTCCCAGGTGGCCAGGACTTTACCTCCCTTTGGGCTGCCCCGATTAATTGGGCCACCAGGATGCTCACTTTTTGCGCCTCCGTGAGGGGATACACCTGGAAGAGGCTATCCAGCCTTTCTCTGAAGTCATTTAGGGTATGTGACTCCCCTGAGTACTGGGGTAGCCAGGCTGCCCCCGGGATATAGGGCATGGTGAAAGGCATGACCGCAGCAGCGGTGGCGCTGGCGGCGGCTGTGGCGGTAAAGCTCTCCTCCGTATCCGACATCCTCCTCCCCCCTAGTGGACCGTGGCCTACCTTGCGATGATCCTCTTCCGTAGGCCGCGGCTCCGCAGTGGATTGTCAGGGTTGAGGACCTTCCGTCGCGCTCCTGTGACGTCGGCGTCTGCTGGGCTCCTTCCAGGACCTTACGCAACGTCCGGACGTGAGGCGGGGCTTCAGTTCTCGCGGGCTTTCGGAGTCCACGCCCCTCTTCTTCCCGCGCGGCGCCCTCAGGATGGCGTCCAATGGCGGGAAAACTCCACGGATGGCGGGAAGAAGGCAGAAGATGGCGTCGGATGGCGGGAATCGGCTCCAGATGGCGGGAAACGACTCCGGACGGCGGGAAACTTCACCACAGGTAAGTATAAAAGTCTCTTTTTTCAGACACGCAGTACCCGGTGGTTGCGGGCACGTAATCCTGCCAACTACGCCAAAGTTGACTCACCCCCTGGGCCAGTGCTGTAGTGCGGCGCGCGTGCGCGCGGGGGATACCCGGAGCCGGATCCGATGGGGGTAGTAGTCTTCGTGTGGCGGTGACCCGGTCCGCGCCCAGGGTGGTCAAACTAAGTGGCAGTTATTGGTATGATGGTATTAGTGTCCGACTACGCCACCCGTTGAATGCGGTTATGAAACCGCCGCTGCAGGGCAGACCGCTGAGGCCGGTAGTATAGGTGTGCAGCAATGTTGATATAACCCCCAACGGGAGAGGTATGGCCTCAGGGCAGCGGATGTGGGTGATGTTGGGTGTGATGGTGTGGATGTCCCAGCACTAACGGTGCGACAAGGAAGCACGGAGACGCGAGGGTACAGTTCAGGGCCTTTACTGATGGTACAAGGCAAATTCCCCCGGGAGTACTGGCTAGTAGTTGGGGCCTGGTTAGTCTGCGAGTAAGCCGGAGTTCCCCTGGCCAGGTGGAGTTGTAGGCCTTCCCGTTAGTCTGTACCCTTCCTGGCTACCCTGCTTTCGGCGGTTACAAGTAGCCCACGTCCCTGGGTATACCGTGTGGTGCTCACCCGTATGGCTGGTGACCTGGGGCCTCCTGTTAGCCTCCGCTCCGGGATGGCGGTGCTGGTCCCTTCATTGTGACTGAGCCTCCGGGCTTTTATGGCCAGAGGACCTGGAATCCCCTGCCGGATGGATTCTGCTGCTGGGTATATCTTAGTCCCCACAGCCTCGGACTCCTGTGTCCGGTTTTAGTACCTTCTCCCAGGGCGAGCTCTGCACAGCTCCAGCCCCTGGCGCTTCTCCTTGGCTCCTACAGAGCTCCTGATGTCTATCTGTCCCTGTTTCTGCGTGTCCAGACCAGACTCCGTCTCTGTCTGGAACTCCTCTCCCTAACCCTGCCTCAGCCCCAGTTTATGTAGGGGAAGTTCTTCCCCTCCCAGGACTGGGCAGGAGGTGTGGCATGCTTAGGATTCCTGCCCAGGAGACCTCCCACCTGCTCACAGACGTAATACTGCTATTACTGTGGAAACCAGACCCCTGGGGTGCCACATATGTGTCAGGCTCTGAGGGGTTAAAGCTCACCCTTAGAAAAGAGCTACCCCAGAAAGCCGAGCAAAAAATCAATAGGGGGAAACTCCCTTAAACACCATGTGTTTCCCCTAAAGCTCCACTTTTTCAGAAGGGGTTAACATCACAGCAACTATAATACTACGCTGCCTAAAAAGGTCAGTGAAGTAAATAGCTTTAGGAGGGAAAGCGGCAGTGCTCACGAGGACTCCTAATAGGTAGCCGAAGTGACAGCATTGACAACGAACCTCTGCCGGAGGCAGAGGGGATTCACCGGTACTGCGGCGACCGCTCCTCCTGAGTGTGTGGACGGACGGGGAGCAGAGAGCAGGAGGTGCCGCTGGACGCCGGAGGGAGAAGCAGGGACTGCCAGCGCGTGCTCAACCAAGCACTTCCTGTCTAAGTAATGACGGCAGGAAGCCAGGAGACGCTAAGCCACGCCCCCGCCAAAGCCCGCGCTTATTCAAAAAACAAGGGCAGAAAACTACCTCTATGAAGGCAGTAAGCAAGTCAATAAAAGCAAGGAAACGCGCGCAAATACAGGGAGCTTCCTGCCTCAATGAAGGCAGGAAGCAACCTCCGTCTCTGCTCCCCAGTCAAGGCAGTGTCTGAAATAGACAAGAAACACACAGGCAGTACACTTGCCGTAGCCGTCAAAGATACTCTTTAGACCAAAGAGCACTTACCCGGCTGAACGCCACAGGGATCCTCAGGGATGTGTGGCGCCATGGCCCTTTGCTCCCCCCTATGGCGGAGCACGCAGGGACCCTCTCAGATGTGTGGTGTGCGCCTCCGCCAGGGAGTGCCCTGTATCCCCCGGGGCCGGCAGGCATAAGTGGGCACCTCCTCAAGGGGTACACAGAGCTGCCAGGGGAGGGTCAGGGGTCTCAGCAGCGCCGAGACCCCTAGAGACCTCTAGACCACGGGGGGTCCAGGACTCGCTGGATATAAAATAACAAACTCTTCTGAGTAGCTGCCGAAGCAGCGACTATCCTCTGAGACCTCAGATAAAAAGACTGATGAACATGGGAGTAGGAGGAGCCTATATACTGGAGGGGCCGGTCGTCATTTTCCAATCTGAGGTGACTATCCTATGGGGCTCCGCCTACCCACGAAGTAGAGAATCTGTGTCTCCCTTCCTTCCCTTCTGCTGCTGAAAATAAGTTCACGTATGAAGTGGCACATGTGACCCCCGTAGCTGTTCCTTGTGTAGAACGAGCTAAAAAGCTTGTAACAGAACTTCAACATGACGTTTCAAGGATGGAGCGAGACTGCCATCTACTGGCCAGAGACAGTCAAGCGGAACCAAAATACACAAAGGAAGTTGCAGGCAGGAGAGATTCAGAGGCTGGACCCGATCAGGTGACTTCCAGGAAGGAGTTCAGAGAGATAAGAGGCCAGCGCGCCAAACCTGAGGGGTCTTTGGCGCCAAGCAGCAGAGAGGAGCAGACGTGCTCCCTGCGTCCTGAGAAACCCCGTGTGACAGGCCAAATCCAGAGGCCTGAGAGGTGCTCCAGCCGGGCACCGGTAAAAGAGCTCCGGATCCCTCACAGTTGTGACTCGAGTGCTGTGCCTGCTGAGGATACTAGGAACCTGATCGCTGTGCTAAGTGAGTTCGCGGAACCCGACGTCGGCCGCCGACAGACGAGGTCTGGACCCCCCTATCCAAGGCTCGAGAGACTGCCCCCAACAGCCAAGCAGAGAGGAGCTGCATACGTGAGCAGGGCCGTCACTTCCACTGCTCACCCACGGTACCGGGGACAATTGGGTTTAAGTACTCAGGTTGGGAGGGGGACGGTTGGGGCTAAAGTAGCACAACGTGATTTAATTGAATTCATCCGGAAAGAGACTCACGGCCTAGCGGGAATAACCGGTGACCCCCGCTAGGGCCAAATTCACGGTTAAAGAACTTGTGTGGTGCTTCTCATGCTTGAGGGCATCACCTTACTTTAAGAGACTGCGCCTTATTTTAAGAGACTGCGCCTTATTTTGAGAAATTTCATATTTTTCTGATATTTCAAACCACTGTTCATTACCCTTGTTGCTAATCCCTTGTTTCAGTATACCTGTTGTATACAACTGTTTACAAACATTTCTGACTGTTCTCGCCTTGTGTCTCTGTGCGTTGCATTCCGGCACCTGCATTACATTTGGCGTAGTTGGCAGGATGCAACATTCAGACGCAGAGATGGCGGATCAGTCTATGGCTGGGTCCGGCCGGAGCCATATACCCCTGGGGGCTATGCTCAGCCATCTTCCCAAGTTTACAGGGGATGGCATGTCACTTTGGGACTGGGCAGAAAGACTGAGAAGTATGCTACGTATGTATCCCCTTGACCCTCTAGCCCAGGCGGAGTTGGCCCTCCTAACCCTTGATGGAGAGGCCCGACAGACTGTGATGTACCGCCCACCTGGGGACCGTGACACCGTGGATAAAGTGATAAAAATTCTAGAGGACATGCACGGTGACACTACAGATTTGGGACACTTGCGCTTACGGTTGTTTCAGCGGGTCCAAGGGGAAAATGAGACAGTAAATCAGTATGTTAATGCATTACAGGAAGTGACGGCCCATATCACTAAGAAAACTCGAGATGGGAACCGAGGACTGGGACCATTGGATGAGGTGTTGCGTGACCAACTGATTGCTGGCTTGAAAGACCCTTCCGTGAGGCAGATCCTGAAGGAGCGGCTGCGATTGAGCCCTGATATGGGCTTCCTGGAGGTAGGGGCTGAAGCTAGAGTCCTGGAGAGAGAAGTTCCTGTTCTCAAAGCCACAGTTAGAAGTCATGAGGCAATTGCTCCTGGATTCACCAACCAAGAGCCTGATTGGGTACGGGAAATACGTCAGGAAATTCGAGACATTCGGGGTGAGCTGAATTCTATTAGGAAGACTCCTACTGCCCCCTTGCCGACGGACCGTACTGCTCAACGCGGACGGAGACCAAAACGAGAAAGACGTTCCTATCTGGCCCCAGCACGACATGTACCCGACCTATCGGCAGAACGAGGACCGGAGTGCTGGACCTGCGGAGGTAGGGGGCATATCTCCAAAGACTGTCCCAACCGAGAAAGGAGGAGGAGGGGACAGCTGTTAAACTAAAATGCCCCACGGTTGTGGAGCATACCGTGGGGTCTCGAGCTTCAGAGAGTAGAAGAGGGAGCTCTGAAGACATTGTCTCCGAGAGGCCCATTATCTGGGCTGAATTCAATGGGCAGCGGATCCGTTGTTTGATGGACACCGGGTCTCAAGTGACCACTATGCCTGAGACGTACTTCCAAAGTCACTTTCCTGAAGTCGCTCGTTCCTGCCGGGAACCCACTGTCAAACTGGTGGCGGCTAATCAACTACCTATCCCAGTAGCGGGAGTAGTATGGATGTCTGTGCGGGCATGTGGAAAGGACCTCGGTCGAAAAGGGATTGTACTGACCACCGGGCCCGGAGGCGATGGGCCCATTGTAACCCTGGGCATGAATGTGCTGAAAGAAGTCAGACAGTTCCTGGCTGAGGGCTGTAGCAAAAACAACTGGACCCGCGCCACTCGAGACCCAGCTAACAAGAGAGTGTTCCAGCACCTCGTGCGGGTCAGTCAGATTCAAAAGTTGCCCACTACCTCCCAGTACCTTGGTAAGGTATCGATACCGCCCGAAGCCACAATAACACTGCCGGTGGGACAGACTGTACTCACTTTGCCGGTGCTGGCACATGTGTCCTTAGAGGGCGTGGACATTCAAGTTGAACCAATGGAGGGAGAAGAAGCGCCCTCTGGACTCCTGATTGCTCGAACTCTGGCCACCGTGCGGCACGGTCGAGTACCCGTGCGCTGCATCAATTTAAGTGGCACCAGTTTACAGTTGTTGCCCCGACAAGAGGTGGCGCGAGTGTGCGTAATGCCGGAGGCCCTTACTAGAGCTGACGCTATAGGGCTGGCACCTGTGGAAGGAAAGCCATGGACCCTAGAGGTGTCCCTCAATAGCCAGGAACATGGAAGAGAACCGTTGGCTGGACGCCACCTCCTGGAAGAAATGGAAGCTAACCTGACTGAGTTTTCTGCTGGACAAGTGAGGCAGATCGAACAACTTCTACAGCGATATCAGGGAGTGTTTGCACAGCATGAAGATGATTTCGGGTGCACTCGGGACATTCAGCACGAAATACCCACCGGAAATACTGCTCCCATCCGAGAGAGATATCGGCAGATCCCGCCTCAAATGTACCAGGAGGTGAAAGAGCTATTGGCCCACATGTTGCGGAACGGTGTGATCCGTGAAAGCCAGAGCCCCTGGGCGGCTCCGATCGTGCTGGTCCGAAAGAAGGACGGTACCCTGAGATTCTGCATAGACTATCGGAAGCTGAATGCCTGTACAGTACGGGACTCCTATCCACTCCCCCGAATCGAAGAGTCTCTATCTGCACTAGGGAGCGCCAAATTCTTCTCCTCCCTCGACCTGGCCAGTGGCTATTGGCAGGTCCCAGTAGCTGAGAAGGATCGTCCGAAGACAGCTTTTGTTCTCCCTATGGGCCTGTTTGAGTTCAATCGAATGCCGTTCGGACTAACAAATGCACCAGGAACCTTCCAACGGCTGATGGAGAGATGCTTGGGGGACCTCAACTTTGAAGCCACTTTAATATATCTGGACGATATAATTATCTATTCCGCAACGTTTGAGGATCATCTCCGCCGATTGGAACAAGTGTTAGAACGGCTACAAAGGCACGGCCTGAAAATTAAGCCTCGTAAGTGTCGTCTCTTCAAACGAGAAATTGAATATCTGGGGCACACTGTGTCCAGTGCAGGGGTGCACCCCACTGCGGAGAAAGTAGCTGCCGTGCAGAAGTGGCCCACGCCCGCCAATCTAAGGGAACTAAGGGCATTCCTGGGGCTCGCTGGATACTACCGCAGATTCATTAAAGACTTCGCTAAGATTGCGAACCCGCTCAATGAATTGCTGAGAGGAACAGCCGGGGGAGCCAAGCGGCAGCCCATTCAGTGGGGCCCACGACAAGAAGAGGCATTCCGAGCATTGAAAATGGCGCTAACAGATGCCCCGATTCTGGCCTACGCTGACTTTTCACAGCCGTTCATGTTGTATACTGATGGAAGCTTGCATGGGCTGGGAGCAGTGCTGGCTCAAGTACAAGGAGGGAAAGAGCGAGTGATCGCGTATGCCAGCAGGTCACTCCGAGATACGGAGAAGAATCCGAACAACTACAGTTCGTTTAAGCTGGAGCTACTGGCACTGGTGTGGGCCATGACCGAGAAGTTTGCTGAGTACCTGTCAGGGTCAGAAGTGCAAGTGCGGACAGATAACAACCCTTTGGCCCACTTGGAGAACGCCAAACTGGGCGCGTTAGAACAGCGGTGGGTCGCAAGGATGTCCAAATTCCAGTATAAAATCGCCTATCGGTCCAAGGCCCTGAACACACATGCAGATGCCCTGTCCCGGGTCACTCAGGCGGGGCCGAAGAAGGACAGAGATGAGGAGCTCGAAGGCGACGAGATCCCGGATTTCAGTCAGTTCGCCGCTGCTGTGGTCGACGCCCAAGAGACCAGAGGGGAGCCGAGGCCCACTCAGATTCTGGGACGTTCAAGAGACGAATGGATACATCTGCAGCAATCCGACCCGGAGCTAGCAAAGTTGAGAGAATGGGTCGCCCTTAATCAGAGACCCGACCAGGAAACCAGAGCCGCTTCACTTCCAACTACCCTACAAATCCTAGGCCAGTGGGAGAGGCTCCTCCTGAAGGATGGCTTGCTATGCCGAAGAATCCAGCTGCCTCGAGAGTTTGATGTTACCTGGCAAGTGGTAGTTCCAGGAGCACTAGTAACACAGCTAGCCCAAGAAGCTCATAGAAGAGGTGCTCACTTCGGAGTAGAAAAGACCTTCCGGTGGTTGCAACGGCTGGTGTATTGGCCTCAACTGCGACAAGAAGTCGAGGGGGTCTGCCGAACATGTCGCCAGTGTGGGTTGAACAAGCCCCCGGAGCAAAGAGCTCCCATTCAGACCATCCGAACTTCTGCCCCCTTGGAAGTCTTGATGATTGACTACTTGATGGTAGGAACTTCATACAACGGTTATGGACACTGTTTAGTCATGACTGATCACTTCACCAAGTTTGCAGTAGTGACGCCCACTAAAGATCAGACGGCAGAAGCCGCAGCCAAGGCCATCTGTCAAGATTTCATCCGGATTTATGGGTGCCCGAAGCGAATACATTCTGACCAGGGGGCCTGCTTCCAAGGACGAGTGATGGATGAGCTATACCGCATCTATGGGATCGACCGTTCCCGGACAACGCCCTACCACCCGCAAGGGAACGGGGCTTGCGAGCACTTTAACCGAACCCTGTTGCAAATGTTGCGAACACTGGAAGCGGACAAAAAGATGAAGTGGCCCGAATTCGTGTCTGAGCTGGTGTGGGTGTATAATAATCGAGTTCATGCAACCACCGGCTACACCCCCTACATGTTGCTGTTTGGAAGAAGTGGCCGAGAAATCACCGAACTGAAGCTAGACTCAGAAGACCCCGGTCCGGGCAGTGGCCCAAGTACCTGGATTCGAGAACACCAGCGTCGACTCCATACCGTGAGAAGACTGGTTGCTCAGAAGTTTCAGGAAGTAGAGCATGCAGTTCGGCCCCCGACCACAGGTGGATCGCTTCAGCCAGGAGACCGAGTGCTGGTGAGGGCTAAACGATTTGGGAGTAAGCTGGACCATCGTTGGGAGGCAATACCATATCGGGTGGTGAAGAAGGTTCACCCAGACAACCCCGTCTACGAGGTTAGGCCCGAAGGGGATGACACCGCGACATCCAGGGTGTTGCACCGTAATATGTTGCGACCTTGCTCCTCTGAAGCAGAAGTCTGTAACAGGGCTGGGCCCTCAGACGTGTTGGCTGAAGTGCCACATACAGGAACCTTGGGGGATGAAGAAGGGTGGGCCACAATGCAGTTGGGCCCGTCAGAACCGTTGGTGCCACTCCCGAGTGGAAGTCAGAATGAGTCAGGAAATGATTTGCAATCCCCAGTAGTTGATTCCTCGGATCTCCCGGAGTCTCCTCCGCAAGAAGAGCCCCGCAGAACTGAGCGGGCTAATGCCGGAATTCCTCCTAACCGGTATGCTCAGGAAGAGTTTATCTGGTCTCGAATCCAACATAAAACGCAGGAGTATGCCCAACTGTCTGAGCTTGCACTGCCTGGAAGGAGACATCAATTCTGCGAGGAGTCCACTCGCCCGAGGACTGGCGAGCAAAAAGGAGGGAGGAATGTAGAACGAGCTAAAAAGTTTGTAACAGAACTTCAACATGACGTTTCAAAGATGGAGCGAGACTGCCATCTACTGGCCAGAGACAGTCAAGCGGAACCAAAATACACAAAGGAAGTTGCAGGCAGGAGAGATTCAGAGGCTGGACCCGATCAGGTGACTTCCAGGAAGGAGTTCAGAGAGATAAGAGGCCAGCGCGCCAAACCTGAGGGGTCTTTGGCGCCAAGCAGCAGAGAGGAGCAGACGTGCTCCCTGCGTCCTGAGAAACCCCGTGTGACAGGCCAAATCCAGAGGCCTGAGAGGTGCTCCAGCCGGGCACCGGTAAAAGAGCTCCGGATCCCTCACAGTTGTGACTCGAGTGCTGTGCCTGCTGAGGATACTAGGAACCTGATCGCTGTGCTGAGTGAGTTCGCGGAACCCGACGTCGGCCGCCGACAGACGAGGCCTGGACCCCCCTATCCAAGGCTCGAGAGACTGCCCCCAACAGCCAAGCAGAGAGGAGCTGCATACGTGAGCAGGGCCGTCACTTCCACTGCTCACCCACGGTATCGGGGACAATTGGGTTTAAGTACTCAGGTTGGGAGGGGGACGGTTGGGGCTAAAGTAGCACAATGTGATTTAATTGAATTCATCCGGAAAGAGACTCACGGCCTAGCGGGAATAACCGGTGACCCCCGCTAGAGCCAAATTCACGGTTAAAGAACTTGTGTGGTGCTTCTCATGCTTGAGGGCATCACCTTACTTTAAGAGACTGCGCCTTATTTTAAGAGACTGCGCCTTACTTTAAGAGACTGCGCCTTATTTTAAGAGACTGCGCCTTATTTTGAGAAATTTCATATTTTTCTGATATTTCAAACCACTGTTCATTACCCTTGTTGCTAATCCCTTGTTTCAGTATACCTGTTGTATAAAACTGTTTACAAACATTTCTGACTGTTCTCGCCTTGTGTCTCTGTGCGTTGCATTCCGGCACCTGCATTACACTTGTAGTGTTAAATGCACTTTATTATTAAAAATGAAACAGTTATGGGTTAAAATGAAATCAAGGAGAATCAAAATTAGTTCCGCCATGTCAGATTCAATGTTACTCCTTCTCAGAAACCAGGCAACTGCAGTTAGCCCGTCGGTATGCCTAATGGAGAGTACAGAGATTCAATATCTGCTGTTACCATAATCATGTTCTCAGTCAGATGCATGTTGTCTAATCTCCGTAAAGCCGCTGTGGTGTCTTTAATATAAGACGGTAAAGTGGTTACCAGAGGTTTTAAAAATAATCAATGGTTTGCCCAATTACCTCACAAAGGCCTCCAATGCCCGCTGCAATGGGTCTTCCAGGGGGATCCATTGGATCCTTATGAATTTTCGGAATTAGATGTAGAGTTGGCCATCTGAGATTTAGTTCTTTGATCACATCGACCATTTTTTTAGGGATCATTTCTTCTTTCTGAGCTCTCTCTAGAAGTTGATCAATTCCATCTGAAAGGCCGACATAGGTTTAGCTGGTAATTTCCAATAACTGTTGGTATCATTCAACAATTTATATGCCTGTTTTTCATGCACAGTATTAGGCCAGATAACTAAGTTACCACCTTTATCTGCCCCCTTAAATACAACATCTTTCCAATCTTGCATTTCTTTTAATGCTGTTCCATCTGCATTGCTCAAATTTGAGTAAGTTTTTTTAGTGTTAAGTTGCTCAATTTCTGCTGATACAAGTTTGGTGAAAATGTCAACTGCTGGACCCTAAATTTAGAGCTGAAAATGTTTCGGATTTATTGAAAAGTTGTATGGGGAAAGTACTTACCTCTGCTGCAATAGTCGTGTTTTCTTCTGCTAGGGATTGTAAAGCCTCAATTTCTTCTTTAGTGGTAAAAATTTCTTCATTGTTGGTTTTATGATGAAGTTTTTTCAATATAAGTTTTCTGGCGAAGAAATGAACATCTCTGATTGCTAGAAATGGGTCTAAGGGTTGAGACGGAGAAAAGGTTAATCATTTTTCTAACACATTTATTTGTGCCTCAGTGAGAATATAGGTCAAGAGATTAATCACCGTAAGTTTATCATTCCTTTGGTTTCAACCTCCTCCATGAGTAGGGGCTCCAAATTTCTTTTTCTTATCAAAATATCTCGTTTTCTGCCCACTATAACTGGCACCATCCGGTCCATCCTGGTCCCTATTGGATGATGTGCTTTCTGCTGTTGATGTGAATTTGAGGATATACTTCGCGTCTAGGGTGTTTTTCTATACAATTTCTTGAATTGCCATCTGTATACTTTATTGGATTCATAATCCGCCTGATCTCTGGCGAATTTTTTCAATTTGCCTTGACTTAGATTATGTTCACATTTTTCCAAGTCCTTCTCAATATCTTTATGGCATTTTTGAAGATTCTCAATTGACATATCTTTATGCATGACTTTTTCTATTTTTTTCAATCTCATTATCTATTTCCACCAATAGGGAGGTATTTTTGTCCACTATGACCTTAATGAACAAAATGGAACATGTAGTTGCTACTGTGATCCATTTACTAACAAGGGTTTCATCTTCAAGTTCAAAAGTGGGAAAAAGCTGGATTCTCAGACTCCTAGGAATTATTTTTTGATCTAGATAATTCTCAAGTGAAGTTTTGGTCCATCAAAGTTTGGTTTTCTTGAATAATAGATTTTTGTAATGACGTATGGTTTCTTTATTTGAGGTGGAGGTGTCACTAAAACCACATTTACTACCTTTTTAAAAAATTTCTATAGCCTTAGATTGCCAGACCTGTTCTCTGGCTTTAAGATACATTTGAATTTAATCAAACATTTTTTACTTGGACACTCTGTAATGACAGAAATAATTCATATATCAAAAAACGTCCAATATCACCAAGAATTTAAATTCAGTGGTGTCACCCTACATGTGGAACAGCATAAAAAAAATCATTCCTGAACTGTTGGTTTTTGTTTATTCTGCCTCCCAAAAATTGCAATAGAAAGTGATCAAACAATGTCACGTGCCCGAAAATGGCACCAATAAAAACGTCAAGTTGTCCTGCAAAAAATAAACCTTTACATGACTTTGTCGGTCGAAATATGGAAAAATTATAGCTATCAAAATATGGCGATGCAAAAACTAGTCTTTGCAAAAATAAGTGTATTTTAGTGTGTGACAGCAGCCAAACATAAAAACCCAATATAAATCTGGTATCACTGTAATCGCACCGACCCAAAGAATAAAGTAGTCTAATCACTTATACCACATGAGGAACGACATAAAAAAATGAATAAAATTAATTCTTCACCTGCTGCTGATTTGTTCATTCTGCCTCCCAAAGATCAAAGTAAGGCTTGGCTCACATTTATCCTGCGTTCTGCACTGAGGGCTTACACCGGGGTTTCTTTGTAAATCTCTGAAATACGTGATTCAGATGGAACCCCCGGCGGAAGACTCCCTGTAATGAGTCAGATGGAGGCACCGTGGATGCAGTCTGGCCTGTGATCACACGGTGTCTGTCTTTTAATTAGATGTGCATAAAAGTGCCGTTAGCCACAGTTTTCTGAAGTAACTCTGCTGCCTCTTTATAGTGAATGGATCCCTTGGGGTAGGGTTAGGGTTGGGGTTAGGATTGAGGTTGTGTTAAGGTTAGGGTTGTGTTAGGGTTGGTATTTTTTCAAAAGTAAAGAAAAAAAATGATGAGGATATGGCGACTAGTGTTGAGCGCAAGTGTTCGCTACTTGAGTTTGCATCGGGTGCTTGGGTTTGCTCCGAGTATCGTGGGTGCTCGGGTGACATACTCAAGTCTCCACCCCGCATGTGGGATGCCAGCCATACACGAGCAATCCCCGCATGTTTTTTTTGGGTGTTTAACAACCGTGAAACATGCGGGGCAGGGACTCGAGCATGTCACTCGAGCACCCACGATACTTAGTGCAAAAATAAAAAAATGTTTTTTCTAAAGTAACATTTTTGTGAAAAAAAGTTAAATGTTTATTGTTTTCTTCCACATTCCAAAACGTCCTGTGAAGCACCTGAAAGGTGTCACTTCTGGGTATTTTCGGTCACAAAGGCTCCTCAAAGTCACTTCAAATGTGATGTAGTCCCTAAAAAAAGTTTTTTTTAAATTATGTTGGAAAAATGAGAAATCGCTGGTCAACTTTTAACCCTTATAACTTCTTAACAAAAAAAAATTTTGGTTCAAAAATTGTGCTGATGTAAAGTAGACATGTGGGAAATGTTATTTATTAACTATTTTGTGTGACATCTCTATCTGATTTAAGAGCATGAAAATTCAAATTTCGCCAAATTTCAGATTTTTTCACAAAGTACCGCAAGTCTCATCGAAGAAATTTTAACACTATCTTGAAGTGCAATATGTCACAAAAAAATAATCTCAGAATCAGTGAGATTCGTTGAAGCGTTCCAGAGTTATTACATCATAAAGTGACAGTGGTCAGAATTGTAAAAATTGGCCTGGTCATTAACGTGCAAATCACGTTCGGGAGTAAAGGGGTTAACACAACAAAAATTGAACGAAGCAAATAATATATATTAAACCAAAGGAAAGGATCTACGTATCAAACAATTGTCTAGTACCAATAAGATGGTGACATATCTACACTAGGATATGAATGGCAGACCATTTGGGAATAATCAGGAACCCAAAGCAGAAACACCAAACATGAGTTTGGTCAAAAACCTTTATTTCACAAACAATTGGTTACATGGTGGCACTGCAGAAGCGGGTGCCCACACTACATAAAATACAGTGATTGTATAATACACAAACCGTTATATATGTACAGTAGGTGATATCCAGAACTCTATTGATCCTATTCTAAACATTATTGGAGAGTTTGGTGAATGGTCAGGACTGTCCATTAATTGGGATAAGTCGGTTATTCCACCATGTGAGGATATCCCTAATTCGAGCATATTAGAACATACACGAATACAAACAGTTGAGAAATTCTAATACCTTGGTATAAGTATAACAAAAAGATCTCAGGATTACATTGTACTGAATCTATATCTTCTGGAAAACTATAAAAAGAAAATAGATGTGTGGTGGAGATTACCATTATCGGCTGTAGGAAGAGAGGAACTTATTAAAAATTATATTGATGCCCCAACTCTTATACATTCTGCATAATGCCCCTATTTGGATCCATAACTCCCATTTTCAGAAAATTCATACCAAGTTTCGTTCTCTTATATGGAAAAAGAAATCGGCTAGGATAAAATTTGAATAACTATAAAGTGACACAAGGAATCTGGTGTTTTGGCGATTCCTAATGCACTAATATACAGTGGGGAAAAAAAGTATTTAGTCAGCCACCAATTGTGCAAGGTCTCCCACTTAAAAAGATGAGAGAGGCCTGTAATTTACATCATCGGTAGACCTCAACTATGAGAGACAAAATGAGAAAACAAATCTTGAAAATTATATTGTCTGATTTGGAAAGAAATTTTTTTCAAATTTTGGTGGAAAATAAGTATTTGGTCAATTACAAACCAGCAAGATTTCTGGCTCACAGACCTGTAACTTCTTCTTTAAGAGACTCCTCTGTCCTCCACTCATTACCTGTTGTACTGGCACCTATTTGAACCTGTTATCAGTTTAAAAGACACCTGTCCACAGTCACACTCGAAACTCCACTATGGTGAAGACCAAAGAGCTGTTGAAGGACACCAGAAACAAAATTGTAGCCCTGCACCAGGCTGGGAAGACTGAATCTGCAATAGGCAAGAAGCTTGGTGTGAAGAAATCAACTGTGGGAGCGATAATTAGAAAATGGAAGACATACAAGACCACTGATAATCTCCCTCGATCGGGGGCTCCACACAAGATCTCACCCCGTGGGATCAAAATGATCTCAAGAATGGTGAACAAAAATCCCAGAACCACATGGGGGGACTTAGTGAATGACCTGCAGAGAGCTGGGACCAACATTACACAGGCTACCATAAGTAACACACTAAGCTGCCAGGGACTCAGATCCTGCAGTGCCAGACGTGTCCCCCTGCTTAAGTCATTACATGTCCGGGCCCGTTTGAAGTTTGCTAGAGAACATTTGGATGATTCAGAAGAGTATTGGGAGAATGTCATATAGTCAGATGTAACCAAAGTAGAACTGTTTGGTAGAAACACAACTTGTCGTATTTGGAGGAGAAAGAATGCTGAGTTGCATCCAAAGAATACCATACCTACTGTGAGCACGGGGGTGGCAACATCATGCTTTGGGGCCGTGTACATGAAAGAATGAATGGGGCCATGTATCGTGAGATTTTGAGTCCAAACCTCCTTCCATTAGCAAGGGCATTGAAGATGAAACGGGCCTGGGTCTTTCAGCATGACAATAATTCCAAGCACACCGCCAGGGCAACGAAGGAGTGGCTTCGTAAGAAGCATTTCAAGGTCCTGGAGTGGCCTAGCCAGTCTCCAGATCTAAACCTTATAAAAAGCTTTGGAGGGAGTTGAAAGTCCTTGTTGCCCAGCGACAGCCACAAAACATCACTGCTCTAGAGAAGATCTGCATGGAGGAATGGGCCAACATACTATCAACAGTGTGTGCCAAAATTGTGAAGACTTACAGAAAACGTTTGACCTCTGGCATTGCCAACAAAGGATATATAACAAAGTATGGAGATGAACTTTTGTAATTGACCAAACACTTATTTTCCACCCAAATTTGAAAAAAATTTCTTTCCAAATCAGACAATGTGATTTTCAGTATTTGTTCCCTCATTTTGTCTCTCATATTTGAGGTCTACCTATGATGTCAATTACAGGCCTCTCTCATCTTTTTAAGTGGGAGAACTTGCACAATTCGTGGCTGATTACCGTATTTTTCGGACCATAAGACGCACTTTTTTCCCCCAATATTTGGGAGGAAAATGGGGGGTGCGTCTTATGGTCCGAACGTTACCTGCGGTGGTGGTAAAGTGGGATCGCAGGGCCCTCCAGGAACGCGGTGGAATTAGCGGCGGTGGCGTCGTCAGCGGCAGTAGAGGTGAGCGGCTGGAGCCAGCAACTGTGCCTGGCTGGTACTGGGGCTGGCGCCGGGCTGTGAGCGGCGTGCGGCCTGAGCAGGTTTCCGGTGTGCGCGGCCAACTTCCTAGAGCTGTGATCTACAGGAAAATGGCCGCCGCATGCGCGGACCGGTAGCTCCGGTGGCCATTTTCCTGTAGATCACAGCTCTAGGAAGTTGGCCACGCACATCAAAAATCTGCTCAGGCCGCACATCGCTCACAGCCCGACACCGGCGCCAGCCCCAGTACCAGCCAGGCACAGTTGCTTGCCCCAGCCGCTCATCTCTGCTGCCGCTGACGACGACGCCACCGCCGCGTTCCTGGAGGGCCCTGCGATCCCACTTTACCACCACCGCAGGTAAGGTTCGGACCATAAGACGCACCCCCCATTTTCCTCCCAAATATTGGGGGGAAAAAAGTGCGTCTTATGGTCCGAAAAATACGATAATCAGCCACGAATTGTGCAAGTTCTCCCATTTAAAAAGATGAGAGAGGCCTGTAATTGACATCATAGGTAGACCTCAAATATTACATACACTATGGGAATGCCGGGAGTTAGGTAAATACTGGAAAGGAGTTTTTTGTCTATTATAAAGAGGGTATATAAAATAGATATTCAACCAGACCCAAAAAATGCCTATTAGGTATATTAGAAGATGATATGGAATTTGACCCAATTTCAATAGGGATTTCACGTATTTTATTTCAAGCTAGGAAACATATAGCATCCAAATGGATTACTCCCTCACCTCCAGAAATGAGTGAACTCAAAAATAAGATAAATAATATTATCGGATTATGGTTGGATACACCTAGAATGCCATCAAGAGGGTTATTGTTGGAGAGACTATTTGATTTATGGGTGGTAATGGGGGTATTGGCGAGGTCTAATGTTTCATTGGAATTCCTTAACATGTGGTATGGGTAATATAGCACACCTATATGTGTATAGGATTATAATGTTTATTACAATATTATGGCTATATAAGAGATTTCAAGAATGTGGAATGTTAATTGTAAGATATAGTAACTGAAAGTTATCAGACGGTAATGGGCCACCTGAAAGGATATATAGGAGAGATGCATGTATGTCATCCCTATGGTATGTTATTTTATTATTGTACGTACTGGTTTCTTGTTTTATCAAAAAAACTAATGAAAAAAAGCTCAATGAAAATTTTTTGGATTAAAAATATAAAGAACAGGAAAAAGGCTTCTCCCCTGTGTGGGTTCCCTGGTGCTTAATCAAATCTGATTTTTGGTTAAAACATTTCCCACATTCTGAACATGAAAATGGCTTCTCCCCTGTGTGAATTCTCTGGTGTCTAACAAGAACTGATTTCTGGGTAAAACATTTTCCACATTCTGAACATGAAAAAGGCTTCTCCCCTGTGTGAGTTCTCTGGTGGTTATGAAGATGTGCTTTCCAACTAAAACATTTTTCACATTCTGAACAGGAAAAAGGCTTCTTCCCTGTGTGGGTTCTCTGGTGCCTAATCAAATCTGATTTATGGTTAAAACATTTCCCACATTCTGAACATGAAAAAGGTTTCTCCCCTGTGTGAGTTCTTTGGTGTACAACAAAAATCCATCTATGGTTAAAATATTTCCCACATTCTGAGCAGGAAAAAGGCTTCTCCCCTGTGTGGATTCTCTGGTGTCCATCAAGATAGTCTTTCCGGTTAAAACATTTCCCGCATTCTGAACATGAAAAAGGCTTCTCCCCTGTGTGAATTCTCTGGTGCTTGACAAAATCTGATTTCTGGTTAAAACATTTCCCACATTCTGAACATGAAAAAGGCTTCTCCCCTGTGTGAATTCTCTGGTGCTTGACAAAGTCTGATTTCTGGTTAAAACATTTCCCACATTCTGAACATGAAAAAGGCTTCTCCCCTGTGTGATTTCTCTGGTGCTTGACAAAGTCTGATTTCTGGTTAAAACATTTCCCACATTCTGAACATGAAAAAGGCTTCTCCCCTGTGTGAATTCTCTGGTGCCTGACAAAGTCTGATTTCTGGTTAAAACATTTCCCACATTCTGAACATGAAAAAGGCTTCTCCCCTGTGTGAATTCTCTGGTGCCTGACAAAGTCTGATTTCTGGTTAAAACATTTCCCACATTCTGAACATGAAAAAGGCTTCTCCCCTGTGTGAATTCTCTGGTGCCTGACAAAGTCTGATTTCCGGTTAAAACATTTCCCACATTCTGAACATGAAAAAGGCTTCTTCCCTGTGTGGGTTCTTTGGTGGCCATCAAGATGCACTTTCTGGTTAAAACATTTCCCACATTCTGAACATGAAAAAGGCTTCTCCCCTGTGTGAATTCTCTGGTGCTTGACAAAGTCTGATTTCTGGTTAAAACATCTCCCACATTTGGAACAAAAAAATCTGTTGTAAGCTGTGTGTAATTTTTGATGCTTAAGAATAGACTTTTCAAGGATAAAACTATTCCTATTTTCTGAACATGAAAATGACTTCTTTGCGTTAGGAGCAGTACGTTTTGTAATGCTTATTTTTTTATTTTGATTTTCCTTAGTAGTCGGTAATGAATCAGAAGACAGGACCTGTTTCATAGGATTAGATGATAGATCTTTGCTGTGAAGGGATGATGGTATATCTGGAGTAATGGCATTCACTTCAATTGTATCCCGTGGAATCTGAAGATCATCTGATTTAAAAATTGAAGATGTCAGCTGTCCCTCTGATCTCCTGGTACAGTCATCTGCCAAGAATAAAAAACATAGAAACAGAAAAAACTGACGGCACTTCCAATACAAGAAATAGGTGTGAACAGTTGCTTACTAGGAGAAGATACCTCCATATACAATTAACAAACAAAGTAGAACTTTGTAATGCTAAGTATGTAAATATGAAGTATGAAATATGAGTAGCATTACTGCTGTAGAAAATAAAAATAAATGAGAAATCTTAGCGCATAAATTGGCCAATTCATGTGTACCTGACAGGCGCGGTAAGGCATTTCTCGATGTCAGGATCCTACCAATGTGAATACCTCTCTAAGGGACATCCGTCTGCTTATGTGTGGGAAAGCAAGATCCTACTGCAATTAAAACCACCTGCGGCATAGAGGTGGAGTGCTCAGTCAAAGCTTAAACATAGTTTTTTCTGTTTTTAACGGCACTTCCAATACAAGAAATAGGTGTGAACAGGTGCTTACTAGGAGAAGCTACCTCCATATACAATTAACAAACAAAGTAGCACTCTGTAACGCTAAGTATGTAAATATGACATATGAAATATGAATAGCATTACTGCTGTAGAAAATCTTACTTTCCCACACATAAGCAGACGGATGTCCCTTAGAGAGGTATTCACATTGGTAGGGTCCTGACATCAAGAAACACCTTACCGCAGCTGTCAGGTACACATGAATTGGCCAATTTATGTGCTACAATTTCTCATTTATTTCTATTTTCTATAGCAGTAATGCTAGTCATATTTCATACTTCATATTTACATACTTAGCATTACAGAGTGCTACTTTGTTTGTTAACAATAAGAAACAATTATTTTTGAATAAAATATCCTTGAAATGTAATTTTTGAACATTTCTACTTAAAGTGTCTGTAGAAATGGCAAGTTATTGATAGAATGACAGTCACAGTATAATAGAAAACCTCATAGGATGAACCAGTATAACGTGGTGTTCAACTGTTTTTTCATTCTGCCTCCAAAATCTGGAATAAGAAGCCATCAAAAATTATTATGTAGGCAAAAATGATACCAATAAAAACTTCTACTCATCCATAAACCAATCCAGCAAAATCCGCTCTCCCAAAGTCAAATCTTCCCTTCGCTTCTGAGCCTTGCAGTGTGCCCAAACCATATTTAACATTGTGAAGACACCGGGTCTTCCGTGGGCGTAATACTACTCAGACAACACAGGGTGCAGGTAAAACAGTGTGGTAATAGTTTATTGAACCACAAAGCGGACAATAAATGTTATGATCTGCAACATAAACTAGGGAAAGAAGGGGAGAGCTGTCCCTACATTAAGACTAAGCTGAGTCCTTACGTTGTAGCGGGCAATCTGTTCCTTGAGAACAGACCCGCCTTCGTCCTCGGCTAGTCTGAACGGAGACCTATAGAGAAAGGGAGGGGTCCCTAAAAGAACTAAGGACTGGGACAAAAATGGGACACCTCCTAACAGAAGTTGTTGCAGAGCAAAAGATAAACTGACAAAAGTACTAGAGGTCCCAGAGGACCAAACAAACTAGAGATAGATAGGCACAAAAGCACCTGGCTAGAGAGACAGTCAAAACAACACTGAAGTCCAGCAAAGCCAGAAGGGCGGAGCTGGAATATATAGGAAGATGGTCACGTGACCGCAAAACACAAGATAGAAACAAAAACAAACAGGAGGGTTCTAACAGTACCCCCCTCTTTTATGAGGATCCTCCAGATCCTCCAGGCCTATCCGGAAATCTCCTGTGGAAAGCTCTGACAAGTCTAGGGGCAGAGACATCATCTGCCTTTACCCAGGAGTTATCCTCAGGACCGAAACCTTTCCAAGCGACGAGATACTGCAATCTCCCTCTATGCCCTCTGGAATTCAGGATACGAGAAATTTCATATTCGCCGTCTTCCACCACCGGAGGAACTCTGACAGTGGCCTCCCTATCCGATACATCAGCCTTTTTCAACAAGGAAACATGAAACACAGGATTAATCTTCCAGGAGGTGGGAACCTCCAACCTAACAGCAGACTGGTTAACCACCTGAAGCACCTTAAATGGCCCCACAAACTTCGGACCCAATTTTTTAGAGGGAATCCTCAACCGCAGATTCTTTGAGGACAACCAAACCATGTCACCCACAGTAAACAAAACCTCTTTACGTTTCCTGTTAAAATACTTCTTGGACTTTTTGTTAGCCTCTGGAAGGTTACAACGTACATTAGTCCAAACTCTCTCCAAATCACCAGAAAAATTCTCCTCCTCCGGCACCGCCGACCCCAATTTGGAGAACGAACCAAAAGACGGATGTCTCCCAGTACAACAAAAAAAAGGAGAACACCCAGCAGAGGAGGATGTATGGTTGTTAAGAGCAAATTCTGAGAGTGGCAGAAACTCAGACCACCCCTCTTGATTGTCCGCCATAAAACAACGCAAAAACTGTTCAACATCCTGGTTCTTTCTTTCAGTCTGTCCATTAGACTCAGGATGATAACCAGACGAAAATGACAAATGGACTCCCAACCTGTCACAAAAAGCACGCCAAAAGCGAGCCACAAACTGAGGTCCCCTATCAGAAACAATGTCAGTGGGAACACCATGGAGCCTGACAATTTCCTTAACAAACGCCTTAGCGAGTGTCTTAGCGCAGGGTAGCTTAATGAATGGAACCAAATGACACATCTTGCTAAAACGGTCCACGACAACCCAGATGACAGTGAAACCCTCGGACACAGGAAGGTCAGTAATAAAATCCATTGCCAGATGCGTCCAAGGCACACTAGGAACCACCAGAGGGCAAAGCAACCCCGCAGCAGGGGTATGTGAAGCCTTTGACCCAGCACACACCGTACATTGACGTACCCACTTGATGACTTCCTTCTGCCACCCAGGCCACCAAAACCTGCGACTGATAAGTCTCTTAGTCTCAGAAATTCCTGGATGACCTGCCAACCGAGACTCATAATACTCCATAAACAACTCTCTCCTAAAGGTTCTAGGCACAAACAACCTCCCATGAGGAGTGTTAGATAGGGCATCCTCTTGGGCTTTCAGAATCCCATCTTCCAAAACGGAGTCCAATGCTGCTACCACAACTCCTTCCTGTAAAATGCTCTCCTCCTCCTCGGTACCAACCATGGGAGAAAAGCATCACCTTTAACATTCTTAGTACCAGGGATATAGGTAACAGAAAAATTAAACCGAGAAAAAAAAAGTGCCCACCTAGCTTG
Source organism: Phyllobates terribilis (assembly GCF_046119375.1). NCBI lineage: Eukaryota > Metazoa > Chordata > Amphibia > Anura > Dendrobatidae > Phyllobates > Phyllobates terribilis. The sequence goes on from NW_027362820.1 coordinate 4,870,741, forward strand.
ACGGGCATTCAAGCGTTTGGCAGCATCCAGATAGATCAAATTCTTATGATCTGTGAAAACCTGAATAGGAAATCTAGCACCTTCCAAGAAATGACACCAATGTTCAAACGCGAGTTTAATAGCCAGCAATTCCTGATTACCAACATCGTAATTAAGTTCGGTCTCTGAAATTTTTTTTTTAAAAAAAGCACAGGGATGTACTCCATCCTTGTTCTCCTGCGACAAAACTGCACCGAGCCCCACCGAAGAAGCCTCCACCTCGACCAAAAAAGGCTTGGTCTCATCAGGCTGCATAAGGATAGGGGCAGAACTGAACCTCTCCTTGAGATACACAAAAGCTTCAATGGCCTCAGTAGTCCACTGGACCGTATTCGCACCTTTCCTGGTGAGATCGGTCAGCGGCTTAACAATTATAGAAAAATTCTTAATGAATTTCCTGTAATAATTGGCGAAACCCAAAAATCTCTGTATTGGTTTCAAACCAATAGGTCTAGGCCATTTCTGCACAGCCTGAACCTTCACCGGGTCCATCTCAAAGCCCTCGCTGGAGATAATGTAGCCCAAAAAACTAATTCTCTGCACAGCGAACTCACATTTCTCCAGCTTAGCAAAGAGTGAATTATCACTCAATAACTGCAAAACTTCACGTACACTCTGCCAATGAGACTCCAGATCTGGTGAATAAATCAGAATGTCATCCAAATACACAACCACATTCTTACCAATCAAAGGTCTCAGGATGTCATTAATAAGGTTCTGAAAAAACGCGGGTGCATTGGTAAGACCAAAAGGCATCACCAGATTCTCAAAATGACCTACCGGAGTGTTAAAATCAGTTTTTCATTCATCCCCCTCCTTCATTCGTAACAAATTGTATGCCCCCCGGAGATCAATTTTAGAGAACCACTTGGCCCCCACTAACTGGTTAAACAAGTCAGGAATTAACGGCAATGGGTAGGAATTGCGTACGGTAATCTTATTAATTTCACGAAAGTCCAGACATGGACGTAAACCGCCGTCCTTTTTTTTAGCAAAAAGAAAAATCCAACGGCACCAGGCGACTTAGAAGGTCTAATATGACCAGCAGCCAAGCTTGTCTGTATGTATTCCTCCAAGGCCTTTCTTTCAGGGATAGTCAGATTAAATAAGAGACTCTTGGGAAGAGTAGCTCCAGGAACAAACTCAATGGTGCAATCATAGTCCCTATGAGGAGGTAAAACTTGCGACTCCTCCTCTGAAAAAAACTTCCAAAAATCCTGAATAGGTACAGGTAATTCCCCTTTTTCCACAACCGCAATGCGACCATTACAACACTTATCATAGCACTTAGGACTCCAAGACTTAATCTCATTAGTAGACCAGTCCAGTAAAGGATTGTGCAGTTTTAACCAAGTCAAACCTAAAACGACTGGAGAGGGTAAATTATTTAATACCACCAAATCCAAATTTTCTTGGTGAATGCCATTGATAGTGAAGGGAAATGCAGCAACCTTGCGAGTAATACGTTTCAAAGGAGTGTTATCAATTGCAATCAGAGAAATAGGTGATGACAAAGGTTTGGATTCCAATTTAAGTTTTTCCAAAAAACCCTTATCAATCACATTAAGTGTTGAACCACAATCCACAAATACCTGAAATTCAATCAAATCTTCCTGCAATGAGGTACTCCCTGAAAGAAATACTCCCTTAGAGCTCAAACAAGCAATACGGGCGTAACTGACCTTTTTTTTTTTCTTTACTTAAACAAAGCTCACAGTTCTTAATCAAATGGTCAGTTTTACCACAATAAAAACACAATCCCTTGGAAAACCTGCGGTCTCTTTCCTGAGAGCGAAGTGACATCACCCCAAACTCCATCGGTTCTCCGCCGTCCGAGCAGACCCTCTGGGGACTAGGAGCTGCCATTGCAGGAATTTTTTCATCATCAACCCTGGCACGCAGTCTCCTGTCCACACGTATAGCTAATTGCATGGCTTCCTGCAAGGTTTCAGGTGCGGGAAATGCAATCAGCAGATCCTTAACCCTTTCACTTAGACCAGCAAGAAAAAAACATTTTAACACCGAATCATTCCATTTCACTTCTGAGGACCACCTTCTGAAGTGTGTACAATAATTTTCAACATCACCTGACCCCTGATTCAAATGCCTCAGTTCTGTCTCAGCAGATGAGACTCGATCAGGATCGTCATACAATAGCCCCATAGCAGAAAAAAAATCCTCCACTGACCTAAAACACGGATCATTAGGTTGGAGAGAAAAGGCCCACACCTGTGGTTCCTTGCGCAAAAGTGACATGATAAACAAAATGCGCTGTGATTCATTCCCAGAGGACCTTGGTCTCAAACGAAAATATAATAAACAAGCATTTTTAAAGGAAAAAAAATCTTGTTGTTTATCATAAAAAATATCAGGGAGTCCTACCTTGGGTTCGACAAAATGCGCCCCAGGACAGCTACTCCCGTGTTTCCGGAGCTCGGACAACTCCAGAGACAATCCCTGCAGGCGTTGAGCCAAATCTTGAACAGAAACCATACTGATCCCCGGATTTCTTTCCTTAAGGTTTTTGTTTGGGCTGGACTTACTGTTATGATCTGCAACATAAACTAGGGAAAGAAGGGGAGAGCTGTCCCTACAGTAAGACTAAGCTGAGTCCCTACATTGTAGCGGCAACCTGTTCCTTGAGAACAGACCCGCCTTCGTCCTCGGCTAGTCTGAACGGAGACCTATAGAGAAAGGGAGGGGTCCCTAAAAGAACTAAGGACTGGGACAAAAATGGGACACCTCCTAACAGAAGTTGTTGCAGAGCAAAAGATAAACTGACAAAAGTACTAGAGGTCCAGAGGACCAAGCAAACTAGAGATAGATAGGCACAAAAGCACCTGGCTAGAGAGACAGTCAAAACAACACTGAAGTCCAGCAAAGCCAGAAGGGCGGAGCTGGAATATATAGGAAGATGGTCACGTGACCGCAAAACACAAGATAGAACCCTCCTGTTTGTTTTTGTTTCTATCAATAAACAGGTAAAACAGTCCCAGCAAGTACCCAAGATGGTGCAAATTACAGAGTCCTCACCCTTCCGCTGGCACGCCTGGGATAGAACAGCTGCGATTTTGGGGCTTCCAGAGCCAACTACCGGCACCAGTGGTCCCCCGCTTTTGGCTGGCCCCCAAAGAGAGGAGGTAACGACAAGCTTAGGAAACTAACCGAGAGCAGTGAGGTCTGCGGCCAGGTGAACTGTTTGTTCCTACCTGGATTCTTCAAGACGTCTCTGAGGGTTCAGCAATGGTCAATGGAGCCGATCTGTATTCCTCCAGCTGGGACCGAAGTCCCCTAAGCTGACATGCTGTAGAATGACACCGAATAGAGGCAGAGACCCCCTTTTTATAGATCACAATTGTCTTTGCAACCATCATTCACAGGTCAAGGGTTAGGGTTAGGGATGAAGGTGGAAGAAGCTCATGACTCATTGTTTGAGCATTTAATCAACTTGCATAGTTTGTCCTCCATTGCTCGACAAATCAACAATTCGCTGGGCTGGTATAATATGAAATTAGTATATTATCAAACAGTATTGCTCCATGTCCCTATCTTGCAAGATTTGCAGACAACAAGTTGCAGTACATCTCAACTCAAGTGTTAACATTCAGTATTATTCAAACAATAGTCTGTGTTAATCAACCAAAGAAGTACACAGGTTAAAAAAGTCATCATAAAAATAAAAAGGTATATTGCTCTTGGAAATCAGAAATCATGTTTGGCATAATTAAGAAGAAAAGCGGTGTTGTCACAAGCATCCATGTATTTGGCATTACTATAGTGACAAGTACCCACTTCATTTACTGTGTGTGTCTCCTGAAGCACAATCTGGGCACTATGTGTTGGGTAATAAAATGGCCAAAGTGCAATTTTCACTCTCCAACATCCATTGCGTGCCAATTTCCGGAAAGTGCCTGTGGAGTCAAGATAATCACTACGCCTATAGATAAATTTACTAAGGGTTATAATTTCCAAAATGGAGAAACTTTATGGGGATTTCTACTGCTCTGGTTTTCTGCCATTTTGTTATATTAGGGATTCTATAAATGATGTGTCCCATCTCCTCTGGAATCTGCTCCCCCGATGTCTCCTTCTGTCACCAGGAGCCGCCTTATTCATTCTGCAGGTGGTGTTGATGATGGAGGAGATGTCGGAACCAAAAGCTCTGGGTGGCACAGGCTCTGTCCAGCCACTAAGATTAGGGTGCCTGGGACCTGTAGTACCATCCAGTCTGGCAGTATGGGTGCGTGTGCTGTCCAGCTGGAGTAATCTGCTCCCTGCTTCAGCCAACTGGAAAGCACCACACCCTACTAAAGCTTGAAGAATATTGCCGGAGCTGCCAGATACAGCCTTGTTATCCTCTGGTTCAGTCCTCTGTGCTCAGCTCTCGGCTTGTGTATTTGTTTCCTGTTGTGACCTCGGCCTGTTTACTGACTACTCTTGTGTCTTCTGATTTTGTATTTTCTCTGCCCTCTTGGTTATGACCCGGCTACCTGACTATTCTTCTTGGGGTTAAAGGGTGATGAGAAAGGCAATCCCTGGGATCTGGAAAATGGAGTAGATAGAGCCAAGCCTATTCGTGGTGGCCATGTTTTGAGCTGCCAGGTGATCATGAACAGTTCCCCCAATACATTGTGTCTGCACACTATCCCAGCAAGATCTGCATTCAAATAGCTAAATGGCGCTCCTTCCCTCCTTATCCGTGCTATGTACCCAGACAGTAGTGTACAAACGAATATAGGGTATTGTCGGGTTCAAAAGAAGTTGGAAAATAATTTGTAAGGTCCATTTGTTTCCCATTATCCTTTGTGAAGAATTCCAACACTTATCACCAGATAAAGTGACACACGTCAGATTTGAAAAATGGGTCCTGATTAGGAACAGAAAACTGGCTGCAGGAAGAGATTAAATCAGAGAATTTTGGGCACTAACTACTGAAGTCAAAAACTGTGACTATAGACAATAACACATCTACTGAAATGATCAAACTCAACAGTCTTCATCAGAGAAAAATGAATAACTTGTGGTGAAACCTCTCTGGGGTAATTAGAGTATGGGGCTCGGGGGCTCTTGGGAATCTAAACTATCGTAAGGGACAATATTTTCTGTCAGATGAGTTTCAAGAAGAAATATTAGACTTTCAAGGAGAACTTTTTAAAATAGTGCAGAGCTGAGGTGTCTTAAATTTAGACCTCGGGCATTAGGAAGAGGCAATGGAGACCTTCTTTGAAAGACTACCAGGGCGTTACAGAGACACATAAGTGAGGCAGGCCAATCCCACCACAATCAAACTATCATACAAAATGAACCTGTAAAAAAAAGACAGATTAAAAGATATGTTACATCCCAAACAATAACATATGTAAGGAGAGCTCCAACTCTAAACTCACTAAACGCATTAATTTATGGTGGACCATTGGAGCTACTATGAGTCCGGACCAGAAGAGTAGAGAAAGTATTAGTGCCCCCATTTCAGGAGAGATTGTGCAGTAATCTGAACTCCTTTGGGATCAAAAACAATGTAATTTATGACGTGGGGTGAATCCATGAAACCAGGGCTCGAGCCATGCCAACACATCTCCTGCAGGCGTGAATAAATGTATATTACACCCATCAGCCATGCACAGCTTAGAGATATATCATGGCACAGGTGTAATGTTTTCTGTATAGGATATCACAATTCTGTTTGAAGTTAGTTGGTTTGAAAACTCAGGATAAAGGGAAACTCTGTTGTTATTATACAGAAATTCACACTTGGCCCTCACTGCACATTTAATGTTGTATCTCATAAAAGTGAAGTTTGGTCAGAAAGACTGGACCTGGTCTTGTAGGGACCATATGAGAACATTCAGCAGCACAGAAGGTGGATTCATCTAATAAGATATCAGGCACCTAGTAAGCCAACATCATCATTACCCTTCGCTTCCTCTAAGAGGTCCATCATAATTTTTCTTCAAGTGATTTTCTCACTCGTCAGCACATTCTACGTACGCTGACATTTGGCTTTGCAGTTTACAGATCTGGGCAGGTAACGGACAGAGTCTTTTAATCCCAGGGGGTAGGTGGATCCTCCAGGTTGTAAGTTCTACAGAAAATGTCTTTCACAATCACACAAAGTAATGTGAACATTTTTGGATGGAGGAGAATGTTGTGGTAGAGCGGCAAAATGGTGATCACACGATTGTGATATTGCCGGACTACACCACCGATAAAGCAGCCACAGCCGATGACTGAGAAGAATCTGTGACTTCTCTGTATTCAGTGGTTACTACTCACCTGGGTAGTCATATGTAGGAATCTCCTCTTTACACCGCTCATCACCCCTCACATATGTCTCTGTAGTATTAATATGGATCAGATCTTCACCCTGAAACAAATATTATAAAAGTCAAAGACAGATGGAGAAGTCACCTCTATGATCAGCTCTAATCCTGTCATCTCCACCGTTCTCATTACACAAATATAAAACATATAATACTGGTGGCTAAAACAAGACTGAATACAAGACCTTTACAGCCGTCTACACATCCTAGGAGACATCTCATGACATCTTCTCTGTATCTACCTGAGGAAAATTGGGATCTTCTTGTTTACAGTCCTGTGGAAGAAGAGGACGGGGACATCTCTCTGGTGTTGTCCTCTTACTGGATAGATCTGGAGGAAACACATACAGGGACTGAATTCATTCTTTACATACAGATAATTATAGGCCGTGTGTATTTAGTCCTGTCTATTACCTGGAGATGTGAGGGGCTGGGGAACCTCCATCATGACGTCCTTGTATAGATCTTTTTGTCTTTCTAAATACTCCCACTCCTCCATGGAGAAATAGACGGCGACATCCTGACATCTTATAGGAACCTGACACATACAATGATACCGTCATCCCCTCGATCCCTTCATAGCGTTACTGTATAATGTCCCAGCAGTGTCACCTCTCCAGTCAGCAGCTCAATCATCTTGTAGGTGAGTTCTAGGATCTTCTGGTCATTGATGTCCTCATGTATCAGGGGGTGAGATGGAGGCCCCATGATTAATCTCTGGTTATGGAGAGACACATTAATAAATCTCCCTCCAGACATTTCCAGAGTCCTCACCTCTCCAGTTCTGTCCATCTGTTATTCCCATAGATAAGAATGATGTAATGTGACGTCATCAGAATCTCTCACCTCTCCAGTAAGCCGGAAGAGGATCTCTAGGGTGAGGTGTAATATCCTCTCCGCCATCTTCTTTTTGTCTCTATCCATTCTTCTCTAGGAAAATTATATAGATAAATTGTTAGTATCTCATATTGTGGGAATCTGAGTGAATTGAAGATGAGTTGGTGTAAAATATATAAAATTCTGTGTAATAAAAAAATTAATAGCATTGTGATGCTGGTATAAAGCAATAATGTGGTAGAGCACTTCATACATGTTGAGGTCAGATAGAGATACCTATGTGTTATCAGTTGGGATTACGGAAGTTATAAAATAATTCAGATACCGTATTTTTCGGACTATAAGACGCACTGGACCATAAGACGCACCTAGGTTTTAAAGGAGGAAGATAGAAAAAAACAAATTAAGCAAAAAATGTGGTCATTATGCTCTGTTAAGTGGGAGGGGGTCTGCTGCTGACACTGTTATAGGGGTAATGTCCCCCAATTCTGTTAATATCCTCCATCCTGGTATATATGGCCCCCTTCTTCCTGTAATAAGTGGCCCCTATCCCCATCCTGGTATGCATAGCACCCCAATCCAAAATCCTGCCAAGCATAGCACCCTAATCCACCATCCTAGTATGCATGGCACCCCAATCCACCATCCTGGCATGCATGGCAGAGCGGCAGCAGGAGACGCGCTGAAGTTACAGTGTGCACGCTATTAAGGAGAATGAATGGTCATTGCTCACCACGCACACAGTCCTGGCGTGGGGAGCAGTGACTATTTCGGCACAGCAGATCACTGTGTGAGGGCGCATGTCAGGGACGCCATGTGCGGCTCACACAGTGAGAATCCTGTCGGCAGCAGAGCGGGATGCAGCGCTGGAGGAGAGAGGAGGGGAGTGTGATTGTTTATTTTTTGTGTGCAGCGTGATGGGGATCAGGGTGTGTCAAGCATACCAAGATGAGGGGGGAGGCTATACATACAGGGATGAAGGGTACCATACATACCAAGAAGAGGGATGAGGGGGACCATACTTATAGGGATGAAGGGTGCCATACATACCAGGAGCCACACTGCAGGCACAGTGTGCCGCTATTAAGGAAAATAAATATTCACTACTCCCCATGCCCATGGGCGTGGGGAGCAGTGAATATTCATTTTCTTTAGTAGCGGGCACAGTGTAGGCTGCAGCAGGCGGCTGCTGCATCCAGTGCCCTGCTTCTCTGCCGCTGTCGCTCCCCCCACATCCCCCACCACACACAGCCACAGTATTTATGTATGTTGGACTATAAGACGCACCCCCCACTTTCCTCCAAAATTTTTGAGGAATAAAGTGCGTCTTATAGTCCAAAAAATACGGTAATTTAATAATATAAAGAACGCAACAGTCTTTGTACAGCCAATAAAATATGTTAATGGTTTATTTATTTCCACGTTAAGTTCTGGAAAGAAAAGGTCCAACAAGCTCACCTGTAATAATACCAGCCTATAGCAGTGCCCATCTCCACCTCGCTAATGTCTGAGTCGAAGTCGAGGTCTGTACCCATTACTTATCCAGCCACGGGCCCATCCATCTGGTCTGTCAAGAGTCACTCTCATCAGTCCATAAAACCTTTGAAAAATCTGTCTTCAGATATTTCTTGGCCAAGTTTTTTCTTGAGTCTTGTTCAGTGGTGTTCGGTATTCAGCCTCGGCCTTGTCTCTGAGCACCGAACACCTTGTACTTCTGGGCATCCAGAGAGGCGGCAGTTCTGGAATATGACAGCTCAAGAGGATAATATCTTCCTGGTCGCTTCAAGTTTGAGTCTCCTGAAATCTTTAGCAGTTAATGCTATTCTTTTTTTTTCTTTTGTGACCCTGTAGACTTTTGAAGGTTGTGTGATCACACCCAATATCTGAGCAATTTAACCGCTTCGCGACGGCCCACTGTAGATAAACGTCGGCGCTTTCTGGGCTCTGTGCAGCGCCGACGTTTAAAAACGGTGGGTGGTCTCGCAGCGCTCAGGACCCCCAGGGTCCTGCAAGCGCTGCGATTCCGGTGCAGAGCATTAGCTCTGACAGGGAACATCATCGGGACCTGATTGGATCAGGTCCCAGTGATGTTAACCCTTTGCTGTCTTCTATATGTCGCGATCTATAGTGATCGCGGCATATAGAAGACAGCAGGAGGAGAGGGGGTCGTCCACTTACCTCTCCGACGGCCCCCTTATACCTTCCAGGACCTGGCGTTGCTATGGCAGCTGTAGGTCACATGACCACCTCCAGATCTGCCATATATGGTGTGCTGCCTGGCTCAGCCTGCAGCTGAAGCCTGGCAGAACACACTGACTGTGAAGCAGTCAGCAAAGATCTCATGTAATGTAATATATGTCTATTACATTACATGAGATTAGTGATCAGAAAAATAAAAATTAATGTCTCATACAGGGACTAAGTAAAAATGTAAAAAAAAAATGTTTTTAAACGGTTAAAAAAAAATCACAAAATAACTAAAAATAAATAAAAAATATTAAACCAATAAATCCGTATATTGATGCAAAACCAAAAAAAGTACACATATTTGGTATCGCCGCGTCCGAAACAACCCGATCTATAAAACTGTCACACTAATTAACTCCTTCTGTGCACACCGTAATAAAAATAAATAAAAAACGGAGCAAAAAAATATGCTTTTTCATCATATCGCCAAACAAAAAGTGGAAAAAAATGCGATCAAAAAGCAAAATGGAAATAAAAATGGTACCGCTGAAAACGTCTTCTTGTTCCGCAAAAAAAAAGCCGCCATACAGCTCCATCAGCCGAAAAATAAAAAAGTTATAGCGCTCAGAATAAAGCAATGCAAAAAAAATATTTTTTCTATAAAATTGTTTTATTGTGTAAAAGAGCCAAAACATAAAAAAAAGAGATTAGTTACTTACCGGTAACGGGATTTCTCGGAGACCATGACAGCACCACGAGAGAGGGAATCCGCCCACCAAGGACAGGAAACCTACAGGCTTAAAAGGGGGCGGCCCTCCCTCTCGCCTCACTTTGGATTACAGAGCATTGAGAGGACCGCCCGGTTAGTAGACATAGCAACATAATCATGAAACAAACAGTATATACATTTTCTTACAACATCAATGTGTGAGAATAAAGAATGAAAACAGATAAGAAGTGCTCCCAAAAAGGGGTGAAGGGAGGGAATATAAGGGTGCTGTCATGGTCTCCGAGAAATCCCGTTACCGGTAAGTAACTAATCTCTTTATCGGTCGACCATGACAGCACCACGAGAGAATTGCAGAGATGAAGATTCTAGGGAGGGACCACGGCTTGGAGCACCCTTCTCCCAAATGTGAGGTCAGACGAAGCACTCAGATCTAGTCTATAGTGCTTATAGAAGGTAGATGGAGAAGACCAGGTAGCTGCCTTACATATGTCCTCCATCGAGACGCCAGACCTCTCTGCCCATGTGGTTTCCACCGCCCGGGTAGAGTGAGCTTTCAGGCCACGCGGTGCTTCCTCTCCGCTGGATACATAGGCTAGCGTAATGGTCTCCCTAATCCATCTAGCTATGGTGGATCTAGAGACCTTAAGCCCCTTCCTAACCCCCTGATAGGAGATAAATAAGGAACTCTCTCTCCTAAAGGGCTGAGTGACAGCAAGGTACCTAACCACACACCCTCTCACATCTAAAGCATGGAAATCTGCTTCTATCTGATTACTAGGGTTCGGACAAAAAGAGGGTAATATTACTTCCTGAAGTCTATGAAACCGGGAAGCTACCTTAGGCAAGTATGCTGGATCTGCTCTAAGAATTATTCTGTCGTCCAGAACCTGGGCGAAGGGAGGGCCAGAGGACAGAGCCTGAATATCACCAATCCTCCTAGCAGATGTTAGGGCTACAAGAAGCGCTGTTTTGAGGGTAATAGATCTCAGGGATACAGAATCTATCGGTTCAAAGGGTGCCCCAGCTAACGCTTTCAGAACCAGGTTTAGGTCCCATGGAACGACATTAGTTTTGGTAACCGGCCTGGACCTACCTACTGCTTTTATAAAGCGGAAAATCCAATAGTTTTCTGCGAGGACACAGTTATAGAGGGCACCTAGTGCCGACACTTGGACCTTCAAGGTGCTCGTTGCTAACCCCAGCTCGAAGCCCCTTTGTAGGAACTCTAAAATCTTCCCAATTGGCGCTCCCTTATCCACTGAAGATTTAGAAAAAGATAAAAACTTGTTCCAAACTTTTGCATAAATTTTGGTAGTGACAGGCTTTCTACTACGTAATAAAGTAGATACTAGACTCTGGGAAAAACCTTTTAGTTCTAGCAGGGACCTCTCAAATTCCACGCCGTCAAGTGGAGGCCCGGAGCTCGCGGATGGAGCACTGGTCCCTGGCTGAGGAGATCTGGAACTTCGGGCAGGACCCAAGGGTCCGAGATGGACATGTTCCTCAGGCATGAGAACCAGGGTCTTTTGGGCCAAAAGGGGGCGATCAAGAGGACCCTTGCCTTGTCCTCTCTGATCTTTCTTAGCACCATAGGCAGAAGGTTTAACGGTGGGAAGGCATAGGCCAGACTGAAGTTCCAAGGGATTTGGAGAGCGTCTACTGTCAGGGGTCTTTCTCTCGGATCTAGGGACCAAAAAACCTTTGTCTTCCGGTTTTGCTTTGTGGCGAAGAGATCCACCACCGGAAGACTCCATTTCCGGACTAATAGGGAAAAAATGTCCTGTTTTAGTTCCCATTCGCCTTGCCTTAAAAAATGACGGCTTAAGAAGTCTGCCTTTGAATTTTCTTTCCCTTTGATGTGGAGGGCTGTTAAAGAGAGGAGATGGTGTTCCGAGATCTGAAAGAGATGATCCGCCACTCTCATTAGCGATCCAGCACGAGTACCCCCCTGATGGTTAATATAAGCTACTGCTATATTATTATCGGACAGGATCCTAATGTTCTTATTGTGAAGGAATGGTAAGAAATGATTAACAGCCCTATCAACTGCCAGTAGTTCCCTAGTATTAGAGGAAAGAGCTCTCTCAGCATCCGACCAGAACCCCTGGGCAATCATATCCCCCAAGTGAGCTCCCCATCCATGTAGACTTGCGTCAGTTGTAATTATTTCAGATATTCTGACCACCCAGGGAACTCCTCGAGACAAGCTTTCTAAATTCACCCACCACTGTAGAGAGTCAATAGACCGGGGAGATAGGAACATAAGTCTCTCCAAGTGCCCATGTAACGAGACCTCATTCTGTAGGACGTCCCACTGTAAAACTCTGGAGTGGTATTGTGCCCACATTACCCCCGGCAGTCAAGATATCAGGGTACCAAGTAAGGACATTGCAGCCCTAAGGGACATGACCGGGTTTGCAAGAGCTCCTTCCACCAGCCTTATGACCTTCTGTTTTTTGGCTTCTGGAAGGAAACACATCTGGAGGTCTTAGTCTAGCATGATACCTAGGAACTGCTGTACTCTCGAAGGGACTACCCTGGATTTCTCCAGATTTAGGATCCAGCCCAGGCCTTCCAGAATAGAGGAGACCAATTTAAGATGGGAGACACATTGAGAGGCTGAGTCTCCAATGATCAAAAAATCATCTAAGTAAGGGATAATTAACACATTATGTTCCCGTACATGAGCCATCACCTCCGCTATCACCTTCGTAAATATTCTAGGGGCTATAGCGAGACCGAATGGCAAGGCCGCAAATTGGAAATGTCTGATTTCATCCCCTATGACCAAGGCCACTCTAAGGTATTTTTGGAAGCTGAGGCGAGAGGGAGGGCCGCCCCCTTTTAAGCCTGTAGGTTTCCTGTCCTTGGTGGGCGGATTCCCTCTCTCGTGGTGCTGTCATGGTCGACCGATAAATATACAGTAAGTGTAGTATCCCTGTAAACGTACTGACCCGAAGAATAACGCTGCCTGATCACTTTTACCACACGCAGAACGGCATAAAAAAAAACCTCAAAAAACAATTCCTGAATTGTTGGTTTTTGTTAATTTTACCTCCCAAAAAACGGAATAGAAAGCGATCAAAAAATGTCACGTACCCAAAAATGGTACCAATAAAAATGTCAACTCGTCCCGCAAAAAACAAGCTGTCACATGACTCTGTTGGACGAAATATGGAAAAATTATAGCTCTCAAAATATGGCGATGCAAAAACTAGATTTTGCAAAAAAAAGCGTCTCTTAGTGTGTGACAGCTGTCAGTCATAAAAACACGATATAAATCTGGTATCTCTGTAATCGCACCGACCCGAAGAATAAAGTAATCTCATCACTTATACCGCACAGGGAACGGCGTAAAAAATAAATAAAACCAATTCTTCACCAGCTACAGATTTGTTTATTATGTCTCCCAAAGATCGCAGTAAGGCTCTGCTCACATTTATCCTGCGCACTGCGCTGAGCACTTACACCAGAGTTTCCGTGTAAATCTCTGAAATACGTGATTCAGACGGAAGCCATGACGGAAGATTCCCTGTAATGAGGCAGATATAGGCCACTGTGGATGCCGTCCGGCCTGTGATCCCACGGTGTCATTTGTTTTAGGCGTGCATAAAAGTGCGGTTGGCCACAGTTTTGTGCACTTCAGAAAAAAAGGACACCGCTAAACAGGGGCCAGAAGGAGTCCAGAGTAACTCTGCTGCCTCATTACAGTGAATGGATCCCGCAGGGGTTTCATCTGAATTACATCACTTGGAAATTTAGATGGAAACCCCAATGTAAGTGCTCAGCCTAGAGCGCCGGATAAATGTTGCGTAAAATGTTCCCAATAAAAGCTTCAACTCAGTCCTCAAAAAAAGCTAGTCCCCACTCAGGTCCGTCATTTGTTAAAAATATAAGGGACTTCCAAGTTACTGGTAGCAGAAAGGCTCTGGAAAAGCTAAATGGCCCTTGCCCCCCAAAAGAAATTCAGAAAATTTTGTGCTCCCAAATCCAAATGCCTATTCTACAATAATTTGTTCTCCAATTGTCAAATAGCGCTCCGTCCCCCCCAGATCTCACCGTATGGCTGAGCGGTACGATACAGCCACATATGGGGTATTGCCACTATTAGAAGAAATTGTGTGACACATTTCGGCACCATTTTTACCCATTGCCCGGTGTGAAAATGTAAAATCTGAGGGTAAAACATTTTTTTGTGGTAAAAATATAATTATGCTTTTTTCACTGCCCAGTGGTATAAATTAAAAAATTAAAAAATACTCACTACTTCCCTAGATGAATTCCTTGAGAGGTGTAGTTTACAAAATGCGGTCACTTGTGGGGGTTTCTGCTGTTTCGGCATGTCAGCGACTCTTCAAATGTGACATGGTGTCTGCTGCCTATCCCAGCCAACATAGCGCTCCTTTCTCTTCCGAACCCTGCCGTACACCAAAGCAGTGGTTTTCCCCCACATATGGGGTATCGGCGTACTCAGGAGAAATTGCACAACAAATTTCATGGTGCAATTTATCCTGTTACACTTATGATAATGCAAAATTAGGGAATGAAAAACATTTTTTATGGGAAAAATGTGAAAATTTTATTTTTACGGCTCAATATTATAAACTTCTGTGAAGCAGCTGGGGGTGCAAGGTGCTCACCACACATCTAGATAAGTTCCCTAAGGGGTCTAGTTTCCAAAATGGTGGCACTTGTGGGGGGTTTCCACTGTTTAGGCACATTAGGGGCTCCCCAAATGCGACATGGCATCTGCTAATTATTCAAACAAATTTTACATTCAAAAAGTCAAATGGCGCTCCTTCCCTTTCAAACCCTGCCGTGCGCCCAAACAGTGGTTTGCCTCCACATATGGGGTATTGGCGTGTTCAGGAGAAATTGCACAACAAATTTCATGGTGCAATTTATCCTATTACCCTTATGATAATGCAAAGTTAAAGGGATGAAAAACGTTTTTGTGGGAAAAATGTGAACATTTTATTTTTACAGCTCATTATTATAAACTTCTGTGAAGCACCTTGGGGTTCAAGGTGCTCACCACACATCTAGATAAGTTCCCTAAGGGGTCTAGTTTCCAAAATGGTGTCACTTGTGGGGGGTTTCCACTGTTTAGGCACATCAGGGGCTCCCCAAATGCAACATGGCGTCCGCTAATTATTCAAACAAATTTTACATTCAAAAAGTCAAATGGCGCTCCTTCCCTTTCAAACCCTGCCGTGCGCCCAAACAGTGGTTTGCCTCCACATATGGGGTATCAACGCGTTCAGGAGAAATTGCACAACAAATTTCATGGTGCAATTTATGCTATTACCCTTATGATAATGCAAAATTAAGGGATGAAAAATGTTTTTGTGGGAAAAATGTGAAAATTTTATTTTTACAGCTCAATATTATAAACTTCTGTGAAGTACCTTGGGGTTCAAGGTGCTCACCACACATCTAGATAAGTTCCCTAAGGGGTCTAGTTTCCAAAATGGTGTCACTTGTGGGGGGTTTCCACTGTTTAGGCACATCAGGGGCTCTCCAAACGCAACATGGCGTCTGCTAATTATTCAAACAAATTTTACATTCAAAAAGTCTAATGGCGCTCCTTCCCTTCCGAACCCTGCAGTGCGCCCAAACAGTGGTTTTCCCTCACATATGGGGTATCAGCGCGCTCAAGAGAAATTGCACAAAAAAAATTTGCGGTCCATTTTTTCCTGTTACCCCTGTGAAAATAAAAAAAATTGGGTCTAAAGTAACATTTTTGTGAAAAAAGTTAAATGTTAATTTTTTTCTTCCACATTCCAAAATTTCCTCTGAAGCACCTGAAGGTTTAATAAAGTTCTTGAATGTGGTTTTGAGCACCTTGAGGGGTGCAGTTTTTAGAATGGTGTCACTTTTGGGTATTTTCTGTCATAAAGACCCCTCAAAGTGACTTCAAGTATGATGTGGTCCCTAAAAAAATGTTTTTGCAAATTTTGTTGGAAAAATGAGAAATCACTGGTCAACTTTTAACCCTTATAGCTCCCTGACAAAAAAAAATTTTGGTTCCAAAATTGTGCTAATGTAAAGTAGACATGGGGGAAATGTTATTTATTAACTATTTTGTGTGACATATCTCTCTGATTTAAGGGCATGAAAATTAAAAGTTTGAAAATTGCAAAATTTTCTAAATTTTCGCCAAATTTCCGATTTTTTCACAAATAAACGCAAGTGATATCGAAGAAATTTTACCACTATCATGAAGTACAATATGTCACGAAAAAACATTCTCAGAATCAGGGGGATCCGTTGAAGCGTTCCAGAGTAATTACTTCATAAAGTGACAGTGGTCAGAATTGAAAAAATTGGCCCGGTCACGAAGGCAAAAACAGGCTCTGGTGCGAAGTGGTTAAGGAGTGCTGCATCCCTCTGTAAGACTTTTAACCATTTTTGAGATTTTATAATCAGTTAAAACTCTTTTTGGCCCATTTTGCCTGAGGAAAAGAAGCTGCCTAATAATTCTACACAACACCTGGTCTACTTCATCCAATAAACAAATGTTTATATAGCTTGCATTTGGAAAATCTGCATAAAAATGACGTTATGGTCAAAATATTCACTTGCCTAATAATTGCGCAGACAGTGTATGTTTCAAAGTGATCAAGAAAACTATTTTTTATTCTCCACTGCTATAAGCTATGGGTGCAATGTTCAGGAATCATCCCTCAATCCATAGAACGTGGACTCCACATCTCACCCCTGACAAAGCCAAAAAGTGAAAATAGTTGGGTAATATTCTGAAGCTTGTCTCCATTGTCATTATATGTTATAAGCAAGTTTAAATATCTCAGTTCTTTCAATGTGTCTTAGGGGTGCACTGTTTTATATGGTAATACATAAAGAAACACTGGTATGGTGGCACCTAGGAGGGTGCAGTGCATGCTCAGGTGTTAAGTTCTGGTGTTACAAAAAATAAATGATTACAACCATATCCTGTAGATTACAGCAAAAGAGAAAAACGACCCTATTAGTGGTGTGGGGCACTAAAACTATGGGGGTAACAAATATGAGGATCATTACTGTATATGGCACTGAGAGGGGGGCTATTACTTTATAGGGCACTATAGATGGTTATAGCACTATGTGGAAGTGGAGAAAAATTCGGGCAGGACAAGGAGAGTACTGAAAAATATATATATAAAAACGACAAAATATAAAAAAACACAAACAATAATTTAGTTTATATCACCCCCGCCAAGTAAATAGCAAAATGTAATACATTGAAAACATTATTCGGTATTGCCATGCACGTAACTGCCTGAATTAATACAATTTTGAAATATTTTTTCCCATGTGGTATAAATTCAAAACACTAGGAAAAATGGTTTTGATCACCACAATTCCACATTAAAATGTAATAAAAAGCTATTAAAATGTCATATTTCCTCCAAAATTGTATCAACAAAAACGAAGAAAACAAGAAATAATTATTGAAACCGGTCCATCGATGGAAGAATGAAAATAGTTACGGGTCTCAGAAAATGGCGACATGAAAAAATTGTTAAAATACTAAATTTTCAGCCCAGGTGACATCATAACTATAGCGCATTAGACCGCTGCAGTCAACCACTGATCTCAGAACTGATGCCAATTTATTCAGTATGAACCGTTGAGCTCAGTGACTGGCTGCGGTTGTCACACACGCTAAAGACATGACATCACCACTGCAGCCTATAAAGAAGACCCGAGCAGCAGCAGAGCCGGCACAGGAGCAGGGGAAGGTGAGTAATGCTGATTGTAGTATTTGTTACACAGGCTCGTAGATTGTGTTCAGAACACTAAAAGTGGAAACCTCTTCTCTACTGGTACAGGGCACATTGTGGTGTTCAAAGTTGTAATGAGCCCTAGTCTGAGGACACAGGAATAATGATGAGATGGCCTGAGAGCAGAGAGGAACGCTGAGGAGAAGGTCTGAGGGAAGAGAGGAACGCTGAGAAGGCAGCCTGATTGCAGAGAGGAATGCCAATAAGATGGCCTGACGTCAAAGAGGAATGGTGAGGAGATGTCTTGAGGGTACAGAAGAGAGCTGAGGAGACAGCCTGAGGGTAGAAAGGAGGGCTGAGAAGACAGCCTGAAAGTGGAGAGGAATGTTGAGGGGATGGCCTGAGGTTAGATATGAGCACTAAGGAGGCAGCTAGAGAGCAGAGAAGAAAGGAGATGGCCCAAATACAGAGAGGAGCGCTGAGGAGACAGCCTGAGAGCAGAGAGGTGCACTGAAGAGACAACCTGAGGGTAGAAAGGAGCACTGGGGAGACAGCCTGAGCATAGAGCTGAGGAGACAGCATGAGTGTAGAGAGTAGCGCTGAAGAGACAGCCTGAGCGTAGAGAGGAGTGCGAAGGAGGCAGCCTGAGAGAAGACAGGGACACTGAGGAGACAGCTTATTTAGAGAGAAGAGCTGAGGAGACTACCTGGGAGCATAGAAAAGTGATGAGGGGACAGACTTAGGGCAGAGGGGATCACTGAAGAGATGGCCTGAGAGCAGAGAAAAGCACTGAGGGGATTGCCTGAGGATAGAGGATCGCCGGGGAGTTTCAAAGAGGAGCAATGACGAGATGGCCTGAGAGGAGACAGGAGCGCTGAGGAGACAACCTGGGAGCAGAGGGAAGCACTGAGGAGACGGCCTGAGAGCAGAGAGGATCACTGAGGAGATGGCCCGAGAGCAGACAGGAGCGCTAAGAGATGGCCTGAGAGCAGACAGGAGCGCTGAAGAGATGGCCTGAGAGCAGAGAGGATCGCTGAGGAGATGGCCTGAGAGCAGTGCTGAAGAGATGGAGTGACAGCAGAGAGGAGAACTGAGGAGATGGCCTGAGAGCAGTGCTGAAAAGATGGAGTGACAGCAGAGAGGAGAACTGAGGAGATGGCCTGAGAGTAAAGAGGAGCGCTGAGGAGATGGCCTGAGAGTAAAGAGGAGCGCTGAGGAGATGGCCTGAGAGCAGAGAGGAGAACTGAGGAGATGGCCTGAGAGTAAAGAGGAGCGCTGAGAAGATGGCCTGAGAGTAAAGAAGAGAGCTGAGGAGATGGGGTGAAAGCAGAAAGGAGCGCTGAGAAGATGGCCTGAGAGCAGAGAGGAGCGCTTAGATGACCTGAGAGCAGAGAGGAGCGCTTAGATGGCCTGAGAGCAGAGAGGAGCGCTGAGGAGATGACCTGAGAGCAGAAAGGAGCACTGAGGAGATGGCCTGAGAGCAGAGAGGAGCCCAAGGAGATGGCCTGATAGCAGAGAGGAACATGGAGGAGATGGCCTGAGTGCAGAGAGGAGCCCAAGGAGATGGCCTGATAGCAGAGAGGAACATGGAGGAGATGGCCTCAGTGCTGAGGAGATGGGCTGAGAGTAAAGAGGAGCGTTGAGGAGACCAACAAGAAAATGCAGAGGAGATGGTCTGAGGATAGAGAGGAACACCGAGGAGACGGCCTGAGAGTGGATTTATAAGAACAACAACAACTTAGGTGAGAAATATGATAGGAATCTTGACAGAAAGTTGACGGAGCTCATTATAGTCAGTGGTGACAGTCGAACTCCACTCCTGGGCATCTAATGGTGAATCCATCTCCAGTCTGTTTTCCATTGCTCTATTCCTACAAAGTAACAGAACAACGGACGGATTTAGCAGTAAACACAGCCTTAGTCTGGGGTCCCACTAGCGTATGGCATCCGTTGCGAGAGCATCGGATGTGATATGCTAATGACATTCGGCTCCTGCTCTGCGGCGAGCGGGAGCCGAATGTCAGTGCTCCATGCTGCGATCCTCTCTCATGAAGAGGATCACGGCATAGCTGCGGAGGGGACGTAGAAATCAATTTCTCCATCTCCTCTGCTGCTGGCATCGGTGGGTATCGCACTGCACTCGGGTGTTATCCGAGTGCAGTGCGATGTTTCACACGCACCCATAGATTATATGGGTGCGTGTGATCCGATTCCAGCACGCAATCGCAGTATGCTGAGATTGTTTTCCAGCCCAATCGCAATCTGATCGGTGCTGTAAAAAAAAACGCAACTGAGCACAGAAACATGGGATTAAATTGGTCCGAATGCAATCTGATTTTTTATCGGATTGCATTCGACCAATTTAATTGCAAGTGAGAGTGAGGCCTTAAAGGGGTTGTCCATTTACTTTATGTTTTCAAGGTAGAATCAAATGGTAATGGGTGGTGTTAGGGGTTAGAGGAATGGTTATGGACGTGACCTAAGATGTCATGATGTACAATCTATCCCTCTTTATCTTCTCTAACAGTTGGGAGGTCACACAAATGTAGAAATCTAATTTAATTAATGCAATTGCAATGTGTGAATAAAGTCTATAGAGGGTGTGAGCCCCAATGGGGACTGTGATAGTAATGTGTGTACAGCGCTGCGGAGTATGGTGGCTATATAGAGAATAATGGGGAATCTCCACATACCTCCACCTGCAGAGCCGCCACCACATATATGGCTGCTCTGTGCGCACAGGACCTGTGATGAGGTCACAGGAGGGGAGGAGTCAGGGGTCACATGATCAGGGGCCTCAGTGGATGCAGGACTCCACTGTACCCGGCAGGATGGAGCGTGTACAAGTGTTTAGTGTGTGGTGAGCGTCTCTATTAGGTTATAGGCCAGACACTATATACCACACTTATCTGTGTGACTGGCGCCCTATATCGGCCTTATCCATGCACACTTATAATACTGCGCAGCCGCCCCTCCATGAACCGACGGTGTGAGTGGTTGTTTCATCTATTTTGCACCTGTGCTGCCTCCGCCTTTATCATGGGGACTGTTGTGTCCTGCAGTGTATTTGATATTGTGTCTGTCACGATTCCTCCGCTCAATGTGTCTTGGACGCAGTGACAGCTCAGTCATCTAATCTAGTGCAGGGACGTGCTGAGCTGTCAGTACTTTGATTGACAGCTCAGCCGTCCAATCTGAGATTGGGAGATGCTGAGTTTCCTTCAGGTGTGTAAAGTGTTCCCTGTTCCTAGTGATTAACCTGCTACTTACCTGAGCTGTCAGTCTCAGATAGCTGCCAGTTGTAGCTTTCAGCTCAATGTGGTCTGTTCCCTCTGTGCTTTGTGCTCTGAATTTAGACATTCTGGTATTCTGTTGCCAGACCCTGGCTTTCCCTATTGACTACCCGTTTGTATTACCCTTTTTGCCTTGACACACGCTGACCTTGGAATTCTGACTCTGGACTGTGACCTGACTAGGAAGATTTATGGTGGGCGCTGTCATGCTGAAGACAAGGATGAGAAAGGGTAGAAAAACAAAAAACATATTAAAAGATAGCAATGTGTTTCAAAATCGATCTGATATCTTCCTCGGGTCATCATAAAGCTTTTTTTTCCTCATTTTTTTGCCTCCTTCTGTCAACTTGAACAGTGGAGAAGCAGTCTATAAGAGGAATACCATTGTGCTACTTCTCTTTGCACAGTTGTGCCTGACCGTCTCAACTCCACCAGGTGGGAAGATTCCATTGACCCTTCCCTGTTTCTTATCACCAGGACTTCACCATGGAGCTACATAAACTTCTATGAAGTCGTCATGCTCAGGTCAGGAGAGACCCACGGCCAGTCCATACATTACACAGACGTCTAAATGAACCTTTAGTATTATTGAGCACAATAACTTTGGAGGGGAACAAAGTTGAGCATTATTATGGTCTATGGCAATTGGGGGTGGCGGGTGTATTACTATTACCGCAGGGCTTGCCTGAGCAAGGGGGCATCTGCCTGTTGGCTACCTCACAAGTGCTGACTCTCTGTGTGGTTACATATACTGTAAGCCTGTCTATATGTGGGTGTATGTATGGATAAGGTCTGCATATATGTATGATTATATATATATATATATATATATATATATATATATATATATATACACTGCTCAAAAAAATAAAGGGAACACTTAAACAACAGAATATAACTCCAAGTAAATCAAACTTCTGTGAAATCAAACTGTCCACTTAGGAAGCAACACCGATTGACAATCAATTTCACATGCTGATGTGCAAATGGAATAGACAATAGATGGAAATTATTGGCAATTATCAAGACACCCTCAATAAAGGAGTGGTTCAGCAGGTGGGGACCACAGACCACATCTCAGTACCAATGCTTTCTGGCTGATGTTTTGGTCACTTTTGAATGTTGATTGTGCTTTCACACTCTTGGTAGCATAAGACGGACTCTACAACCCACAGAAGTTGCTCAGGTAGTGCGCTCATCCAGGATGGCACATCAATGTGAGCTGCGGCAAGAAGGTTTGCTGTGTCTGTCAGCGTAGTGTCCAGAGCCTGGAGGCGCTACCAGGAGACAGGCCAGTACACCAGGAGACATGGAGGGGGCTGTAGGAGGGCAACAACCCAGCAGCAGGAACGCTACCTCCGCCTTTGTGCAAGGAGAAACAGGAGGAACACTGCCAGAGCCCTGCAAAATGACCTCCAGCAGGCCACAAATGTGCATGTGTCTGCACAAACGGTTAGAAACCGACTCCATGAGGGTGGTATGAGGGCCCGACGTCCACAGATGGGGGTTGTGGTCACAGCCCAACACTGTGCAGGACGCTTGGCATTTGCCACAGAACACCAGGATTGGCAAAGTCGCCACTGGCGCCCTGTGCTCTTCACAGATCAAAGAGGGCTCACACTGAGCACATGTGAGAGACGTGACAGAGTCTGGAGACACCGTGGAGAGCGATCTGCTGCCTGCAACATCCTTCAGCATGATCGGTTTGGCAGTGGGTCAGTAATGGGGTAGAGTGGCATTTCTTTGGAGGGCCACACAGCCCTCCATGTGCTCGCCAGAGGTAGCCTGACTGCATTAGGTACCGAGATGAGATCCTCAGACCCCTTGTGAGACCATATGCTGGTGCGGTTGGCCCTGGGTTCATCCTAATGCAGGACAATGCCAGACCTCATGTGGCTGGAGTGTGTCAGCACTTCCTACAAGATGAAGGCATTGAAGCTATGGACTGGCCCGCCCGTTCCCCAGACCTGAATCCAATGGAGCACATCTTGGACATCATGTCTCGCTTCATCCACCAACGTCATGTTGCACCACAGACTGTCCAGGAGTTGGCGGATGCTTTAGTCCAGGTCTGGGAGGAGATCCCACAGGAGACCATCCGCAACCTCATCAGGAGCATGCCCAGGCGTTGTAGGGAGGTCATACAGGCACGTGGAGGCCACACACAATACTCAGCCTCATCAGGAGCATGCCCAGGCGTTGTAGGGAGGTCATACAGGCACGTGGAGGCCACACACAATACTGAACCTCATTTTGACTTGTTTTAAGGACATTACATCAAAGTTGGATCAGCCTGTAGTGTGTTTTTCCACTTTAATTTTGGGGGTGGCTCCAAATCCAGGCCTCCATTAGTTAATAAATTTGATTTCCATTGATGATTTTTGTGTGATTTTGTTGTCAGAACATTCAACTTTGTACAGAACAAAGTATTCAATGAGAATATTTCATTCATTCAGATCTAGGATGTGTTATTTCAGTGTTCCCTTTATTTTTTTGAGCAGTGTATGATAAGGTCTGCACATACAGTATATGTGCGTTTTATATATTTATGTCTACTACAAAAAAAGGATACAACTTTGTCAATTACGTGCTGTTTATATGGAATATTTTTTTAAAGGAAAAAACCAATGATGTGGATATACGTATTGTGTCTTATGATGTAAGAAAATGCAGGTTATGCAGACATGATGTTTTCAGGTTTGTCATTAAACTCATCTCCTCTCGATCATGTCAGGTTCCCCAAGCTTCCCAAATTATCCCCATTATGATTCAGAGACTTATGTACACATAACCTACCAGTTTTTTTAGGAGAATTAAATAAACAATTGGTGTGTGGGGACTTTACTATATGATCGTCGTGTAATGTTCACTATTGATATAATCCCAGTGCTGCTTGAATGCAGCACAATCATGAGAACAGCAGTTTCCAAGCCACATGCTTTGTATTCTATCATTGTTGTTGTATCAATATACACACGTGGTCAAAATTGTTGGTACCCCTCGTTTAATGAAAGAAAAACCCACAACGGTCACAGAAATAACTTGAATCTGACAAAAGTAATAATAAATTAAAAATCTTTGAAAACTAACAAATGAAAGTCAGACATTGCTTTTCAACCCTGCTTCCACAGAATTAAAAAAAAAATTAAACTCATGAAATAGGCCTGGACAGAAATGATGGTACCCCTGAAAATAATGTGACAAAAGGGACATGTTAAATCAAGTTGTGTCCACTAATTATCATCACAGGTGTCTACAATCTTGTAATCAGTCAGTGGGCCTGTATATAGGGCTACAGATACTCACTGTGCTGTTTGGTGACATGGTGTGTACCACACTCAACATGGACCAGAGGAAGCAAAGGAAAGAGTTGTCTCAGGAGATTAGAAAGAAAATTATAGACAAGCATGTTAAAGGTAAAGGTTATAAGACCATCTCCAAGCAGCTTGATGTTCCTGTGACTGGAGTTGCACATATTATTTAGAAATTTAAGATCCATGGGACTGTAGCCAACCTCCCTGGACGTGGCCCCAGGAGGAAAATTTATGACAAATCAAAGAGACGGATATAATACGAATGGTAACAAAAGAGCCCAGGAAAACTTTTAAAGAGATTAAAGGTGAACTTCAAGCTCAAGGAACCTACAGATCACTACAGATCACTACAGAACCTACAGATCAGACCTACAGATCACTACCCATTCCTGCTAATACATGTGGGGACAAATGACACCGCAAGAAAGGACCTGGAAACCATCTGCAGTAACTTTGAAGACTTAGGCAAGAAAGTGAAAGAATTGGGAGCGCAGGTGGTCTTCTCATCCATCCTCCCAGTGGATGACCATGGAACAATGAGGTGGAATAAGATTCTACAGGTGAACAACTGGCTACGTCGATGGTGCCGTCAGCAAGGATTTGGATTTCTGGATCACGGAATGAATTACCTATACGATGGACTACTTGCTAGAGATGGGGTGCACCTTATGAAGACTGGAAAACATGTATTTGGAAGTCGCCTTGCTACACTCATCAGGAGAGCTTTAAACTAGAACAATGTGGGAAGGGAAGCAAAAGTCCAGAAAAAGCCATACAGCTGACAAATACTATTGAGATCTCTGCTACTGGAAGTGGAAAGAAAGAACAAAGACAAAAAAATCTAAATAAAAATATGAGAGGAAGAGAAACCAATCACAAACTAAAATGTTTTTATACAAATGCACAAAGCATGGGCAACAAACAAGGAGAATTGGAACTACTAATGCAGGAAAAGAAATATGATGTCATTGGAATCACTGAAACTTGGTGGGACGATACACATGATTGGAATAAAAGGCTAAAAGGATACAACTTATTTGCAAGAAACAGACTTGATAAACGAGGAGGAGGTGTTGCATTGTATGTTAGAAAAGCGTATATCTGCACAGAGATTGAAGCTTCAGAGACTGGGAGTTCTGTGGAAACTGTTTGGGTAAGAATACAAGGAGAGAACAACGGAAAGGACACCATTGTAGGCATTTACTACAGGCCACCTGGGCAAGCTGAAGATATGGATGAACTCTTTATGTATCAAATGACCAAGTTCTCCAAAAAATATGACGTAGTGGTCATGGGAGATTTCAACTATCCAGATATTTGTTGGGAATCTCTCTCAAGTAAAACTAACAGGTCAAGCAAATTCTTATCCTCTCTTGCTGACAACTTTATCTTCCAAAAGGTAGGGGAGAAAACAAGGGGATCTGCTACTTTGGATCTAATCCTTATAAACAGGGACGAAATGGTTGAGGAGGTAAAGGTGGCTGGGACCCTAGGAGGCAGCGATCATGCTATTATAGAATTTTGGATAACTAGAGGAGGAAGACATGTGAAGACTCAAACTTCAAGGTTAGATTTTAGAAAGGCAGATTTTAAGAGACTCAGAAAGAGAATAGGAGGGATCCAATGGCTGGATGTCCTTAAGGACAAAAATGTCCAGGAAGGATGGGAAATTTTTAAAAATGAGATTCTCAAAGCACAAATCGTTAACAATCCCGAAAAGTAGGAAGAATGGGAAGCATTTAAGGAAACCAGGATGGATGAACACAGAACTTAAACACATGCTAAAAAGAAAGAAAGAAATGTTTATTAAATGGAAAGAGGGAGGCATATCTAAAGAAGATTATAATGCAGTCTGCAGATCCTGCAGGGCACGTATCAGGTTAGCTAAAGCTGACAATGAATTAAGGCTTGCAAGAGATGTCAAAAGCAATAAAAAAGGATTTTGGGGGTATGTCAAAAGTAAAAGAAAAGTCAAAGATGCTATAGGATTTTTACAGAATGAAAATGGAGAAATGGTAAGAGAGGATGTTGAGAAGGCCGAACTTTTTAATTCCTATTTTGCATCTGTTTTCTCTCAGAAAGAAAATGTAACATCAACTGATCTTCACTGTCCTTTTAAAGGAATAGAAGAATCCAAGTTATCTGTAAACAGAAAGATTGTGAGGGAATATTTAGCTAACATAAATGAGTTCAAGTCTCCAGGTTCAGATGAATTACACCCCAGAGTACTGAAGGAGATCGTAGAAGAAATTTTAGAACCACTCTCCATAATCTTTGAAAATTCTTGGAGAACAGGAGAAGTCCCAGAAGACTGGAGAAGAGCAAATGTTGTTCCTATCTTCAAAAAGGGGAAGAAGGTGGACCCAGGGAACTATAGGCCGGTGAGTCTGACTTCTATACCAGGAAAGATCTTTGAACAAATTATTAAACAACATGTATGTAAGTGACGCGCCTCCTGGGCCTGTGCTGCTGCTGCTGTGCAGGGGGAATACCCGGAGCCGGATCGCTGGGGGTTGTAGTTCTCCGTGGCGGTGACCCGGTCCGTGCCCAGGGTGGTCAAACCAGTGGCAGTCTAAATGTTGTAATAAGTGTCCGACTACGCCACCCGTGGATTGCGGTCAGTGGGGACCGCCGCTGCGCTGCCGACCGCTGAGGCTGATGTTGGTTGCGCAGCCGAATATGGGATAACTCCCCACGGGAGGAGTATTGCCTCAGGGCAGCTAATGTGAGAGATGATGGGAGTGATGGTGAGTGTCCCAGTACTAATGGTGCTGGAGCGGCAAGGAATCACAGAGACGTGAGGTGCAGTTCAGGGTCTTTACTGATGGTACAAGGCAGACCCTCCCGGGAGTACTGACTAGTATAAGGGGCCTGGTCAGTCTGCGAGCAAGCAGGCGTTCCCCTGGCCAGGTGGAGTTGTAGGCCTCCCTGTTAATCTTCACTCTTCCTGGCTACCTTGCTGTCAGCGGTTACAAGTAGCCCACGTCCCTGAGTATACCGTGTGGTGCTCACCCGTATGGCTGGTGACTTGGGGCCTTCTGTTAGCCTCCGCTCCTGGATGGCGGCACTGGTCCCTTCTCTGTGACTGAGCCTCCGGGCTTCTATGGCCAGAGGACCTGGAATCCCCTGCCGGCTGGTTTCTGCTGCTGGGTGTAGATCAGTCCCCACAGCCTCGGACTCCTGTGTCCGGTTTTAGTGTCTTCGTCCAGGGCGAGCTCTGCTCAGCTCCAGCCCCTGGACTTCAGCTACTGCTCCTACAGAGCTCCTGTTCTTGCTTTCCCTGTGTCTGGAACTGTATGCAGCTCCACTCTGACTCTGACTACTCTGCTTGTTCTGCAGGCTCTGTCTCTGTCTGCTCTAATCCCGCCCCAGACCCAGTTTAAAAGGGCAGATTCCTCCCCTCCCAGGTCTGGGCGGACCGTGTTGCATGTTTAGGGATCCTGACCAGAGAAACCTCCCACTTGCTCTCAGACATAATATCTCAATTACTGTGGCAACCAGACCCCTGGGGTGTCACATTCCCCCCTAGTAAATTTTAGTACTCCGGGACTAAACACATTTTTAAAGAAACATAAATACAAGGTATAACAATAACAAGACAACATATTTACAAGAAGCTTTAGTCTGTAGAGGTCACGGCGTTTCCGTGACCGGGTGTCCATATCACCCTAGGTGAAGTTTATGAAACAAAGGGGGTGTCCATGTCACCCAACAAGGCGAAGTCTTGGCACAGAATAGGGGACCTGTCCAAAGCAAACCCCTTGCGTTGTCCTTGGGCGTGGCTGCAAGGGTAGACTAACTACTTTGGGCCGCAAGGAGGCCACGCCAGACAGGTTTTCTCTTCCGCGGCCGTCTTCGCAAGAGGCACCAAGGTGCAACTATCTACAAAACTGTTCCGGTTATCCAGCGTCCATAACCTGTTAGTCCAAATAAATCTGCAGGGTAACTGAGAAACATAATTAGTAACAGGCAACAAACATAAACCATAAACATTTTTCAATAAACAGTCAACTTTACAGTGCACTGGTTTAGATTCTCCAGCGAGCGGGCATCTGACCTCTAGTGACTCTAGTGGACCTACGGAGCTCACTAACTGGTTCTGCACTACAGGGTGTAGGAGGTGTTATGGGCAAGCTGGGCAGCTTTCTGCGCACTCTTTGGCTCACTAGGGGCACGGCAGGCTCACTACTAGCAGAGGGTTGATCCTCCTGGACTGCTGGTGTGGATTCTTCTGCCTCTTGGGCCAGCTGCTCTTCCAGCTCTACCGGTTCCTCTGTAGGCACTTGCGGGGCTGGCTGGAGAAAGGTGAGGACGGGTACTACGACAGCGCCGTTTACTTGTGTCCAAGACCGGGGGAAGTCTCCGAGTACGGTACTGATCATTTCTTCCTTTTCCTCTGCGGGTTGAGGGTTTTCTTGATCTTCTTCAGGGCTTTGCAGCTGCTCGGGACACTTCTTCAGGTGGTCTCTGGAGACAATGGCTGTGGTTTCTCCTCCATCCTTACTGATTACGCAGATTTTTGGGTTCTCATGGCTTGATGGCAGTACGGTGTACGGGTCCTTCTCCCACTGGTCGTCCAACTTGTGGAGCCGCCTCTTCCTCTTCAAGACCTGCTCTCCAGGTACCAGGGGAACAGCGGGAGCATACTGGTTATAAGCCTTCTCTTGCCTTTCTCTAGCTTGAGACAGACTTCGCTCGACGCTCTCCTGTACTTTCCGATACTGCTGCTGCCGTTCTGTATCCCAGTCTGCCTCTGGCGAGGTGTCCTCAGGCGTCAGGACTCCCATATCCAGGTCAATAGGCAGCTTACCAGGTCTTGCTCTCATTAGGTAAGCCGGGGTACAGTTGGTGGAACCAACAGGGATGTGGTTATACAGGTCCACCAGATCGGGCAGTTTCTCAGGCCACAGACTGCGTTCTTCCAGGGGCAGTGTTTTTAGCAGATCTATCACCACCTGGTTCATCTTCTCGCAGAGTCCATTGGTTTGAGGGTGATAGGGCGTTGTTCTTATCTTCTTGCAGCCATACAGGTTGCAGAACTCCTGGAAGACCTCCGCTTCAAAGGCTGGTCCTTGGTCTGTCAGCACTTGGTCCGGGTACCCGTGTGGACGGCAGAAGTGCTGCTGGAAGGCTCTAGCTGCTGTTTGAGCCGTTAAGTCCTTGACCGGGACCACCACCAGGAACCGGGAGTAATGATCCACGATTGTGAGGGCGTAGACATACCCAGATCTGCTTGGAGCCAGTTTCACATGGTCCAGAGCTACCAGTTCCAGTGGCTGTCTGGTGATGATGGGCTGCAGGGGAGTCTTCTGGCTGGCTCGGTCTTTTCTTCTCAGGTGGCACGGGCCACAGTCTCTGCACCACCTCTCGATGGCTCCTCTCATGCCTACCCAGTAGAACCGTTCACGCAACAAGAACTCCAGCTTCTTCCATCCGAAATGCCCTGCTCCGTTGTGGTATGCCTCCAGAACCATAGCCGCGTCTCGTCTTGGGACCACTACCTGCCAGGTCAGCTCATGTGTTCGAGAGTTAACCATTCTCCGGCACAGCTTCTCCCTGTAGAGGAACAGCTTACTTTTCTCCTTCCACAGTTGCTTGGTCTCCTCCGGAGCGTCTGGGTCAAGACTGGCATCGGCCTGGGTCAGCATTTCCTTCACCAAACGGACTGCGGGATCACTGTCTTGCGTCTCCGCCCAGTTGTAGTGGGGCAAGGGATTGAACGTCACGGAGCGCCTGTCCTTTACACGGTGGGAATACAGGGTAATCCCATGACGGTGGAACGCAGGGAGCTCAACTTCTTCCAGATCTTCTGGATCTTCCCCTACGTCCGGTAAGTTCGGCATTCTAGACAGGGCATCCGCGTTGGCATTTGAGCGTCCTGCCCGGTATTTGATGGTGAATTCAAAGTTGGACAGGCAGGCCATCCATCTCTGTTCCAGGGCACCAAGCCTTGCAGTGTCCAGGTGTGTCAACGGGTTGTTATCCGTGTACACGGTGAATTTGGAGGAGGCAAGGTAATGCTTGAAACGTTCGGTCACTGCCCACACTACTGCCAGGAACTCCAGCTTGAATGAGCTATAATTCTCAGGGTTCCTCTCCGTGGGCCGTAGCTTTCGGCTGGCGTAAGCGATTACCCGTTCTTTCCCTTGCTGGATCTGGGACAGTACGGCTCCTAGCCCGATGTTGCTTGCGTCCGTGTGGAGGATAAAGGGCTGGCTGTAGTCTGGATATGCCAGGATTTCATCCCCCCGTGAGGGCCAACTTCAGCTGGCAGAAGGACTCCTCTTCCAGCTTTTCCCACCTAAAGGGCGGCTTCTGGCTTTTGGCTTTCCGAGATTGACCTATCAGGAGGTCCTGCATAGGGGCTGCCATTTTGGTGAAACCGGGAATGAATCTTCGGTAGTAGCCTACCAACCCGAGGAACTGCCGCACTTCCTTTATGCTGGAGGGTCTTGGCCAGTCCTTAATCACGGTGATCTTATCAGGGTCAGGAGCCACTCAGTCAGCACTCACCACGTGTCCCAGGTATTGCACCTTTGGTTTCAGGAGGTGACACTTGGAGGGTTTCACCTTTAGGCCGTAGTTTGCCAGAGCTTCGAACACTTCTGCCAGGTGTTTCAGGTGGTCCTCGTAGGTCTTGGAATAGACGATGACATCGTCCAGGTATAACAGGACCGTCTCGAAGTTCCGGTGTCCCAGACAGCATTCCATCAACCGTTGGACGGTTCCTGGTGCGTTGCAGAGCCCGAACGGCATACAGTTAAATTCGCTGAGACCCATCGGGGTGGTGAATGCGGTCTTCTCCCGGTCCGCCTCTGCTACAGGAACCTGCCAGTACCCGCTAGTGAGATCCAAAGTAGAGAAGAAGTTAGCAGATTTTAATGCAGCTAAGGACTCTTCTATCCTTGGTAACGGGTACGCATCTTTGTGTGTGATACGGTTGACCTTCCTGTAGTCTACACACATTCTCATGGTGTTGTCTTTCTTTTTCACTAGGACTAGTGGAGCTGCCCAGGGGCTACAGCTGTCCCTGATTACCCCAGCCTCCTTCATGTCTCTAAGCATCCCCTTGGCGTGTTGATAGTGTGCAGGGGGTACGGGTCGGTATCTCTCCTTTATGGGAGGATGGTCTCCCGTGGGGATGTGGTGTTCTACCCCCTTTACTTGCCCGAAGTCTAGCGGGTGTTTACTAAACACTCTCTCGTACTCTCGAACCACCCGATAGACTCCCTGTTTCTGGTGTGAGGGAGTAGAGTCAGTACCCAAATGCAGTTGCTGACACCAGTCCTCCATTGGTTTCTTAGAGCCGTTACCTTCCTCTGGTTGAGATGGAGGCAAGGGTTCCACGGCCTGTACAGAATTCTGGTTTATGGTGAACAATTTGGCTAGCGTGGCATACCGGGGCAGGTATACTTCTCTCTCCCCGATATTTATGATGCGAACGGGCACACTCCCATGGCGTACATCGACCACCCCCCGTGCTGTCAAAATGGTGGGCCTACTGTCTGAGTAGACGGGTTCTACCATTGCTTGGTAGTCTCTACCTCTTAGACCAATAGCTGCCCGGCACCAAATCATCATCTCACTTTTTGGGGGCATGGCAATAGGGAACGGGTCACACATTCTCACGCTACCTATCTCACCACCAGATAGTTCCACCTGTTGCCGCTTCATCAGTGCCCGGATCTCTTTTTGGAGCACACGCTGCTGGCCGGAACTGGCGTTCTTGGCAACCTGCTGTAAAATGAGAATCACCTCTGCAAGACAATTTTCAATCACATTAGTTCCCAAGGTTATTCTAGGGTGACTCTCATGACGGTCTATGTCCACTATTATCAGTCCTTGTGCCGCCAGTTCGACTTTACTGATCTTAATGGTCACCTCTTTGAATCCCACCTGCGGCACGGGCTGACCATTGCTGGCGATGATACTCAGGTCGTCATCTGGGTAGCGGGTTATGTCCGAGTCATTCCAGTACTGCTTGAAGAGCACGTACGGGATGGTGGTGACCTGTGACCCGGTGTCTAGTAGGGCACTCATAGGAATGCCATCCAGTACCACAGGCAAGATTGGACGTCCCCCTACGTATTTATCACGCCAGTTTGATGGGCCTGATGGTCTTATGCCTGGGGGTTGGCCCTCTACCCCAGGTTGTGCCCGTTTAAATGACAGTACCTTGCCACATGTCCGGGTTGATTGCAGCGGCGGCAGATGGGTCATCTGTCCTCGTTGTATCTGTCGCTGGGTCTTCCTCTGGCGGGTGGGGTCCTCCTCAGTCGGCGCCACGGGACGTCCTCCGGTCCGGATGCCAGCTGGATCTTTCCTGGAGAAGAGACCTGTAAAGACTGCACAGTTCTGGTTAGCGCGGCAACGCTCTTAGTCAGCTCTTGGACCTGATGGTGCAGGTCTGTAGCCGGGTCACTGTTTAAAGCCTGCGCATCAGCTCCCACAGGCCCTGCAGACAAGGGCGCCGTCTCCTGGTGGTAAGTGATAGCAGGGCGCCTGTGGGTCACAGCGCCACCTGGTGCCGGTTCTCGGAGCACCCGGATGGCTCTGTCCTTGAACTGTGCAAAGTCCAGGTCAGGGTCCTGTAAGGCCATTGCCCGCAACTGGGTTCGATGGGCATTGCACAGTAGACCCTCAATAAATTGTTCAGTCAACAGCTTATCTTCATTTCCCACGCTGTCAGGGTCTGCCTGCTTAATGGCTCTCAGGGCCTCTTGTAGGTTTAAAGCATAGTCTCTTATACTCTCATGTGCCCGCTGTTTGCACCCGTAAAATCTGAGCTTTATTTCGGCTGAGGTGCGGGTGTCAAATGTGTCTTTCAGCCGGGCTAGTATGTCTCTGACAGTCCTCTTCCTCCCAGGTGGCCAGGACTTTACCTCCCTTTGGGCTGCCCCGATTAATTGGGCCACCAGGATGCTCACTTTTTGCTCTTCTGTGAGGGGGTACACCTGGAAGAGGCTATCCAGTCTTTCTCTAAAGTCATTTAGAGTATGTGACTCCCCTGAGTACTGGGGTAGCCAGGTTGCCCCCGGGATATAGGGCGTGGTGAATGGCATGACTGCTGCAGCGGTTGCGCTGGCGGTGGCTGTGGCAGTGGAGCTCCCCTCGGTATCCGGCATCCTCCTCCCCCCTAGTGGACCGTGGCCTACCTTGCGATGCTCTTCTTCCGTAGGCCGCGGCTCCGCAGTCGATCGTCGGGGTTGAGGACCTGGCGTCGCGCTCCGATGACGTCAGCATCGCTCTTCCTCCCTTCCAGGACCTTGCGCAGCGTCAGAGCGTGGGGCGGAGCGTGGGGCGGAGCTTCGGATCTCGCGCGCTTTCGGCGTCCACGCCCCTCTTCTTCCCGTGCGGCGTCCCGAAGATGGCGTCCGAAGGCGGGAAGCAGCTGCGGATGGCGGGAAGAAGGCAGAAGACGGCGGGAAACTGTCCAAGATGGCGTCTGATGGCGGGAATCGGCTCCGGATGGCGGGAAACGACTCCGGACGGCGGGAAACTTCACCACAGGTAAGTATAAAAGTCTCTTTTTCAGGCACGCAGTACCCGGTGGTTGCGGGCACGAAATCCTGCCGACTACGCCAAAGTTGACGCGCCCCCTGGGCCTGTGCTGCTGCTGCTGTGCAGGGGGAATACCCGGAGCCGGATCGCTGGGGGTTGTAGTTCTCCGTGGCGGTGACCCGGTCCGTGCCCAGGGTGGTCAAACCAGTGGCAGTCTAAATGTTGTAATAAGTGTCCGACTACGCCACCCGTGGATTGCGGTCAGTGGGGACCGCCGCTGCGCTGCCGACCGCTGAGGCTGATGTTGGTTGCGCAGCCGAATATGGGATAACTCCCCACGGGAGGAGTATTGCCTCAGGGCAGCTAATGTGAGAGATGATGGGAGTGATGGTGAGAGTGTCCCAGTACTAATGGTGCTGGAGCGGCAAGGAATCACAGAGACATGAGGTGCAGTTCAGGGTCTTTACTGATGGTACAAGGCAGACCCTCCCGGGAGTACTGGCTAGTATAAGGGGCCTGGTCAGTCTGCGAGCAAGCAGGAGTTCCCCTGGCCAGGTGGAGTTGTAGGCCTCCCTGTTAATCTGCACTCTTCCTGGCTACCTTGCTGTCAGCGGTTACAAGTAGCCCACGTCCCTGAGTATACCGTGTGGTGCTCACCCGTATGGCTGGTGACTTGGGGCCTTCTGTTAGCCTCCGCTTCTGGATGGCGGCGCTGGTCCCTTCTCTGTGACTGAGCCTCCGGGCTTCTATGGGCAGAGGACCTGGAATCCCCTGCCGGCTGGTTTCTGCTGCTGGGTGTAGATCAGTCCCCACAGCCTCGGACTCCTGTGTCCGGTTTTAGTGTCTTCGTCCAGGGCGAGCTCTGCTCAGCTCCAGCCCCTGGACTTCTGCTACTGCTCCTACAGAGCTCCTGTTCTTGCTTTCCCTGTGTCTGGAACTGTATGCAGCTCCACTCTGACTCTGACTACTCTGCTTGTTCTGCAGGCTCTGTCTCTGTCTGCTCTAATCCCGCCCCAGACCCAGTTTAAAAGGGCAGATTCCTCCCCTCCCAGGTCTGGGCGGACCGTGTTGCATGTTTAGGGATCCTGACCAGAGAAACCTCCCACTTGCTCTCAGACATAATATCTCTATTACTGTGGCAACCAGACCCCTGGGGTGTCACATAAATACATGGATAAGAATGAAGTGATTAACCAGAGTCAGCATGGGTTTGTAACTAACAAGTCATGTCAGACTAACTTAATTTCCTTCTATGACAGAATCACTGACTGGGTGGATCAGGGAAATGCTGTAGATATAGTATATCTTGACTTCAGCAAAGCATTTGACAAAGTATCTCACACCATCCTTATTGAAAAAATGACCAAGTATGCAATGGACCAGGCAACTGTTAGGTGGATTCATAACTGGCTTAGTGATCGGACTCAAAGGGTGGTTGTAAATGGCTTCACATCCAGCTGGATGAATGTCTCAAGTGGGGTACCACAGGGCTCCGTCCTGGGACCTGTATTGTTCAACATCTTTATCAATGATTTAGATGAAGGAATTGAGGGTAAACTGATTAAATTTGCTGATGACACAAAGCTAGGAGGGATAGCTAATACTAGAGAAGAGAGAGAGAGGATTCAAAAAGACCTAAATAAACTGGAGCAGTGGGCAACAACCAGCAGAATGGTTTTTAACAGGGAAAAATGCAAAGTACTACATCTGGGCAATAAAAATGAAAAAAGCATATACAGAATGGGAGGAATAGAGCTAAGCAACAGTACATGTGAAAAAGACTTAGGTATACTAATAGATCATAGACTGAACATGAGTCAACAGTGTGATGCAGCAGCAAAAAAGGCAAATACAATTCTGGGATGTATTAACAGAAGCATACAGTCTAGATCATGTGAAGTCATTATCGGTCTTTACTCCCCTTTGGTCAGACCTCATCTGGAATACTGTGTACAGTTTTGGGCACCACATTTTAAAAAAGACATAGACAAACTGGAGCAAGTTCAGAGAAGAGCGACCAGAATGGTGACTGGTCTGCAAACCATGTCCTATGAGAAACGGTTGCAGGATTTGGGAATGTTTAGCTTGCAAAGAAGAAGACTGAGAGGAGACTTAATAGCTGTCTAGAAATATCTCAAGGGCTGTCACATTGTAGAAGGATCATCTTTATTCTCATTTGCACAAGGAAATACTAGAAGCAATGGGATGAAACTAAATGGGAGGAGACACAGATTAGATATTAGAAAAAACTTTTTGACAGTTAGGGTGATTAATGAGTGGAACAGGCTACCACGAGAGGTGGTGAGTTCCCCTTCAATGGACGTCTTCAAACAGAGGCTGGACAGACATCTGTCTGAGATGATTTAGTGAATCCTGCTTTGAGCAGGGGGTTGGACCAGATGACCCAGGAGGTCCCTTCCAACTCTACCATTCTATGATTCTATGAACATCAGTGTCATATCGCACCATCAGTCATTTGATCCAAAGTGGACTTCATGGGAGACGACAAAGGAGAACACCATTGTTGAAAAAAAATCATAAAGCCAGACTGGAAGTTGCCAAACTACATGTTGACAAGCCACAAAGCTTCTGGGAGAATGTCTTATGGACAGATGAGACAAAAATGGAACTTTTGGGCAAGGCACATCAACTCTATGTTCACAGACGGAAAAATGAAGCATATCAAGAAAAGAACACTGTCCCTACTGTGAAACATGGAGGAGGCTCAGTTATGTTCTGGGGCTGCTTTGCTGCATCTGGCACAGGGTGTCTTGAATTTGTGCAGGGTACAATGAAATTTCATGACTATCAAGGGATTCTAGAGAGAAATGTCCTGCCCAGTGTCAGAAAGCTTGGTCTCAGTCACAGGTCATTGGTCTTGCAACAGGATAATGACCCAAAACACACAGCTAAAAACACCCAAGAATGCCTAAGAACAAAACATTGGACTATTCTGAATTGGCCTTCTACGAGCCCTGACCTAAATCCTATTGAGCATCTTTGGAAAGAGCTGAAACATGCCATCTGGAAAAGGCAACCTTCAAACACGAGACAACTGGAGCAGTTTGCTCATGAGGAGTGGCCAAAATACCTGTCGAGAGGTACAGACGTCTCATTGACAGGTACAGGAATCGTTTGATTGCAGTGATTGCCTCAAAAGGTTGTTCAACAAAATATTAAGTTAAGAGTACCATCATTTCTGTCCAGGCCTATTTCATGACTTAAATTTTTTTTTAAATTCTGTGGAAGCTGGGTTGAAAAGCAATGTCTGACTTTCATTTCTTCATTTTCATAGATTTTTAATTTAATATTACTTTTGTGGGATGCAAGTTATTTCTATGACCATTGTGGGTTTTTCTTTCATTAAACGAGGGGTACCAACAATTTTGACCACGTGTGTAGCAATCTTAATTGTGTTACTGTATCTACTGTACATAGTGCGTATGGATGTTATTATTTCTATGCAGTAAGTTTTCTCTGATCATATATATATAGTAACCTTTTTGTAAATGTATATCAACAGTAATCTAGGTTCTGATACAGTCTGCTTCTAATAGGCTTGGTTCTGTTCCTGTATCTATGTAGTAAGGTTGGTTTTGTTCCTGTAGCCGTGTAGTAAGCTTGGTTGTAGCTGTGTATTAAAGTGCACCTGTCAGCAGGATTTTGCTCAGTAAACCACAAACATTGACAGGTGGGCTCCTTTACACTGATTAAAATGATACATTGGTTGATTACACAAGAACCACAGGACGGATTTAATCTTTACTTTCAGTTTGGAGAAAATAATATGCTCGTGCTTCGGGGAAGCCTGTGAGGTGGGCTCTCTCTGGTACTCACATATTCTGGTGTATATATATTCATCTGTATGCTCTGGTGTATAAATATTCATCTGTATGCTCTTATGACAGCTCACTGACCTGCCTCCTATTTTACCTGGCTCCATACTACTAGATGTATTATGTAAAATAGGAGACAGGTCAGTGAGCTGTCATAAAAGCATACAGATGAATATATAAGCAGAGCACCAGATAGAGCGCACCCCACAGGCCGCCCTGAAGCACGAGCATATCATGATCTTCAAACTGAAAGTAAAGATTACACAAGAACCAGAGGACGGATTTAATCAACCAAGGTATCATTTTAATCAGTTTAATGTCTCCCACCTGACAATGTTTGTGGTTTACTGAACACAATCCTGCTGACAAGTGCGCTTTAAGCTTGGCTCTGGTACTGTAGCTATGTAGTAAGCTTGGTTCTGGTACTGTAGTTATGTAGTAAGCTTGGTTCTGGTACTGTAGCTATGTAGTAAGCTTGGTTCTGGTACTGTAGCTATGTAGTACGCTTGGCTTTCATATCCTATTTATTCAGTAGGGTTTTTTTTTTACCATATCTGTATAGTCTGTTCAATCATGGGTTTGAGATTACATTACAGATACAATCCAAACATGAACACAAAACCCCTGCTCCTTCTTTAACTTTTTAAGGACCAGGCAGCTTTCCTTTTTTACCTTTCTGATTTTTCCTCCCCTTATTCCAAGAGCCATTTTTCCATCCACATAATTGAGGGCTTGGTTTTTGTGGGACGAGTTGTACTTTTGAATGACGCCATCCATTTTATCATGTGATACTGGACAGTGGGAAAAAAATTCCAAGTGTGGGGAAATAGTAAAAAGAGCACAATTCTGCAATTGTTTTTTTTTTTTTTTTTTTTAGAGCGTCCATTTTATGGTAAAAATAACCTGAAAGCATGATTTTTCTGGTCAGTACGATTATGCAGATACCAAACACGCACAGTTTTTGTTTTATTTAAGTGGTAAAAAAAATTCAGAAATTTGTGAAAAGAAAAAAAGTGTATTATTTTTATTTCCTAATTTTTAACCCTTTTAAAGCCCGTGACGTACTAATACGCGTCTGTGCCCTGGGACTTAAGAGCGTCACCTGTATTAGTACGTCATCGCGATCGCACACGGGCTGTGCAGGCGCGATCGCCGCCGGGTGTCAGCTGATTGTCACAACTGACACCCGGTACTATGTGCAGGGAGCAGTCCCGCACTGCTCCCGGCACATTAACCCCCGCAATGCTGCGATCGAAGTTGATCGCAGCATTGCGGTGGCTAAGGGGAGGTGATCGCAATACTCCAGTGTTGTCTGCCGCGGCTTCCCGGGTGTTGCCATGACGACCCGATGTCGTCATGACAACATCCGGGTCACCAGACAGCAGGAAGATTTTTTGGTCATGTTCAGTGCATGATCAAACAATCTTCTCACTGTGCAGCGCTGACTGCCTGCATGGCACAGGGATAGTGCTGCATTCCTGTGCTATGCAGGCTATCAGAATAAAAAAAGTGAAAGTCCCATAGTGGGACAAAGTAAAAAAGTAAAAAAAACTCTCAGAAAGTGAAAAAAAAAATTGTAAAAAATATTTTAAAAATAAATAAAAATAATCCACCAAAAATAAAAATATAATGCACCCATCAATTAATATTATTATGAGTAACCCCTTCAGTGAACACGGTAAAACAAACAAAAAAAAACGAAGCAAAAAACAATGCTTTATCATCATACCGCCAAACAAAAAATAGAATAACACGCGATCAAAAAGACAAATATAAATAAAAACGGTACCGCTGAAAACGTCACCTTGTCCTGCAAAAAACAAGCCACCATACAGCTCGATCATTCGAAAAATCAAAAAGTTATAGCTCTCAGAATAAAGCGATGCAAAAAAAAATTTTTTTTCTATCAAATAGCTTTTATTGTGTAAAAGCGCCAAAACAAAAGAAAAACAATATAAATGTGGTACCGCTGTAAACGTACTGACCCGAAGAATAAAGCTGCCTTATCAATTTTACCACACGCGGAGTAGAATAAAAAAATAAAAAAAAAAAACAACAATTCCTGAATTGTTGGTTTTTGTTTATTCTGCCTCCCAAAAGCTGGAATAGAAAGCGATCAAAAAATGTCACATGTCTGAAAATGGCACCAATAAAAACGTCAACTCATCCCGTAAAAAACAAGCCGCCACATGACTCTGTCAGCCAAAATATGGAGAAATTATAGCTCTCAAAATATGGCGATGCAAAAACTAGATTTTACAAAATATGTGTCTTTTAGTGTGTGACAGCTGTCAAGCATAAAAACCCGATATCATTCTGGTATCTCTGTAGTCGCACCGACCCGAAGAATAAGGTCGTCTAATCACTTATACCGCACTAGGAATGGCGTAAAAAATAAACGCTAGGGCTGGGGTTGGGGTTAGGGTTGTGCTAATGTTAGGGTTGGGGTTAGGGTTGGGCTAGGGTAGGGTTTTTTTTTTTTTTTACTTTTGAAAAAAAAAAAGATGACGATATGGCAACTAGTGTTGAACGCAAGTGCTCGCTACTTGAATTTGCATCGGGTGCTCAGGTATGCATTGAGAATCGCGGGTGCTCGAGTCTCCGCCCCATATGCTTCACGGCCAAAAAAAACCTTGCGGCGATTGCCTGCCATGCACGAGCAATCCCCGCATGTTTTTTTGGAGTGTCTAATAACTGTGAAACATGCGGGCGGGGAATCGAGCATTTCACTTGAGCACCTGTGATACATGGTGCATACCTGAGTACCCGATGCAAACTCAAGTAGCGAGCACTTGCGCTCAAGACTGATGACAACTTATTCAATATGATGACCTAATGTCATCAAATTCTGTGTCGTACCTCTGGGTTCAAAATGTTCACTATACCCCTTGATAAAATCCTTGAGGGGTGTAGTTTCCAAAATGGGGTCAATTGTGGGGGGTTTCAACTATTTAGGCACATCAGGGGCTCTCCAAACGCGACATGGCGTCCGTTCTCGATTCCAGCCGATTTTGCGTTCAAAAAGTCACACAGTGCTCCTTCCCTTCTGAACTCTGCCGTGCGCCCAAACGCTGTATTTTCCCCACATATGGGGTATTGGTGTACTCAGGAGAAATTGCACAAAAGTTTTTGGGGTCCATTTTCTCCTCTTACCCTTGTGAAAATAAAAAAATTGGGGCTAAAACATCATTTGTGTGGAAAAAGTTAGATTTTTTTTATTTTCACGGCTCCATGTTATAAACTTCTGTAAAGGACTTGGGGGTTCAAGGTGCTCACCACACATCTAGATAAGTTCCCTGAGTGGTCTAGTTTCCAAAATGGTGTCACTTGTGGGGGGTTTCCACTGTTTAGGCACAGCAGGGGCACATCCGCTAATTATTCAAGCAAATTTTACAATCAAAATGTCAAATGGCGCTCCATCCCTTCCAAACCCTGCCGTGCGCCCAAACAGTGGTTTTCCCCCACATATGGGGTATCTGCTTACTCAGGAGAAATTGCACAACAAATTTTGGGGTCCATTTTTTCCTGTTACCTCTGCGAAAATAAAAAAAATTGGGTCTAAAGTAACATTTTTGTGAAAAAAGTTAAATGTTAATTTTTTTTCTTCCACATTCCAAAAATTCCTGTGAAGCACCTGAAGGGTTAATAAAGTTCTTGAATGTGGTTTTGAGCAGCTTGAGGGGGTGCAGTTTTTAGAATGGTGTCACTTTTGGGTATTTTCTGTTATAAAGACCCCTCAAAGTGACTTTAAATATGATGTGGTCCCTAAAAAAATGGTTTTGTAAATTTTGTTGGAAAAATGAGAAATCGCTGGTCAACTTTTAACCCTTATAGTTCCCCAATTAAAAGAAATTTGGTTCCAAAATTGTGCTGATGTAAAGTAGACATGTGGGAAATGTTATTTATTAACTATTTTGTGTGACATACAGTGCAGACCAAAAGTTTGGACACACCTTCTCATTTAATGATTTTTCTATATTTTCATGACTTTGAAAATTGTACATTCACACTGAAGGCATCAAAACTGTGAATTAACACATGTGGAATTATATACTTAACAAAAAAGTGTGAAACAACTGAAAATATGTCTTATATTCTAGGTTCTTCAAAGTAGCCACCTTTTGCTTTGATGACTACTTTGCACACTCTTGGCATTCTCTTGATGAGCTTCAAGAGGTAGTCAGCGGAAATGGTCTTCCAACAATCTTGAAGGAGTTCCCAGCGATGCTTAGCACTTGTTGGCCCTTTTGCCTTCACTCTGCGGTCCAGCTCACCCCAAACCATCTTGATTGGGTTCAGGTCTGGTGACTGTGGAGGCAAGGTCATCTAGCGTAGCACCCCATCACTCTCCTTCTTGGTCAAATAGCCCTTAAACTGCCAGGAGGTGTGTTTGGGGTCATTGTCCTGTTGAAAAATAAATGATGGTCCACCTAAACGCAAACCAGATGGAATATCATGCCGCTGCAAGATGCTGTGGTAGCCATGCTGGTTCAGTATGCCTTCAATTTTGAATAAATCCCCAACAGTGTAACCAGCAAAGCACCCCCACACCATCACACCTCCTCCTCCATGCTTCACTGTGGGAACCAGGCATGTAGAGTTCATCCGTTCACCTTTTCTGCGTCGCACAAAGACACAGTGGTTGGAACCAAAGATCTCAAATGTGGACTCATCAGACAAAAGCACAGATTTCTACTAGTCTAATGTCCATTCCTTGTGTTCTTTAGCCCAAACAAGTCTCTTCTGCTTGTTGCCTGTCCTTAGCAGAGGTTTTCTAGCAGCTATTTTACCATGAAGGCCTGCTGCACAAAGTCTCCTCTTAACAGTTGTTGTACAGATGTGTCTGCTGCTAGAACTCTGTGTGGCATTGACCTGGTCTCTAATCTGAGCTGCTGTTAACCTGCGATTTCTGAAGCTGGTGACTTGGATAAACTTATCCTCAGAAGCAGAGGTGACTCTTGGTCTTCCTTTCCTGGGGCAGTCCTCATGTGAGCCAGTTTCTTTGTAGCGCTTGATGGTTTTTGCAACTGCACTTGGGGACACTTTCAAAGTTTGCCCAATTTTTCGGACTGACTGACCTTCATTTCTTAAAGTAATGATGGCCACTCGTTTTTCTTTACTTAGCTGCTTTTTTCTTGCCATAATACAAATTCTAACAGTCTATTCAGTAGGACTATCAGCTGTGTATCCACCTGACTTCTGCACAACACAACTGATGGTCCCAACCCCATTTATAAGGCAAGAAATCCCACTTATTAAACCTGACAGGGCAGACCTGTGAAGTGAAAACCATTTCCGGTGACTACCTCTTGAAGCTCATCAAGAGAATGCCAAGAGTGTGCAAAGCAGTCATCAAAGCAAAAGGTGGCTACTTTGAAGAACCTAGAATATAAGACATATTTTCAGTTGTTTCACACTTTTTTGTTAAGTATATAATTCCACATGTGTTAATTCATAGTTTTGATGCCTTCAGTGTGAATGTACAATTTTCATAGTCATGAAAATACAGAAAAATCTTTAAATGAGAAGGTGTGTCCAAACTTTTGGTCTGTACTGTATGTGGCACCCCAGGTCTGGTCGCCACAGTGACAGCAATGTCATGTCAGAGCAGGTGGGAGGTTCCCTGGTTGGGGACAATTAGCATGCAGCACCTCCTGCCTCAGTCCAGGGAGGGGAGAAACCTGCCCTTTATAAACTGGATCTGGGGCGGGGTTAGAGAGTCTAATTCCAGCCAAGTTCCAGTAAGGTTGCAGATAGGGACAGGTCAGCAGCAGGCTGAGGAGTCCCTGTAGGCAGAGGAGGAACACGAGGCCAGGAGGGGAACTAGCAGAGTTCGTCCTGACCAGAGACTTACTAAGCCGGACACTGGAGTCCAAGGCTGTGAGGGTTATAAGCCCAGCAGCAGAAAACCACCACGCAGGGGACTTCAAGTCTTTTGGCCCAAGGAAGCTCGGAGGCTCAGCTACACGAGAGGGACCACTACTGCCCTAGAGGGGTGAGAAGCACGGAAGGCCCGAGTCGCCAGTCATACGGGTGAGAACACGGTACACTCAGAGACGTGGGCTACCACCACACTACAGCGGGATAGCCAAGAAAGAGTGAAGTCAGCACGGTAGGCCTACAAACTCCCCCTGACCAGCAGGATTTCCCAGTTGCTCTCAGACTGACCAGGCCTCCATTGTTAACTTGTATTCCGGACAGGTCCCTTAATACCACCAACAGTAAAGACCCTGAATTGCATACAGACTCCGTGTGGTTACTGCTGCTCCCGCGCACCATCACCACCAACATCCCTATTCACTGCCCTGAGGCTATACTCCTCCCATGGGGAGTTATACTATTCTCTGCTGCATTCCCAATACCAGCCTCAGCGGTCTGCCCTGCAGCGGCGGTACTCTCTGACCGCAATCCACGGGTGGCGTAGTCGGACATTTAAATATCATAAAACCACACAATTAGACTGCCATTTCAGTTGACCACCCTGAGCCACGGGATCAGGTCCCCGCCATGCAAGGACTAC
The DNA here is from genome assembly GCF_046119375.1 of Phyllobates terribilis. Taxonomy (NCBI): domain Eukaryota; kingdom Metazoa; phylum Chordata; class Amphibia; order Anura; family Dendrobatidae; genus Phyllobates; species Phyllobates terribilis. The sequence continues at coordinate 4,915,042 of NW_027362820.1, forward strand.
AACCCCCAGCATCCGCAAGGGGTCCGGTTCCGGGTATCACCACACACACACGGCATAGGGGGCGCGTCAACTTTTGGCGTAGTCAGCAGGATTTTGTGCCCGCCACCAACGGGTACTGCGTGCCTGAAGAAAGACTGTAAAACTTACCTTGGTGGAGTTTCCCGCCATCCGCAGCTGTTTCCCGTCATCTGCAGCCATTTTCCCGCCATCGGGTGCCATCTCTGGGACGCCGCGCGGGAAGAAGAGGGGCGTGGACGACGAAAGCGCGCAAGAACTGGAGGCCCGACTTACGCACGGACGCTGCGCAAGGTCCTGAAAGGAGCCGAGCGGACGCTGACCAAGATGCGACGCAAGGTCCTGAACCCCGACGGTCACCTGCGGAGCCGCGGCCTACAGAAGAAAAACAACGGAAGGTAGGCCACGGTTGACTAGGGGGGGGAAGAGGATGACGGAAGCGGAGGGAACTGTCACCGCCAGCGCGGCCGCTGCCGCAGTAATGCCGTTCATGATGCCTTATATCCCCAGAGCGGCCTGGTTGCCCCAGTACTCAGGGGAATCGCATACCCTGAGCGGCTTTAAAGAGAGACTGTATAGCCTATTCAAGGTATACTCCCTGATGGAAGAACAAAAAAGTGACCATACTAATAGGCCAGTTAACTGGCGCGGCCCAACGAGAAGTAAAGTCCTGGTCAGTCAGGGACAAGAGGACCGTGAAGGAGATTTTAGCCCGTCTAAAGGACACTTTTGATACCCGCACCTCAGCAGAGATCAAAATGAGATTTTATGGGTGCAAGCAGCGGGCCCAGGACAGTATAAGAGACTATGCTTTGAATTTGCAAGAGGCCCTGAGAGCCATTAAGCAGGCAGACCCTGACAGTGTGCGGAATGCAGATAAACTGCTGACTGAACAATTCATTGAGGGTCTGCTGTCCAGCGACCACCGAACCCAGTTACGCCTAATGGCCCTGCAGAACCCTGAGTTAGACTTTGCACAGTTCAAAGACAGGGCCATCCGGGTGCTCCGAGAACCGGCACCAGGTGGCGTTGTGACCCATAGACGCCCTGCTATCACCTATCACCAGGAGGCGGTGCCCTTGTCTGCAGAGCCTGTGGGAGCTGATGCACAGGCTTTGGGCAAAAACCCGGCTGCAGACCTGCACCATCAGGTCCAAGAACTGACCAAAAGCGTTGCCGCACTAACCAGGACTGTGCAGTCGTTGCAGGTATCCTCTCCAGGAAGGATCCAGCTGGCTAGGAGTCCGGAGGACGTCCCGTGGCGCTGACAGAAGAGGATCCCACCATCCAGAGGGAAGCCAACGGACCGCTACGACCAGGATGGACAACCAATCTGCCGACGCTGCAGCCAGCCAGGACATATTGCGAGGTACTGTAATTTAAACGGGCCCAACCTGGGGCAGAGGGCCAACCCCCAGGCTTAAGATCATCAGGCCCGTCAAACTGGTGTGACAAGTATGTGGGGGGACGACCGGTCTTGCCTGTGGTACTGGATGGCATTCCCATGAGTGCCCTGTTGGACACCGGGTCACAGGTAACCACCATCCCCTATGTACTTTTCAAGCGGTACTGGGATGAGATGGATATTACCCGCTACCCAGATAATAACTTGAGCATCATCGCCAGCAATGGTCAGCCCGTGCCGCAGGTGGGGTTCAAGGAGGTGACCATCAAAATTGGTAAAGTTGAACTGCCGGCGCAGGAACTGATTATTGTGGACATTGACCGTCGTGAAAGTCACCCTAAAATAACCTTGGGTACTAACGTTATTGAAAATTGTCTTTCAGAGATAATTGTTATGTTACAGCAGGTTGCAATGAATGCCAGCTCCAGCCAGCAGCGTGTCTTACAAAAAGAGATCAGAGCCCTGATGAAGCGGCAACAGGTAGAACTGTCTGGTGGTGAGATTGGTAGCGTTAGGATGAGTGACCCATTCCCTATTGCCATGCCCCCAAAAAGTGAAATGATGATCTGGTGCCGGACTGCAATCGGGTTAAGAGGTAGAGACTACCAAGCTATGGTAGAACCCGTTTACTCAGGCAGTAGGCCCACCATTTTGACAGCACGGGGGGTGGTTGATGTCCGCCATGGGAGGGTACCGGTCCGCATCCTAAATATTGGGGAAAGAGAAGTACACTTGCCCCGGTATGCCACTCTATCCAAATTGTTCACCATTAACCAGAACTCTGTAAAGGCCATGGAACCCTTGCCTCTATCTCAACCAGAGGAGGGTAACGGCTCCAAGAAACAAATGGAGGACTGGTGTCAGAAACTGCATGTGGGCACCGACTCCACTCCCTCACACCAAAAACAGGGAGTCTACCGGGTGGTTCAGGAGTACGAAACAGTCTTTAGTAAACACCCGCTAGACTTTGGGCAAGTAAAGGGGGTAGAACACCAAATCCCCACAGGAGACCATCCACCCATAAAAGAAAGATACCAGCCTGTACCCCCTGCACACTATCAGAATGCCAAGAGTATGTTGCGAGAAATGAAGGAGGCTGGGGTGATCAGGGATAGCTGTAGCCCCTGGGCAGCTCCTCTAGTTCTTGTAAAAAAGAAAGATGGCACGATGAGGATGAGTGTAGATTATAGAAAGGTCAACAGAATAACACACAAAGATGCATACCCGTTACCTACGATAGAGGAGTCTTTGGCTGCATTAAAATCTGCTAACTTCATCTCTACTTTGGATCTCACTAGTGGGTACTGGCAGGTTCCTGTAGCAGAGTCAGACAAGGAGAAGACCGCCTTCACCACCCCGATGGGTCTCAGTGAATTCAACTGTATGCCGTTTGGACTCTGCAACGCACCAGGGACCTTCCCGAGGCTGATGGAGTGTTGTCTGGGGCACAGAAATTTTGAGATGGTCCTACTCTACCTGGACGATGTCATCGTGTATTCCAAGACCTATGAGGACCATCTAAAGCACCTGGCAGAGGTGTTCGATGCCCTGGCAGGCTTCGGCCTAAAGGTGAAACCCTCCAAGTGTCATCTACTGAAGCCAAAAGTACAGTATCTGGGACACGTGGTGAGTGCTGACGGAGTAGCCCCAGACCCTGACAAGATCACGGTGATAAAGGACTGGCCAAGACCCTCCAGCCTAAAGGAAGTGCGGCAGTTCCTTGGGTTGGTAGGCTCCTACCGAAGATTAATCTCCGGATTCACCAAAATGGCAGCTCCTATGCAGGACCTCCTGTTAGGTCAGTCAAGGAATAAACGTCAGAAGCCGCCCTTTAAGTGGGACAAGCTGGAGGAGGAGTCTTTCCGCCAGCTGAAGATGGTACTCGCGGGGGATGAGATCCTGGCCTACCCTGATTACGGCCAGCCTTTTATCCTCCACACTGACGCCAGTAACGTGGGGCTAGGAGCTGTACTGTCCCAGATCCAGCAGGGCAGATAACGGGTAATTGCTGATGCTAGCAGGAAGCTGAGACTCACAGAGAGAAACCCTGAGAATTATAGCTCCTTCAAGCTAGAGTTCCTGGCAGTGGTGTGGGCAGTCACCAAACGCTTCAAGCATTACCTGGCTTCTTCTAAGTTCACTGTGTATATGGACAACAACTCGTTGACACATCTGGACACTGCAAGACTTGGTGCCCTAGAGCAGAGATGGATGGCCCGGCTGTCCAATTATGAATTTACCATCAAATACCGGACAGGGCGCACAAATGCCAACGCAGATGCATTGTCCAGAATGCCTCACTTGCAGGACGGGGGAGAGGATCCAGAAGAACTGGAAGAAATTGAACTCCCTGCATTCCACCGTCATGGGATCACCCAGTGTTCCCACTGCGTAAAGGAGAGGTGCTCTGCCACCGCTACGTTCAATCCCTTACCCCACCACGGCTGGGCAGAGACACAAGATAGTGACCCCGCAGTCCGCCTGGTAAAAGAGATGCTGACCCAGGCTGATGCGCACCTTGATCCAGATGCTCCAGAAGAGGCCAAACAGCTGTGGAAAGAGAGGAGCAAGCTGTTTCTCTACGAGGGGAGGCTGTGCCGCAGAACCGTCAACTCTCGAACACATGAGCTGATCTGGCAGGTAGTGGCCCCAAGGCGGGATGCGGCTATGGTCCTAGAAGCATACCATGACGGAGGAGGACACTTTGGATGGAAGAAGCTGGAGTTCCTGTTGCGTGAGCGGTTCTTCTGGGTAGGAATGCGAGGGGCTATCGAGAGATGGAGCAGAGACTGTGGCCCATGCAACCTAAGGAGGAAGGATCGCGCCAGCCAGAAGACTCCACTGCAGCCCATCATCACAAAGCAGCCCCTTGAGCTGGCGGCCCTGGACCACGTAAAGCTGGCTCCAAGCAGATCGGGATACGTCTACGCCCTCACAATCGTAGATCACTACTCCCGGTTCCTAGTGGTGGTCCCTGTCAAAGACTTAATAGCTCAGACGGCCGCCAGAGCATTTCAGCAGTATTTCTGCCGCCCACACGGGTATCCAGAGCAAGTGTTGACTGATCAAGATATAGCGTTCGAGGCTGAAGTCTTCCAGGAATTCTGCAACCTCTATGGCTGCAAGAAGATAAGGACAACGCCTTACCACCCCCAAACCAATGGGATGTGTGAGAAAATGAACCAGGTAGTAATAGACCTGCTCAATACGTTGCCCCTGGAGGAACGCAGCCTGTGGCCGGAGAAACTGCCGGATCTGGTGGACTTGTATAACCATATCCCAGTGGGTTCTACTAACTGCACCCCGGCTTACCTAATGAGAGCAAGACCTGGTAAGCTGCCAATTGACCTGGAGATGGGAGTCCTGACACCTGAGGACACCTCACCAGAAGCAGACTGTGACACAGAACGACAGCAGCTGTACCGGAAAGTACAGGAGAGTGTGGAGCGAAGTCTGTCTCAGGCAAGAGAGAGGCAAGAGAGGAATTACAACCAGTATGCTCCTACTGCTCCCCTGGCACCTGGAGAGCAGGTCTTGAAGAAGAAGAGACGGCTCAACAAGTTGGATGACCAGTGGGAGAAAGACCTGTACACCGTACTGCCCTCGAGCCATGAAAACCCAAAAGTGTGTGTTATCAGTAAGGATGGAGGAGAGACCACAGCCACTGTCTCCAGAGACCACCTGAAGAGGTGTCCCGAGCAGCTGCAAAGTGCTGATGAAGACCCTCAACCCGCAGAGGAAAGGGAAGAAATGGTCAGTACAGTGCTCGGAGAATTTCCCCGGTCCTGGACACAAATCAACAACGCTATAGTGGTACCCGTCCTTACCTTCCTCCAGCCAGCCCCTCAAGGGCCTGCAGAAGAGCAAGTAGTGTTGGAAGAGCAAGTGGCCCCGGAGGCAGAAGAGTACATACCAGCAGCTCAGGAGAATCAACCCTCTGCTAGTAGTGAACCTGCCATGCCCGTGGTGAGCCAAAGAATACGCACAAAGCTGCCCAACCTACCCGTAACATCTGCAAACACCTCTAGTGCAGACACAAGCACACCCAGTACACAGGGGGTGGAAACAGGGGACACGAATAGAGTACCACCAGACAGTGGGTTATGTAGGTCCACCAGGAGCACTAGGGGTCAAATGCCCGCTCGCTGGAGAATTTAAAATGTAATATATCTACCTGTATATTGCAAAAGTTAAAAATGTTTAATGTCTGTGTTACCTGGTTACTAATTATGTTTTTCTAGTTACCCGACAGGGTTCATGGACTAACAGGTTATGGACAACGAGTAACCGGAACTGTACCGTGTACATAGTTGCACCTGGTAAGGTGCCCTCTTTTGAAGACGACCACAAAACACAAAACCCGTGGAGGTGGCTGAAGACGTGGTCCAACTCCGGATCATCAAAGCCCTGTAGCCACCCCAGGGCCTACGTGGAGGGTTTGGGACGGGTCCCTCAAAGAGAATCTTGGGTGACAAGGACACCTGGTTACAGGAGCGCCGTGACCTAAAAAGACTAAAACTTCTTGTATATATGTTATTGTATTGTTGTTAACTGTTGTGTTTTGCAAAATGTGTTTAGTCCCGGAGTACTAAATTTCACTAGGGGGGAATGTAGCACCCCAGGTCTGGTCGCCACAGTGACAGCAATGTCATGTCTGAGAGCAGGTGGGAGGTTCCCTGGTTGGGGACAATTAGCATGCAGCACCTCCTGCCTCAGTCCAGGGAGGGGAGAAACCTGCCCTTTATAAACTGGATCTGGGGCGGGGTTAGAGAGTCTAGTCCCAGCCAAGTTCCAGTAAGGTTGCAGATAGGGACAGGTCAGCAGCAGGCTGAGGAGTCCCTGTAGGCAGAGGAGGAACACGAGGCCAGGAGGGGAACTAGCAGAGTTTGTCCTGACCAGAGACTTACTAAGCCGGACACTGGAGTCCGAGGCTGTGAGGGTTATAAGCCCAGCAGCAGAAAACCACCACGCAGGGGACTTCAAGTCCTTTGGCCCAAGGAAGCTCGGAGGCTCAGCTACACGAGAGGGACCACTACTGCCCTGGAGGGGTGAGAAGCACGGAAGGCCCGAGTCACCAGTCATACGGGTGAGAACAACACGGTACACTCAGAGACGTGGGCTAACACTACACTACAGCGGGATAGCCAAGAAAGAGTGAAGTCAGCACAGTAGGCCTACAAACTCCCCCTGACCAGCAGGATTTCCCAGTTGCTCTCAGACTGACCAGGCCTCCATTGTTAACTTGTATTCCGGACAGGTCCCTTAATACCACCAACAGTAAAGACCCTGAATTGCATACAGACTCCGTGTGGTTACTGCTGCTCCCGCGCACCATCACCACCAACATCCCTATTCACTGCCCTGAGGCTATACTCCTCCCATGGGGAGTTATACTATTCTCTGCTGCATTCCCAATACCAGCCTCAGCGGTCTGCCCTGCAGCGGCGGTACTCTCTGACCGCAATCCACGGGTGGCGTAGTCGGACATTTAAATATCATAAAACCACACAATTAGACTGCCATTTCAGTTGACCACCCTGAGCCACGGGATCGGGTCCCTGCCATGCAAGGACTACAACCCCCAGCATCCGCAAGGGGTCCGGTTCCGGGTATCCCCACACACACACGGCCCAGGGGGCACGTCACATATCTCTCTGATTTAAGGGCATAAAAATTCAAATTTTGAAAATTTCAAAATTTTCGACAAATTTCCATTTTTTTCACAAATAAACGCAAGTGATATAGAAGAAATTTTACCACAATCATGAAGTACAATATGTCACAAAAAAACAGTCTCAGAACCAGGGGGATCCGTTGAAGAGTTCCAGAGTAATTACCTCATAAAGTGACAGTGGTCAGAATTGTAAAAATTGGCCTGGTCATTAACGTGCAAACCACCTTGGGTTGTAAAGGGGTTAATAGGCGAAAAGGGGTGTGATTTGAACATAATTTTTTTATTTGCACATTTTTTAAAACTTTAGTCCTCTTAGGCGACTTGATCCTGCGATGTAAACGCCGCCTTCACAGATTAACAGCGGCATTTAACAGCGAGTAAGATGATGGCTGATTATCACAGCCATCATCTGCCAGCAAAGACACGGGCTTGTCTTACAAGCCTGCATTAAAGTCAGAGAGCTAGCATTTGACATACCTAGTACGCCGTATTTTGTCAAGGGGTTAATGGTGGCTGCTTTAAAGCCTAATAACTCAGTTACCTTTATAAAGGTATGTGCACACGGTGCTTTTTTGGCAGCGCTTTGAACGCAGCATACTGCAGGTCTCCGCGGGTGTGCCGCAGGAGCACAGGAACGCATAGTGGGCATGGGATTTGTACAAATCCCATCCACTATGCTGTAACATCTGGCCACTGTGGACTGCACGCAGCGTAAGTGTGTTGTGTTTAATGATCGTCAGCACATACCTTAAAGCAGCCAAAGGAAAATACACAAAGGCCCCATCCACATCAGATACATCCAAAATCTATCTTCCTTGACTCCCCCATACACTAGAGCATTGGTCTCTGCTCCGAGCTTCTGTGTTCTCTATCAGAGAGCTGCTCCGGCATTCGCTCATCTCCCTGAGAACAAAAGAATCGGCCTCCGGAAATCCAAAGCTTCGGATCCTTTTCTCTCCAACATCATCATCCTCATAAGAATAGGAAAGCGCCCATACACATTAGACTGCTGGCGGATCCCATCCATTCCCCTAACTATAGTCCAATGTGGATGGAGGCCACTAGGGACGGGCCGCTTCTCATGGGCTAGGGCTTGTAACCCTGGGATATAATGTGCCCGCTAGCCCCTGGATCTAGGCCCCCATGGATGGTTACAGCACTATGGAGGAGGGGGACGTGCACAGGGGCCGAATGGGGAATAACTGACAATATAAAATATATATAAAAACAATAAACATTATAAATCCTTCTCATTCTTCCCCAAATTCTGATTTTTATTTTAACCAATAAATAATAATAAATTCTTCTTAATTTTGGTATCGCACCGACCGGGAGGATCACATCGCCGCTCATTCACACCGGACATTTCATGAAGGTTTTTCTCTTTTTTCAGTGCATTTTAAAGTGAATTTAGTTCTAAAGCACAAAAACTTTAAATCGCCCGAAGCCAAGGGGTTAAATATTCCTAAAAATGGATGAAAAACGTCATTACACAGATGGAGAAGGCGGCAAATATGAACACGTGTGAAGAAAGACTAAGGAGAGAGTGAGGCCCGATGGGGACGGTGATAATAATGTGTGTACAGCGCTGCGGAGTATTGAGGCGACACAGAAGGAAGAGGAAGAAATAATAGAGAATAACGGGGAATCTCCACATACCTCCACCTGCAGAGCCGCCACCACATATATGGCTGCTCTGTGCGCACAGGAGCGGTGATGAGGTCACAGGAGGGGAGGAGTCAGGGGTCACATGATCAGGGGCCTCAGTGGATGCAGGACTCTGCTGTGCTGGTTGTCATGGTGCTGGATGAGCTGAAGTTTATGTGTGGGGTCAGGAGGGGTTTACAGTGTGGATGTAGCAGAGCCGCGTGTGTACGAGGTGTACGGAGCGGAGCCGCCTGTATACAAGGTGTACGGAGCGGAGCCGCGTGTGTACGAGGCGTACGGAGCGGAGCCGCGCGTGTACGAGGCGTACGGAGCGGAGCCGCGCGTGTACGAGGCGTACGGAGCGGAGCCGCGCGTGTACGAGGCGTACGGAGCGGAGCCGCGCGTGTACGAGGCGTACGGAGCGGAGCCGCGCGTGTACGAGGTGTACGGAGCGGAGCCGCACGTGTACGGAGCGGAGCCGCGCGTGTACGAGGTGTACGGAGTGGAGACGCGCGTGTACGGAGCGGAGCCGCACGTGTACGAGGTGTACGGAGCGGAGCCGCGCGTGTACGGAGCGGAGCCGCGCGTGTACGAGGTGTACGGAGCGGAGCCGCGCGTGTACGAGGTGTACGGAGCGGAGCCGCGCGTGTACGAGGTGTACGGAGCGGAGCCGCGCGTGTACGAGGTGTACGGAGCGGAGCCGCGTGTGTACGAGGCGTGCGGAGCCGCGTGTGTACGAGGCGTACGGAGCCGCGCGTGTACGAGGCGTACGGAGCGGAGCCGCGCGTGTACGAGGCGTACGGAGCGGAGCCGCGCGTGTACGAGGCTTACGGAGCGGAGCCGCGCGTGTACGAGGCGTACGGAGCGGAGCCGCATGTGTACGAGGTGTACGGAGCGGAGCCACATGTGCACGAGGCGTACGGAGCAGAGCAGCGCGTATAAGAGGCGTACCGAGCGGAGCCGTGTGTGTTTGGCAGTCCTCACCAGGGCTGTGGAGTCAGAGTCAGAGCCCATTTTGGTGGAGTCGAAGTTGAAGTCGCTATAAAATGGACGGACTCCGACTCTTAAAATACATAATAAATTGGGTACAGTAGTTCAATGCAGGATGTGGGGAATATTTTTCATAAGAATTTGGGAAAGTTATGAAACGTCCTATAAATGTCTGTCCTATTCCTGATCTAAGGGTCTAGACTTTTAGCTGAAAAAATGTGTCCTACTTTAAATTTATCACTTAAACATGAGCCATGTATGAGGGAGTCGTGGAGTCGGTGTCATGGAAATTGAGGAGTCGGAGTCGATGGTTTGGCTTACCGACGCCACAGCCCTGGTCCTCGCTTGTGGGGGCCAATAGCAAAGCCCCCGAGGTGTGAACAACATACAACCCCCTAAAGTGACCCCATTTTGGACACTGTACCCATCAGGGAAGTCATCTGAGTGTGTCATGGACGTTCTTACGTTCCTATCCCACAGCTGATTCACTGATTTCTTTACCATTTGGTTGTGTGAAAATAATATTACATTTGCTCTGTGCCGCAGCGCACGGTTCAGTTCGGGGCGAAACATCTGAGCGGCACCTAACCAAGTAACTGTGTATATTATATATATATATATATACACACACACACAGTACAGACCAAAAGTTTGGACACACCTTCTCATTTTAAGATTTTTCTGTATTTTCATGACTTTGAAAATTGTACATTCACACTGAAGGCATCAAAACTATGAATTAACACATGTGGAATTATATACTTAACAAAAAAGTGTGAAACAACTGAAAATATGTCTTACGGTATGTGCACACGATGCAGAAATGAAGCAGAAAATTTCTGCATCTCCCTGGCAGAAAAAACGCATGCAGATTGTGCATGCGTTTTTCCTGCGGAATACATGCGGATTCACATGCGTTTCCACATGCGTTTCCGCATGCAGATTGACAAGCGCTTTCCAGGCGATTTTAGCATCACCTGGAAAGTGCTTGACAACTAGGTCACACTATATAAATCCATGCAACCGGCATGGATTTATATAGTGTGACCCGAGAGAGTGTATATACTTTACCCTCCGATGGCCCCCGGTGTCCCGCTCAGTCCGTTCTCCCTCGCCGACAACTTTGAATTGAAAGACCTGCCGACGTCAGTGTCACGTGACCCGTCACATGACTCTGACGTCAGCGCAGGTCCTTCAACTCAAGTGCCGGGAACCAAGCAGGAGCGCAGCGCGGGCCGACAGAAGATAAGTATACATTTATTTTTTATTTTATTCTATTTTTACAGATTTTTTAATGGTACCTGGGTGTGGAAGAGACTCTCCTCTCCTCCACACCCGGGTACCATCCGCACATTAGAACGCGCCAATTACGCAAGTACAAATGCAGTCTTGCGGAATTGGCGCGTTCTAATGCAAGTCAATGGCGGCGAAAACGCCGCGTTTACGCAAAATTAATTGACATGCTGCGGATTTTTGAGCGCAGCGTTTACGCTGCGGAAAAATCCGCATCATGGGCACAGCACATGCGGATTTCAATTGGGGAACATTGCTGCCCTTCTACCATGCGTTTTTAATGCGTTTCCGCTGCGTTTACGCAACTGCAAAAACGGAAACGCATTAAAAACACATCGTGTGAACTCAGTCTTATATTCTAGGTTCTTCAAAGTAGCCACCTTTTGCTTTGATGACTGCTTTGCACACTCTTGGCATTCTCTTGATGAGCTTCAAGAGGTAGTCACCGGAAATGGTCTTCACTTCACAGGTGTGCCCTGTCAGGTTTAATAAGTGGGATTTCTTGCCTTATAAATGGGGTTGGGACCATCAGTTGTGTTGTGCAGAAATCAAGTAGATACACAGCTGATAGTCCTACTGTATAGACTGTTAGAATTTGTATTATGGCAAGAAAAAAGCAGCTAAGTAAAGAAAAACGAGTGGCCATCATTACTTTAAGAATTGAAGGTCAGTCAGTCCAAAAAATTGGGCAAACTTTGAATGTGTCCCCAAGTGCAGTTTCAAAAACCATCAAGCGCTACAAAGAAACTGGCTCACATGACGACCGCTCCAGGAAAGGAAGACCAAGAGTCACCTCTGCTTCTGAGGATAAGTTTATCCGAGTCACCAGCCTCAGAAATCGCAGGTTAACAGCAGCTCAGATTAGAGACCAGGTCAATGCCACACTGAGTTCTAGCAGCAGACACATCTCTTCAACAACTGTTAAGAGGAGACTTTGTGGCCTTCATGGTAAAATAGCTGCTAGGAAACCACAGCTAAGGACAGGCAACAAGCAGAAGATACTTGTTTGGGCTAAAGAACACAAGGAATGGACATTAGACCAGTGGAAATCTGTGCTTTGGTCTGATGAGTCCAAATTGAGATCTTTGGTTCCAACCACTGTGTCTTTGTGTGACGCAGAAAAGGTGAACGGATGGACTCTACATCTCTGGTTCCCATCGTGAAGCATGGAGGAGGAGGTGTGATGGTGTGGGGGTGCTTTGCTGGTGACACTGTTGGGGGATTTATTCAAAATTGAAGGCATACTGAAACAGCATGGCTACCACAGCATCTTGAAGCGGCATGCTATTCCATCCGGTTTGCGTTTAGTTGGACCATCATTTATTTTTCAACAGGACAATGACCCCAAACACACCTCCAGGCTGTGTAAGGGCTATTTGATCAAGAAGGAGAGTGATGGGGTGCTACGCCAGATGACCTGGCCTCCACAGTCACCAGACCTGAACCCAATCGAGATGGTTTGGGGTGAGCTGGACCGCAGAGTGAAGGCAAAAGGACCAACAAGTGCTAAGCATCTCTGGAAACTCCTTCAAGATTGTTGGAAGACCATTTCCGGTGACTACCTCTTGAAGCTCATTAAGGGAATGCCAATAGTCATGAAAATACAGAAAAATCTTTAAATGAGAAGGTGTGTCCAAACTTTTGGTCTGTACTGTACCTATAAAGAGAAAAATCAGAGAAACTGAAAATTTTGCAGTGGTCTCCTAATTTTTGCCAGAGCTGTAAATGAGAAGGTGTGTCCAATCTTTTGATCTGTACTGTGTGTATGTATATATATATATATATATATATATATATATATATATACACAAACACATTTATTATGCATTAATAAAGCCACTGCGGCCAATTACACCCAAGCCATAGTGTCTGTCGTTTTTGGGGAAGGGGAAGATTAGAAGTAAGATGGGTTGGGGGACAATCCACCTGGAATTGACGATACCAATGTCAAGAAAAGGCTGGAGCAATGGCCTAAGGGCATGTGGGCGGAAGCCGGCATGACGGGGGTGCGGCATAGGTGGGGTCAGGTATGGAGAATGTGTGGGCTAAAGAGGAACTTATTGGACCACCGGGGGAGTGGCCTGGTCTTTCTTCCCAGCTTCTGGACACGACACAAGTCCCACCCGTCCTTCAAAATGGTAGACATCGCAGGTCCCATTGGCAATTGCCTATGACGGGTAGCTAAAAGGGAGTCTGAGAATTGTTTTGCTATGTATTGTATTGGTGTACATTAATTTATGTAAAAAAAAAAAAGCCGAGCCTGGAATTGCAATGATCAGCATCCTTCTAAGCCCAGGGGAAGGGCAGTCCATCAGCCATAGTTCCCTAGAGGTTTCCCCCACAGGGTTTTTTTCCTATTCTGTGCGCTGAAGGACGACTCCCTGTGAGTTAAAGGTGTGCCCGGGCTGCCCATAGTGGGCAGGCATGCGTAGGGTCCTTGAAGTGGGTATAAATTGGTATGGGAGTGCCCACAGGACATGGATCCCTCGGTTATATGTGCGGTATTGGGGTCTGGTGAGTTGCGGGACTTAAGATAAAAGGAATGTCGAGTCCCAGGTGTGGCGGTTTCAAACCGTTTGAACCCCCCGGGTTTGGGGGGCTCATGGTGTTCCTGGGCTGGTAGTGTGCGGCTGGGATCAAGTGGAGTTTTGTCATTGGGAGCACCAGACCCCTTCTTAACTTCAAGGACCTTACCTCATCTTTATGTGTGTGTGTGTGTGTGTATATATATATATATATATATATATATATATATATATACACAGTACAGACCAAAAGTTTGGACACACCTCATTTAAAGATTTTTCAGTATTTTCATAACTATGAAAATTGTACATTCACACTGAAGACATCAAAACTATGAATTAACACATGTGGAATTATATACTTAACAAAAAAGTGTGAAACAACTGAAAATATGTCTTATATTCTAGGTACTTCAAAGTAGCCACCTTTTGCTTTGATGACTACTTTGCACACTCTTGGCATTCTCTTCATGAGCTTCAAGAGGTAGTCACCGGAAATGGTTTTCACTTCACAGGTGTTCCCTGTCAGATTTAATAAGTGGAATTTCTTGCCTTATAAATGGGGTTGGGACCATCAATTGTGTTGTGCAGAAGTCTGGTGGAAACACAGCTGATAGTCCTACTGAATAGACTGTTAGAATTTGTATTATGGAAAGAAAAAAGCAGCTAAGTAAAGAAAAATGAGTGGCCATCATTACTTTAAGAAATTAAGGTCAGTCAGTGCGAAAAATTGGGAAAACTTTGAAAGTGTCCCCAAGTGCAGTTGCAAAAACCATCAAGGACTACAAAGAAACTGGCTCACATGAGGACCGCCCCAGGAAAGGAAGACCAAGAGTCACCTCTGCTTCTGAGGATAAGTTTATCCGAGTCACCAGCCTCAGAAATCGCAGGTTAACAGCAGCTCAGATTAGAGACCAGGTCAATGCCACACAGAGTTCTAGCAGCAGACACATCTCTTCAACAACTGTTAAGAGGAGACTTTGTGCAGCAGGCCTTCATGGTAAAATAGCTGCTAGGAAACCACTGCTAACCACTGCTAAGGACAGGCAACAAGCAGAAGAGACTTGTTTGGGCTAAAGAACACAAGGAATGGACATTAGACCAGTGGAAATCTGTGCTTTGGTCTGATGAGTCCAGATTTGAGATCTTTGGTTCCAACCACTGTGTCTTTGTGCGATGCAGAAAAGGTGAACGGATGGACTCTACATGCCTGGTTCCCACCATGAAGCATGGAGGAGGGGGTGTGATGGTGTGGGGGTGCTTTGCTGGTGACACTGTTGGGGATTTATTCAAAATTGAAGGTATACTGAACCAGTACGACTACCACAGCATCTTGCAGTGGCATGCTGTTCCATCTGGTTTGCGTTTAGTTGGACCATCCTTTATTTTTCAACAGGACAATGACCCCAAACACACCTCCAGGCTGTGTAAGGGCTATTTGACCAAGAAGGAGAGTGAGGGGTCTGGCCTCCACAGTCACCAGACCTGAACCCAATCGAGATGGTATGGGGTGAGCTGGACCGCAGAGTGAAGACAAAAGGGCCAACAAGTGCTAAGCATCTCTAGGAACTCCTTCAAGATTATTGGAAGACCATTTCCGGTGACTACCTCTTGAAGCTCATCAAGAGAATGCCAAGAGTGTGCAAAGTAGTCATCAAAGCAAAAGGTGGCTACTTTGAAGAACCTAGAATATAAGACATATTTTCAGTTGTTTCACACTTTTTTGTTAAGTATATAATTCCACATGTGTTAATGCATAGTTTTGATGCCTTCAGTGTGAATGTACAATTTTCATAGTCATGAAAATACAGAAAAATCTTTAAATGAGAAGGTGTGTCCAAACTTTTGGTCTGTACTGTATATATATACAAACACGTTTATTATGCATTAATAAAGGCCACTGCGGCCAATTACACCCAAGCCATAGTGTCTGTCGTTTTTTGGGGAGGGAAGATTAGAAGATGGGTTGGGGGCCAGCCCACCTGGAATTGACGATACCAACGTCATGGGTGTGAGTAATCAGTCAACACACGCAGAAGACACACAGCCCACAGCGCTGGTAGCGGAGAAAGTAAGGAAAAAGCATGTGAAAACCCTCCTGCCAATTCCAAAAGGAGGAGGAGTAGATAAGAAGGAATGGAAGAATATGTTGAAGGAGAGAGAAAAGTACCCCAGGTTTTATGAAGCTTTACAGGATGTGGACATTTTGTATAAAATGACAAGGAAAGTAAAAAGACAGATGAGGAGAGGAATATGACAATTTATTGAATGCAATGCGAATCAGTCATCGCCTAAGGAAAATGCATCAGTTGCAGCAGCTGTATTTGAGCCATTGATACCTCCTATATATATTCCCGACGACTGGACATGTGCCTACTGTAAAATGCAGAATTCAGAATATCGTGAGACTTTTTCTGTCTGTGATATGACCAGCCGAAATAGTCCTGCCCTATTCCCAATTGGTTATATAGATGGCACTTCCTATGCCACTTCCTGTCCAGCATCTAATCTAGCTCCAATAATTAATGCAGTCTATAAAAAGAATAATGAAGAAAATAAGGATGACATAGCAGTACATGATCAGGAGGAACAGGGAGGACAGGAATCAGCAGTTGACACTGACACTCCGCAGTACCCCATGAACAAGACCTAGCACCTACCACTATATGGTGGGGGGATATCATCATCTCAGTCCTGTCCATATAAGCCCCAAAGCTTACATCCTGGCACTCGACCTGTTTCCCGCAATGACTCCTGGAAATACCCAGAGACAGGTACCCTGATGAACAGCTTACCAGACCCAGTAAAGCATCCAATGCCTTTTTACAAGAAGATGTGTCAGATACAGAAGGCACATTCTGCCTCATGGATAGACTTAGAGGGGTTCAATAAAATTAAAGCAGGAAACTCCTTTTGGCTGCAAATGCGACTAGCCCTTGAACCTGACAACCAGCATGTAGAATGGCATGAATCGCGTGTATCTGAAGAAGATTTCCTCCATAAGCTTTATGTCTGGGCTAAGAATCACCTACCAGGACATGCCCCCGCTCTTCAGGATGTCATGCAAGAAAAGGGAGAAACTGTGGAGAGGGTCTTCCACCGATTAAATCAGATGTTCCAGGATCTCGGATTTGAAATACAAGTCGCCCCCCACCTTGGACAACAGCATCAGCCATTCCTAGGACCACCACCGGGCTCCAGACAAAAATAGGATATTGGCAAGCTGAGTCCTCACACACCAGAAGCACATATACTCTTACGCTTCACAAGACAACTGAGTATATTAACCCTCATCATCCATTTAAGTTAAAGATAAAAAGCTCTGGATACTGGTGCAGCCAGAAGTGTAATAATAACTATTGATTCACCAGTGCAGCCAACCCAGATTGCATCACAGATGAAGTGATACCTTGTGTGAGGTTGGGTGGAGCTACATGCTATACACCAATGACCAAACCCCCTACACATAGGCCTACAACCTACACAGAGTATGCTGTCCCAATTAATTATCTTTACAAATCTGCCCAGTAAATCTACTAGAAGTAGATCTACTAGCAAAGCTTCAGGCCAATATTCGATTTCATGAAGATGGAACTGTGACTCTGACTACTCCATTATCACAAGAAGACTCAGTTAAATGGTATGGCTTCTTCACCCTACAGGACACCCGTGAGGACCCAGTGGATACTACTCTACTGGCACAAGGCCCAGAAGACATTGGAAGACTCCATGTCCAACCTGTTGAAGTGAAACTAAAGCCAGGAGCCCTGTTACCAAGGAAACCACAGTATCCACTCTCCATTCCACAATCTGCTGGTATTGCTCAGCAACTCAAGATCTACCTTAGGAATGGAAACATTGTCCCTACTAAGTCACCATGCAATACTCCATTGTTCCCAGTCAAAAGGAAGACACTAAAGGGTCAGCCTACCAAGTATCACATGGTACAGGACATATGGGCAGTCAATGAAGCCACAGTACTGGACACTCCAATTGTGCCAAACCCACATACTCTTTTATCATCGATTTCATGTACTTTCCCATGGTTTACAGTGATTGACTTAGCTAATGCTTTCTACAGTGAAGCTACTACACCTTGACAGCCAATACCTGTTTGCCTTCACCTATGAAGGACAGCACTACAGTCATGGCCAAAAGTATTGAGAATGAGACAAATAGTAATTTTTCCAAAGTTTACTGCTTCATTTTTTGTAATGGCAATTTGCATATACTCCTGAATGTCAAAGAGTGATCAGCTTAACAGCAATTACTGTACTTGCAAAGTCAATATTTGCCCAGAAAATGAACTTTAACCCCCAAAACACATTTCAACATAATTGCAGTCCTGCCTTAAAAGGAGCAGCTAACATCGTTTTAGTGATTGATCCATTAACACAGGTGTGGGTGTTGATGAGGACAGGGCTGGCGATCAATCAGTCATGATTAAATAAGAATGACATCACTGGACACTTTAAATGGAGGCTGGTTCTTGGTACCATTGTTTCTCTTCAGTTAACCATGGTTATCTCTAAAGAAACACGTGCAGCCATCATTGCACTGCACAAAAATGGCCTAACAGGGAAGAGTATCGCAGCTACAAAGATTGCACCTCAGTCAACAATCTATCACACCATCAAGAACTTCAAGGAGAGAGCTTCCATTGTTGTCAAAAAGGCTCCAGGGTGCCAAGAAAGACCAGCAGGCGTCAGGACCGTATCTTAAAACTGTTTCAGCTGCGGGATCGGACTACCAGCAGTGCCGAGCTTGCTCAGGAATGGCAGCAGGCTGGTGTGAGTGCTTCTGCACGCACTGTGAGGCGGAGACTCTTTGAGCAAGGGCTGGTTTCAAGGAGGGCAGCAAAGAAGCCACTTCTCTCCAGAAAAAACATCAGGGACCGACTGATATTCTGCAAAAGGTACAGGGAGTGGACTGCTGAGGACTGGGGCAAAGTCATTTTCTCTGATGAATCCCCTTTTCGATTGTTTGGGACATCTGGAAAACAGCTTATTCGGAGAAGAAGAGGTGAGCGCTACCACCAGTCTTGTCTCATGCCAACTGTAAAGCATCCTGAAACCATTCATGTGCGGTGTTGCTTCTCAGCCAAGGAAATTGGCTCACTCACAGTCTTGCCTAGAAACACAGCCATGAATAAAAAATGGTACCAGAATGTCCTCCAAGAGCAACTTCTCCCAACCGTCCAAGAGCAGTTTGGCGCCCAACAATGCCTTTTCCAGCATGATGGAGTACCTTGCCATAAAGAAAAGGTGATAACTAAATGGCTCATGGACAAAAACATAGAGATTTTGGGTCCATGGCCTGGAAACTCCCCAGATCTTAATCCCATTGAGAACGTGTGGTCAATCATCAAGAGACGGGTGGACAAACAAAAACCAACAAATTCTGGTAAAATGCAAGCATTGATTATGCAAGAGTGGACTGCTATCAGTCAGGATTTGGCCCAAAAGTTGATTGAGAGCATGCCAGGGAGAATTACAGAGGTCTTGAAGAAGAAGGGGCAATACTGCAAATATTGACTTGCTGCATTAACTCATTCTAACTGTCAATATAACCTATTGGTACTCATAATATGATTGCAATTATATTTCTGTATGTGATGTAAACATCAGACAAACACTAATAAAAACCAGAGGCCAGCAGATCATGTGAAAATATAATTTTGGTGTCATTCTCAATACTTTTGGCCATGACTGTACACATGGACTGTGATACCTCAAGGGGCCCAGAACAGCCCTTCTATGTTCAGCCAAGCCATGACTACTGTCTTGGAGCCCTGGAAGATGACACACCCCAACGTCACGCTCCTGCAGTATGTTGATGACCTCCTCCTATGCTCAGACTCCAAGGAAGAAGGTCAGGAAGAGTCAATCTCACTACTCCAGTTCCTGGCACACACAACGGCTGCAAAGCATCCAGAGACAAGCTGCAATTCTGTCAAGAGAAAGTTGTGTTTCTAGGACACAGCATCTCACACCAAACAAAGCATCTCACTGAAGATAGGAAGATGGCTGTGAATAACATGTCCTTGCCAACAACCACAACACAGCTTCAGTCATTTCTTGGTCTAGTATCCTGTCGTCCCTGGATTCTAGATGCCTCTGTACACATGCAGCCTCTGTATGACTGTCTCAAGAATATTCCCTTCAGTCTGACCAAAGAAGCCATTGATGGATTCTATGCACTGAAAAAGACAATCATGTCTTTCCCAGCTCTAGGACATCATTTTTGGCCACAAGCTGAAGATAATGGCACCTCATGACATCACTGCCATTCTGGCCCAGACACAGCCAAAGCACCTATCTGCTGCCCGTCATCTACGCCTACAGTGCTCACTTCTGCTCCCAGATACCGTCACCATCTCCAGATGTGATGTCCTTAACCCAGCCATCCTCCTACCTCTACCAAGGGGGGAGGAGGATCACATCTCTAACACTCTGATGGAAGAGGTAGTCGACTCTGAAATGGCCCAGCATGATTGTCTTGCCCTCATGAGACAAGAAACCTCTGGATTTGACACTGTCACAGATGTGCCTCAACACCCTGACCTGACTCCATGGATGGATCAAGATATGCAGACCAAGAAGACCGTTCTCACACGTGTATGGCAGTGGTCACAGAAGACATTGTGCTGCTAGCACAGTCACTGCCTGCATCTCTGTCTGCACAGGAAACAGCTACTTGCCTTGACAGAAGAGTGCAAGATGGCCACCCAGAGGAAAGCGAACATCTACACAGATAGCCGTTATGCTTGGGGTGTGTCACACGACCATGGACCGATCTGGAGGACAAGAGATTTCATCACGGCTAATGGAACCCCAATAAGACACCATAAAGCCATTGAAGAACTGATGGAGTTCCTGTTGATGCCAAAAAGAGTTGCTGTGATAAAGGTTAAGGCACACACTGGAGGAACCTCAAAGGAAGCTGTGGGCAACAGTTTGGTAGACAAAACAACAAAAGAAGCAGCAAAAGAAGCCATAATACTACCACTTGGCACAGAAACATCTCATCTATGCTCTTTGACTGACCCTGAAACAGAAAAACGAAAAGAATATGCTCTTGGCCCTACAGAAAGAAGCATCCAAGGAAGAAAAAGACAAATGGATTCAAGATGGAGCCAGACAGGATGAAGAACATTAATACAGACGGTTACGAAATGGAAACCTATGCCTGCCAAGAGCCCTTTACCCAATGATAGCCAGATGGGCTTATGGCACCATCCACCAATCAAAAATGAAGATGCATAACCTTGAGAGACAATATTACCACGTACCAGTCTTTTCAACAACCGCTGCAACCCAGTAAAGACCCCTCAGAACTTCCCAGGATGGCCAGGCCAGAAGCTTTTCCCGTGGAAAATCAATTGGCCAGGACCACAGCTAACAAACTGCTCTCTTAAATAATTTGCACATATGAACTTCCAGAGACTATAGAAAATGATCAAGAATCTGCATTCACAGCAAATCCAACCCCAATTTTTTTTTAAGGCCTTAGAACAGAGTTAATCCTACACACTTAATACTGCACAAGAAACAGGGAAGCCACAGCATAAGAGTCTTAGTCTTCCCCTTGGGTCATTTAGTCTCAGACACACGCCAGTAGGCCCAACTAAAATTAGCCCTTATAAGATCCTATTTGTAAATGCTCACAGGTTAGGATTATATTTACCCACGATAGTTGTCGATATGCCGACTAAATTTGTTGTTGAATTACATGTGGCTAAAATATGTTCTCAAGTTTTCTTCTCCCAGATTCCCAAAATCTAGAAAGGACACGTGAGATCCAATTCAAAGACTGGTTCCTCATCCAAAAGTTCAAGTGATGGATCCTCGAGCCTAAAGATGACATCCCAATGGATCCATGCTTCCCACTACCAGATGACATAAACTATGGACACTACCATGATGATGATACTACCAGATTTTGGGAATCCAGATGATGAACTCTATCCGGAGCCCCTGAAAAGACTGTGTTCCCAACATCCCCTAAATCAGAAGGACACTTGCCCAGCCTGCCAAATATGGACTGTTTAGTAAGGGATATGATCTGACCTTCTGCACACTTGAGTCTGTTAGGAGGGGGTCCATCCACAAGGGATGGGTCATCTCATATACACGGTGAAGATTAGCTTAGTTAATTTCATTGCCCAAATTTGGTCCAACTAGTTAAATAGGTGCACTGGGTCAAATCAGTAGGTTTGACAGAAGTTCGGGTGAGACAGGATTACATTTTGAATGTCTCCAAACAAGGGACTGTTGAGGATATAAATATATGCAGGATTCTGGAAGTTATATGAATATGTAACTTCCTACTTATGTGTATTAAGAATTGCAGACAATCCGAAATGGCCTCCCGTACGCCCGTGACACATTGTACCTGTTACCTCATATTGATCAAAGATCCACATGCTACTGAGCAATAGAAAAATCCCTAATGATTATTGACTAACACATTAATCTGATAATAAGAGCTTTGCTAATGATCTTTATTACTTTAGGGAAATTACAAGATAATAAAAGATAACTGACTATACTGATTGAACTTTGAACCTTACGTGCGAGACGGAGGTCAGCTTGACTTAATTGATTAATTATTAGAGTAATATGGATAATGACATATGAGCAACAGATACCAGCAACAGCTAGCAATAATTATGAGATAAAGGAAATGAGGTAATGTGTGAGAAAGTCCCTGATTTTTTCCTATAAAAAGCTGTGTATTCCAATCAATAAACAGAACTCATTAAGACACGACCTGGTGTGTTTTGTGAGTTCTTCGACCATATACAGTCATATGAAAAAGTTTGGGCACCCCTATTAATCTTAAGCTTAATGTTTTATAAAAATTGGTGTTTTTGCAACAGCTATTTCAGTTTGATATATGTAATAACTGTTGGATACAGTAATGTTTCTGCCTTGAAATGAGGTTTATTGTACTAACAGAAAATGTGCAATCTGCATTCAAACAAAATTTGACAGGTGCATAAGTATGGGCACCTCACCAGAAAAGTGACATTAATATTTAGTAGATCCTCCTTTTGCAAAAATAACAGCCTCTAGTCGCTTCCTGTAGCTTTTAATGAGTTCCTGGATCCTGGATGAAGGTATTTTTGACCATTCCTCTTTACAAAACAATTCCAGTTCAATTAAGTTTGATGGTCGCCGAGCATGGACAGCCTCTTCAAATGATCCCACAGATGTTCAATGATATTCAGGTCTGGGGACTGGGATGGCCATTCCAGAACATTGTAATTGTTCCTCTGCATGAATGCCTGAGTAGATTTGGAGCGGTGTTTTGGATCATTGTCTTGCTGAAAGATCCATCCACTGCGTAACTTCAACTTTATCACTGATTCTTGAACACTATTGCCAAGAATCTGCTGATACTGAGTGGAATCCATGCGTCCCTCAACTTTAACAAGATTCCCAGTGCCGGCATTGACCACACAGCCCCAAAGCATGATGAAACCTCCACCAAATTTTACTGTGGGTAGCAAGTGTTTTTCTTGGAATGCTGTGTTTTTTTGCCACCATGCATAACGCCTTTTTGTATGACCAAACAACTCAATCTTGGTTTCATCAGTCCACAGGACCTTCTTCCAAAAAGAAATAGGCTTCTTCAAATGTGCTTTTGCATACCTCAGCCGACTCTGTTTGTGCGTACTTGCAGAAACGGCTTCTTTCGCATCACTCTCCCATACAGCTTCTCCTTGTGCAAAGTGCGTTGTATAGTTGACCGATGCACAGTGATACCATCTGCAGCAAGTTGATGCTGCAGCTCTCTGGAGGTGGTCTGAGGATTGTCCTTGACTGATCTCACCATTCTTCTTCTCTGCCTTTCTGATGTTTTTCTTGTCCTGACACTTCTGGCCTTAACAAGAACTGTCCCTATGTTCTTCCATTTCCTTACTATGTTCCTCACAGTGGAAACTGACAGGTTAAATCTCTGAGACAGCTTTTTGTATCCTTCCCCTGAACAACTATGTTGAATAATCTTTGTTTTCAGATCATTTGACAGTTGTTTTGAGGAGCCAATGATGCCACTCTTCAGAGGAGATTCAAACAGGAGAACAACTTGCAAGTGGCCACTTTAAGTAGCTTTTCTCATGATTGCATACACCTGGCTATAAAGTTCAAAGCTCAATGAGGTTACAAAACCAAAAAAAGTGCTTTAGTAAGTCAGTAAAAAGTAGGCAGGAGTATTTAAAACAAGAAAATGATAAGGGTGCCCATACTTATGCACCGGTCAAATTTTGTTTGAATGCAGATTGCACATTTTCTGTTAGCACAATAAACCTCATTTCAAGGCAGAAACATTACTGTGTCCAACAGTTATTACATATATCAAACTGAAATAGCTGTTGCAAAAACACCAATTTTTATAAAACATTAAGCTTAAGATTAATAGGGGTGCCCAAACTTTTTCATATGACTGTATATCCTATATACAATTTGGCGGCAAACAACTAAGACGAGAACACACATTTTGTGTGCCCTAACACCCTAAATAAAAAGCAATAGTATTCCTGGATGCCACTTAAGCTTTTTATAGTGTAGAGTGCAGCTAAATCTGGGCTGTGCTGGAGAAAATGGGGTTTAGTCCTAATTTCATTAAATGGGTTAAGATTAGTGATGATCGAGTATGTTCGACAGGCAATCTCTACATGTGTCACAGCTGTCTAACAGCCGTGACACTTGCAGGCACGGTGACGTTAAAGAAATGCAGAGCACGCCAGAATACTCGGCGAGCACCCGAGCGTGCTCGCCAAAAGAGTTAATGAAGCATACTCGATCATCACTAGTTAAGATATTATATAAAGCTCCAACGACTAAAATTAGAGTGAATGGAGATACTTCTGACAATATAGAGGTTTTTAGGGGGACAAGACAGGGGTGCTCGCTGTCCCCTCTACTCTTTGCTATGGCAATTGAGCCCTTAGTTTATAAAATCAGACAGCATCCTGGGCTGGAAGGGTTTAGATATGGGAATGAAGAAGAAATAGTCGCTCTATATGACGTGTTATTACTTGTCAACAAGATGAAAGATTCACTTCCAATCATAATGGAAATTATTAAGACCTTTGGGATTTTCTCAGGTTTGACCATAAATTGGTCAACATCTGCTTTGTTGCCAATGGAGAATAATGATACCCCTGAGACAGATCCTACCACACACCTGGGGTTACTTCTTAGCATCTCAGTTTCAACATTTTAGAAGATGGCGCTAGATGGGACAGAAGGTGCAGGGGTTTCAGTACTAAAATGTGTGGGTGGTGGTGAAAACTTTGTAGATATCCTAGAGACAAATAAGTTCAAGGGCGATACGAGAGGTTTTCCAACTCTAACTCTTATGCATAAAATTTGGTGGCCCTGCAAGAAATGGTTGGGAATGGGTGTGTACTTCAAATATACTTATATGTGGACCAAACCCTATTTGAAGGAATTACAAATGGTCGGAGGGCTTTGGGACATGGAAAAATAAGGGATTGAAATATCTACATCAATTATACATGGAAGGGCACTTTTGCTCATTCGAATATTTAAAGCAAACTTTAAAGATAACTCTGAATTTTTCAGATATTTACAATTGCGTCACGCCGTTAGAGCTCAGGAGTCTATCTCAGATTTGACCATTTTTCTTAATGGGATACTGGACTCAGTAATAAATGCAAAGAACATGACAGGTCTTATCTCTCTGATGTATAATTCTCTGCTATTAAAGATTGTGGGAGATCTTCTGGCTACAATTAAACCTAAATGGGAGAGGGATGTGTGATTAGTCACTCAGGAGGAGTGGGAGGAAAGCCTGGAGTCACCAGGAAAATTATCTATAAATTGGACCCAAAGAAGATCTCAATTATTTCTTATACACAGAGCCTATAGAACTCCTACAACATTGTTTAGAATGGGCATTAGGGCAGATGATCGGTGCCCATGGAGGGGAGGAAGGGGCAGATTTCGTCCATATGTTCTGATCCTGTATCATTAGCTGGGCTGTGGGGAGATGTTGGTAAACTGATCTCAGAGGTTTTTAATACTCCTATTCCTCTAGCTCCCAAGGTATGTGTGCTGGGTATGTGGCGGAGGTTAGAGGTTCGCCTCCTATACAATTGCCAATAGCCAAGATTCTATATCATATGTAAGGCGGCGGCGTTCACACCGTGCAGTAACTGAGGCAGTGACCCAAGCAAGTCCAACATAAGTAGCTTTCATTCAGCAAACTCACAGGTAAAATAGAAAGTCCTCCGGTTCGCAGCCGGTTTAACACAAGTCCATAAACAACGGTTGCCGGAGGCAACGGCCGCGCCGGGCTGCTCAGAGCCTGACGGGTGCAGAGTCTTCCCAGGCGTGGGTTCAGCTACTCACAGGCCCGCCGAGATTTCCTGCTATCCGCCTAGCAGGTCTCAACACTGAACAACACTAACCCTTAATGCCGGGTTTTTAAAGGACCTGTGGCAAGAGCCACTGGAAAACCCGGCTTGGAAGGAGGAGGCCGCCCCACTGGCTTCCTGTAGTCTCCTCCAAGAAATGAAGGCCCTGCCGAGTTTTACTTAAACTGCCTTAGCCAGATAGCCTGACCAGGTCAATGCTC
This sequence comes from Phyllobates terribilis, assembly GCF_046119375.1. Classification (NCBI taxonomy): domain Eukaryota; kingdom Metazoa; phylum Chordata; class Amphibia; order Anura; family Dendrobatidae; genus Phyllobates; species Phyllobates terribilis. The sequence goes on from NW_027362820.1 coordinate 4,941,200, forward strand.
ACCTTCATTCCTGCATTGCAGCTGTGTCTATGACTGCAATGCACTCCAACGGGTTTAATAGGTCTCTGTACACATTCTGGGGGATATATAACGTCCCTCGTATAAGACCCCAGTCACTGCCTCACACATACTAGAAAGACTATAAGTAGGCATTGGTTGGAAAGCAATGCTCCCTTCATAGAAGTAATGAAGCTTTAAACAGTACTATTCTAATGTAAAAATGGGTCTATACAAAAAGGGGCCGCAGCTAAATTTTGGAAACAGTGGGGGGATTGGGTTAAATGCTCAAGTGTGGTGTTGGATGAGTTGGTCAGAGACATAATATTTAACATGCTAGTTCTTTAATAGCAACATAATAGGTGTAACATACCTGGCGGCGTCCTTGCATGGTGGTCCATCTCCCACTGTGCAAGAGCGCGCACTTGATCTCCAATCCAGAATGTCTCTCTGGCTTCCCTCCATGCTGTCTGTTTGTGTCTGTTTCTGCTGCTTAAGGGCGGCGCCCGATCACTTCCTGCTTTTTGTACCTGCTGTGGGTCACACCCCTTGTGCGTCCTCAGCCTATTGCTGTCTGTCACCTGGTATATAGCTCAGCTGCTCCCATCTATCCCTGCCTGAGCATAGTGTTTCATTCAGTGTGTGCTTTAACTCTGAAGGTGCCAGGTCCCGTTCTTTGTCTCCTGTCTTGCGGTATCAGTTCCCGTGTCTGAACTGAGTCCTGTCTATGTCTCCTGCCTTGCGGTATCAGTTCCCGTGTCTGAACTGAGTCCTGTCTATGTCTCCTGCCTTGCGGTTTCAGTTCCCGTGTCTGAATTGAGTCCTGTCTATGTCTTCTGCCTTGCGGTTTCAGTTCCCGTGTCTGAGCTGAGTCCTGTCTTTGTCTCCTGCCTTGCGGTATCAGTTCCTGTGTCTGAACTGAGTCCTGTCTATGTCTCCTGCCTTGCGGTATCAGTTCCCGTGTCTGAGCTGAGTCCTGTCTTTGTCTCCTGCCTTGCGGTATCAGTTCCCGTGTCTGAACTGAGTCCTGTCTGTGTACTCTTGCCTGCTGCCTTTCCTGGAGGCTGTATTTCCAGGCCTGTCTGAACACGCTCCTAGCCTGTTCCTCCCGCCTTCTAGGGGCCGATTACCTAGATCCATTCCTGTATCTTGTCGGTCCTGTCTGTACACGCTCCTTGCCTGTTCGTCCCGCCTCTCTGGGGGCCGATTACCCAGACCTGCTCCTGTATCTTGTCTGTCCTGTCTGAACACGCTCTTGCCTGTTCGTCCCGCCTCTCTGGGGGCCGTATTCCCAGACCCGCTCCTGTGTCCCGCTGCAGTGTAGGTCTCGTCCGTACACTCAGTTCCAGTCTGTACTCTCTCCTATCCTTTACCTGTTTTGCCTCTATGTCCGTTCCCTTCCTTTTTCTTCAGAGTCTGAACTCGTACCTAACTCCTGCTTGTTGTCTCTGTACTCCCGTTTGTGAGTTTGTGGTCCACTCGCTACTTCACTGCAAGTACCCTGTGGGTATCTGGCTCTGCCTTTCCCTTCCTGTCGGTTCCGTGTGAACAGAGCCCTGTCCCCCCTACTCAGCCTTGCCTGCTCTGACTCCTTTGCTCACCGCTCCGGCGGTTCTAGCCTGCTCTGACTCCTTTGCTCACCGCTCCGGCGGTTCTAGCCTGCTCTGACTCCTTTGCTTACCGCTCCGGCGGTTCTAGTCTGCTCTGACTCCTTTGCTTACCGCTCCGGCGGTTCTAGCCTGCTCTGACTCCTTTGCTCGCTGCTCCGGCAGCCTTGCTCCGCTCTGACCCTTTTGCTCGCTGCTCCGGCAGTCTCGCTCCACTCTTGCTCACCGCTCCAGGCGGCCTCGTCCTGCTTTACTCTTGCTCACTGCTCCGGCAGTCTCGCTCAGCTCTGACCCTTTGTTCACCGCTCCTGGCGGCCTTGTCCTGCTCTACTCTTGCTCACCGCTCCAGGCGGCCTTGTCCTGCCCTGTTCTCGCTCACCTCTCTGGGCGGCCTCACTCTGCTGTGTTTGTCCGCCACATCTGTGGTTCTGTTCCTGAGTCCCAGTGTGTACTGGGTCCTATCCCGCCAGTGTCCCTACCTGCTAGTGCCTCCCTGTCTGCACTCTAGCTGTGCTTGCCTGTCCCCCTCTGCCTGTATTGTTCCTGAGTCCCAGTGTGTACTGGGTCCTATCCCGCCTGTGTTCCTACCTGCTAGTGCCTCCCTGTCTGCATTCTAGCTGTGCTTGCCTGTACCCCCCTGCCTGCATACCCGCCTGCCTGCATACCAGTCGTGCCTGCCTATACCCACCAGTCTGTGTGCCAGCCTACCAGTCTGTTCCTGTATTCCCCTGTGTGGGTCAACAGCCGTGTCCGGGGTCTGTCCTGGAGTAGCACCTGGTCCCTCTGCTCGGTTCCTCCTTGGTGCACTGGCGTCGTATGCCGTCGTGCGACCCTGGTCGGATCGGGTGAATACCTAGTTAAGCCCCTCCAGGCATTCACTCTCCGGCACGGTCCAGTGGAATCACTACAATCACACGCACACGCCGCTCAGCCCGGGCGTGTGCATTACAATAGGATGGATAGAATGTTGTGCAATTCATGATACATTTGGTATTTGTACGTCAGGGAGGGATGATAGTCTTATGCAAAATCAGATGGGTGAGGGTTGAAAAGGGGGGGTTCTGGTAGGGAGGGATGGGGGTGTTTTTTTTAAATCCTGTAAATATGATATTTTATTATATGTTATATTTTCTGTATCAAACAGTCTGTAAGATTTGTATCAAACCTCCGATGCCGGCACCATTCCAGCGGTGTCGGCATGTGCGTTCCTGGGGCTCATGTGAGATTGTTACGTCGTGTGAGCCCAGTAAGTGCCAGAATCACTGTCTCCATGTTCAGAAAAATCAAACATCATGAGGAAATCTGAGAGCAGCTGCAGCCCTGGCTTCCAGTTGATGTTCAATATGTCCGAAGGTGGGGACAGTGAAGACAGCACTGACTGGGTGCAGGGCTCATGTGATGTAACAACCCCGGGAATGTGAGTCCCGGCACCGCTGGAACGGCGCTGGCATGGGAGCTGAGTATGAGTGTTTTTATTTTAGCTAGGCCAAACATGAGGAATGACATGGGTTGTCCTAGTAGTGAACAACCTCTTTAAGATGATACAATTTTCAGTTAAAACATTTTCAACATTTTGGACATGAAAAAGGCTTTTCCCTTGTCTTACTTTTCTAAAGTTTATTAAGAGTTTATTTTCAAGGAAAACATTTTCCACATTAAGAATATAAAAATGGCTTCTATCCTGTGTGACTGCTCTGGTGACTAAGAAGAGATGATTTCTTCACAAAACATTTCCCACATTGTGAACATGAAAAAGGCTTCTCCACTGTGTGAGTTCTCTGGTGTATAACAACAGCTGATTTCTGGTTAAAACATTTCCCACATTGTGAACATGAAAAAGGCTTCTCCCCTGTGTGAGTTCTCTGGTGTATAACAACAGCTGATTTCTGGTTAAAACATTTCCCACATTCTGAACATGAAAAAGGCTTCTCCCCTGTGTGAGTTCTCTGATGTCTGATAAAAGTTGATAACTGTATAAAACATTTTCCACATTCTGAACAAGAAAAAGGCTTCTCCCTTGTGTGAGTTCTCTGGTGTATAACAACAGATGATTTCTGGTTAAAATATTTCCCACATTCTGAACATGAAAAAGGCTTCTCCCCTGTGTGAATTCTCTGATGTCTGCTAAAATTAGTCATGTGTGGAAAACATTTTCCACATTCTGAACATGAAAAAGGCTTCTCCCCGGTGTGAATTCTTTGATGTCTGATAAAACTAGTCATGTGTGTAAAATATTTTCCACATTCTGAGCATGAGAAAGGCTTCTCCCCTGTGTGAGTTCTCTGATGTCTGATAAAAGTTGATATCTGTGTAAAACATTTTCCACATTCTGAACATGAAAAAGGCTTCTCCCCTGTGTGAATTCTCTGATGTTTGATAAAACTAGTCATATGTGGAAAACATTTCCCACATTCTGAACATAAAAAAGGCTTCTCCCCTGTGTGAATTCTCTGATGTCTGATAAAACTAGTCATATGTGGAAAACATTTCCCACATTCTGAACAGGAAAAAGGCTTCTCCCCTGTGTGAGTTCTCTGGTGTATAACAACAGCTGATTTCTGGTTAAAACATTTCCCACATTCTGAACATGAAAAAGGCTTCTCCCCTGTGTGAGTTCTCTGGTGAATAACAAGATTGGATTTCCTGCTAAAATATTTCTCACATTTGGAACAAGAAAATCTATTCTCTATCGTATGAATTTTTTGATGTATAGGAAAAGACTTTTCGTGGGGAAAACTATTACCACATTCTGAATGTGAAAATGGCTTCTTTGCTTTAGGAGCAGTTTGTTTTTTAGTGCTTATTTTGTGACTATGATTTTCCTTAGTAGTCGGTAATGAATCAGAAGACAGGACCTGTTTCAAAGGATCAGATGACAGATTTTTGCTGTGAAGGGATGATGGTATATCTGGAGTAATGGCATTCACTTCAATTGTATCCTGTGGGATCTCAAGATCGTCTGATTTAAAAATTGAAGATGTCAGCTGTCCCTCTGATCTCCTGGTACAGTCATCTGCTATGATAAAAATCAATTATTATTTTTCATTAAAATATCCTTGAATTTTATATTTTTTAACATTTCTACTTAAACTCTCTGTAAAAATATGAATTATTCAGCAAGACAATGACAGTTCACAGTCTAATAGAAAACCTCATAGGATGAACCTGGGGAAAATAATACCAATAAAAACTTCCACTCATCCCGCAAAGAACAAGCCCCCACTCAGGCCCATCATCTGTCAGTGGAAAAACGGAGGTTTCCACATTATTAGTGTCTCAAAGGCTCTTGAAGAGCAACATGGCTTCCATAAACCAATCCAGCAATATCTGCTCTCCCAAAGTCAAATCTCCCCCTCACTTCGGAGCCTTGCAGTGTGTCCAAACCACATTTAGCATCCATGTATTTGGCATAACTATAGTGAGAAGAATCCACTTAATTTACAGAGTGTGTCTCCTGGAGCACAAGGTGGGCACTATGTGTTGGGTAACAAAATGGCAAATGCACAATTTTCACTCTCCAACATCCACTGCGTGCTAATTTCCGAAAAGTACCTGTAGAGTCAAAATATTCCCTACTTCTAAAGATTAATTCATTCAGGGTTATAATTTCCAAAATGGAGTCACTTTATGGGGATTTCTACAGCTCTAGTTTTCTGCCTTTTGTCATGGCCCACCATGGCCCAAGCCTAGGGGTTTCTGTGTAAGTCCAGATACAGAGAAAACGGAGTAGATACTGCTATAATAATAATAATTTTTATTTATATAGCACCAACATATTCCGCAGCACTTTACAATTAAATAGGGACATGTATAGACAATATAAACAATACAATGTATCACATTTAAACAGCTACAGGAGGAGCGAGGGCCCTGCTCGCAAGCTTACAATCTGTATGGAAATGGGGGGACACAATAGTTAGAACATGGTCATCAGCCAGTATCAGTATCTGTGTGCTATTTGGTGCATGGAGGATGTGGAGACAGATGAATACGCAGGGGCAGATTAACATTTAGGAGGGAACATAGGAGAGTTAGGTTAGTGAGTTGAGGTGATACAGATGTGTTTTTAAAGCATGAAGACATGGGGGCTAGATATTAGTCGGATCGTTTGGGGCACGGCATTCCAGAAAACTGGCGCGGCACGAGAGAAGTCTCGGAGACGGAGGTGTTAGGTTCAGATTAAAGAGGATGTTGGTCTTAGATCAATTGCAGAACGGAGGGCACGGGAGGGGTGATAGAGAGAAATGAAAGATGAGATATATGGCGGTGCAGAACTCGAGAGAACCCCTTTACCCCCGAAGGAAAAAATCATTTACTTACACACAAAAATTGTAAGGCTTGTTTTGAGTTTGCCAAAAGACATGTGGGAGACTCCCCAAATGTAAGGAGGAAGATACTGTGGTTAGATGAGACCAAAATTTAACTTTTTGGCCACAAATGTAAACAGGTGGCAGAATCATACTGTGGGGATGTGTTTTGGCAGCAGGGACAGAGAAAATGGTCCGAGTCGAGGGGAAGATGGATGATGCGAAATACAGGGATAGTGCTAAGCCTGTTCATGGTGACCATCTTTTGAGCTGCTAGGTGACCATGAACAGTGCCCCCAATACATTGTGTCTGCAAACTATTCCAGCAAGATCTGCATTCAAAAAGTTAAATGTCGCTCCTTCCCTTCTTAACCTGCCATGTGCCCAGACAGTAGTGTACAACCGTATATAGGGTATTGTCGGATTCAAGAAAAGGTGGAAAATAATTTGTAAGGTCCATCTGTTTCCTATTATCCTTTGTGAAGAATTCCAAAGTTATCACCACATAAAGTGACACACGTTAGATCTGAAAAATGGGCCCTGATAGGAACACAAAACTGGCTGCAGGAAGGGGTTAAATCAGAGTATTTTGGGAACTAACTACTGTAGTCAAAAACTGTGACTATAGACAATAACACATCTACTGAAATGATCAAACTCAACAGTCTCCATCAGAGAAAAATGAGTAACTAGTGGTGAAACCTCTCGGGGGTAATTAGAGCATGGGGCTCGGTGGCTCTTGGCAATCTAAACTATCGAAAGAGCCAATATTTTCTGTCAGATGAGTTTCAAGAAGAAATATTAGACATTCAAAGAGAACTTTTTATAATAGTGCAGAGCTGAGGTATCTTAAATTTAGCTTAGAGATATATCATGACACAGGTGTAATGTTTTTATGTAGTTTATCGCAATCCTGTTTGAAGTTAGTTGGTTTTAAAATAAATTGTAAAGTCAGGATAAAGGGAAACTTTGTTGTTATTGGACAGAAATTCACACTTGTCCCTCACTGCACATTTAATGTTGTCGATTCTAAAGGCAAAGTTTGGTCAGAAAGACTGGACCTGATCTTGTAGGGACCATATGAGAACATTCAGCAGCACAGAAAGGACTTTCAATGCCCAAAGTCATTTGAACAGTTTTGTTTTTGGAAGAGGAGAATGTTTTGATCTAGAGGCAAAATGATGATCACACGATTGTGATACGGCCGGACTACACCACCGATAAAGCAGCCACAGCCGGTGATTGAGAAGAATTTGTGACTTCTCTGCATTTAGTGGTTACTACTCACCTGGGTAGTCATATGTAGGAATCTCCTCTTTACACCGATCATCACCCCTCACATATGTCTCTGTAGTATTACTATGGGTCAGATCTTCACCCTGAAACAAATATTGTAAAAGTGACAGACAGATGGAGAAATCACATCTATGATCAGCTCTAATCCTACCATCTCCACCGTTCTCATTACACAAATATAAACCATATAATACTGGTGGATAAAACAAGACTGAGCACAAGACCTTCACAGCCGTCTACACATCATAGGGGAGATCTCATGACACCTTCTCTCATCTACCTGATGATCCTGAGGAACATTGGGATCTTCTTGTTTACAGTCCTGTGGAAGAAGAGGACGGGGACATCTCTCTGGTGTTGTCCGCTTACTGGATAGATCTGGAGGAAACACATACAGGGACTGAATTCATTCTTTACATACAGATAATTATAGGCCGTGTGTATTTAGTCCTGTCTATTACCTGGGGATGTGAGGGACTGGGGAACCTCCATCATGACGTCCTTGTACAGATCTTTGTGTCCTTCTAAATACTCCCACTCCTCCATGGAGAAATAGACAGCGACATCCTGACACCTTATAGGAACCTGACACATACAATGATACCGTCATCACCCCAATCCTTAATAGCGTTACTGTATAATGTCCCAGCATTCCCAGCAGTGTCACCTCTCCAGTCAGCAGCTCAATAATCTTGTAGGCGAGTTCTAGGATCTTCTGGTCATTGATGTCCTCATGTATCAGAGGGTGAGATGGAGGCCCAGTGATTGGGCTCAGGGGTCTTCCCCTTCCCTCAGACACAGGGTCCTGACAGCGCTCACTAGAGGTCTTCTTCACTACTGTGTAATCCTGGTTATGGAGAGACACATTAATACATCTCACTACAGACATTTCCAGAGTCCTCACCTCTCCAGTTCTGTCCATCTATTATTCCCATAGATAAGAATGATGTAATGTGATGTCATCAGAATCTCTCACTTCTCCAGTAAGCCGGAAGAGGATCTCTAGGGTGAGGTGGAATATCCTCTCCGCCATCTTCTCTCTGTTCATGTCCATCTTTGATTGGTAAATCAGGAAAATTCTCTTATATAGAAGATCTTCACTGAGAGGATCCGATATTGTAGAGATCTGAATGAGGAGAAGATGAGCCGATGTAACATCATAAAAATCCTGTGTAATAATACAATTACTGGAGACAATAAGGGAAAATTTATGAGGAGATTTAGGTTTTACAGTATCTAGTTTCCTTCTTTACATCTAGCAATAAAACCTATATATTTTAGGCCACAGACAACAAGCAGTTTCTTCCTCGGAGTCTATAGCTGAATACGTTTCTCACAAGATGGTGGTTTGATGGTTTTATGAGATGGATGTTTGTTCTCGGGCCCGACCCTTTCACAACTCCTGTCTCCTAGTTTAATCACAAGAGAAACACATAACGAGAACCTGGCTTACACCTCTGGGTTTTCACAAATGCGGCATTGATAAATGTCCACCATGTAAATATGCCGAACACAAGAAATAGATTTAATCACATTAAATAAAACATTTCATTACACAATGTATCACCTGCAGCAGTGAATTTGTGGTATATTGTATTCAGTGTCTGGGATGTAATGTCAGATATGTCGGCTGCACCACCCGTAAATAAGGCAGAGAATTAATGAGCACATAGGAGACCCCACTAATCCCGCGGCGATTAACCCCTCCAATGTTTCCACACATTTCCTAAGGGACTGAAAGAACTTTCAGTTTTGTGGCAGTGAAAGGGTAAATAGTTCAGGTGGAGGGGAGATGGCGGAGGGGCATTGCTGAACTGTGAAGCTTCCTGGACACTGAGGCCAAATCCATCGTACCGGAGGGTATAAAGAGAAGGAAGATCTGATCTTACATTACCAGACCGGTGAAGGGGCCATATTGTGATGACTGTAAGATGATTGTGTTTCTTCATTGTCTTTCTTTGTATCACATCTATTACATCTATTAATGCCGCCATTCATCCTGTGCACAGGAGCGGCTGCTCCGGAGACATTTATATCCTGCTCGGGTTTCATTCTTACCTTCGGTTCTGGGTAAGAAGTATCACTCCGAAACGCGTCACCTCCACCTTAATTCTCTCTGGATTCTTTCCTCCAATGTTCTGATGACGTCCCATCATTATTGTGACATAAGGTTATAAAATGAAGGAATAAAAGTTTTATGTTATTTGAGGTCCTGGATCATCCTCTATGTGTGGACGGTTATCACTACTATCTACATTACTGTGCTGGAGCTAGGAGAGGAATAATGGCGCTGTGTGAGGACTTCTCTGGGCTTCTGTCCTTCATCCTGCAGTCGTCTGAATGGATCTAATGTGGACGGGAACCAGCTAAGCCGCATTCTGTCCACAGCTATTACCTCACTGTTCACACCACACAGAGACCCCAAAAGAGTCTCCGTGCTGAAGGGGTTAATGCCCCCTGCGCCCAGTAATGGGGGTCTCCACATACCTCCACCTGCAGAGCCGCCACCACATATATGGCTGTTCTGTGCACACAGGACCTGTGATGAGGTCACAGGAGGGGAGGAGTCAGGGGTCACATGATCAGGGGCCTCAGTGGATGCACAGTGTGAACTGTGCGGCTCCTGTACAGTGATATCTGGAGCGAAGACGCTACATGGAGACGTCTCCGCAGTCAGTGACATTTCCGGCATTATTTGCCCCTCACTACTGGCACAATTACCCCGCGCCGCCTTTTCTACAGTTTTATGTGAGGAATGTAACGTGGGATTTTCCTGCTTGGAGACAAATAGACGACACATGAGGTGATTATCACCAGTTACCGGACGTCTACTATGTGGCGGCATAAGATTGTGCTATCCACTTCATACCAGGTGCTAAAAGGCCGAAATTTCGTATGTTTAACCCCTTCCAGGGAGGGCGGCCTTGATAGACTATATTCAGAGTCCGGCTGAGAGTTCGCTCACATCAGCGGATTATAAATCGCTCCGATGTCCATCCTGAATAATTGGACGAGTGTCATGGGGTCCCCCTATTTTTTTGTAACCAGCAAAGGTAAAGCAGACAGCTGAGAGCTGATATTATCAAGTTGGGAAGGTCCCTGGTTATTGGGCCCTCCCCAGCCTAAAAATACCAGCTCATAGCCACCCCAGAAGTGGCACATCACACGAGATGCCCCAACTATGGCTTTTTGCCTTTGCTCTTCCCTATTACCCAGATGCATTGACAATTGGTGTAAAGTATCTTGGGGTTAATGTCAGCTGTGGATTGTCAAAACTCACAGCTGGCATCAAACCCTGGTGATAGTAATGGAGAGGTGTCTATCAGACAACCCCATTACTGACCCAGTAATCAAAAATAAAAACACCCACGAAAAAATACTTAATTTGAATAAACACTCCCCAACACTTTTCCTGGTTCACTAATTTATTAAACCCCCCCCAAAAAAGCATGCAGGTGGTCCAACGTAGTCCACCGAATCCGATGATGATGGGCATTTCCGCCATATATGTAATACAGACCAGTCTGCACCACCACACTGCCAGCACAAGTCCGAAGATGCTACATAGCATAGTGTGACAATGGTACCATCTAGATAGAATCTTATCGTTTTTCTCTTGGGCACGGCAAGTAATAGATAATTTGTGGGAGAGTATGAATGTTTTTTGCCTATCCTTCTCTGAAATTTGATGACACAATTCCTTCTCCCAACCCTAGTAAAGGGTAGAGGGTCATTGCTGGTATCCATTTGTGTTGCTTTGTGTATGCAAGATAGAAGTTTAGTACAAGGACCTACTTGAGTGATTAAGGGTTCAAACAGAGTGAGTTCATCCTTTATACTAGAAATATGTTAGAATTTATAAATGACCTGAGCTGGAAATAAGCCAGGCAGGATAGACTCCTAATTGGAAAGGAGCCGCGAAGTTCTATAAAGGAAGGAAAAGAGCCTGATCCCATGAGAATGTGTCTCAATCTAACCCCATCAGATCAGTCCCAGATTAGAAATGAGTCTGTACCTTAAGCAGAGGGAAAATCTGGGTTGCCAAACATTGGCATTAATGGACCCAACCTACGTGGTATAGACGATGAGATTAAGACTTGATCCCATGTTTTCAAAAAGTGTTGAGTGGGTATTGGTAATTGTTTAGTTTGTACATGTATTTAGTCAGTCAATCCAAGGTAGAGATGTGAGTATCCACGGATAGAGGTCCCCTTCCAGTTTCACTCATTGCTTATGTTCCACAGACGTGAACCAGTCCACTGCTCTCATAAGAATCAAAGATTGATGGTAATTTTTTTAGGTCAGGCATACTAGTACCCCCCTTTATTTTTTGGAACATCACAATATTTTAAAACGAATACTAGACCTCAACATTCCCCATACTACCTAATAGCGTTGTCGAAATGGGAGAAAAAGGTCTGAGGCGCGCAGACAGGAACGATCTGGAATATATAAAGAAGTTTTGCCAAAATGTCCATTTTATCACATAAATACAACCAAACCAGGACAAGGGATTGAAGCTATAATTCATTAAATTTTGAAGAGTTTGTTCAAGGACAGTGATATAATTTAAACTATACAGATCATCCATGTTCCCTGGAGTTTACGTACCGAGGTACTTAGGTGTGTCTTTCTGCCACTTAAAGAGAAAGTTAAAAATTAGCTTTTGTCTTATGTTATTGCTTCTGATTTAGAGTAGTTGGCTTTAAAATCGCTTACTTGGCCAAATTCTTCGAATTCCTTTAGTATAGAAGGAAATGAGATAATTGGGTTTGAAAATAGAGCAACAAGTCGTCTGCGTATAGAGCTAGTTTATAGTGATGTGAGCCTATAGTAACTCCACTAATATCTGGATTTTTTTGTAATGCTACCGCGAAATGTTCCATCACCAATGTGTATAGGAGAGGTGATAAGGGACACTCTTGCTTTGTCTCATTTTTAATAGAAAATGTGTTATATAGAAGGCCGTTTACCCTATCGCTTTAGGGTCAGTGTAGAAGGAGAGAATTTTAGATAACAAGAAAGAGCCTAACCCAATTTTTCGTAATGTGCTCTACAAGAAAGTCCAGTGCATTCTGGCAAACACTTTTTCAGCGTCCACAGAAACAAGGCACATTGGGAGCCCCTGTTTTTTTGCACGTGAAACTAACAATGTTTTATTTGTAATATCACGCACTTCTCTACCCTTAACAAAGCCAACCTGATCATTGCTAACAATTGAGTGTAGGTAGTGGGAGAGCCATGGTGCAATTATATTAGAGAATATTTTGATGTGTATTAATGAATTTGGATGAACATTAGGGCAGGCATTTAGTTCTTTTCCAGGCTTTGATAAAACTGTTATGTGAGCCTCAAGTGATTGGGGGGCAAAGGGGGAGTCTTCTGAGATATTATTAAACACTAATGGTAATAACAGAGGTGCAAACATGTTATAAAATCTATTATTGAATCCATCTGCCCCAGGGCTCTTCTTCCCGATAGGGAATGATTTAATGGCCTCTCCTATCTGTTGTTCAGTGAAAGCTTTGTCTAGTATCTCCTGCTCAGGGGTCTGTAAGGAAGGAAGGGCAGAGTCCATAATATATTTGTAAATTTTTGTTTCAAGAAAATTAGGTGACATGTTGTGGTATTTTCCATGAATATTATGTAGTGAGCTATAACAGCAATGAAATATGTCAGCTATGTCAGTGGGGTTATGAATTTATAGCAGTCGTGCTCCTTTTGTTTTGGATACATACAGCTCTGGCAAAAATTAAGAGACCACTGCAAAATTTTCATTTTCTCTGATTTTTCTCTTTATAGGTATATTATACAGTAAAATGTACATTGTTGTTTTAGTCTATAAACTACTGACAACAGGTCTCCAAAATTCAAAGCTAAAAATTTTGTATTTATTTGCAGCAAATGATAAAGTGTCAAAATACTAAAAAAGAAACAGTGCTTTCAGACCTCAAATTACTCAAGTTTTAAATGTGAAATCAATATTTGGTGGACTAACCATGATTTTTAATCACAGCTTTCATTCGTCTTTCCATGCTTTCCACCAGTCTTTCCATGCTTTCCAATAGAAAACTGTTCAGTGGTCTCTTAATTTTTGCCGGAGCCGTATGTCCTTTGCATCCGTGGATGTAACTTCCTTGTCAATGAGAGACCACATTTATCTGTGAATTCATACGAGTACCTTCACATGTGATCTTGATATTTTGTATATGTTTGATCTAGTAAAGACCTTCGCTCCTTTCTTTTTTTCAATCAGATCATTTTTATTTAAAAAAAGAAAGAAAGACCAACATTTTGTTTTTGTCATACAAACTTTGTGACAAAAAAAATAAAAAGAAAGAAAAAAGAAGTAAACAATACAAGAACCGGTTTACAATGATATAAATCTCAATATCGCTCTATAGTACAATGTTTTGGAATAGTAATTTTACATTTGTACATAAATATCTGAATACTTCCTGATGGCTTTTTTTCCCCTATTGGGACATCAAAAGAAAAAGAATATATCTAAGAAGGGGCAATTGTGTGGACTGAGACCATTATTATTAGCTGACACCTTAGGTATAAGGATATAAATTCCTGGTTAACTGCAGGGATATGTACAAATGGTCCAGTATAGTATTTCTGAAGCAATACCTGGGGTAATTAACCATTGCTCCCTTATGTGTATAGATTTCTTGAGAGCTTTCCTTTAATATAAGATCCACTTTCCAAGCATAGAGTGTTATTTATCCTGGAGTTTAGTTCTGTTATCGTTAGGGGAGAATTGTCTATCCAATGTAGTGCCAACAACTTTCTGGCTTGGAATAATATTCTTGAGCTGGCTACTGCCATATGGGAGTCTGGATCTACGACATCTCCCAGGAGTCCTAGGATACAGATTTTAGGTTCCAACTGAAGTTGTATCCCAAATACAGATAGTACAAGAGCGATCACCCCCTTCCAGTAGTCGCCAATATTTACACATTCCCACGTCATATGCATCAGGTGGACGTCATTTTGACCACATCTAGGACATGTTTCATCCGTTTGTATTTCAATTTTAAATAAAATACTTGGGGATCTATATACCCTATGAATGAGAAGAATTCGGGACAATCTTTGTGACTCCGACAATGAAAGTTTCGGTGTCAAATCCAGTATTTCCCCCATTGCTCCTCAGATAAGGGACCCTCATCTTCCTCCCATTTTGTCTTAACTATCAAAGGATATTTATCCAAATGTAGGGCCAGTAACTGCCTATAAATAAGGGATATTAGACCTTTTGTATCTAACGATGTAGTAATGGTATATATTGAGTGATGTCAATCAGTATGGCGTTTATTCTAGTTGTGTACTATATGCAAGATGTATTTGCAGATATTGATAAAACACTCTATGCGGAAGGTTAAAATCTGCCTTTATTTGTTCAAACATCTTGAATAATCCATCCCTCAAGAGTTGTGACACCAAACATATACCCCTATCCTTCCACTCACTAACATTTTTTAGTTTATGTAGCTCTGGTAAGTTATAGTTGTGCCATAAAGGGGTATAGTTTGTGTACTTTCCAATCCCCAGAATATTTTTACCCCTATCCCACGCCTTATATATTAACTTTAGTGTAGGACATTTTAAGTCATTTTCTCGAGGAGGCCCCATATCTAGTACCGAGAATGGAAGCTTCCACTTGGTTCCTTCCATAAGTAGGTGCCCTGAAATTACACAATATTTTCAAGTACCCATCCATAAAACTACTTTAGCTCCCTTCTAGCGTTAAGCAGGTCTGCATATACCTGGAGGGAAGCAGATCATTTATGTTGTTTGTCAAGGAGATCAATCCGCTCAAGCAAATGGGAGACTTTAGCTGTTCTCTCCTTTTTTTCGCCTTTATCTATGTTTTGTTATTATCCCTCTGAGGACGCATGTGAGTGCTTCCCATTTAAATGGTAAGGCAGTTTCATCATGCTCATATATTTGAAGGAGTCTATAGTCTCAAGAAGGTCTGAGACACAGAGTGAGTCTTTCAGCAGATTATCATTTAGGTTCCAACATCTGAAGCCTTGGTGGAGTCCGGCATAGTCAGATTACAATACACAGGAGCATGATCTGACCATACAGTAGTTCCTACCCGAGATGTAGGTTGCCATGTAGGCAAGTGATGGCTAATTAAGAAAAAGACTATATGGCTATGCATATTGTGTAAAGGAGAACAATAGGTATAATCCTTTACGTCTGGATGTAGTATCCTCCATACATCGACCAGTTGAGACCAAAGCACAATTAGCAAAGCTTTTGTTTGTGTTTAAGATTGGTGACACCAGCCCTGGGACGCGTCTAAAGAAGGATCCAAGACAGAATTAAAGTCACCTCCAATGATGATAAGGTCCTCCGCAAAATATTTTAGTTTGTTTAAGTAATGACGACATGTCTTAATTTGGTCACAATTAGGGAGATAGAAGTTTGCCAAAGTCAAAATTTTGGAGTAGATGGAGATCTTAACAAACACGTACCTCCTCTTCGTGTCAGACAGTGTTTCTACAATAGTACGCGGCAGTGATCTGTGGCGGCCTATACTCAGCACCTTAGACTTCAAAACTGCATTTTTCTGGGACGCCAAGATGAATAATATCTATTAATAATCTGAGGTACAATATATGATCCCCTCTAAAGTGTGACTCCTGAAGAAAGAGAAAATGTACGTGCTGTTTATGCCTACGATAAAACACTTGAGCTCCTTTCTCTGGAACATTAAGTCCTCTGACATTCAATGAGCAAGTTTTGAGTTGTGCCATATTATATGAAAAAAAGGAGGAATGGAAGAGAGAAAGATTAAAAGAGGAAGTATAGACGGTAGATAGTAACGTCTACCTCTCAGTGTCTAAGAAGTATAGATTATGAATATATCAAAACAGTAGGAAATTGCGAAACAAGCAGATCCCAATGTAAGTCCCTAACTGGGGGTTGTCTTTACAGACGTAAGTCAAACTTTCAGTTCTAGGATTCCTATTAGGTGGAACCATGGAATATAAAGCAAGTAATGTAATACAGCCTGATATTACAGTAGTATCATGTGAACTCAAATTATATGCCGGTCTAAGATCTTATATGAACTTAGACATTCTATATAGTGGAAGAGTGGCACCTAATGCTCTATTTAGATATATCTAATTATATGCTTAAAGAAATAAGTAAGCATCTGCAAACTGTCTCTCATCAGGGAAGACAAGATTCATTTCAGGAGCTCATATGATTAGCAGGTTCCTTTCCCATCTGGCTGCATCACCATCAAGTTCCTGATCCATTGAACACCTTCTGTGAAGTGCTGGAACTGTCAGTGGCAATGGTGGAGCAGGTGGCCAGTCAGATATATGGATTCTGGGAATGTCCAGGACATCACAAATACGTCTCATGTTGCTTGGATCTTTGAAAATATACAGGTGGAATGGGTACCCCCAGGAGTACATCAGGCCATTTTTCCGGATGGCATCAAGTAGTGGTTTCAATACCCTTCTTTTAGCAAGTGTCATTCAGGATAGATACAGTACAGACCAAAAGTTTGGATACACCTTCTCATTTAAAGATTTTTCTGTATTTTCATGACTATGAAAATTGTACATTCACACTGAAGGCATCAAAACTATGAATTAACACATGTGGAATTATATACTTAACAAAAAAGTGTGAAACAACTGAAAATATGTCTTATATTCTAGGTTCTTCAAAGTAGCCACCTTTTGCTTTGATGACTGCTTTGTACACTTTTGGCATTCTCTTGATGGGCTTCAAGAAGTAGTCACCGGAAGTGGTCTTCCAACAATCTTGAAGGAGTTCCCAGAGATGCTTAGCACTTGTTGGCCCTTTTGCCTTCACTCTGCGGTCCAGTTCACCCCAAACCATCTCGATTGGGTTCAGGTCTGGTGACTATGGAGGCCAGGTCATCTGGCGTAGCACCCCATCACTCTGCTTGTTGGTCTAATAGCCCTTACACAGCCTGGAGGTGTGTTTGGGGTCATTGTCCTGTTGAAAAATAAATGATGGTCCAACTAAACACAAACCGGATGGAATAGCATGCCGCTGCAAGATGCTGCGGTTGCCATGCTGGTTCAGTATGCCTTCAATTTTGAATAAATCTCCAAGAGTGTCACCATCAAAGCACCCCCACACCATCACACCTCCTCCATGCTTCACGGTGGGAACCAAGCATGTAGAGTCCATCCGTTCACCTTTTCTGCGTTGCCCAAAACAAGGTGGTTGGAACCAAAGATCTCAAATTTGGACTCATCAGACCAAAGTCCAGATTTCCACTGGTCTAATGTCTATTCCTTGTGTTCTTTAACCAAAACAAGTCTCTTCTGCTTGTTGCCTGTCCTTAGCAGTGGTTTCCTAGCAGCTATTTTACCATGAAGGCCTGCTGCACAAAGTCTCCTCTTAACAGTTGTTGTAGAGATGTGTTTGCTGCTAGAACTCTGTGTGGCATTGACCTGGTCTCTAATCTGAGCTGCTGTTAACCTGCGATTTCTGAGGCTGGTGACTTGGATAAACTTATCCTCAGAAGCAGAGGTGACTCTTGGTCTTCCGTTCCTGGGGCGGTTCTCATGTGAGCCAGTTTCTTTGTAGCACTTGATGGTTTTTGCAACTGCACTTGGGGACACTTTCAAAGTTTGCCTAATTTTTCGGACTGACTGACCTTCATTTCTTAAAGTAATGATGGCCACTCGTTTTTCTTTACTTAGAATTTGTATTATGGCAAGAAAAAAGCAGCTAACAGTCTATTCAGTAGGACTATCAGCTGTGTATCCACCTGACTTCTGTACAACACAACTGATGGTCCCAACCCCATTTATAAGGTAAGAAATCTCACTTATTAAACCTGACAGGGCACACCTGTGAAGTGAAAACCATTTCCGGTGACTACATCTTGAAGCTCATCAAGAGAATGCCAAGAGTATGCAAAGCAGTCATCAAAGCAAAAGGTGGCTACTTTGAAGAACCTAGAATATAAGACATATTTTCAGTTGTTTCACACTTTTTTGTTAAGTATATAATTCCATATGTGTTAATTCATAGTTTTGATGCCTTCAGTGTGAATGTACAATTTTCATAGTCATGAAAATGTAGAAAAATCTTTAAATGAGAAGGTGTGTCCAAACTTTTCATCTGTACTGTATGAGAGCAATTATATGCGTTTTCCATTGAAATCACCAGGACCCAACTCCTCTGCTTTCCTCACAATGGCCTCTTTTACATTGAAAAAAATGTATACGACAGATAATGTCCCTTGGACGCTCAGGATCTAGGCCATGATTGCCTATTGCCCAGTGCGCCTTATAAATCTCCACCTCCTTATCAATAGGATCACCAAGGATATTATTGAATAATGATCGTAGTGTTGGCATAATCACTTGTGCATTGATGCTTTCAGGTATACCCCTTATCCAGATATTATTGCCATTTTCTTGATCATCAACCATATTAAACAGATGGTTTATTTACTGGCTGTGAAGATCCAGTGTTAGTTTCTGAGCATTATGATGGCCTCTAACTTGGACGACATTATCCTCTAATCTCTGTAACTTGTCAGTAAGCTGTGACAGGATAGAAGTGAGGGGACGTATTTCAGTATTGTATGTGGTCTCCAGCCTCTGAATATATTGCTCCATATCTTCTTTAGTAGGGATAGACGCAATCTGATATACAAATGCAAATGATATAAAAATGCAAAGTACTACGTCTTGGCAATAAAAATGAAAAAAGCATATACAGAATGGGAGGTATAGAGCTAAGCAACAGTACATGTGAAAAAGACTTAGGTATACTAATAGATCATAGACTGAACAGGAGTCAACAGTGTGATGCAGCAGCAAAAAAGGCAAATACAATTCTGGGATGTATTAACAGAAGCATACAGTCTAGATCACGTGAAGTCATTATCGCACTTTACTCCTCTTTGGTCAGACCTCATCTGGAATACTGTGTTCAGTTTTGGGTACCATATTTTAAAAAAGACATTGACAAACTGGAGCAAGTTCAGAGAAGAGCGACCAGAATGGTGACCGGTCTGCAAACCATGTCCTATGAGGAACGGTTATAGGATTTGGGAATGTTTAGCTTGTAAAAAAGAAGACTGAGAGGAGACTTAATAGCTGTCTACAAATATCTCAAGGGCTGTCACATTGTAGAAGGATCATCTTTATTCTCATTTGCACAAGGAAAGACTAGAAGCAATGGGATGAAACTGAATGGGAGGAGACACAGATTAGATATTAGAAAAAACTTTTTGACAGTTAGGGTGATCAATGAGTGGAACAGGCTGCCACAAGAGGTGGTGAGTTCTCCTTCAATGGACGTCTTCAAACAGAGGCTGAACAGACATCTGTCTGAGATGATTTAGAGTATCCGGCTTTGAGCAGGGGGTTGGACCAGATGACCCAGGAGGTCCCTTCCAATTCTACCATTCTATGAAATAAGTTATGTTGTTCCCCATATCAGAATAACCTGTGGCTGGGGGGTAAATGTCCCTGTGAAGCAAGCACTGCTCAATCTGTGGGCTTCGGTGAGAGTAGAGGGAGATTTGTGGAGCTGTTTTCTTGTGAGGCCTACATTAAGAGAGAAGTTGGCGCAGGACTTACAGGCTGGAGCTGTCTGACATCATGATGGTTAAGACTGCTTCTTTTTCCACGCTGAGGTGAACGCTGAGGTGAGGCAGTAATAGCTCCGGAGCAGGAAGATAAGACCTTCCATAAGAAACGCTGCATACCAGACATGCTGACAGAGGTGGAGGACCTCAGATTAACCTCTGATCTCGTCTTTCTTTCCCATATCGAAAGTCATGTTTGAGGGTGTAAATTGCTTATAATTCCCCCAAGAACACGGTCTGAAGAGAGTGCGTTCAGTGTGTGCATTCTCTTGGTGCTATGTCCAGGCCATGTCCTTCCTGTTGATGTACAATACATCTGAAGGTGGCGTTGATTGGCAGCAGGATTGTGTGATGTAACAGCCTTACGGAAACGCAAGTTGTGACACCAATGGAATGGCGCCAGAACAGTAAGTGCGTATGAGTGTTTTTATTTTAACAAGGCCAAACATGAGGAATTAGAAGGAGTTGTCCTAGTAGTGGACAACCCCTTTATGAAGATACAATTTTCGGTTAAAAATGTAAAAGGCTTCTCCCCTGTGTGATTTCTATGAAGTTTGTTAAGAGTTGATTTCCGTGTAAAACATTTCCCACATTAAGAACATGAAAATGGCTTCTCGTCTGTGTGAGTTCTCTGGTGCTTAACCAAATCTGATTTATCTTTAAAGCATTTCCCACATTCTGAACAGGAAAAAGGCTTCTCCCCTGTGTGAATTCTCTTGTGCTTAACCAAATCTGATTTCCAGCTAAAATATTTCCCACATTCTGAACAGAAAAAAGGCTTCTCCCCTGTGTGAGTTCTCCGGTGATTAACCAAATCTGATTTCTGGATAAAACATTTCCCACATTCTGAACAGGAAAAAGGCTTCTCCCCTGTGTGAGTTCTGTTGTGCTTAACCAAAACTGATTTCCGGCTAAAACATTTTCCACATTCTGAACAGGAAAAAGGCTTTTCCCCTGTGTGAGTTCTGTTGTGCTTAACCAAATATGTTTTCCGGCTAAAACATTTTCCACATTCTAAACAGGAAAAAGGCTTCTCCCATGTGTGAATTCTCTGGTGTATAACCAAATATGTTTTCCGGCTAAAACATTTTCCACATTCTGAACAGGAAAAGGGCTTCTCCCCTGTGTGAGTTCTCTTGTGCTTAACCAAACCTGATTTCTGGCTAAAACATTTTCCACATTCCGAACAGGAAAAAGGCTTCTCCCCTGTGTGAGTCCTCTGGTGATTAACCAAATCTGATTTCTGGCTAAAACATTTCCCACATTCTGAACAGCAAAAAGGCTTCTCCCCTGTGTGAGTTCTCTGATATTTGATTAAACTTGATTTGTCTGTAAAACATTTTCCACTTTCTGAACAAGAAAATGGCTTCTCCTCTGTGTGACTTCTCTGGTGATTAACCAGATTTGATTTCTGGTTAAAAAATTTCCCACACTTGAAACAAAAAAATCTATTCTCTGCTGTGTGAATGCTTTGATGTTTAAGAAAAGAAGTTTCAAGGGAAAAACTATTTCCATATTCTGAACATGAAAATGGCTTCTTTGTTTTAGGAGCAGTTTGTTTTTTAATGCTTATTTTGTGACTTTGATTTTCCTTATTAGTCGGTAATGAATCAGAAGACAGGACCTGTTTCAAATGATCAGATGACAGATCTTTGCTGTGAAGGGATGATGGTAAATCTGGAGTAATGACATTCACTTCAATTGTATCTTGTGTGATCTCAAGATCATCTGTTTTAAAAATTGAAGATGTCAGCTGTTCCTCTGATCTCCTGGTGCAGTCATCTGCCAAGAATAAAACCAATTATTATTTATGAATAACATATCCTTAAAATTTATATTGTTGAATATTTCTAATTAAACTCTACGTAAAAATGTACTTTATGTAAAAGTATCATTATCTACCAAGAAAACATATCACAGAAAAAATCAGCCTTACCAACACCAAATCAGATAACAAATGCATTAGCATTTTAGTGTTGGTTGGGTGTACTGGGGTGTCTGTCCATGTGGGGTGCACTTATATAGCGCTGGGCAGCCTTCCTGATGTAATAGTATGGGCATCATCACTATCCTAAGCCAGACACTGCATCACACCTACCTGTGTGAGTGGCGTCCTATGCAAGCTTCTTCTGTGTGCATCTTTAATACTAGGCAACCACCCCCTGCATGAATTTGTAGGTTTGTGAGTGGTTGCTCCACCAGTATTTTGCACCTGCGTTGCCCCCCCCCTTTATCATGGGGGTCTGCTGCATCCTGCTAGTGCATTTGTTATGATTTGGTGTTGGTAAGGCTGTATCTTTTTCTGTGATTTTTTTTAATTTTGCCCTATGTTAGCCGTCATTATTCACCAAGACAATAACAGTTCACAGTCTAATAGAAAACCTCATAGGATGGAGCAGTGGAGGGTGGTGTCCAACTGTCTGTTAATTCTGCCTCCCAAATATGGAATAAAAAGTCACCAAACAATGTTATGTAGGCAAAAATAATATCAATAAAAACTTCTACTCATCTCACAAAAAACAAGTCCCCACTCAGGTCCACCATCTGTCAATGGAAAACCAGAGGTTTCCACATTATTAGTGGCTCAAAGGCTTTTGAAAAGCAACATGGCTTCCATAACCCAATCCAGCAATATCCACTCTCCCAAAGTCAGATCTCCCCCTCACTTCTGAGCCTTGCAGTGCGCTCAAACCACATTTAGCCTCCATGTATTCGGCATTACTATAGTGAGAAGAACCCAATTAATTGATGGTGTGTGTCTCCTGGAGCACAATCTGGGCACAATGTGTTGGGTAATGAAATTATATATTTGTAATTTTCACTCTCCATCATCCACTGCGTGCTAATTTCCGGAAAGTGCCTGTGGAGTCAAAATAGTCACTACTCCTATAGATTATTTCACTGAGGGTTATAATTTCCAAAATGGTGTCACTTTATGGGGATTTCTACTGCTCTGGTTTTCTGCAATTTGGTCACATTAGGGCTTCTGCAAATGGTGGGTCCCATCTCCTCTGGGATCTGCTCCTGCGACGTCTGCTTCTCTCACCAGGAGCCGCCTTATTCATCCTGCAGGCGGCGCTGGTGATGGAGGAGACGTCAAAACCATAAGCTCTGGGCGGCGCAGGCTCTGTCCAGCCACTAAGATTAGGGTTGCTGGGACCAGTAGTACCATCCAGTCTGGCAGTATGGGTGTGTGTGCTGTCCAGCTGGAGTAATCTGCTCCTTGTTTCAGCCAACTGGAAAGCACCGCACCCTACTAAAGCTGGAAGCATATTGCCAGAAGCTGCCAGATACAGCCTTGTTCTCCTCTGGTTCAGTCCTCTGTGCTCAGCTCCCGGCTTGTGTATTTGTTTCCTGTTGTGACCTCGGCCCGTTTACTGACTACTCTTGTGTGATTTTATATTTTCTCTGACCTCCTGGTTCTGACCTGGCTATCTGACTATTCTTCTTGCCAGCTCACACCACAGAACATTAGGTAACACTGTGGCCCAAGCCTAGGGGGTCTCTGTCTAAGTCCAAATCCATGTAGAGGGGTTAAAGGATGATGAGCAAGGCAAACCCTGGGATCTGGAAAATGGAGTAGATAGTGCCAAGCCTGTTTGTGGTAGCTATCTTTTGAGCTGCCAGGTGACAACGAATAGTGTCCCCAATACATTGTGTCTGCACACTATCCCAGCAAAATCTGCATTCAAATAGCTAAATGGCGCTCCTGCCCTTCTTAACCTGCCATGTGATCAGACAGTAGTGTATAACCGTATATAGGGTATTGTCAGATTCAAGAGAAGATGGAATATAATTTGTAAGGTCCATTTGTTTCCTATTATCCTTTGTGAAGAATTCCAAAGTTATCACCACATAAAGTGACACATGTCAGATTTGAAAAATGGGCTCAGATAGGAACACAAAACAGGCTGCAGGAAGGGGTTAAATCAGAGTATTTTGGGCACTAACTACCATAGTCAAAACTGTGAGTACAGACCATAACACATCTACTGAAATGATCAAACTCAACAGTCTTCATCAGTAAGTAGTGAGTAACTAGTGGTGAAACCTCTCTGGGGTAATTACAGTATGGGGCTCGGTGGCTCTTGGCAATCTAAACTATCGTAAGGGACAATATTTTCTATCAGATGAATTTCAAGAAGAAATATTAGACGTTCAAAGGGAACTTTTTATAATACTGCAGAGATGAGGCATCTTAAATTTAGCTTAGAGATATATCATGGCACAGGTGTAATGTTTTTTTTTGCTTAGTTTATCACAATCCTGTTTGAACTTAGTTGGTTTTAAAAGAAATTGGTAAGTCGGGATAAAGGGAAACTCTGTTGTTATTGTACAGAAATTCACACTTGGCCTCACTGCACATTTAATGTTGTCGATCATAAAAGTGAAGTTTGGCCAGAAAGACTGGACCTGGTCTTGTAGGGACCATATGAGCACATTCAGCAGCACAGAAGGGAGAGAAGGTAGATTCATCCAATAAGATATCAGGGTTCTAGGAAGCCAACAGCATCATTACCCTCCGCTTTCTCTTACAGTCCCATCATAATATTTTTTTCAAGTGATTTTCTGGCTTTGTGGTTTACAGATCTGGGCAGGTAGCGTCTCCTAATCACAGGGGGTAGGTGGATCCTCCTGGTTGTAAGTTCTATGGAAAAGGGTTTCAATGCCCAAAATCATTTGAACAGTTTTGGGTGGAAGAGAATGTTGTGGTCTAGAGGCAAAATGGCGATCACACGATTGTGATAAGGCCGTACTACACCACCGATAAAGCAGCCACAGCCGGTGACAGAGAAGAATCTGTGACTTCTGTACATTTAGTGGTTACTACTCACCTGGGTAGTCATATGTAAGAATCTCCTCTTTACACCGCTCATGACCCCTTACATATGCCTCTATAGTATTAATATGGGTGAGATCTTCACCCTGAAACAAATATTGTAAAAGTCACAAACAGATGAGAAGTCACATCTATGATCAGCTCTAATCCTGCCATCTCCACTGTTCTCATTACACAAGTATAAAACATATAAAACTGGTGGATAAAACAAGACTGAACACAAGACCTTCACAGCCGTCTACACATCATAGGGGAGATCTCATGACACCTTCTCTCCATCTACCTGATGATCCTGAGGAACATTGGGATCTTCTTGTTTACAGTCCTGTGGAAGAAGAGGACGGGGACATCTCTCTGGTGTTGTCCTGTTACTAGATAGATCTGGAAGAAACACATACAGGGACTGAATTTATTCTTTACATACAGATAATTATGGGCCGTGTGTATTTAGTCCTGTCTATTACCTGGTGATGTGAGGGGATGGGGAACCTCCATCATGACGTCTTTGTACATATCTTTGTGTCCTTCTAAATACTCCCACTCCTCCATGGAGAAATAGACAGCGACATCCTGACATCTTATAGGAACCTGACACACACAATGATACCATCATCCCCCCGATCCTTTCATAGCGTTACAGTATAATGTCCCAGCAGTGTCACCTCTCCAGTCAGCAGCTCAATCATCTTGTAGGTGAGTTCTAGGATCTTCTGGTCATTGATGTCCTCATGTATGAAGGGGTGAGATGGAGGTCCTGTGATTGAGCTCAGGGGTCTTTCCCATCCCTCAGACACATGGACCTGACAGCGCTCACTAGAGGTCTTCTTCACTACTATGTAATCCTGGTTATGGAAAGACATATAAATAAATCTCACTACAGACATTTCCAGAGTCCTCACCTCTCCAGTTCTGTTCATCTGTTATTCCCATAGATAAGAATGACGTAATGTGACGTTATTGGAATCTCTCACCTCTCCAGTAAGCCGGAAGAGGATCTCTAGGGTGAGGTGTAATATCCTCTCTGCCATCTTGTCTCTATCCATATCTGTCTTTGATGGGTCCATAAGGAAAATTCTCTTAAATAGAAGATCTTCACTGAGAGGATCTGATATTGTGTAATAATACAATTACTGGAGATAATAAGGGGAAACATATGAGGAGATATATTATTTTACAGTATTTAGTTTCCTGCTTTACATCTAGTAATAAAACCTATATATTTTAGGCCAAATACAACAAGCACTTTCTTCCTTGGAGTCTGTAGCTGAACACGTTTCTCATAGACTCATCTTCCATAAAGCTAATTCTCGTCTCATTTACCGACACTGCAATCGGCATTAGCAATACTGCAGGAGATATTCATTACACGTGACATGAGAAATAACTACTTCATGAGGAGGACGACGACATCTTCAACTACGATTCTACAAACATATTTAGCCAGAGTTCTTCACTGACTACATCTCCTCCGTCCGTCTATATGAATGTTTCCCGTCTTCCCCGGATTGTAATCTTCTATCACGTTAGATCTCATGTCTGATTCACACACAGAAGTTTGAGGCTTTGATACATGGTAAAGTTTTTAATATTAAACAGAGTAGGACTATCCTGAATGGGTTCATTTTACCATGGTGGGATAGCTTTCATGCTATTTTTGATCAAAAACAGAGTTACTAAGAACCCTATTTTATTTAAATGCACTTTTCCTTTTTATTTATTTATTTACAGCAGGGTTTATGATCATTTTTCTTCTTATAGGTTTTTTTCTGATTTATTGCTATAGTAAACATGCATTTATGTGCTGCATGGATACCAACTTAAACCAAGCTCAAATTCTGTGTTTTTTCACGGGCACCATAGTGGCCCTGTGGGCTGCTGCTATGGATGATACACCCCTAACTATCCAACTATCATATGGTAAAAATCTCATAGGTCCTGTATTTATTAGTATCTGCACGAAGAATGAGGCTAAGTGAGTATTTATTAAAGGGAATCCACTCCCCACGAACAGCAAGCATCAGAATCTTCACTGAATAAAAAGCCATTTCTCAGCAAACAGACCTCTAATATGAGGCATACAGGTATTTATAGACTCACATTTCTATCACCTGTATGCCAATATTAGAGGTCAGATAAGTCCCAGGGGGTGACAGATTCCCTTTCATCAGCCGTGGGGTGATCATAAAACCAGATATGTATCAAGGTATTCTAAGGTGGTTAATGGTTGCATAGTCAATGGGAGGCATGTGTCACAGAGATGGCTGGTCTCTGTGATGTAACCCGGAGTGTTTCTCTAGGGCAGATAAGCACTAAGAGTATCGGTTGGTGCACCTGGGAGCCGGGTTACGGGTAGCTAGGAGAGAATGGGCGGGTCCAGCTACCCACTTACCTCACCTCTGGATGTGGTTAACAGCCTATAAAATGGAGGCTGTTGTTTGGCACATGGTCTGTGTGTTTGGAGGGAGAAGGCCTCCTGTGTATGTTTGTCTTCAGACCAAGCCAGGACACTGGACACTACCCCAGCTTGTGTGCCACACAGGCCTGGCTGAGCAGAGACCTGCTAAGGACAATTACTTTGTTTGCCTGATCTAAAGGCTATTTTCTTTTCTGTTTGGCTTCTGGGTTTATGAAGAAATAAACCCACATGAACTTTTAAAGGAACATGCCTCCTGTTTTCCTCCGGTCACACCCAAGTGAGTAAAACCTCCACAATTAGTGTTAGACTTGCGGGCAGAGTTCCCAGCAGAGACGTATGAGTGCTACAGGATGGACTGCATGCCCTGGGTGAAGTCTGTCGCAAGCCAGCAAGCATCGCCAGACGAAATGGAGGACCTTCTTAAACACCTGGTCCAGTCGCAGCAGCATCAACAGGAGACCAACAGGCTGTAGTTACAGCAGATCCAGCAGCACTAGCAGAAACAACATCAGCAGATGCAGCTTCTGGCAACCGCCATCCAGGACAGGATGAGAGCTCCAACCCCAGGTCCGACTGATGACTCCCATGTCCGGAAGGCAGCATGACGAGCTTTGCAGAAAATGACCCTGGGGGATGAGACTTTCCTGATGGTGTTTCAAAGGGTCACCGAGAGGGAGAAATTTCCACAAGAGCAGTGGGCAGAGGTACTGTCGCCATACTTGACTTGGAGAGCCCCAGAAGTACGCGTAGTAGGCGTACTATGATTTAGCTTTGCAGGACGTCCTATTTAGCTTTGCATAGTACGCCCTATTTAGCTTTGCATAGTACGCCCAAAAGACATACTATGATTTAGCTTTGCAGGATGCGAAAGAGTATGGCAAGCTAAAAACTGAGATTCTCGCACGCTTGGGGTTGACAATGACTATCAGGGCACAGCGGGTTCGTATCACTGGAACAAACCACCTCCGTCCCAAAGGTTTGACCTGCTGCACCTGGTCCAGAAGTGGCTGAGCCAGAGTCCTCAATGTCTGCGCAGATGGTAGAGTGGGTGGTGATGGACCGGTTTGTGCACTCCCTGCCGAGGGCCATACAGCCTTGGGTTGCCCAGGGTGATCCCCGGTATGCAGATGAACTGGTCGGACTGATCAAGAGATACCAGGGGGTTGAAGGTTCCTTGGGAAGGAAGCACACTACATGCTGGAGTTCCCAACAGGGGGTGGAGGCCCAAAAGGTGGTGGGACTTCCAAGGTCCAAATGGACGAGGGAGGTGGTGCCCAAGGTCCATACAGGTGATGTTGTTTGCTGGCGGTGCCACGGCCCAGGCCATATAGCTGCCTGTTGTCCCCTGACCCTTGAGCCAATGGACTGCAATGGACTGCAACATAGGACAACGTTGTTTATATTATGCTTATCCGGCCTGCAGTGTGAACTGTCCACCCAGCGAGGGGCCAGAAGCATGTCACATGAAGGTGAACAGATGGGAAGTAAAGGCACTGCTAGACTCCGGGAGCCTGGTGACCCTTATGAGGGCCACCCTTCCTCTCCAAATTATCCCGGGGAAAAAAGTCGGCGTTCAGTGCATTCATGGTGATGCTAAAGACTACCCTACGGGCAAGAGTGGACATTGAAATGGCCCACGGTACAGAGTCCCACGAGGTCGGCGTCGTTCAGGACTTGTTGCACCCTATTATTATAGGCTGGGACTTTTGCTTGTTTTGGGATCTGTGGGGGAAGGGTTCTGGGTTCGCTGGCTCAGATAAGAAAAAAATTAACCCTAATGAGGTATCACCACACCCAGAGTCAGACAGGTTTCCCTTTTGTGTCCTTGTGGGGGATGAGGAGGTAGTGCCCCCTGAGTCTGCAATTCCAGAGTTAGGGGTGACCAGCGAGAATTTTGGGTCTGCCCAATATAGGGACCTAACTCTGAAGGGAGCCTTTAATAATGTCACTATTATAAATGGGGTTGCACAGGAGTCAGGGGCTGACACAAGGTTTCCCCATTTTATGATGAGTAAGGAGTTGTGGTACCAGGTCAAGAAAGTGAGGGAGGAGAGTGTGGAGCAGTTAGTGCCGGGCCCCTTTAGACGGAAGGTGTTGGACATGGCCCATTCACATGTCTTGGGGGGACATCTGGGAGTGGATAAAACGCAAGAACGGATCGTGCAAAGGTTCTATAGGTGAACATTGGACATAATTTCAAAAAACATCACAGTAAAAGATAATACCTTACCAACACCAGGTCAGATTGCCAATGCACTGCAGGATGCAGCAAGCCTGCATCATAAAGGCAGGGCCAGCACATGTGCAAAATATTGAAGCAGACAGACACTCACTAACCTACCAAATTCATGGAGGGGGTGACTGTGTAGTATTATACATGCACACCGATGGAGTCAGCATAAGGCGGGCGCCAGTCACACAGATATGTGTGATGCATAGTGCAAAAAAATGTGCAAAAAAGATGAAAAATAGTGTATAAGATAAATACACAACATGATAAATACCCCACCAGGCCTCTTTAGTGTTGGCTGGATGAATTGGGGCATATGTCTTGTGTGCTTGCATGTATATAGTGCTTGGCAGCCCGTATGATCTAAGGCTATGTGCCCACGATGCAGAAATGCTCAGGATTTTTTCCTGAGCGTGTCTGCATCTCCCTGGCAGAAAAAATGCATGCGGATTGTACATGCGTTTTCCTGCCGGGGACATGTGGAAGTGAAGCGTTCTTCACTTGCGTTTCCGCATGCGGGTTGACATGCGCTTTCCAAGCGATTTTAGCATCACTTGGAAAGTGCTTGTCAACTTGGTCACACTATATAAATCCATGCAACCAGCATGGATTTATATAGTGTGACCTGAGAGAATGTAAAAAAATAAATCTATACATACCCTCCGATGGCCTGCGCTGTCTTGCTTCGCTCGGTTCCGGCTGCCGGCAGTGGTAGACTGAAGGACCTGCCGACGTCAGCGTCGCGTCACCCGTCACAGGACTCTGACGTCAGAGCAGGTCCTTCATTCCATCGCTAAGTGCCGGGAAGCAAGGAGGAGCGCACCGCGGGCCGCCAGAAGGTAAGTATATATTTATTTTTAATTTTATTCTTTTTTTACAGCTTTTTTAATGGTACCTGGGTGTGGAGGAGAGTCTCCTGTCCTCCACACCTGGGTACCATCTACACATTAGAACGCGCCAATTACGCAAGTACAGATGCAGTCTTTCTGAATTGGCGCGTTCTAATGCAAGTCAATGGCGGTGAAAACGCAGCGCTTCCGCAAAATAATTGGTAGTGCTGCGTTTTTTTCCGCAATGATAATCCGCACCGGAAATTTCCGCAGCACGTGCCCGTTTTTAATGCGTTTCCGCAGCAGCAAAAACGCTGCGGAAACGCATTAAAAACGCATTGTGGGCACACAGCCTAATAGTATGGGTGTCATCAATAGGCTGCAAGCCAGACAATGTGCATCACACATATCTGTGTGACTGGCGCCCTATGCAGACTACACAGCCACTCCCTCCATGAAATGGTAGGTTAGTGAGTGGCTGTCTGCATCAGTATTTTGCACATGTGCTGGCCCCGCCTTTATCATTGAGGCTTGCTGCATCCTGCAGTGCATTGGTAATCTGACCTGGTGTTGGTAAGGCATTATCTTTTAGGCTATGTGCCCACGATGCAGAAATGCTCTGGATTTTTTTCCTGAGCGTTTCTGCATCTCCCTGGCAGAAAAAACGCATGTGGATTGTACAGAAGTGAAGCGTTCTTCACATGCATTTCCGCATGCGGATTGTCAAGCGCTTTCCAAGCAATTTTAGCATCACTTGAAAAGTGCTTGACAACTTGGTCACACTATATAAATCCATGCAACCGGATGGCTTCTGATGGCCCCCGGTGTCTTTATCCGATGCGTCCTGGCTTGCCGGCAGCTCGCGGTAGACTAAAGGACCTGCCAACGTCAGCGGTTGCGTGACCCGTTACATGACTAATTGACGTCATGGCTAGTGTTGAGCGATACCTTCCGATATCGGGAAATATCGGATCGGACCGATACCCAAAAAGTATCGGATATCGCCGATTCCGATACCGGAAACCAATGCAAGTCAATGGGACAGAAATATCGGAATAAAAATAAACCCTTTCTTTCCTTGTAGGTTAATTCTACATGAAGGAAAACAACTAAGAATAATGTAGAATGTATTGGGGGAGGTGGGGGAGACAACAAAGGCATAGAGGTTTAGCCCAATCAAATGAAATAGCAGGAATTAATATTTTTTTTATGACGTTCTGAGTTACGGAAATATTGACTATGTTAAGTTTTTTTATATTTTGTCAGATATTTATGTTTCACTACTTCCATGCTCTTCACCTTCTTTTTTACTTCTCCCACACTTTCTCCTTCATCATCCTCAGCATCAGCATCTTTTTCATCAACTTCTTCTTCACCTTCTTCATCTTCTTCTTCTTCATCTTCTTCGTATTATTCTTTTTTTTTACATTCTTCATATTCTACTTCTTCATCTTCTTCATATTCTTCTTCTTCATCATATTCTTATTTGTGACAGGCATTCCTGTAGTTGTTATCTATAAAAGTTTGAACATTACACCTTTCGTTCTGCCCGTCACTAAAGATTTACAACAGGATTTGTCCGCGTTCAGTTTGGCCTGCAGCAGCAGGTCTTTTCCAGGGGCACCACGAGGAGGAACGGACTCACCACCATACACTGCTTAGTCATCTTCTGCTTATAATTTAGATATTATCTTTTGCTCTGATTTTTAGTCTTATGCTTAATGTTCTTCCGCTTTTTGTTCTTCAGCTTCTTGTACTTCTGCTTCTTGGTTTTCTGTCTCTTGTTCTTCTGTATCTTGGTGGTTGTCTTCTTCTTCTTTGTCCTCTTGGTCAACTTCTTCAGGGTCATCTTCTTGGTCTTCTTTGGGGTGGTCTTCAGGGTCGTCGTCTTCGGGGTCCTAATCTTCGGGGTCCTAATCTTCGGGGTCCTAATCTTCGGGGTCCTCGTCTTCTTCGGGGTGGTCTTCAGGGTCCTCGTGTTCAGGGTCGTCGTCTTCGGGGTCCTCGTCTTCTTCGGGGTGGTCTTCAGGGTCCTCGTGTTCAGGGTCGTCATCTTCGGGGTCCTCGTCTTCTTCGGGGTGGTCTTCAGGGTCCTCGTCTTCAGGGTCCTCGTCTTCGGGGTCCTCGTCTTCTTCGGGGTGGTCTTCAGGGTCCTCGTCAGAGAGATCCAGAGTGATTACCAAGAACCATTTCAAAAAGCTTGAACTTGGAAATGTAGCAGAAGGTACAAGAAGGCTGAGGAACTGCCGAGAACCAGCTGACGGTACTGGAACCCGGATGGGTAGCAGAAGGTACAAGAGCAAATGGAATTACCGAGGACCAGCTGACGGTACTGGAACCCGGATGGGTAGCAGAAGGTACAAGAGCAAATGGAACTACTGAGGACCAGCTGACGGTACTGGAACTCTGTTACTATGCAGGAGGTACCTGTGCCAGAAAGCACTACCAAGGACCACCAGACGTTGGTGGAACTTGGATACCGAGAAGGAGGCACCTAAGCCAAAGGCACTGCCGAGAACCAGCTGACGGTACTGGAACCCGGATGGGTAGCAGAAGGTACCCATGTAAAAAAAAGTTGCAAGGCCGCAAGCCGGCCGCAGCTACCGAAACCCACACTCCTACAGGGGGTGCTTGTCTTATTGGCACTATGGAACCAGCCTTCATTGCCAGATCCTGCAGCCCACATAGGAGTCACCTAAACTGCAGGCACCATAGAGTCGGCTAACCCAAAAGCAACACGACAGGACAACGCATTGGAGGCAAAGTGACGTTGACACTACCCGGAAACAGCTGGCGTGCTGGAACTAGGCTGGGCAGGAGGGAGTACCGTGCCAAAGACACTGCCGAGAACCAGCTGACGGTACTGGAACCCGGATGGGTAGCAGAAGGTACAAGAGCCAATGGAACTACCGAGGACCAGATGACGGTGCTGGAACTCGGTTACTAAGCAGGAGGTACCTGTGCCAGAAAGCACTACCAAGGACCAGCAGACATTGGTGGAACTTGGATACCGAGAAGGAGGCACCTAAGCCAAAGGCACTGCCGAGAACCAGCTGACGGTACTGGAACCCGGATGGGTAGCATAAGGTACCCATGTAAAAAAAAGTTGCAAGGCCGCGATCCGGCCGCAGTTACCGAAACCCACAGTCCTACAGGGGGTGCTTGTCTTATTGGCACTATGGAACCAGCCTTCATTGCCAGATCTCGCAGCCCACATAGGAGTCACCTAAACTACAGGCACCATAGAGTCGGCTAACCCGACCGCAACACGACAGGACAACGCATTGGAGGCAAAGTGACGTTGACACTACCCGGAAACAGCTGACGTGCTGGAACCAGGCTGGGCAGGAGGGAGTACCCGTGCCAAAGACACTGCTGGGAAACAGCTGGCGGTGCTGGAACCCAGGGTAAATACTAAAAACAGAGTGGAGCCAGAGGCGTAATTGGAGCAACTTTAAAATCTGTAGTAGTGTGAATGTGGACAGAGCAGGAGAATTTGCCGGACACACAGCTGGGGATCAGCTGACGTTACTGAACCCCAATAACACTGGAGCAAGCGTTGACTGTGCAGACGGCACTTCTGAGCAGCAACTAGCGGTATTGGAGCCCAGGGTAAATATTATAAACAGAGGAGCCGGAGGTGTAATTGGAGCAAGTTTTAAATCAATAGTACAGTGGATGTCGACAAAGCAGGAGAATTTGCCGGACACACAGCTGGGGATCAGCTGACGTTACTGAACCCCAATAACACTGGAGCAAGCGTTGACTGTGCAGACGGCACTTCTGAGCAGCAACTAGCGGTATTGGAGCCCAGGGTAAATATTATAAACAGAGGAGCCGGAGGTGTAATTGGAGCAAGTTTTAAATCAATAGTACAGTGGATGTGGACAAAGCAGGAGAATTTGCCGGACACACAGCTGGGGATCAGCTGACGTTACTGAACCCCAATAACACTGGAGCAAGCGTTGACTGTGCAGACGGCACTTCTGAGCAGCAACTAGCAGTATTGGAGCCCAGGGTAAATACTAAAAACAGAGGAGTCAGAGGTGTAATTGGAGCAAGTTTTAAATCAGTAGTACAGTGGATGTGGACAAAGCAGGAGAATTTGCCGGACACACAGCTGGGGATCAGCTGACGTTACTGAACCCCAATAACACGGCAGCAAGTGTTGACTGTGCAGACAGCACTTCTGAGCGCCAACTGGCGGTGTTGGAGCTCAGGGATTACAGTTCAGGTGATAGAAACATGAACACAACAGGAGACCTGGATACTGTTGCCAACCAATTATTTATTCTGGAAGAGGACTGGCAAATTCATGCGAGATCCAGGCCTTGTTCATTTTGAGAAAAGTAAGCCGGTCAACGTTATCGGAGGATAGTCGCATGCGACGGTCTGTTAGTACACCACCTGCGGCACTAAAGACGCGTTCCGATAATACACTAGCAGCAGGGCAAGCTAGCACCTCCAATGCATACTGGCTAAGCTCTGGCCATGAATCCAGCTTACAGACCCAAAACTTGAAGGGAGAAGAGCCGTCTGGGAGTACACTGAGAGGGCAAGACATGTAGTCTGTCACCATCTGACGGAAACGTTGCCTCCTGCTGAGTGGAGCCGTCTGTGATGGTGTAGACATTTGTGGCGGCGGGGACACAAAACTTTGCCACACTTCGGCCATACTGGTCTTGCCTTGTGCTGAGGCGCTGCTTCTGCTCCCTCTTTGTGCAGAGCTTCCTCCACTGCCTCGACGCACTGAGCTGCTTTGTAAAGCACTAGCAGCACTGCTCTCGGTTGGAATGGAGAACATGATGGAATGCACCAGTGCGTCTTGGTATTCCCGCATTTTACGCTCCCGGTTCAACGGTGTTATGAGGCTTTGTAAGTTGTCCCGGTAGCGAGGATCTAGGAGGGTGGACACCCAATAATCAGCCGTGTTGAGAATGTGGGCGATGCGGCGGTCGTTTCTCAGGCACTGCAGCATGAAATCAACCATGTGCTGCAGACTGCCAACTGGCCAAGAAACGCTGTCCCCTGCTTGAGGCGTGATCTCTGCCTGCTCTGCATCACCCCACCCTCGCTCTAGATACTGACTACTAGAGCATTGTGTACCTCCCTCCTCTGGACAGATGTCTTCCTCCTCCATTGACTCCTCCTCATCCTACTCACAAAGTGTCCCCTGCCTAGGCCTTTGTGAGGAACCACGTTGCGCACACTGTAGAGAAGCAGATGGCATTTGTGACTCATCTTCCACCTCTTCCAAAACCTCGTCCCTTAGTGCTTGCAGTGTTTTTTCAAGCAGGCAGATAAGGGGGATAGTCATGCTGACTAGTGCATCATCTGCACTCGCCATCCGCGTGGAATAATCGAAGGCACACAAAACGTGGCAAATGTCCTTCATAGAGGCCCACTCAGTGGTGGTGAAGTGTGAACGGCGCGCACTGCGACTTGTTTGCGTCTGCTGCAGCTGGTACTCCATTACTGCTGCCTGCTGCTCACACAACCTCTCCAACATATGTAACGTTGAATTCCACCTGGTGGGTAGGTCACATATGATGCGATGTTCCGTAAGGCGTAATCAGCGCTGCAGAGCTGCAATGCGCGATCTTGCGTTGCTGGAACGCCGCAAGTGAGCGCACTCTATGCGGACCTTGTGAAGCAGTGCATCAAGATCCGGATAGTCCCTCAAAAAACTCTGCACGACCAAGTTGAGCACATGTGCCAGACATGGGATGTGAGTGAGGTTGCCTAGGCCCAGAGCTGCCACCAGATTTCGGCCATTGTCACACACTACCATGCTTGGCTGGAGATTCGCTGGCACAAACCACACGTCGCTCTGCTGCTTGATGGCATTCCAGAGCTCCTGCGCTGTGTGGCTTCGATTCCCCAAAGAAATTAATTTTAATACGGCCTGTTGACGTTTGGCCACGGCTGTGCTCATATCGGTCATCATAACAGGTAACCGTTCACGGGTCGATGTGGAGGTAGACCGTGACGGCTCCTGCAGCGCTGATTCAGAGGAACTGGAGTATGAGGAGGAGTCAATGTGTACAGACTGGATTCCTGCAATCCTTGGAGTTGGCAGAACACGTACAGCGCCACTCTCAAGATCTGTACCCGGCTCCACAACATTTCCCCAATGGGCAGTGAGGGAAAGGTATCGTCCCTGTCCATGCTTACTGGTCCACGCATCGGTGGTCAGGTGGACCTTGCTATTGATGGCGTTTTGTAGCGCATGTTTAATTTTTCCCTCCACATGCTGTTGCAGGGCAGGGACGGCTTGCCTGCTGAAATAAAAGCGGCTGGGCACATTGTATTGTGGGACTGCCAATGCCATAAAGTTACGGAAGGTGTCAGTCTCCACCAGCCTGAATGATAGCATTTCAAGGGCCAGTAGTTTAGCAATGCCAGCATTCAGAGCCTGTGCTTGAGGGTGGTTTGCCGAGTATGGGCGCCTTTTCTCCCATGCCTGTGCTAACGATGGCTGTAGACTGGCCTGGGAGTGTGAGGATGACAGGTAAAGTGGTGCTGTGGGTGGAATTACACTGTGTCTCTGTACAACAGTGCCAGAGATTCTTCCATGGCGATCCTGTGAGGAAGCCGAACCAGCTGTGTGTGAGCTGGAGGAAGATTCTACAACACGAGCTGAAGAGGTGGTAGGTGGCGCTGTAGGTTAGCCTAGGTCTTCAGTGTGTTTTTGTAACTCCACCACGTGCTTGGTCCGCACATGTTTCCACATATTTGTGGTATTGAGGTTGCTGACACTTTTCCCTCTTTTCACCTTCTGATTACACAGCTTGCATTTGACAAAGCAAATGTCACCTGCAACTGTGTCAAAAAAGGACCAGGCACTGTAAGTCTTGGGAGCGCCCGCTTTGAATTTTGGAAGAGCCATGCTCCTAATGGGTGCCGAAGTGGAGGCTACAGGCAACCAAGTCTGCCCCCTCCCCCTCCCTCCTTTTTGGGCCGTTCGGGGAATCTCTTCCGCAGAGCTGCTCCCACCACCTTCCTGTCCCTCACGCCATGATGGGTCAAGGACCTCATAATCTACACCACCCTCTTCAAACAACTGCTTCTCCTGGGTAGTCTCGACAGCACAGTACGCACCAGAAAGTGGCACCTGAGTCTCATCATCAGATGCGTACTGAGGTGTGCTGCTGACCATAGGCACTGGCCCACCCGCCTCTTCAGATTCAGAGAGACAAAACGGTTGCGCATCACTGCATACTACCTCTTCTTCAAATTCTCGAATTCTGCTTGGCTGGCCCCCTCTTTCCAAGCCAAGAGATTCAGAGAACAGAAGTAGAGATGGCTCCTGTCCAGGGCTCTCTGACTGCCTGGGCAATTTGGCAGGTGGTGAAGAGACAGATGGGTGCTCTTCAGTGCTCAGGACCTGAGAGGATCTGGAACTAATTGAAGTCGATGCGTTAGCTGCCATCCATCCGACAACGGCTTCAATTTGGTCCTCCCGCAGCAGTGGGGTACGGCTAGCTCCTACAAAGCTGCGCATAAAGGACTGTTCCCTGGTAAAACTGGGGGATGCTGAGTCACTGGTACCCGCAGCAGGCACAGAATCCCCACGTCCTCTTCCTGCAGGCACAGAATCCTCACGTCCTCTCCCTGCAGAAACTCCACGCCCACGCCCACGCCCACATGCCTTACTCCCTGCCTTCTTCATCTTGGTAGACTGATAAAGATAGGCAGAAAAGTACTAAGGGCTTAGTGTGCTTATTCCTGAACAGCTGCTAACAGGTATAAGAAACACTAATTTTATAAAGTGTGGACTAGACTTTAATATGAGCTAATGTGGCCTACAAAACTGTAAAGTGGAGTGTTTGGTGAACTTTATTTAGGTTTTTTTTGCCACAAAAAGACACTGGATGTGCCCAAAGATGTAATACCGATAGTATCACAAACTTTTTGTAGCTATTACAATGTAGGAAGGTAACCTACAATGCAATAGATGAGGCTACAAAAAATAGGCTAATACTAATCTGGCTGGGGCTGCAGGGCACAATGCTGCAGAAAGGCTCCTCTAACTACTCCTATATAGTGTGTTTGGAACCAATTTAGCTGAATACGGATGGAACCACCACACTAATAGGAGATATCAGGAAAAATTATGAATTAGCAAATAAGGACAATGTATGAGGCAGTGACACACACTGAGTGCACTACAACCAGACGTGTTTGAAGCACACACTGCAGGGTGAGCTGCAGTCACACACAGAGACCTTGCAGACAGCGGTGAACAGCACAGAGAACTGTGCACTAGTGCTGCAAGGCACAGCGATTTATAAAGTAGCTTGGGTAAAGCAGAATAGACCAAATAGGTAGCTAAAACTGTCCCTCAGAACAACAGCGTCCTATCCCTAACTGAATTCACAGCAGAGTGAGCTGAAAATGGTGGCGGCGGCTTTTATAGTGCATCATGACATCATTTCAGCAGCCAATCACAGCCATGCCATTAGTTAAGATGCCTACATGCCTAACAGGATGTGCCCACACTTCTTAGGATCCTCATTGGCTGAATAAAATGAAACTGGCTCATTGCAATATGGGAACTTCCGATTCCGGTATACGATATTGTAAAAGTATCGGAATTCCGATACTGAAATATCGGGTATCGGCCGATATTCGCAGTATTGGAATTCTCAACATTAGTCATGGCAGGTCCTTTTCAGACCATCGTGAGCTGCCAGCAAGCCGAGACGCATCACTAAGGACACCGGGGGCCATCAGAAGGAAAGTATAATGTATATTTTTTATTTTATTCTTTTTTTTACAGGTTCTATGGTACCCAGGTCCGGAGGAGAGTCTCCTCTTCTCCAAACCCGGGTACCATCCGCACCTTGAAACGCATGGATTGAGCATCTGCAGATGCAATGATGCGGATTCCATGCGTTCCAATGCAAGTCAATGGCAGCGAACATGCCGCGCTTCCGCAAAATAATTGGTAGTGCTGCGGATTTTTCCACAATAATAATCCGCAGCGGAAATTTCCGCAGCATGTGCACAGCACATGGGATTATCATTGGGGAACATGGCAGACCTTCTACCAAGCGTTTTTTAAGCGTTTCTGCAGCGGAATTGCCGCTGCGGAAACGCTTAAAAAACGCATAGTGGGCATAGAGCCTTACTGTGATGTTTTTTGAAATTATGTCCAATGTTCACCATTTTTAATGTTTAGTGTTAGGACTCGCAAGTATGAGGACCCTTGACGTTTGGGTTGCGAGCTTGTGTATTTTGGCCAAAATATCGACCAACACCTCATGTGTTGTATTTATCTTCTACACTATTTTTCATCTTTTTTGCACATTTTTTTGCAGGATGCGGCCAGGCCTCTTTAGTGTTGGCTGGGTGAATTGGGGCGTCTGTCTTGTGGGGGTGCACGTATACAGTGCTGGGCAGCCCGCCTGATCTAATAGTATGGGTGTCATCAACAAGCTGCAAGACAGAAACTGTGTATCGCACATATCTGTGTGACTGGCGCCCTATGCAGACTCCATCGGTGTGCATGTATAATACTAGACAGCCACCCCCTCCATAAATTGGTAGGTTAGTGAGTGGCTGTCTGCATCAGTATTTTGCACATGTGCTGGCCCCGCCTTTATCATGGAGGCTTGCTGCATCTGGTGTTGGTAAGGCATTATCTTTTACAAAGGTTCTATTGGCCCAGATGTCACCGGGAAATATTTAAGCATTGCAGGTCTTGCACTACGTGCCAGTTAACCGACCCCACCTCTCACTTTTGAAGTCCCCTCGTGCCATTGAACATTATTGAAGTGCCATTCGAGAGAATTGCTATCGACTTGGTCAGTCCCCTGGTTGAATCTGCTCGTGGGCATCAATTTATATTGGTTATCCTGGACTATTCCACACGCTATCCTGAAGTGATTCCACTGAGTAACTCCTCCGCAAAGAATATATCCCGTGAGTTGGTCCACGTTTTTCCCCCCCAACAGGCTTACCAAAGGGAGATACTCACTGACCAGGAAATTCCCTCTATGAGTAAGGTGATGAGGGAGTTAAGTAAAGCCCTCCAAATCTCCCAACTGAGGACTTCAGTATACCATCCTCAGACGGATAGCCTAGTCGAAAGGTTTAACAAGACTTTGAAGAGTATACTGAGGAAGGACATAGAAAGGGACAGTAGAGACTGGGACTGTCTCCTACCATATCTGTTGTTCTCCAACCGAAAGGTTTCACAGGCCTCTACAGGGTTCTCGCCATTCGAACTTCTGTATGGCCGACATTCGCGGGGTCTTCTGGATGTCACAAAGGAAATCTGGGAAGCCTAATTCATGCCCCATAGGAGCGTCATCGAGCAGGTTGCTCTGATGCAGGAGAGGATTGTGAAGGTGATGCCCATCGTAAAAGAACATCTCCTCCAGGCACAAGAAGCTCATGCCAGAGTCTACAACCGGTCAGCCAGAGTGAGGCAAATCAATCCGGGAGACCGGAGTCCTCATGCTAATTCCTACAGTGGAAAGTAAGTTCTTGGCCAAGTAGCAAGGGCCGTATAAGATGGTGGAAAAAGTGGGTGAAGTGAACTACAAGGTTCATCAACCGGGACGACGTAAGCCGTACCAGATATACCACATCAACCTCAACAAGACGTGGCAAGACAGAGAGGCTGTGGAGGAGTCGCAATAGCGGAAACGCTAACGAAGGCCAAGAAACAGCAGTGTCGGGAGTTGATGCAGAAGAACAGGGATCTGTTCTCGGAATTGTCGGGCTGCACAAGGGTCATAGAACACAAGGTTCTGACGGAGCCACATGTGCGGGTGAACTTGAAGCCTTATCTGATAACGGAGACCCGACGAGAGTTGATATCCAAAGAGGTAGCTTGTATGCTGAAGCTCAGTGTCATTGAAGAATCCAAGAGCAGTTGGTCGAGCCTGATCATCTTGGTCCCAAATCCCAATGGTGAATGGAGATTCTACGACTATCGGAAGTTGAATGAGGTTTCCAAATTTGATGCATATCCCATGCCACGCGTCGTCGAGCTGATCAAGAGGCTTGGGCCAGCAAGGCACATAACCACCTTGGATCTGACGAAGGGATAATGGCAGATCCCCATGGCATAGGTAGCCAGTATGCCCGGATGCCGTTTGGACTGCAGGGGGCCCCTGCAAAATTCCAGAGAGCTATGGATTGCATCCTTGCATCCCATAAGAAAATATGCCGCAACACACCTGGACAATACTATCTTCAGTCCAGACTGGGAGAGTCATCTGGAAAAGATTCAGGCTGTGTTTGATGCTCTGAGGAAGGTGGGGTTTTCAACAAACTCGAAGAAATGTGGCATGGGAAAATAAGAAGCCAAGTACTTCGGATATGTAGTGGGTAGAGTCGAGATAAAACCCCAAAATACTAAAGTAGAAGCAATCCAAAATTGGCCGAGACCGGTGTCGAAAAAGCAAGTCAGAGCCTTCCTGTGAATCGTGGGATACTACAGGAAATTCATCCCAAACTTCGCCATGATGGCTGCACCCCTAACTGACCTCCTTAAAGGGACAAAATCAGCCAAGGCCAAGTGGACTGCAGAGGCGGAGACGTCCTTTCAAAAGATGAAACTGGCTCTGTGTAGGCAACCGATCCTGGTTGCCCCGGACTTCAAGAAAGAGTTTATACTCCAGACAGATGCCTCAGATGTCGGGTTAGCAGCAGTCCTTTCCCAGGAGATACACGGGGAGGAGCACCCTGTCCTCTACCTGAGTAGAAAGCTGTCCTCCTGCGAGAAAAATTATTCGGTCATAGAGAAGGAACGCTTGGCTATAAATTGTGCGGTGGAAACCTTACTGTACTATCTGTTAGGTCGAAAATTTAGATTATTATCCGACTATGCTCCACTCAGATGGATGAGGGGAAAAAGTGAAAAAATGCCAGAGTCACCCTCGGATTTTTAGCCCTACAAGACTCCTACTTCCCTGTAGAACATAGAGCAGGGAAGCAACATGGTAATGCCGATGCTCTCTCGAGAATCCCCTGTCTGGTAGTAAAAGGTGTCAAGCCCAAGGCTTTAGGCAGAGGGGGGAGGTATGTAAGGTGGCTAATGGTCGCGTAGTCGATGGGAGGTATGTGTCACAGAGATGGCTGGTCTCTGTGATGTAACCCGGAGTGTTTCTCTAGGGCACATAAGCACTAAGAGGATCGTTTGGTGCACCTCGGAGCCGGGTTATGAGCAGCTAGGAGAGAATGGGCGGGTCCAGCTACCCACATACCTCACCTCTGGGTGTGGTTAACAGCCTATAAAATGAAGGCTGTTGTTTGGCACATGGTCTGTGTGTTTGGAGGTAGAAGGCCTACTGTGTATGTTTGTCTTCAGACCAAGCCAGGACACTGGACGCTACCCCAGCTTGTGTGCCACACAGGCCTGGCTGAGCAGAGACCTGCTAAGGACATTTACTTTGTTTGCCTGATCTAAAGGCTATTTGCTTTTCTGTTTGGCTTCTGGGTTTATGAAGTAATAAACCCACATGAAATTTTAAAGGAACATGCCTCCCGTTTTCCTCCCATTGTGCCCCAGTGAGTAAAACCCCTACAATATGTATAAAGGAAAGGGTATGGTAGTCAGAGAATGTTTCAATAATCCGCCTCAATGCATTTTCCCAACAGGTTCATTAGGAGGCTTGATAGAGGGATGATAATTCATGATGTTCAGCATAGTGTGCCTAATAGCCAGGTGTCCATGTTTAAATATCCCATTTCATCCCAAACCCCTCCCAGACTAGGAGGCTCATTCCCATTCCTATAGGTGAATTGTAACAGTATATACAGAATAGAGTCTGTCTACAATAATATACTGCGCCTACGCTACTTCTCATGAGCTAGAGGTTCGATAATGTCCATCACCTAGTGTGCATGTAGGGAAGTGACGTGCTTTATGCTGAAACACCAGATAAACTGATTGCCGCCGCGCAACTCGTACCTGTGACTGCGCATGCCCGTAGTTATCATTCCATCTAGGATCATTCTTAACAAATGTGCATGCCCAGATGTCTGCGTTCCACACCAGAGCGCATATGGTATTGGATTGCATTCAACCAACAGAAAAATCCTCTCTCTGAGATCAGTGTCATGGGAGACTAAAATCAAGTATTGCACATCCTCCCATCATGCAATCGGCATGTGGATCTACTTTATCACTACAAAATATATGGGATGGTGGCCCACAGTATACTCCTAAATGGTCATATTTGACCCCTATTGCATAATTAGAGATACACAAGGAACACCACACTTGTTAGTTACTAAATGGTATAAGTGGGATATAACGGATAAGAAATAATTCTGACATAGAAGCTCAGATCTCTTGATGAAGTAAAACAATACAGGGAACTGAGTAGCAATGGGTAGAGTATAAAATCCTAAAATGTAATCCGGAATGGGACTGTATTCATACAAAACAGGCATAGGAAATTTGCTCATTCAGTCCCTTAGGGCCTAGTGAATCCCGTCTGGAAATCCACTCACTTTTTTTGAGAATACATTTATTGAGATCACCACCTCTCACATTGGGTTTAACCACCTCAATGATGCAAAAGGAGATGTTTCTTGTTTCACCTCAATGTGCACTGTTCATGTGTCTCACTAATGGGGTGTCCCGATGTCACGCCAGGTGTGAGTGCAACA
The DNA here is from genome assembly GCF_046119375.1 of Phyllobates terribilis. Lineage (NCBI taxonomy): Eukaryota > Metazoa > Chordata > Amphibia > Anura > Dendrobatidae > Phyllobates > Phyllobates terribilis. The sequence goes on from NW_027362820.1 coordinate 4,984,974, forward strand.
CAGAGAGTCACGCCAGGTGTGAGTGCAACACAGAGGAGAAAGGGAGCCCAGATACTAGGGAAAAGGGGGAAGAGGTGACTTTCTAATCTGGACTAGCATCACTCTGTCTCCCCCCTCCGCAGCTGTTGCCCATCACATGCCTCGCCCAACTATCCCTGGCATAAGGCTATAGCTGGGGGTGGAAGGTTGACTAGCTATAGCTAGTCAACCTCCGCTAGCACTCTAAAGACAACACAGGGGAATTACAATTTCGCTTTAGAAGAAACTCCAACAGGGCACACGGCCTCAAGACTCCAAATAGGACGTGATGCTGCTTCAGCCAAGTTCCAAGTAGAAATGAGTATACCCGGCGACGCCAACATAGACACACCAGGTGTATATACACCCAGACTAAATGGAGGTAGAATCTGGGTCCTAAACACAGCCATCCATCTAGGCAGCTGTCTGCATTGCCAAACGTGGAGATCTCCTGCAAACCCCTGCAGGGCGACTGTCTGTCACCTCTGACACACCCGTGACACCCATGGCATATTTCGCCCAAATGCCCCCTCCACACTCCTCTTAGACTGCCTCTTGGTCGTGCATACATAATCTAGGAGGTAGGTGCATGTGGCCACATACACAAGTCCTGAGGTTTTATAGTTGGAATAATCCCTCTGGAGAAAGGTTTCACCTGTAGAGGAACTCGAGAAAGATTTACATGGTCTTATCCAATTACATGTACAACTTTCTACACATCTAAATAAACCAGATTCTTCTATCTAGCCATGTCCCCTTGGGTGCAGGTTTTTATAGAAACTATGCACTAAACGGTCCCTAATTGACCAACTCTTTCTGAAAGATATTGTGGGAGTAGATCACACAGCACCCTCAGGTCCAGGTCGGCCACAAGTACATCCTAGCGTTTTCTGAGGATAATAAAGATATGGTCACTCTGATTGTCACAAGTTCCTATTACTTGTGTTATCCCATATTTTTCTTGGTGTCTTGGTTAGGTATGTAGGAGTATCTCTCTCTCCTGTTTTTCTGCAAACAATAATGCGGAATCCAAAATGTACTGTGGGTACCTTTTTCCCTGAATCTGGTGTTTATGTCTATTGCCTGTATATTAATATCTGTGACATTAGAGCAGTTTCTTCTCAACTGTAAATATTGGCCCTTGGATATTGCTTTTTTTTTAGTAGGATGCAGTGGTGGCTATCCCACTTTAATAGTTTATGGTAGATGAGTGTCCCTAGGGTCTAAACCAGAGCTGTGGAGTCGGTGCCCATTTTGGTGGAGTTGGAGTCGGTATAAAATTGACCCACTCCGGCGCCTAAAATAAATAATAAATTGGGTACAGTAGTTCAATGCAGTTTGTGAGGAATATTTTTTCATAAGAATTTGGTAAAGTTATGAAATGTCCTATAAATGTCTTTCCTATTCCTGATCTAAGGGTCTAGACTTTTAGCTGAGAAAAATTTGTCCTACTGTAAATTTATCACTTAAACATGAGCCATGTATGAGGGAGTCGGAGTTGTGAAGTCGGACACGGTGTCATGGAAATTTAGGAGTAGGAGTCGAAGGTTTGGCTTGCCGACTCCACAGCCCTGGCTCCCATCCCGTACTTTCTTGATTGGTACATCAAGGAAAGGCAACTGGTAGGAATAATTAAACTCTGATATAAATCTAAGGTCCACTCTATGGTTATTGAGTTCCAAATTCAAGAAATTGTTCACTCGTCCCTGACCAGATGATAAAAATGTTGTCAATATATCTATATCATGCCCCAATATATGGTTGCCACCACTTATAATCATCCCTGAGTATGTTGTTTTCCTCCCATCAGCCCAGGAATAGATTAGCAGATGAGGGAGTACAGGGGCTCCCCATCGCAGTACCCCTGAGCTCGGGTAAGTACTTCCTGTCAAAAATAAAGACGTTATGAGTAAGAATGAATTTTAGAAGATTGTCCATGAAGTCATTATGTCTGCTACACTCTATTGATCTCGATTTCTATAAACATCTTACTCCTCTGATATCATCCTCATGCGATATATTACTGTACAAAGCCTCAATATCTAGTAAGGCCTGCAAAAGGGGCATAATGGGGGCATTACACTGTGTGGGGCATCATACATCCTGCATAAGGGGCATAATGGGGGCATTACACTGTGTGGGGGCATCATACATCCTGCATAAGGGGCATAATGGGGGCATTACACTGTGTGGGGGCATCATATATCCTGCATAAGGGGCATAGTGGGGGCATTACACGGTGTGGGGGCATCATACATCCTGCATAAGGGGCATAATGGAGGCATTACACTGTGTGGGGGCATCATGCATACAGCATAAGGGGCATAATGGGGGCATTACACTGTGTGGGGGCATCATACATCCTGCATAAGGGGCATAATGGGGGCATTAAACTGTGTTGGGCATCATACATCCGGCATAAGGGGCATAATGGGGGCATTACACTGTGTGGGGCATCATACATCCTGCATAAGGGGCATAATGGGGGCATTACACTGTGTGGGGGCATCATACATCCTGCATAAGGGGCATAATGGGGGCATTAACACTGTGTGGGGGGCATTAACACTGTGTGGGGGGCATCATACATCCTGCATAAGGGGCATAATGGGGGCATTAACACTGTGTGGGGGGCATCATACTGTGGGGCCAGTAAAGGGGTCCTGTACTATGGGAACAATACGTTTCCTCCCTTCCTGCCTCCATAGTTGGGTCGTATGTATCTATTACAGGAAACAGAACAAAAACCTTATGATTCTTATAAAGGGGCAACACAAGACCCCAAAAGAGTCTCCGTGCTGAAGGGGTTAATGCCCCCTGCGCCCAGTAATGGGGTCTCCACATACCTCCACCTGCAGAGCCGCCACCACATATATGGCTGCTCTGTGCCCACAGGACCTGTGATGAGGTCACAGGAGGGGAGGAGTCAGGGGTCACATGATCAGGGGCCTCAGTGGATGCAGGACTCTGCTGTGCTGGTTGTCATGGTGCTGGATGAGCTGAAGTTTATGTGTGGGGTCAGGAGGGGTTTACAGTGTGGATGTAGCAGAGCCGCGTGTGTACGAGGTGTACGGAGCGGAGCCGCGCGTGTACGAGGTGTACGGAGCAGAGCCGCGTGTGTACGAGGTGTACGGAGCAGAGCCGCGTGTGTACGAGGTGTACGGAGCAGAGCCGTGTGTGTACGAGGTGTACGGAGCAGAGCCGTGTGTGTACGAGGTGTACGGAGCAGAGCCGCATGTGTACGAGGTGTACGGAGCAGAGCCGCGTGTGTACGAGGTGTACGGAGCGGATCCGCGCGCGTACGAGGTGTACAGAGCAGAGCCGTGCGTGTACGAGGTGTACGGAGCAGAGCCGTGTGTGTACGAGGTGTACGGAGCGGAGCCGCGCGTGTACGAGGTGTACAGAGCAGAGCCGTGTGTACGAGGTGTACGGAGCAGAGCCGTGTGTGTACGAGGTGTACGGAGCGGAGCCGTGTGTGTACGAGGCGTACGGAGCAGAGCCGTGTGTACGAGGCGTACGGAGCGGAGCCGTGTGTGTACGAGGTGTACGGAGCAGAGCCGTGCGTGTACGAGGCGTACGGAGCAGAGCCTGTGTGTACGAGGTGTACGGAGCGGAGCCGTGTGTGTACGAGGTGTACGGAGCGGAGCCGCGTGTGTACGAGGTGTACGGAGCAGAGACGCGTGTGAACGAGGTGTACGGAGCAGAGACGCGTGTGAACGAGGTGTACGGAGCAGAGACGCGCGTGTACGAGGTGTACGGAGCAGAGCCGCGCGTGTACGAGGTGTACGGAGCGGAGCCGCGCGTGTACGAAGTGTACGGAGCGGAGCCGCGCGTGTACGAAGTGTACGGAGCGGAGCCGCGCGTGTACGAGGTGTACGGAGCGGAGCCGCGTGTGTACGAAGTGTGCGGAGCCGCTTGTACGAGGTGTACGGAGCGGAGCCGCATGTGTGCAAGGTGTATGGAGCGGAGCCGCGCGTGTACGAGGTGTACGGAGCGGAGCCGCGCGTGTACGAAGTGTACGGAGCGGAGCCGCGCGTGTACGAGGTGTACGGAGCGGAGCCGCGCGTGTACGAAGTGTGCGGAGCCGCTTGTACGAGGTGTACGGAGCGGAGCCGCATGTGTGCAAGGTGTATGGAGCGGAGCCGCATGTGTACGAGGTGTACGGAGCGGAGCCGGGCGTGCACGAGGTTTACGGAGCGGAGCCGCACGTGTACGAGGTGTATGAAGTGGAGCCGCGCACGTACAAGGTGTACGGAAAGGAACAGCGTGTGTACAGAGCGGAGCCGTGTGTGTTCGAGGTGTACTGTGCAGAGCCGTGCGTGTACGAGGTGTGCATATCTGTACGCTGTAAGGTGGCTGCCGGACAGGTCGTGGACGGGAGGTATGTGTCCCTGAAGTACCAACCTTCAGTGATGTAGGACCCGGAGAAGCAGGCACCAGCACACATAGTGCTGAGAGGGAGTTAATGGGCCAGGATTAAAGGGCCGGGTTTTACGAGCAGCTGAGAGAGCTGGACACTTACCTCCAGTCCAGGTCTTGGAAGGCCTAATTTAAGACAGCTGCGCCTGTCTCAGTGTGCTGTGTGTTGTGCAAGGTGAGCAGACCTTGCATGTGCTGCTCAGAGTCTTCTGGAGGCAGAGGAAAGCTCTACATTTAAACGGCTGAAGCCGTGCTGCATATGGACGGGTTATTTTGCGTTTTGTTCTATTATACCTTTTGTGCCAGAAAAAGGCTGTTATGTTTTGTTTTCCTAGTTGGTTTATGGACATTTTATAAACCACCAGTTTGCTTTGGAACCTGAGGACTGCATTTCTGTGTGAACCTGCACCTACCCGAGAACTGTCACAAATTGGTGGAGAATGTGGGCACAAATCCCAAGGGGCAGTGTGACTGCTACAGGAAAACGTATATGTCCTGGGTGAAGGCCGCCAGCCAGCAAGGTTCCTCCGGCAGCATGGAGGAGCTGATAAAGCAACTGGTGCAGGCGAATATGCATCAGCAGCAAGCTCAGCAGGAGACTAACAAATTGATAGTACAACAGTTCCAGCTTCAACAGCAATAGATGCAGCAGCAACAGCAGTAGGAACAGATGACGCTCCTGGCGGAGGCCCTCCGTATCAGTGAAGCCGCACCACCTCCAGGCCAAAGCGAGAGCTAGGTGAGGAAAACCGTGAGAGGGGCGTTGCAAAAGATGACTCCTGGGGATGACGTTGAGGCGTTCCTGGCCGTCTTTGAGAGGGTGGCGGACCGTGAGAGACTACCACCGGAGCAGTGGGTGGAGGATCTTGCGCCATATCTGATCGGGGAACCACAGAAGGCGTATTTTGATCTGGCACTGCAGGACTCTAAGGAGTATAGCAAGTTTAAAGCTGAGATCCTGGCGTGGCTGGGCATAACCCTGGCAGTCAGAGTACAACGAGTCCACCTGTGGGACTTCCACAGGGACAAACCTCCTTGGTCACAAATGTTTGGTCTTCTGCACCTGGTACAGAAGTGGCTGCAGCCAGAGAATTGTTCCCCAGCCAGATGGTCAAGAGAGTGGTCATGGATTGGTTTATCCACTCTCTGCCAAAGCCGATTTAGTCCTGTGTTGCCCAGGGAGATCCCTAAAATGCAGACAATCTGGTGGGCCTAGTAGAGAGGTACCGGGAGGTAGAGGGTTCCTTGGGTGGTCAAGCAGTGGTTAGGTCACCTTTCTGGGGCTCTAAAAGAAGGGGACTAAATCTTCTTCACTGGGCGTTCGTCCAAAGTCTAAGAGGCTGATGAATCGCAGCTGGGGAATCAGTCCCAATCCATCCTCTGTTGGAGTTGTCATGCCCCTGGCCATATAGCTGCTCGGTGGCCCAGGAACTCTGAGCCAATGGACTGCAGCGTAGGCCGGCATTGCTCCTACTTTGCCTACCCTGCCTGTAGCGCGGTTCATCAACACGGCGAGAGCCCTCAGGCGTGCTCAGTGTCCGTGAACGGATGCAAGTGTCTGGGCTGCTGGACTCAGGAAGTTTGGTAACCCTGATAAGCGCCAAACTCCCTCATTGGCTGGTTCCTGGGAAGGTGGTGGGTGTCCGGTGTATCCATGGGGACGCTAAAAAATGTCCTGTTGCCCGGGTGGATGTAAACGTGGACTGTGGCACCACAGCTCAGGAAGTGGGGGTCGTTAAAGACTTGTTGCACCTGACAATAATCGGACGGGACTGTGCATTATTCTGGGACGTGGGGGAAAGTGGTGACACCTGGTTGCTCAGATGACAGCCAGAACACCCCTGAAGAAACCTCGCCGCAGGCCGTAACCGAAGAGTTTCCCATGTGTGTTTGTGGGTGATGAGGATGGGGCAGCATCCCCTGATGCCAACATCCCTGAGCTGGAGGTGTCCGAGGGAAACTTTGGAACTGCCCAACTCAGGGATTTAACTCTTAAAGGGACATTTGATAATGTGTCTATACTTAACGTTGTTGCTCAAGAGCCGGGGGTGACACCAGATACCCATACTTTGCCGTCAATGGGGATTTGCTATACCGAGTCACCAAGGTGAGAGGGGAGCTCGTCGAGCATACAGTCGTAAGGTATTAGACATGGCCCATGAACATGCGTTAGGTGGTTGCCTGGGGGTAGAAAAAACACAGGAACTAATCCTCCAGAGGTTCTATTGACCCGGTTGTCACTGAGAAATTGTAAATTATTGTAGGTCCTGTCCCACCTGCCAGCTGACCTCCCCGGTGACACGCCTCCGGTGCCGTCACCTATCATTGAGGTGCCCTTTGATCGCATAGTCATGGATCTGGTGGGGCCCCTGTTAAAGTCCTCCAGATGGCATCAGTATATCCTGGTGGTACTCGACTATGCGACATGATATCCGAAAGCTACCTCCAAGTGTATAGCTCGGGAGTTGGTCCATTTTTTTTTCTAGAATGGGGTTACCTAAGGAGATCCTAACTGATCAAGGGACCCCATTTATGTCAAAGGTGATGAGAGAGTAGTGCAAAACTCTGCAAATCACACAACTACGGCCCTCAGTCTACCATCCACAGACGGATGGCTTGGTGGAAAGGTTCAACAAAACCTTGAAGGCCATGTTAAAGAAGGTCGTAGAGAAGGACGGCTGAGACTGGGACTGCCTACTTCCATACCTTCTCTTCTCCATCAGAGAGGTACCACAGTCCTTTACTGGATTGTCCACTTTTGAACTGTTGGATGGCTGACACCCCAAGGACTCCTGGATGTGGCAAAGGAGACCTGGGAGGCGGAGTCTATACCCTACAGGAGTGTAATCGAACACGTGGCCCAAATGCAAGAGAGAATTGCCAGGGTGATTCCCACCATGAAAGAGCACCTCCTCCAAGCACAAGAGGTGCAATATAGGGTGTACAATAGATCAGCACGAGTGAGACACTTCAACCCTAGGGATCGGGTACTGGTACCTACAGTGGAGAGCAAATTCCTGGCGAAGTGGCAGGGCCCCTACAAAACAGTTAAAAAGGTTGGTGAGGTCAACTATAAACTCCACCAGCCAGAGAGAAGGAAGCCCTACCAGGTGTACGTCAACTTGATTAAGCCATAGCGAGATAGGGAACCCGTGGAAGCATCGTGTTTAGTGGCTGAGCCTGACGCTGATGTGAAAGAGGTCAAGGTGGCAGAGTCACTGTCACGTGCCCAAAAGCAACAGTGCAAAGAGTTGCTACAGTAAAATAAAGACCTGTTTTCGGAGTTGCCAGGACTCACTCGAGTCATAGAGCATGAAGTACTCACAGAGACTCATGTTCGTGTCAACCTAAAACCATATCGGAGCCCAGAGGCCTGCAGAGAGGTGATCTCGAAAGAGGTGAAGCGGATCCTGAACCTGGGAGTCATTGAGGAGTCCAAGAGTGGCTGGTCCAGTCCTATAGTCTTAGTGCCGAAAGCAGACGGAGAATCACGGTTTTGCAACAATAATAGGAAGCTGAACGAGGTCTTGAAGTACGACGCCTACCCAATGCCTAGATTAGATGAGCTTATTGAAAGGCTAGGACCCGCTCGGTACATCACCACCCTGGACCTCACCAAAGGATATTGGCAAATTCCCCTGTCCAAAGAGGCCAAGGAGAAGATGGCCTTCTCGATGCCAGACCGATGTTATCAATATTTCAGGATGGCGTTTGGGTTGCAGGGAGCTCCGGCCACCTTCCAGAGAGCCATGGACTGGATCTTAGCACCCCGCAAAAAGTATGCAGCGGCCTACCTAGATGACATCATCATATTCAGCCAGGACTGGGAAAGTATTTTTGGAAAAGTTCAAGCCGTACTTGACGCCCTAAGGAAGGCGGCTTTACCATCAACCTGAAGAAATGTGCCATGGAGATTGAGGAAGCAAAGTATCAGGGCTACGTGGTTGGTAGAGGGGAAATAAAACCACAAATAAATAAGGTTGAGGCGATCCTGAACTGGCCACAGCCCCTCTCGAAGAAGCAGGTCAGGGCATTTCAAGGCATCGTGGGCTACTATCAAAGATTTGTCCCTAGCTTTGCCCTGATAGCAGACGGATCTGCTGAAAGGGATGAAGTCAGCTATGGCTAAGTGGTCCACGGAAGCTGAAGTGGCCTTCCAGGAATTGAAACTGGCCCTCTGTAAACAGCCAGTCTTGGTGGCGCCCAACTTCTCCAAAGAGTTTGTGGTCCAGATGGATGCATCGGATGTTGGGGTGGGAGCAGTCTTGTCCCATCAGATTAACAGAGAGGAACACCCTCTAATGTACAGTACAGACCAAAAGTTTGGACAAACCTCATTTAAAGATTTTTCTGTATTTTCATGACTATAAAAATTGTACATTCACACTGAAGGCATCAAAACTATGAATTAACACATAGTAAAGAAAAAGAAGTGGCCATCATTACATTTAGAAATGAAGGTCAGTCAATCTGAGAAATTGGGAAAACTTTGAAAGTGTCCCCAAGTGCAGTTGCAAAGACCATCAAGTGCAACAAAGAAACTGGCTCACATGAGGACCGCCCCAAGAAAGGAAGACCAAGAGTCACCTCTGCTTCTGAGGATAAGTTTATCCGAGTCACCAGCCTCAGAAATCGCAGGTTAACAGCAGCTCAGATTAGAGACCAGGTCAATGCCACACAGAGTTCTAGCAGCAGACACAGCTCTTCAACAACTGTTAAGAGGAGACTTTGCGCAGCAGGCCTTCATGGTGAAATAGCTGCTAGGAAACCACTGCTAAGGTCAGGCAACAAGCAGAAGAGACTTGTTTGGGCTAAAGAGCACAAGGAATGAACATTAGACCAGTGGAAATCAGTGCTTTGGTCTAATGAGTCCAAATTTGAGATCTTTGGTTCCAACCGCCGTGTCTTTGTGCGAAGCAGAAAAGGTGAACGGATGGACTCTACATGCCTGGTTCCCACCGTGAAGCATGGAGGAGGAGGTGTGATGGTGTGGGGGTGCTTTTCTGGTGACACTGTTGGGGATTTATTCAAAATTGAAGGCATACTGGACCAGCATGGCTACCACAGCATCTTGCAGCCGCATGCTATTCTATCGGGTTTGCGTTTAGTTGGGCCATCATTTATTTTTCAACAGGACAATGACCCCAAACATACCTCCAGGCTGTGTAAGGGCTATTTGACCAAGCAGGAGAGTGATGGGGGTGCTACGCCAGAAGACCTGGCCTCCACAGTCACCAGACCTGAACCCAATCGAGATGGTTTGGGGTGAGCTGGACAGCAGAGTGAAGGCAAAAGGGCCAACAAGTGCTAAGCATCTCTGGGAACGCCTTCAAGATTGTTGGAAGACCACTTCCGGTGACTACCTCTTGAAGCTCATCAAGACAATGCCAAGAGTGTGCAAAGCAGTCATCAAAGCAAAAGGTGGCTACTTTGAAGAACCTAGAATATAAGACATATTTTCAGTTGTTTCACACTTTTTTATTAAGTATATAATTCCACATGTGTTAATTCATAATTTTGATGCCTTCAGTGTGAATGTACAATTTTCATAGTCATGAAAATACAGAAAAATCTTTAAATGAGAAGGTGTGTTCAAACTTTTGGTCTGCACTGTACCTCAGTCGGAAACTGTCCACATGCGAGAAGAACTACTCTATAGTGGAAAAAGAATGTTTAGCCATCAAGTGGGCATTGGACACTCTGAGATATTGCCTGTTAGGTAGAAGGTTCAGGTTAGTGTTGGACCATGCCCCACTGCGGTGAATGTGAGAAAAGAAGGGGAACAATGCCCGAGTAACTAGATGGTTCCTAGCCCTACAAGATTTTAGTTTCCAGGGAATGCTGATGCCCTATCAAGGGTCTATTGTATGGTGGCAGAATGTGCCAAGGCCCCCGCTTTGGGCAGAAGGGGGGTATGTAAGGTTGCTACCGGACAGGTCGTGGACGGGAGGTATGTGTCCCCGAAGTACCAAGCTTCGGTGATGTAGAACCCGAAGAAGCAGGCTCCAGCACACATAGTGCTGAGAGGGAGTTAATGGGCTCGGATTAAAGGGCCGGGTTTTACGAGCAGCTGAAAAAGCTGAGGGAGGGGAACAGCTGCTCACCTCCAGTCCAGGTCTTATAAGGCCTGATTTAATACAGCTGCGCCTGTCTCAGTGTACTGTGTGTTGGGCAAGGTGAGCAGACATTGCATGTGCTGCTCAGAGTCTTCTGGAGGCAGAGAAAAGCACTACATTTAAACGGCTGAAACCGTACTGCATATGGACGGGTTATTTTGAGTTTTGTTCTGTTATACCTTTTGTTCCAGAAAAAAGCCTGTTGTGTTTTGTTTTCCTGGTTGGTTTATGGACATTTAATAAACCACCAGTTTGTTTTTGAACCTGCAGGCTGCATTCCTGTGTGAAACTGCGCCTACCCAATAGCTGATCCGTCACAGCATGTACAAGGGGTGCGAAGCGGAGCCGTGCGTGTACGAGGTGTGCATAGCCGTGCGTGTACAAGGCGTACGTAGTAGAGCTTTACGTGTACGAGGTGTACAGAGCGGAGCCGTGCGTGTACGAGGTGTACGAAGTAGAGCCGTGTGTTGTGGTGTTTACAAGGCGTTCTTTATACTCCATTTAAAGTCTGGCAGTTGTGTGTTGTTCCAAACTATTCACACTTGGTCGCTGACCAATACCATACTACAAGGCCAGTACCTAAAACCGTGGTCATCAGACATATCAGATATTACTGCAATACTAATCCATAAATTTTTAGGGAACGTGTCAAATATTCCCTCACCTACTGTACTCACCCATCCTTTGTAGATTGTGAGCCCTCGCTGGCAGGGTTCTCTCTCCTCCTGTACCAGTCGGTGACTAATTTTTGTTCAAATTATTGTACTCGTTGTTTGCTATGTATACCCTTTTACACATGTAAAGCGCCAAGGAATTAGTGGCGCTATAATAGTAATTATACTCCATTTAACCCCTTAAGGACTGAGCCACTTTTGTGGGTTATTGACCAGGCCATTTTTTTTCAATTCTGACCACTGTCACTTTATGAGGTAATAACTCTGGAACGCTTCAACGGATCCCACGGATTCTGAGACTGTTTTTTTTCTTTTTTGTGACATGTTGTACTTCACAACATTGGTAAAATTTCTTTGAAATGACTTGCGTTTATTTGTGAAAAAACAATGGAAATTTGGCGAAAATTTCGAAAATGTCACAATTTTCATACTTTGAATTCCTATGCCTTTAAATCAGAGAGATATTTCACAAAAAATAGTTAATAAATAACATTTCCCACATGTCTAACATGTCTACTTTACATCAGCACAATTTTGGAACCAATTTTTTTTTTTTTATTAGGTAGCTATAAGGGTTAAAAGTTGACCAGCGATTTTTCATTTTTCCAACAAAATTTACAAAACCATTTTTTTAGGGACCACATCACATTTGAAGCGACTTTGAGGGGTCTATATGACAGAAAATACCCAAAAGTGACACCATTCTAAAAACTGCACCCCTTAAGGTGCTCAAAACAACATACATGAAGTTTATTAGCCCTTCAGGGGCTTCACAGGAATTAATGGAATGTGAATGGAAAAAAATGAACATTTTATTTTTTCCCACAAAAATTTTATTTTGTCCAAAATTTTGCATTTTCACAAATCTAACATGAGAAAATGGACCATACAATTTGTTGTGCAATTACTCCTGAATACGCTGGTATCCCATATGTGGTGGAAGACTAATGTTTGGGGTAACGGCAGGGCGCGGAAGGAAAGGAGCACCATTCGACTTTAGCAACAAAAAATTGGCTGGAGTCGGTAGTGGACGCATTGTTGCGTTTCAAGAGCCCCTGATGTGCCTAAATAGTGGAAACCCCCTACAAGTGACCCCATTTTGGAAACTAGACCCCTCAAGGAATTTATCAAGATATGTGGTGAGCACCTTGAACCCACAGGTGCTTCACAGAAGTTTATGACGTTGAGTCAAGAAAATAAAAAAATCTTATTTTTACCACAAAACTTCTGTTTAATGCTCAAATTTAGCATTTTCAGAATAGTAAAAAGAGAAAATGCACCATACCATTTGTTGTGCAATTTCTCCTGAATACGCTGATACCCCATATGTGCTCCGTACACCTCGAACACACACGGCTCCGCTCCGTACACCTCGTACACACGCGGCTCCGCTCCGTACACCTCGAACACACACAGCTCCGCTCAGTACACCTCGTACACCCATCTCCTCTAAGTACGCCTCATACACATGCGGCTCCGCTCCGTACACCTCATACACACACGGCTCCATACGCCTCGCACAGACGCGGCTCCGCTCCGTACGCCTCGTACAGACGCGGCTCCGCTCGCCTCGTACACACGTGGCTCCGCTCCGTGCGCCTCGTACACACCCGGCTCCGCTCTGTACGCCTCGTACACACGCGGCTCCGCTCCATACACGCGTGGCTCCGCACACCTCGTACACGCGCGGCTCCGCTCCGTACTCCTCGTACACGCGCGGCTCCGCTCCGTACTCCTCGTACACGCGCGGCTCCGCTCCGTACTCCTCGTACACGCGCGGCTCCGCTCCGTACTCCTCGTACACGCGCGGCTCCGCTCCGTACTCCTCGTACACGCGCGGCTCCGCTCCGTACTCCTCGTACACGCGCGGCTCCGCTCCGTACACCTCGTACACACGCGGCTCTGCTACATCCCCCCTGTAAACCCCTCCTGACCCCACACATAAACTTCAGCTCATCCAGCACCATGACAACCAGCACAGCAGAGTCCTGCATCCACTGAGGCCCCTGATCATGTGACCCCTGACTCCTCCCCTCCTGTGACCTCATCACAGGTCCTGTGCGCACAGAGCAGCCATATATGTGGTGGCGGCTCTGCAGGTGGAGGTATGTGGAGACCTCATTACTGGGCGCAGGGGGCATTAACCCCTTCAGCACGGAGACTCTTTTGGGGTCTTGTGTTGCCCCTTTATAAGAATCATAAGGTTTTTGTTCTGTTTCCTGTAATAGATACATACGACCCAACTATGGAGACAGGAAGGGAGGAAACGTATTGTTCTCATAGTACAGGACCCCTTTATTGCCCCCACAGCGTAATGCCCCCATTATGCCCCTTATGCAGGATGTATGATGCCCCCACACAGTGTAATGCCCCCATTATGCCCCTTATACAGTATGTATGATACCCCCACAGTGTAATGCCCCCATTATACCCCTTATACAGTATGTACGATGCCCCCACACAGTGTAATGCCCCCATTATACCCCTTATACAGTATGTATGATGCCCCCACACAGTGTAATGTCCCCATTATGCCCCTTATGCAGGATGTATGATGCCCCCACAAAGTGTAATGTCCCCATTATGCCCCTTATGCAGGATGTATGATGCCCCCACACAGTGTAATGCCCCCATTATGCTCCTTATGCAGGATGTATGATGCCCCCACACAGTGTAATGTCCCCATTATGCCCCTTATGCAGGATGTATGATGCCCCCACACAGTGTAATGCCCCCATTATGCCCCTTATGCAGGATGTATGATGCCCCCACAGTGTAATGCCCCCATTATGCCCCTTATACAGGATGTATGATGCCCCCACAGTGTAATGCCCCCATTATGCCCCTTATACAGGATGTATGATGCCCCCACAGTGTAATGCCCCCATTATACCCCTTATACAGTATGTATGATGCCCCCATTATACCCCTTATACAGTATGTATGATACCCCCACAGTTTAATGCCCCATTATACCCCTTATACAGTATGTATGATGCCCCCACACAGTGTAATGCCCCCATTATACCCCTTATACAATATGTATGATGCCCCCACACAGTGTAATGTCCCCATTATGCCCCTTATGCAGGATGTATGATGCCCCCACACAGTGTAATGTCCCCATTATGCCCCTTATGCAGGATGTATAATGCCCCCATTATGCCCCTTATGCAGTATGTGTGATGCCCCCACAGTGTAATGCCCCCATTATGCCACTTATGCAGGATGTATGATGCCCCCACACAGTGTAATGCCCCCATTATTCCCCTTATGCAGTATGTATGATGCCCCACAGTGTAATGCCCCCATTATGCCCCTTATGCAGTATGTATGATGCCCCCCTCAGTGTAATGCCCCCATTATGCCCCTTATGCAGGATGTATTATGCCCCCACAGTGTAATGCCCCCATTATGCCCCTTATGCAGTATGGATGATGGCCCCACACAGTGTAATGCCCCCATTATGCCCCTTATGCAGGATGTATGATGCCCCGCACAGTGTAATCCCCCCCATTATGCCCCTTATGCAGGATGTATGATGCCCCCACACAGTGTAATGCCCCCATTATGCCCCTTATGCAGTATGTATGATGCCCCCACATGGTGTAATGCCCCTTATGCAGTATGTATGAGGCTCCCCCACAGTGTAATGCCCCCATTATGCCCCTGTGATCAGGTGACCTGAAGTAACGCACAGACAAACCCTCTAACTGTATGTTACTTTATCTACTGACAAGGATGATGGTCTGGACACATATAGGCCATTATGCTCTCAGGCGTGGAACACATTACTACGAGTGGCACGACAGCAATCAGTTTATCTGGTGTTTCAGTGTAAAGCGCGTCACTTCCGGACATGCACACTAGGGGATGGACATTATCGGACCTCTAGCTCACGAGAAGTAGCGCAGAATCCATTCTATATGTCTTATAACAATTCACCTTTAGGAATCAGAATGGGTTTCCTAGTATGGGGAGGGGTTTTTGATGAAGAGGGATATTTATTAGTGTTTAGCGAGTATGTTCTGTCCGAGTACGCTCGGGCCGAGCTCCGAGTACAGCTGCTCGGTGATATGTTTGAATCACTCCCGTGTGCATGATTTGCGACTGTTTGGCAGCTTTATTACATGTGAAGAATGTGTAAGAAATAGACATTCCTCACATGTAATAAAACTGTCAAACAGTCGCAAATCATGCACACGGGAGCGATTCAAGCATATCACCGAGCAGCTGTAAATACTCGGAGCTCGGCCTGAGCGTACTCGGCGAAAGGGTTAACAGAACATACTCGCTCATCACTAAAATTTATACATGGACACCTGGCTATTAGGCACACTTTGCTGAACATCATGAATTATCGCTGTATCAAGCCTCCTGTTGAACCTGTTGGGAAAATGCATTGAGGCAGATTATTGAACCATTCTCTGATGACTGTCATACCCTTTCCTTTATATACACTGTGTGCAGAATAATTAGGCAGGTTGTATTTTAGTGGATTATTTTTATTATTGATCAACAACTATGTTCTCAATCAACCCAAAAGACTCATAAATATCCAAGCTTAATATTTTTGGAAGTTGGAGTGTTTTTTTTTAGATTTGGCTATCTTAGGAGGATATCTGTTTGTGCAGGTAACTATTACTGTCCCGAATTATTAGGCAACTTAATAAAAACCAAATATAATCCCATCTCACTTGTTTATTTTCACCAGGTAAACCAATATCAGTGCACAAAATTTAGAAATAAACATTTCTGACATGCAAAAACAAAACACAAAAAATTAGTGATGAATATAGCCACCTTTCTTTATGATGACACTCAACAGCCTTCTATCCATAGATTCTGTCAGTTGCTTGATCTGTTTTTGATCAACATTGTGTGCAGCAGCCACCAAAGCCTCCCAGACACTGTTCCGAGAGGTGTACTGTTTTCCCTCTCTGTAGATCTCACATTTTATGATGGACCACAGGTTCTCTATGGGGTTCAGATCAGGTGAACAAGGGGGCCATGTCATTATTTTTTCTTTTTTTAGACCTTTACTGGCCAGCCACGCTGTGGAGTAGTTGGATGCATGTGATGGAGCATTGTCCTGCATGAAAATCATGTTTTTCTTGAACGATACCGACTTCTTCCTGTACCACTGCTTGAAGAAGTTGTCTTCCAGAAACTGGCAGTAGGTCTGGGAGTTGAGCTTCACTCCATCCTCAACCCGAAAAGGGCCCACAAGTTCATCTTTGATGATACCAGCCCATACCAGTACCCCACCTCCACCTTGCTGGCATCTGAGTCGGAGTGGAGCTCTTTGTCCTTTACTGATCCAGCCTCTGGCTCATCCATATGGCCCATCAAGAGTCTCACTCATTTCATCAGTCCATAAAACCTTTGAAAAATCAGTCTTAAGATATTTCTTGGCCCATTCTTGACGTTTTATCTTATGTTTCTTGTTCAAAGGTGGTCGTTTTTCTGCCTTCCTTACCTTGGCCATATCCCTTGTGATATTTGATACTCCAGTAACGTGGCAGCTCTGAAATCTGGCAAAACTGGTGGCGAATGGCATCTTGGCTGCTTCACGCTTGATTTTCCACAATTCATGGGCAGTTATTTTGCGCCTTTTTTGGCCAACACGCTTCTTGCAACCCTGTTGGTTATTTGCCATGGAACGCTTGATTGTTCGGTGATCACGCTTCAAAAGTTTGGAAATTTCAAGAGTGCTGCATCCCTCTGCAAGACATCTCCCAATTTTGGACTTTTCAGAGCCCGTCAAATCTCTGTTCTGACCCATTTTGCCAAAGGAAAGGAAGTTGCCTAATAATTAAGCACACCTTATATAGGGTGTTGATGTCATTAACACCCCTCCTCATTACAGAGATGCACATCACCAGATTTACTTAATTGGTAGTTGGCTCTCAAGCCTATGCAGCTTGGAGTAGAACAACATGTATGAAAAGTATCATGTGATCAAAATACTCATTTGCCTAATAATTCTGCACACCGTGTATAACTTGAGACATATCTAGTTCTATTTAATGCATCAGTGTTCTTTTTTGATATAGATCAGGGTTAACTACGGCTTCTGAGGGAGAGCCACAGTTGAGTGGGGCGCCATTATCGTTCCTTACGGTGCCAACCTCCGTGGCCACGCTGGATAGGGTATGGTAGTGACTGTATCAATTATTCAGCATCATTGTTTACATCTGTTTATATACAACCACAACAAGCCATTCAGCTTGTAATTTTGCTAGTTTTAAGTATATATATTGTAAGGTAGCGCTATTCATCATGTTGGGGTGCACTCACTTCACCGGGTCAATTAAAGCACACGTGCAACGTTTTCCGGTAGTCTAAAGTCCATCAGTTTATTAAACATCATAAACTGCCTATAACATAGTCCATCTCAGTGGCTCGCAGGAATGTTACACATGTAATGTCCTAGAGCCTTTTCAGTGGCAGCTATGCCCGCTTGGCTTCAGATACAGCCTTCAGCAAGGTAACAACATCAATGTCCATTTCAAGCACCGATTTTACCTTTGCCGGGTCTAGGAGCTTCCATCAGCTCTGTTCTGTTCCTCCAGGCCTCGTGCCTTCCAAGGCTAATAGTGTCCGAGACACAGGGATCAGGTCTATTGACCCCCCTGTGTTTCAAAACCACCCGGATATATATATGCCTCTGTTCGCACAGGACCTGTGATGATGTCACAGTATATATACAGTACAGACCAAAAGTTTGGACACACCTCATTTTTCTGTATTTTCATGACTATGAAAATATTCACACTGAAAGCATCAAAACTATGAATTAACACATGTGGAATTATATACTTAACAAAAAAGTGTGAAACAACTGAAAATATGTCTTATATTCTAGTCATCAAAGCAAAAGGTGGCTACTTTGAAGAACCTAGAATATAAGACATATTTTCAGTTGTTTCATACTTTTTTGTTAAGTATATAATTCCACATGTGTTAATTCATAGTTTTGATGCCTTCAGTGTGAATGTATAATTTTCATAGTCCTGACAAATATTTAAATGAGAAGGTGTGTCCAAACTTTTGGTCTGTACTGTGTATGTATGTGTGTGTGTATGTGTGTATATATATATATATATATATATATATATATATATATATATATATATATATATATATATATATATATATAAATAACGTGTGTTGTTAGTCCAGTTTTCAATGCATATCTATATATATAATCGTCTTATCCCGTCTGTCTGTCCAGGAAATCCCGCGTCGCTCATTGATCCGGCAGCGGCCAATCAGCGCCGGGGGATTTCTAAAAAAAGATGGCGGCCGTTAGCGGCTCATCTGCGGGACGGAGCTGAGCGGCGATGCAGCCGGGAGATGAGCACCGCGAGGCGCTCATCTCCCGGCCGGCAACAGCAGAAGGAACCCGACCGCCGGACCCATCTGCGGGACGGAGATGCAGCCGGGAGATGAGCGGCGCGAGGCACTCATCTCCTGGCCGGTAGCAGCGGAAGGACCGCCGGCGCCGCTGACCTTCATGCGGAAGGGAGGACCGGGGAGCGGCGCTGCGGGTCGGGATACTTCTGCTGCGAGCGCCCGCTCATGTCCCGGGTTCTCGCAGCGTAAGCACCCGCACAGGCAGCGCCGCTCCCCGGTCCTCACCAAGACGATTCGATGATTGGTCGCGGTCTTCGGACCTGACCAATCACTGATCTTAGCGCAAAACTTAAACACCGCTGTGCTGATTGGTCGCCGACGCTGCCCACGACCAATCACCGATTTGGGCGCCAAATTTAAATATCGGCCGCGACCAATCACCACAGCGGTGTTTAAATGTGGAGCCAAGATCAGTGATTGGTCGCGGCCGATATTTAAATTTGGTGCCCAAATCGGTGATTGGTCGCGGCCTATATTTAAATTTGGCGCCCAAATCGGTGATTGGTCGCGGTCAGCTTCCGCGACCAATCAGCACAATAGTGTTTAACTTTGGCGCCAAGATCAGTCATTGGTCGCGGGCCAAGACAGCGACCAATCACCGATTTGTGCGGCAATTTTAAATAGCATCCGCGACCAATTGGATGTCAGCGCCGCTGCCTGTGCGGATACTTCCGCTGCAAGAACCCGGTGTTATGTTCTGCTACCAGAGCTAAGGAAAGAGAGGAGATCTGTCCCTACGATAGAACTCAGCTTGATCCCTACGATGTAACAGGGAACCTGATCCTGCTAAAGTCCTCAGCTAGTCTGTACGGAGACCTATAGATGTGGGGAAGGAATCCCTACAAGTACTAGGGACTGGGAGCAAAATGGACACCTCCTAACAGAAATAGTAGCAGACAGACAAACAAACAAAATATATAGAACACAGAGGTCCGAAGACCAAGCAAACTAACAGAGTTAGATACTGAGCACAGGCTAGCTAAAGAGTAGTAATACAATGAAGTCCAGCAAAGCCAGAAGGGCGGAGCAGGACTAAATAGGCCAACAAGGTCATGTGACCAGCAATAGAAAAAACCTAAGAGCAAGGTTCTAACAGTACCCCCCCTTCTAAGAGGATCCTCCGGATCCCCTAGGACCAGGCTTATCAGGAAATCTCCTGTGAAACGCTCTGATAAGTCTGGACGCGGAAACATCATCCGACCTCACCCATGAGTTATCCTCGGGTCCGAAACCTTTCCAGGCCACGAGATACTGCAAACTACCTCTATACCGTCTAGAATTAAGGATGCGAGAAATTTCATATTCCCCGTCCTCCACCACCGGAGGAACAGAGGCAGAGGCGTCACAATCCGACACAACAGCTTTTTTCAACAGAGAGACATGAAACACCGGATTAATTCTCCAGGAGGTAGGAACCTCCAACCTAACAGCAGATTGGTTGACAACCTGAAGCACCTTAAAGGGCCCTACAAACTTGGGACCCAATTTCTTAGAAGGAATCCTCAACCGCAGATTTCTAGAGGACAACCAAACCATGTCACCAACAGCGAACAAAACCTCCTGTCGTTTCCTATCAAAGTAGTCTTTAGATTTTCTGTTAGCCTCCTGAAGATTACCACGCACATCCGTCCAAACTCTCTCCAAATCGCCGGAAAAATTCTCCTGCTCAGGCACGGCAGATACCAACTTGGAGAACGACCCAAACGACGGATGTCTCCCAGAACAACAAAAAAAAGGCGAACAACCAGCAGAAGAAGATGTATGTTTGTTCAGAGCAAATTCAGCAAGTGGCAGAAACTCAGACCACCCCTCTTAATTGTCTGCCACAAAACAACGCAAGAACTGCTCAACATCCTGGTTTTTCCTTTCTGTCTGGCCATTAGATTCAGGATGATATCCGGATGAGAACGACAAATGAACTCCCAACCTGTCACAAAAGGCGCGCCAAAAACGAGCCACGAACTGAGGTCCCCTATCAGAAACAATGTCAGTAGGAACGCCATGAAGTCTGACAATTTCCTTGACAAAGGCCTTAGCGAGAGTCTTAGCGCAGGGCAGTTTGACGAAGGGAACCAAGTGACACATCTTGCTAAAACGGTCCACGACCACCCAGATGACAGTAAAACCCTCAGAGGGGGGAAGGTCAGTTATAAAGTCCATAGCCAAATGTGTCCAAGGAGCACTGGGAACCTCCAGAGGGCAAAGTAACCCCGCAGAAGGAGTATGTGAGGACTTAGATCTAGCACATATAGTACATTGACGCACCCACTTAATGACTTCCTTCTGCCATCCAGGCCACCAAAAACTGCGACCCACCAGTCTCTTGGTCTCAGAGATTCCGGGATGACCTGCCAACCGAGATTCGTGACACTCAACAAACAAATCTCTCCTAAAGGTCCCAGGCACAAACAACCTCCCATGGGGAGTGTTAGATGGGGCATTCTCCTGTGCTTTAAGAATCTCATCTTCCAAAACGGAGTCCAAAGCAGCTATCACAACACCTTCTTGTAAAATGTTCTCCTCTTTCTCAGCACCGACTATGGGAGAAAAACTGCGAGACAAGGCATCCGCCTTAACATTCTTAGTACCTGGGATGTAAGTAACGGAAAAATTAAACCGCGAGAAAAACAGTGCCCACCTAGCCTGACGGGCATTCAGGCGCTTGGCAGCATCAAGATATATCAGATTTTTATGATCCGTAAAAACCTGAACGGGAAATTCAGCACCTTCCAAGAGGTGGCGCCAGTGTTCAAATGCGAGTTTGATAGCCAATAATTCCCGATTACCAATATCGTAATTCAGTTCAGTCTCCGAAAATTTTCTTGAAAAAAAGGCACAGGGATGTACTCCATCCCCGTTATCCTGAGACAATACTGCGCCAACCCCCACAGAGGAAGCATCAACCTCAACCAAAAACGGCTTAGTCACATCAGGCTGCATAAGGATGGGAGCAGAGGTGAACCTCTCCTTGAGATACACAAAAGCTTCAATGGCCTCAGAAGTCCACTGAACCGCATCAGCACCTTTCCTGGTGAGATCGGTGAGAGGTTTGACAATAATAGAAACATTTTTAATGAATTTTCTATAATAATTGGCGAAACCCAAAAACCTCTGTATCGATTTCAAACCAATAGGCCTAAGCCATTCCTGCACAGCTTGAACTTTCACCGGGTCCATCTCAAAACCTTCGCTGGAGATAATGTAGCCCAAAAAACTAATTCTCTGTACAGCGAACTCACATTTCTCCAGCTTGGCAAAAAGCGAATTGTCAATTAATAACTGTAATACTTCACGTACGCTCCGCCAATGAGACTCCAGATCCGGCGAATAAATCAAAATGTCATCCAAATACACAACCACATTTTTGCCAATCAAAGGTCTAAGGATGTCATTAATAAGATTCTGTAAAAATGCAGGAGCATTAGTAAGACCAAAAGGCATAACCAGATTCTCAAAATGACCCACAGGAGTGTTAAAAGCAGTCTTCCATTCGTCACCCTCCTTCATGCGCAACAGATTGTATGCCCCCCGAAGGTCAATTTTAGAGAACCACTTGGCCCCCACTAACTGGTTAAACAGATCAGGAATCAATGGCAGTGGGTAAGGATTGCGTACAGTAATTTTGTTAATCTCACGAAAATCCAGACAAGGACGTAAACCGCCGTCCTTTTTTTTTACAAAAAAAAATCCAACAGTCACAAGAGACTTGGAAGGCCTAATGTGACCGGCGGCCAAGCTTGTCTGTATGTATTCCTCCAAAGCCTTTCTCTCAGGAATAGTAAGATTAAATAAACGACTCTTAGGAAGAGTCGCTCCAGGAACAAATTCAATAGTACAATCATAGTCTCTATGGGGAGGCAAAACCTGCGATTCCTTCTCAGAAAAAACTCTCCAAAAATCCTGAATAGGAACAGGCAATTCCCCCCTATCCACAGCAGCAATACGCCCGTTACAACACTTGTCATAACATTTATGGCTCCAGGATTTAATTTCATTGGTAGACCAATCCAGTACAGGATTGTGCAATTTTAACCAGGGCAATCCCAACACCACCGGAGAAGGCAAGTTATTCAAAACTACCAAATCTAATTTCTCATGGTGAACACCATTAATAGTGAGAGGAAATTCACAGACCTTGAGAGTAACATTCTTCAAAGGGGAGCCATCCACAGAAACCACAGCAATGGGGGATGACAAAGGTTCGGGTTTTAAATTGAGTTTTTCCAAGAATCCCCCATCAATTACATTCAGAGTAGACCCACAATCGACAAACACCCGAAATTCCATAAATTTTTCCTGAGCAATAGTGGAAGCAGCTAAAAATACACCCTTGGAATTTAAACAGGCAATACGGGCATGACTGACCATTTTTTTTCTTTCTTCATACGAAGCACACAGCTTTTAATGAAATGACCAGAATTTCCGCAATAGAAACACAAACCTTCAGAAAATCTGCGGTCCTTTTCTTGAGAGCGAGGTGCCATCGCTCCAATCTCCATCGGCTCTCCACTGTCAGTACACACATTCTCATGACCAGAAACTGACATAGCAGAGGATTTGCTCTCATTAACCCTTGCACGCAGTCTCCTATCCACCCGTATAGCTAATTGCATAGCCTGTTGCAAATCTTCAGGTGTGGGATAAGCAATTAGCAGGTCTTTAACCCTTTCACTAAGCCCAGCAAGAAACAGACTCTTCAGAGCAGAATCGTTCCACCCTATTTGAGTAGACCACCGACGGAAATGAGTACAATATTTTTCCACATTACCTGATCCCTGTCTCAAACGTCTCAACTCAGTCTCAGCAGATGAGACACGGTCAGGATCATCATATAATAGCCCCAAAGCAGAAAAAAAACTATCCACTGATCTAAAGCATGTATCACTAGGTTGCAAAGAAAAGGCCCACTCCTGAGGCTCTTTGCGCAAAAGTGATATTATGAACCCTATGCGCTGGGATTCATCCCCAGAGGACCTGGGTCTCAAACGAAAATACAATAAGCAAGCATTTTTAAATGAAAAAAATTCTTGGTGTTCACCAAAAAATAAATCAGGCAAACGTACCTTAGGCTCCAAGAAATGTGCTCCAGGACAGTTACTCACGTGCTGATGGAGCTCGGCCACCTCCAGAGAGAGTCCCTGCAGGCGTTTAGCCAAATCCAGAACCGACACCATGATGGAACAGAAAAATCTTTCCTTAGAGAATTTGCAGGCTGGACTTACTGTTATGTTCTGCTACCAGAGCTAAGGAAAGAGAGGAGATCTGTCCCTACGATAGAACTCAGCTTGATCCCTACGATGTAACAGGGAACCTGATCCTGCGATCAGACCTGCTAAAGTCCTCAGCTAGTCTGTACGGAGACCTATAGATGTGGGGAAGGAATCCCTACAAGTACTAGGGACTGGGAGCAAAATGGACACCTCCTAACAGAAATAGTAGCAGACAGACAAACAAACAAAATATATAGAACACAGAGGTCCGAAGACCAAGCAAACTAACAGAGTTAGATACTGAGCACAGGCTAGCTAAAGAGTAGTAATACAATGAAGTCCAGCAAAGCCAGAAGGGCGGAGCAGGACTAAATAGGCCAACAAGGTCATGTGACCAGCAATAGAAAAAACCTAAGAGCAAGGTTCTAACACCCGGGACATGAGCGGGCGCTCGCAGCAGAAGTATCCGGACTCGCAGCGCCGCTCCCCGGTCTTCCCTTCACACCCTAGCCGCTGATGTCCCCACTGTATCCGCATGGTGTTACAAAGGTCCGGAAATTTGTGTTAAAAATCGCTGATTGGTCACTGGCGCTGCCCGCAACCAATCACCTATTTGGGCGCCAAATTTAAATATCGGCCGCGACCAATCAGCACAGCGGTGTTTAAATGTGAAGCCAAGATCGGTGATTGGTCGCGGCCGATATTTAAATTTGGCGCCCAAATCGGTGATTGGTCGCGGGCTGCGCCAGTGACCAAGCAGCGATTTTTAACACAAATGTCCGGACCTTTGTAACACCATGCAGATACTGTGGGGACATCAGCGGCTAGGGTGTGAAGGGAGGACCGGGGAGCGGCGCTGCGGGTCGGGATACTTCTGCTGCCAGCGCCCGCTCATGTCCCGGGTGCTCGGAGCGGAAGTATCCGCACAGGCAGCGCCGCTGACATCCATGCGGCTAGGGTGTGAAGGGAGGACCGGGGAGCGGCGCTGACATCCAATTGGTCGCGGCCGCTATTTAAATGTGCCGCACAAATCGGTGATTGGTCGCCGACTTGGCCCGCGACCAATCACTGATCTTGCAGCCAAAGTTAAACAGTACTGTGCTGATTGGTCGCGGACGCTGCCCGCGACCAATCACCGATTTGGGCGCCAAATTTAAATATCGGCCGCGACCAATCACCGATCTTGGCTCCACATTTAAACACCGCTGTGCGGATTGGTCGCGGACGCTATTTAAATGTGGCGCCAAAATCGGTGATGGGTCGCGCCCAGCGTCGGCGACCAATCAGCACAGCGGTGTTTAAATGTGGAGCCAAGATCGGTGATTGGTCGCGGCCGATATTTAAATTTGGCGCCCAAATCGGTGATTGGTCGCGGGCAGCGTCCGCGACCAATCAGCACAGTACTGTTTAACTTTGGCCGCAAGATCAGTGATTGGTCGCGGGCCAAGTCGGCGACCAATCACCGATTTGTGCGGCACATTTAAATAGCGGCCGCGACCAATTGGATGTCAGCGCCGCTCCCCAGTCCTCCCTTCACACCCTAGCCGCATGGATGTCAGCGCCGCTGCCTGTGCGGATACTTCCGCTCCGAGAACCCGGGACATGAGCGGGCGCTCAGAGCAGAAGTATCCCGACCCACAGCGCCGCTCCCCGGTCCTCCTTTCACACCCTAGCCGCTGATGTCCCCACAGTATCCGCATGGTGTTACAAAGGTCCGGACATTTGTGTTAAAAATCGCTGATTGGTCGCTGGCGCTGCCCGCGATCAATCACCGATTTGGGCGCCAAATTTAAATATCGGCCGCGACCAATCACCGATCTTGGCTCCACATTTAAACACCGCTGTACTGATTGGTCGCGGACGCTATTTAAATGTGCCGCCAAAATCGCACAGCGTCGGCGACCAATCAGCACAGCGGTGTTTGAATTTGCCGTGTTTAAATTGGCGCCAAATTTAAACCCCGCCCTGCATCGCTCTGCTGATTGGTCGCGATCGGCGGCCGCGACCAGTCAGCAGTATTGGCACCAAATTTAAACACCGCTCTGCTGATTGGTCGCGACTAATCAGCGATTTTGGTGCCAAATTTAAACACGCTCTCCAGTCCTCACTAACACGGTTCGCTGATTGGTCGTGGCCGCCGCCCGCGACCAATCATCGATATTGCCGCCAAATTTAAACACCGCTTTGCTGATTGGTCGCGGTTGCCGAACGCGACCAATCAGCGATTTTGGCCCCACATTTAACACAGCTCTGCTGATTGCACCCGGTCGGCCGCATACCTATTCTAGAATACCCGATGCATTAGAATCGGGCCACCATCTAGTATTTAAAAAAAGTTTAAGATTTTATTTTAAGGGGCGGCATGGCTAATGAATAAATACTCACTTAGGTCACAGCCCATTATTAGTATCTGGTCAGTATTCAGTCAGTAGTTTTACCCTTCATCATGACAGCACCATACAGAGAGAGTATCTGCCCCAGGAACAGGAAACCTACTAAAATAAAAGGGGCGGAACCTCTCTTCCTCCCCAGTGTGGTTTCCTGTTCCTGGAAGAGGATGCCTACGGTGGAACAGTATACCTGGGGAGATTTCTCCTGGTGCCGTGCTGACCCGGTAAACCTGGGCTGTTCCAAGAGGTGGGGGCACTTTTCTTGGAGGAATCGCTCCAACCAGAGCGCAGGACTTCAGCGGGCCACCTCCGGATTCGGAGGTTGGTGCTGAGAGGAGCGCAGAGCATTGGGAGCGCATAAGAAAGATGGCGCCGGTTTGCAGAACGGCACATGTGCCGTGCGGGGTCACTTCCGGGGTCATAGTGATGCTGGATATGATGTCAGCGGGGCTACAGGGCGGTATGCCCTGTAAGGAGGAGAGACCAACCCCTGCTCCTCCCACACCGATTATAAGTGGCACATGGTGTCGGTCCCTGATCAGCTGAAGTGTGCTTGGTATAACATTGCTGAGTGTGCTACTGCTCTAAATTTGGTGTTCCAGTCCCTGCTGAGAAGATGGAGAATTCAAACATACCTGAAGGAGATGAGCCAAGACCTGCTCCTGGCGCGATAGTTCCAGGGCCCTATGACGGAGTGAGTGTTTCTCCTGCCCACACACACATACTGACTAGTGTCATTACCTATTTTAGAATAGACCCAGGAAAACAGTGACCAAGACAAAAAATAAAGAATGTGTCTTATGCAAGGAAGCTTTACCGAAGTTATACACTAAAATACGTTGCCGGGCCGGTATAGAGAAAACAGTAATGGAGGAATCCCTGTCTCTGTTTCAGGAGATAAAAACCTTAATCAAAGACTAAGTTAAAAACAATGTAAAAAAGGAAATACGACATACTCGGGGTCCATCCACCTCCTCAGGCATACAGCATACACACTCAGACCTTAGCTCAGAGAAGGAAAAGGAAGAATCAGGGGAATTAGTTGACTCTGATAGCTCAGAACCATCTTCATCTGATGGGGAATATGGCCAACCTTGCTTCCCGGTGGAAGAAACGACAAAACTACTAAAAATCATTAGGTCTACTATGGGGATAGAGACCCCGAGGGAGCATAGATCTGTGCAGGATTCTATGTTGAGTAACCTGGAGGAGCACAAACATCGGTTGTTCCTAGTCCACAAAAACTTGCTTTCCTTGATAGAAAAAGAGTGGAAAAAACAGTTAAAAAGGTGTCCATCCCAAACACACTTAAACAGAAGTAATCTTTTGAAGATGAGTTGATTAATGTTTGGGAAAGATCCCCAAAGATTGACGTGGCTATTGCCCGAGTTTCTAAGGAGGTAGCCCTTCCTTTTGAGGATCTAGGTTCTCTAAAAGATCCTTTAGATAAAAAGGTTGACACTTTCCTGAGGGGCACATGGGATGCAGCAGCAGGTTCCTTTAAGCCCAGCATCGCAGCCACATGTACTGCCAGGTCTCTAGTAAAGTGGCTACAAGAACTGGAGTCCCAGATAAGTAATAAATGTCCTAGGGAACAACTCCTGGAAGCACTCCCCACTATCCAGAAAGCAGCTGACTTCTTGGCTGAAGCCTCAATAGACAGAGTGAGCTTTGCGGCCCGGGCCTGTGGTCTCTCAAACTCGGCACGGAGAGCCCTTTGACTTAAGAATTGGTCAGCTAATTTCCAATCCAAAATGAAATTGTGCCATTCCCTGCCAAGGTGACTATTTATTCGGGACAGTCCTGGACGACATATTAGAGAAGGCGACCGATAAAAAGAAAACTTTTCCCTTTCCCTCTCAAAAATATAAAAAATCCTTTCACGGGTCAAAAACTAGGGGAAAAGGAAGAAGCCAGAGAGAGGATAGTGGAAGAGGGGGTCGAGCCTGGAGAAGAGACAGGAGTCAGTCCAAGGGATTCCTGTTTAATAAGGGCGCCACCTACAAAGGAGCTCCCAAACACCAAAGACGCCAGTTTACCAGTGGGGGAAGATTAAAGCAGTTTTTTCATCAGTGGGCCTCGCTGCCCGCTACTCAATGGGTAGCGGATCCCCTTTCCAGAGGCTTAAAAATAATTTTTTCTTCCATTCCCCCACTTTGGATGATAGAGACCCGGGTAGGCAAGACAAATCAGATCGCATTAGAAGCGGAAATCATAAAGTTACCAGACAAACTCATGTTAGTCAGTGTGCCAGAGCTAGAAAAAGGAAGAGGATTTTACAGCAATCTATTTCTAATAAAAAAAAAGCCTTATGGTTCCTACAGAACAATAATAAATCTAAAAGCCTTGAACGTATGTATAAAAACAGGAAAATTCAAGATGGAGACTTTGAAATCGACAGTAAAGCTTTTGCACCCCTTCTGTTTCATGGCAGTGATAAACTTAAAGGATACATACTATCACATCCCAATCCACCCAGACCACCAACAATATCTCAAGGTGGCCGTAGAATTCCAAGGCAACCTCTTGCATCTGCAATATCAGTGCCTGCCATTTGGGGAGTCACTAGCGCCCAGAATTTTTACCAAGGTATTGGCAGAAATGACATCCTATGTATGGAAAAAAAGACATTAATAGTGCCATACCTAGACGATTTTTTAATAGTCAGGGACTCAGAAAAAGCCTGTACTGTAGCAGCCAAACAAGTTCTATCCACCATAACAAGGTTGGGTTGGATAGTAAACGAAGAAAAATCAAGACCCAAGCCCATCCAACTTCAAAGTTTTCTGGGCATCAACCTGGATGCTATTCATCAGCGTTGCTTCCTCCTATAAGAGAAGGTTCAAAAAATCAAACAAAAAATCTCAAATATTCAAGAAAGACATATCTCGGTAAGAGAAGCCATGTCCTTGCTAGTATCCCTGACAGCAACAATTGCAGCGGTACATGTGGGCTCATTTCCACACAAGAAGGCTACACTGGGAGATCCTGAAAATACAGACCTCGGTAGGAGATCGGCTGGACTACAAATTTCAGCTGTCTGCAAAAACACTAAATTCTCTAAATTGGTGGGCAGATTCAAAAAATCTCTTGAATGTCCCATGGACAGTACAAAATCCAGTCGTAATCACCACGGACACAAGCCCAACAGGTTGGGGTGCCCACCTAGAGGGGGGTTGGTTTCAGGGTCTATGGGATTTCAAATTAAAAAGCGGTTCTTCAAACCTAAAAGAACTGACTGCAGTCAGGAAAGCATTATAGTCAACCTTAAAATACTGCATGGGGGAAGGATGTAGCAATCCTATCGGACAACAGCACAGCAGTGGCTTATTTAAATCGCCAAGGGGGACCAGGTCAGACCCATTAATGTTAGAGGTAGAGAAAATATTCTCCATGGTGGGGCAAAATCTTCTATCACTTTCAAGCCGCCTCTTAAGGGGTTCAGAAAATATCATCACCGATTTTTTTTTTTTTTTCATTCGCCATTCAGTCAATCAAGGAGAATAGGCTCTAAACAGAAGAGTCTTCAATCAGATTTGTCTGGCCTGGGGTCTTCCGGAAATAGATTTATTTGCCACCAGAGAAAACCATCAGGTAGAAAAATTATATTCTCTAAATCCAAGAAAGTCACCAGACGGGGTGGACGACCTTCTGCAGGAATGGGGGTTTCGCATGGCAAATGCCTTCTCGGTCTTTCCCTTGATTCCCATAGTATTAAAGAAGATACGCGAGGAAAAAGCCAGAATAATACTGATTGCCCCCTTCTGGCCGAAAAGGGCCTGGTTTTCTTGGCGAAGAGTCATCAGTCTCGGACCCCTGGATCCCACCCGACTATCCAGATCTACTATCCCAAGGTCCGGTGACCCATCCTCAGGTTCCCAGATTACACCTAACTGCCTGGAACTTGAGAGGTGATTGTTATCGGACAGGGGTTTTTCAGAAAATTTAATTTCAACTCTCCTGTTGAACAGAAAAAGTAATCTCCCTTAAATATGAAAAGATTTGGAATAAATTTCTTAAATTTTCCAGTCGGGTCATGACTCCCTAAAGTCAGCTAGTTCCCATTTTGGAAATACTAGGATTCCTTCAAAAAGATCTAGAGAGGGGTCTCTCCACTAGCTCCTTTAAAGGTGCAGGTATCAGCCCTAGGGGCGCTATTTGATCATAAAATAACTGATCATCCATGGATATATAGGTTTATAAAGGCATCTTTTTCGTTCAGACCTATAGACAGTCCTACGGTAGCTCCCTGGGACCTTTAATTTAGTCCTGAATGCCCTTACAAGGCTCCCTTTGAACCCATCTCATCCGCTGCTATTAAAGTGTTTACACTAAAAATAGTACTACTGGTGGCACTAACCTCTGCTAGGCGGGTGAGTGAGTTAAAGGCTCTATCAATCAATCCCCCTTTTACAAACATCTTACAAGATAACGTGATATTGAGGCCAGATCCAGCTTTCCTCCCAAAAGTAAGCTCTAAATTTCACAGAAGTCAGGAAATAGTGCTGCCTTCGTTTTGTGATGAACTAAAGACCCAAGGGGAAATTACATTTCACTCCCTAGATGTGAGAAGGTGTATCCTTAAATACCTTGAGGTAACGAATCAGTGGAGAAAGTCCTCAGCCATGTTTGTTTCTTTTCAGGGGGCAAACAAGGGTAAAGCAGTTACTAAGTGCACGATGGCCAGATGAGTTAGAATGACCATAATTTTACCTTATCTCTGCCTCTGACCCTGATCCCCCTCAGGGTATACGTCCTACTTACCTCCCTTCTCTTTTACTTTGGTGCTGCAAAAACTTCCTGTTTTCGGGGAAAAAAAATCCACTGGTTTGTGCAAACACTATAAGGTGAATATTGATAACTATTGTTGTATGAATATATGTCTTAACAAGGCGTTTACCTCTTATTCTCTTTAAACACATTGGGGAGGAAGAGAGGTGCCGCCCCTTTTATTTTGGTAGGTTTCCTGTTCCTGGGGGCCGACACTCTCTCTCTGTACGGTGCTGTCATGGTTTTGGAAAATCAAATTACCGGTAAGCAATCATCATATTTTCTCAGGAGTGGGAGCCAAAAACCAGGTGAGAAACAGAGAAAATGTATAATAGAAACAAGTGCACCAATCCTGGTTTTGGCTCCCACTCCTGAGAAAAAATACTGACCAAATACTGATAGTGGGGCCGTGGCCTTAGCCCCATTCTTGGTGCAGATACTAATGAACTCAGGACCTATGAGATATTTACCACACAACAGTGCAAGGAGTTTGTATGTTCTCCCCTTGTTTGCGTGAGTTTCCTCCTTGTTCTCCGGTTTCCTCCCACACTCCAAAGACACAATGATAGGGAATTTAGATTGTGAGTGCCCATAATGTCTGTAAAGCGCTGTGGAATTAATGACGCTATATAAGTGAGTAAAATAAATAGTTAGCAGGACCGTTTCATCAATAGCGGCAGCCCATGCGACCACTATGGTGCCCACGAATTGAGAGGGCTCGCCACCGAGCACACTCTCTTTACCCATCTTCACAATTTCAGTGATCTCCACATTCCCATGACAGTGATACCATTGGATAAATAGTGAATCAGGGAGTCGAAAGTTCACTGATCCACCATTCATCCTTCGCCTGTGAGTCTAAGACTCCATACACTGCAGGCACAATGGCTTCACTACATCACACCTGCAGTATGGAGGCTCAGTACTCACAATGGACAGACCGGAGCAGCACACCTCAGGAACTGGGTTGGATTTGTAGTGTGTGTTTTAATATCAGAAATTGTACAGGAAATCATACTGTCTGAGAGCCCTCATTCTGAGCTAGATGGGTACACAGGAGAACAATTTCCTGGTGATGAGTAAGATGGGGATAAGTACGTGAGAAATACAGACCTTCAGTCCATCTGCTTGCAGGGTGTTGTGTGCCAGGAGGGAGACATCAAATAGTGTGTTCTAAAAGAAAGCAAATATATAATGGCAGTGGGAATCTGGATTCCAGGCAGGGAGCATAGCGGAGACCAAGAGCAGGTCAAGGTCCTAAGTTCAGGCCAGGAGGTCTACTTAGATAGTACAGAACTTTGCCCTGAGTAGACAGTAGGCCTAATTAAAGGAGATTAAGTTAAAGAAGGATTCCTTATCTTAAGCAAAAATTGTATATACTAGTGAGAAAGCCAAAGTGTCGCCAAACACCTCTGGAGAACTGAAGATGCAGTGCCATAGAAGGAGTATGTGGCCCTCATCAAATAGACTTTGACAGTACTAGTGAGGAGTTGTACCTATGCACCTCAGCCAGCGAGGTCCTCACAAATCAACTGGGAGCTGAGAGTAGCTCTGAGGGGCCGTAGCGACACATCTCAACCCGTATGATCCCCGCAGGTGATGATGGGCCTTCCCATAATAGTTTACTGGACTGTTGTGGCTTGTAACAAAAGTTATATACTTTTACATGTAACCGGAAAGTTCCTGACTCTGCATAATGCTGAAGAAGCATTCATAAAGTATTGAAAAGTTTAGTTTTGGACTTTTGTCTCTCTCATTCATCTCCTTAACATCTGATGTGGACCTGCCAAGTACAAAAGTGTGTGTGTGTGTGTGTGTGTGTGTGTGTGTGTGTGTATATATATATATATATATATATATATATATATATATATATATATATATAATATAGTACAGACCAAAAGTTTAGACACACCTTCTCATTTAAAGATTTTTCTGTATTTTCATGAGTACACACTGAAGGCATCAAAACTATGAATTAACACATGTGGAATTATATACTTAACAAAAAAGTGTGAAACAACTGAAAATATGTCTTATATTCTAGGTTCTTCAAAGTAGCCACCTTTTGCTTTGATGACTGCTTTGCACATTCTTGGCATTCTCTTGATGAGCTTCAAGAGGTAGTCACCGGAAATGGTTTTCACTTCACAGGTGTGCCCTGTCAGGTTTAATAAGTGGGATTTCTTGCCTTATAAATGGGGTTGGGACCATCAGTTGTGTTGTGCAGAAGTCTGGTGGATACACAGCTGATAGTCCTACTGAATAGACTGTTAGCTGCTTTTTTCTTGCCATAATACAAATTCTAAGTAAAGAAAAATGAGTGGCCATCATTACTTTAAGAAATGAAGGTCAGTTAGTCCGAAAAATTGGGCAAACTTTGAATGTGTCCCCAAGTACAGTTGCAAAAACCATCAAGCCCTACAAAGAAACTGGCTCACATGAGGACCGCCCCAGGTAAGGAGAACCAAGAGTCACCTCTGCTTCTGAGGATAAGTTTATCCGAGTCACCAGCCTCAGAAATCGCAGGTTAACAGCAGCTCAGATTAGAGACCAGGTCAATGCCACACAGAGTTCTAGCAGCAGACAAAATCTCTAGAACAACTATTAAGAGGAGACTTTGTGCAGCAGGCCTTCATGGTAAAATAGCTGCTAGGAAACCACTGCTAAGGACAGACAACAAGCAGAAAAGACTTGTTTGGGCTAATGAACACAAGGAATGGACATTAGACCAGTGGAAATCTGTGCTTTGGTCTGATGAGTCCAAATTTGAGATCTTTGGTTCCAACCACGGTGTCTTTGTGCGACGCAGAAAAGGTGAACGGATGGACTCTACATGCCTGGTTCCCACCGTGAAGCATGGAGGAGGAGGTGTGATGGCGTGGGGGTGCTTTGCTGATGACACTGTTGGGGATTTATTCAAAATTGAAGGCATACTGAACCAGCATGGCTACCACAGCATCTTGCAGCGGCATGCTATTCCATCCAGTTTGCGTTTAGTTGGACCATCATTTATTTTTCAATAGGACAATGACCCCAAACACACTTCCAAGCTGTGTAAGGGCTATTTGACCAAGGAGAGTGATGGGGAGCTACGCCAGATGACCTGGCCTCCACAGTCACCAGACCTGAACCCAATCGAGATGGTTTGGGGTGAGCTGGACCGCAGAGTTAAGGCAAAAGGGCCAACAAGTGCTAAGCATCTCTGGGAACTCCTTCAAGATTGTTGGAACTTTTTATATTTTTTACATTTTTTAATATTTTTAAAAACATTTTTCTACACTTTTTGCTTGCTTCTATAGTCTCCATAGGAGACTAGAAGCAGCAACTGTCTGATTGCCTCTGCTACATAGAGGCGATGAGCAGATCACCTCTATGTAGCCGAAATGCTCCTGTGCTATTAGCGCCGACCACTAGGTGGCGCTCATAGCAATCTTTTCATGACAACCACTGGGGTCTGCTGCAGACCCCGGGTTGCCATGCCCACCCATCAGTGACCTGCGATCACATGACGGGGTCACCAATGGGCGGGGTAAGTGACACACTTCCGGCGCGGCCCTGTTAAATGCAACTGTCAGAGATTGACAGCAGCATTTAACTGGTTAACAGCCGCGGGTGGATCGAGATTCCACCCGAGGCTGTTGCGGGCACATGTCAGCTGTAAGAATCAGCTGAAATGTGCCCGCTTCGGTGCGGGCTCAGTGCCGGAGCCCGTGATGAACCGGGGGTGATGGCCTGGGGCGTACTAATATGCCCCTGGCCAGTACGGGGTTAAACGAGGAGTACTAACAATTTTGACCACGTGTGTTTCTCTATACTCATCCATACCACACAGTGTAGCATTAACTAGCCTGAGCTATCACTTGGATACCTATAGCACGTATACAGTAGAAATAAAAGATTTCATTATCATGTCAGTTACATTTCTTCTAAATCATAATTATTTCTGCTTTGACAATCAATTTGTCAATATGGAAAGGAGTCTGCTGCTCACTGAGCAGCAGCTCACTGGGGTAGATGTGGGGTAGGGTGGTAGTCGGGAGCTGCAGGACAGTGAGGCTGTTAGTTGGGTGACAGAAGTGGGGGTAGAGGGAAGAGTGCCAGGGAGGCTAGTCCTGATCTGGCACACCCCAATAAGTTTGCAAAGTTGGCAGATGAGGGGAGTGACGGTCCAGGGGTAGCACTGCTGCAGCAAGGCATGTCCCCTGAAAGCCGGAGGAGTGTCAGCTCCAGTAAAGAGGAAAATGGGAGAGCAGGGCAGG
This sequence comes from Phyllobates terribilis, assembly GCF_046119375.1. Taxonomy (NCBI): domain Eukaryota; kingdom Metazoa; phylum Chordata; class Amphibia; order Anura; family Dendrobatidae; genus Phyllobates; species Phyllobates terribilis. The sequence goes on from NW_027362820.1 coordinate 5,020,252, forward strand.
CCATGCAGGTGCTGGTAGTGGGGGACTCAATTATTAGGGGAACAGACAGGGCAATCTGTCACAAAGACAGGGATCGTCGAACAGTGTGCTGCCTACCTGGCGCTCGAGTCCGGCACATCGCTGATCGGGTTGACAGATTACTGGGAGCGGCTGGTGAGGACCCAGCAGTCATGGTGCACATTGGCACAAATGACAAAGTTAAAGGTAGGTGGAAGGTCCTTAAAGATGATTTCAGGGAATTAGGCTGCAAGCTGAAAGGAAGGACCTCCAAGGTGGTATTCTCTGAAATACTACCGGTACCACGTGCCACGCCAGAGAGGCAACGGGAGATTAGGGAGATAAATAAGTGGCTCAAGAACTGGTGTAGGAAGGAGGGATTTGGGTTCCTGGAGAACTTGGCCGACTTCACAGTTGGCTACAGACTCTTCGCTAGGGACCGGCTGCACCGCAGTGGGGAGGATGCAGCTGTGCTGGGGGAGAAAATGGCTAGAAGGTTGGAGGAGTGTTTAAACTAGGGATTGGGGGGGGTATTCATTTTATAGGTGGGTAAGATAGTGCAGATAGTGACCTGGGCACAAATAAAGAAATTTGGGGGTGGGGTTAGAACAGTCAATAAAGTAAGAAGGAATAGAGGTACAGAGAGATACATAAAATGAATGTACACTAATGCCAGAAGCCTCATCAACAAAATGGAGGAATTAGAATTAATTTTGTTGGAAAATAATTATGACATGGTAGGGATATCTAAGACGTGGACGAGAGCCATGACTGGGCAGTTAATTTACAGGGCTATAGTCTGTTCAGAAATGACCGTACAAACAAGCGATGGGGGGGGGGTGTTTATATGTAAAATCATCCTTAAAATCTGTCTTGCGGGAGGATACAGGTGAATCTAATGAAAATGTAGAGTCCCTGTGGGTGAAGATAAGGGGAGGGGGAAAAAATAATAAATTACTGATAGGGGTTTGTTATAAGTCTCCAAAAAGAATGGAAGTAGCGGAGAATATCCTCGTAAAGCAAATAGATGAAGCAGCGACTCAAGGAGAAGTCATTATTATGGGAGACTTCAATTATCCTGAAATACATTGGGGGATAGAAACATGTAGTTCAAGCAAAGGTAATAGGTTTTTGACAACTATGAGAGACCATTACCTTTCACAACTGGTTCAGGACCCAACAAGAAGGGGGGCACTGCTAGACCTAATATTAACCAACAGGCCAGACCGCATATCAAATATACGAGTTGGGGGTCACTTGGGTAATAGTGATCACAAAATAATACATTTTCATGTAACCTTTAATAAGATGTGTAGTAGAGAGGTTTCAAGGACACTAAACTTCAGGAAGGCCAATTTCCAACGGTTGAGAGATGATCTTAGTGCAATAAACTGGGACGATATCCTGAAACATAAAACTACACAAAGCAAATGGGAGACATTTATTAACATCCTGAATAGGACCTGTGCACAATATATACCCTTTGGGAATAAACATGCTAGAAATAGGAGGAAACCACTATGGCTAAATAGAGCTGTAAGGGGCGCAATAAGTGACAAAAATAAAGCATTTAGGGAACTAAAGCAAGTAGGTAGTGATGAGGCATTAAATAAATATAGAAAATTAAATAAATTATGTAAAAAAGCAAATCAAGGCAGCAAAGATTGAGGCAGAGAGAATCATTGCCAGAGAAAGTAAAAATAACCCCAAAATATTCTTTAATTACATAAATAGTAAAAAATGATAGTGTTGGCCCCCTTAAAAATAGTCTGGGTGAAATGGTGGATGAGGATGAGGAAAAAGCCAATATGCTAAATGATTTTTTTTCAACCGTATTTACACAAGAAAATCGCATGACAGAAAACATGATTAGTGATAACAAAAATTCTCCATTAAATGTCACTTGCTTAACCCATCAGAAAGTACGGCGGCGTCTAAAAATCACTAAAGTTGACAAATCCCTGGGCCCGGATGGGATACACCCGCGAGTACTGCAGGAATTAAGTAACGTCATAGATAGACCATTATTTTTAATCTTTAAAGATTCCATAATAACAGGGTTTGTACCACCGGACTGTCGTATAGCAAATGTGGTGCCAATATTCAAAAAGGGGACAAAAACTGAACTTGGAAATTATAGGCCAGTAAGCTTAACCTCTACTGTGGGTAAAATCCTGGAGGGTTTCCTAAGAGATGCTATACTAGAGTATCTGAAGAAGAATAACCTCATGACCCAATATCAACATGGGTTTACGAGGGACCGTTCCTGTCAAACTAATCTGATCAGTTTTTATGAGGAGGCAAGTTCTGGACTGAACCAATTAAATGCAGTGGATGTTGTGTATATGGACTTTTTAAAAGCTTTTGATACGGTTCCACACAAAAGGTTGATACATAAAATGAGAACAATGGGGATAGGGGAAAATATATGTATGTGGGTTAAGAATTGGCTCAGTGATAGGAAACAAAGGGTGGTTATTAATGGAAAACACTCAGACTGGGTCTCAGTTAACAGTGGGGTACCACAGGGGTCAGTATTGGGCCCCCTTCTTTTTAACATATTTATTAACGACCTTGTTGGACCAGATGACCCAGGAGGTCCCTTCCAACTCTACCATTCTATGATTCTATGATTCTTGTAGGGGGCATACAGAGTAATATTTCAATATTTGAAGATGACACTAAACTCTGCAGGGTAATCAATACAGAGGAGGACAATTTTATATTACAGGAGGATCTATGTAAACTAGAAGCTTGGGCTGATAAATGGCAAATGAGCTTTAATGGGGATAAATGTAAGGTAATGCACTTGGGCAGTGGAAATAAAATGTATAATTATATGCTTAATTGTAACACACTGGGCAAAACTGTAGCTGAAAAAGACCTGGGTGTATTGGTGGACGACAAGCTTACGTTTAGTGGCCAGTGTCAGGCAGCTGCTGCAAAGGCAAATAAAATAATGGGATGCATTAAAAGAGGCATAGATACTCATGAGGAGAACATAATTTTACCTCTATACAAGTCATTAGTGCGACCACACTTAGAATACTGTGTACAGTTTTGGTCTCCGGTGTATAAGAAAGACATAGCTGAACTAGAGCGGGAGCAGAGAAGAGCGACCAAGGTTATTAGAGGACTGCAATACCAAGACAGGTTATTACACTTGGGGTTATTTAGTGTGGAAAAAAGAAGGCTTAGGGGTGATCTTATTACTATGTACAAGTATATGAAGGGACAGTACAAAGACCTTTCTACTGATCTTTTTACTCTGAGGCCAGAGACGGGGACAAGGGGGCATCTTCTACGTCTGGAGGAAAGAAGGTTTAATCATAATCACAGACGGGGATTCTTTACTGTAAGAGCAGTGATGTAATGAGTGATTCACTATTAAAATTTAAGAAGTTCATGGATGCCTTTCTTGAAAAGTATAATATTACAGGTTATATATACTAGATTCCTTGATAGGGCGTTGATCCAGGGAACTAGTCTGATTGTCGTATGGAGTCGGGAAGGAATTTTTTTCCCCAATGTGGAGCTTAGTGTTTGCCACATGGTTTTTTTTTGCCTTCCTCTGGATCAACATGTTAGGCTATGGGTTGAACTAGATGGACTTAGTCTTCCTTCAACCTTAAAAACTATGTTACTAACTTATTTTTTACAAAAGAGGGAAGTAAGTATGGGCATCAAATTTTCACCGTCATTGGATTAATGTCCAAAAGGGAGGAGCAACACATTTACCATGAGAGCAAAATTTATAGCCCAAAAAAACCGTATGGTACGGTCGATTTATCGACAACCTCCTCCTGATGTGGGGAGGCACACAGGAGGAGGCGTTGAAATTTACACAAAATCTCAACAACAATGATTTCAATTTGAGATTCACACTTTGTTTTGAAACCCCATAAAACACTGTACATGTAAATGTTGGTATCAAATAACTCCTGTCTTTGTGGTCTTACAAACAAGCTTTTATAAATGCCTCAAACTTCTAAGTGTGAATCAGACCTGAGATCTAACTTGATAGAAGATGACAATCCGGTGAAGACGGGAAACATATAGGCGGCCGGTGGTGATGTAGTCAGTGACTGACTCTGGCCAAATACGTTTATAGAGCCGTAGTGGAAGATGAAGATTTCGTCTTCATCATAAAGTAGTTATTTCTCATGTGACGCTTAATCAATATCTCCTGCAGTATTGCTAATGCCGATTCCAGTGTTGGTAAATGAGATGAGAATTAGCAATAAGGAAGATGAGTCTATGAGAAAGAAACTGCTTGTTGTCTGTGGCCTAAAATATATAGGCTTTATTAGTAGATGTAAAGAAAAAAACTAGATACTGTAAAACATAAATCTCCTCAAATGTTTCCCTTAATATGTCCAGTAATTGTATTATTACACAGGGTTTTTATGATGTTACATCTGCTCAACTTCTCATTCAGGTCTCTACAATATCGAATCCTCTCAGTGAATATCTTCTATATAAGAGAATTTTCCTGAATTACGCATTAAAGATGAATATGGACACAGACAAGATGGCTGAGAAAATATTACTCCTCACCCTAGAGATCCTCTTCCGGCTTACTGGAGAGTTGAGAGATTCTGATGACGTCACATTACATCATTCTTATCTATGGGAATAACAGATGGACAGAACTGGAGAGGTGAGGACTCTGGAAATATCTGTAGTGAGATTTATGAATGTGTCTCTCCGTAATCAGGATTACAGAGTAGTGAAGAAGACCTCTAGTGAGCGCTGTCAGGACCCTTTGTCTGAGGGATGGTGGGGAAGAACCCTGAGCCCAATCACGGAGCTTCCACCTCACCACCTGATAGATGAGGACATCAATGACCAGAAGATCCTAGATCTCACCTACAAGATGATTGAGCTGCTGACTGGAGAGGTGACACTGCTAGGAATGAGAATGCTGGAACATTTTATAGTAAAGCTATGAAGGAATTGGGGGTATAACTCTATCATTGTGTGTGTCAGGTTCCTATAAGATGTCAGGATGTCGCTGTCTATTTCTCCATGGAGGAGTGGAAGTATTTAGAAGAACACAAAGATCTGTACAAGGATGTCATGATGGAGGTTCCCCAGCCCCTCACATCACCAGGTAATAGACAGGACTGAATACACATGGCCTATAATTGTCTATATGTAAAGAATGAATTCAGTCCCTGTATGTGCTTCCTCTAGATCTATCCAGTAAGAGGACAACACCAGAGAGATGTCCACGTCCTCTTCTTCCTCAGGACTGTAAACAAGAAGATCACAATATTCCTCAGGATCATCAGGTACATGGAGATAAGGTGTCATGAGATCTCTCCTGTGATGTGTATATGGCTGTGAAGGGCTTGTGTTCGGTCTTGTTTTATCCACCAGAATTATATGGTTTATACTTGTATAATGAGAATGGGGGAGATGGCTGGATTAGAGCTGATCATTAGTGATGAGTGAGTGTATTCATTAATATTCGCACGGATAGTACGGTATTCAGGTACTTGTTATATTGCGAGTATTTGTGTACTCGCCTCGCTATATTCGAATGTCCCGCCCTGCAGTTTTGGCGCCTCCTTTGCAGCCACTAAACATGCTGGGCTTTAAAACCAATCACAGTAATTTTTCAGACATCTTGGTTGTGGCATTACTGTGATTGGCTGGCCACCCAGCCTCATAGGGTCTATTTAAGCCCTGTCGTCGCCATTTTGTGCACATTGCGTCTGGAGCCTGCATTCTATAAGCATAGGGAGAGATCGCTGAGCTGCTAGGGAGAGTGTTTAGGCCTCTTGATAAAACAAAAGCCCTTTTAAGGGCTACCTGCAGTGTATACTAGTTCTGTGTTTAAAGGAGCCGCTCACTAGCTCCATAATACCATCAAAAAATAGCTCTTTTCAGAGCTGAAGACACACAACAAAGTCAGAGTACAAGGAGGGAGAGATTGTGTATTAGGTAGGAAGTGTATTAGGTAGTGTTCTTCCAGTGTCCATATTAAAACAGCTCTTGTCAGAGGCAAAGCAATATTTTGCCATCAAACACAGAAGTAGCATTTTGTGCTGCCTTTTTTTTTAGCATCGGTCTATTTTCCCTGCTGTTTTAGGGGTCAGAGCCTACCTTCTGTCCATATTAGTCCACTTAAAAATAGTGTTTTGTGCCCTACACAAAGCAGTAGTCCAAATATTTGTTACTGCCTGCTACAAAGCACGCACCAGGCCATTTTAACCACTATTTTTGGGGTGTCAGCCTGCCTTCTGTCCATATTAGTCCACTTAAACAATCATTGAGTGCCATACACAAAGCAGTAGTCCAAACATTTCCTACTGCCTGCTACAAAGCATGCACCAGGCCATTTTAACCACTATTTTGGCTGTGACACCTAGCTTGGCTTGTGCCATCAACATCTGAAATTCTGTCAACAAAACCCAAAATGCCAAAAGGACTTGTTAAGGTACGTGTCAGTTGTGCGTGAGAAGGCACTCAGTCTGTGTCAGGTCAGAAGAAGCTTGATTCATCCACTATGTTCCTGGAAAAATTTTCCGGTCTGGAACGTAAACGTGTGTGGAAGCCACAAGAGTGGGAGCAGATTCTGTCTTGGATAGCAGACAAGGTCTCTACGCATTTGTCAAGCAGCAACAAATCTTCCACGACCACACAGTCTACTGTGGATACAGAAGGCTGGCCCATCCAATCCTGAAGCTGGTTCTCCTTCCTCCAACCATTATCAGTCAACATGAGACATATGACCCCAAGCTTGGCCACTCCGAGGATCTGTTTGGTACGTATCCTTTGGTTGGCTCTGTGCAGCATTGAAGAGGGACAAGAGGAGGTGGCGTGCCTTGATGCTTATGTATTTGAGGACCTATGGCTAGAAGAAAGACACTTGGCGGAACATCATTTTTTGTCTCCAGAGGTGGAGGCTGACGATGAGACACAGTTGCTATCAGGTCAGCCTACAATGTCAACTGGGAAGGAGGATAAGATGGAAGACGAGGTAGTCGATGATGAGTCCACTGATTCGAGCTGGACCGTTGGCATGCATAGCCATGGCAGAAACACAGAGGAAGATGGATATGTAGCACCAACATAGGCACCAATGGGTCGTGGTTTGCCCAGAGTGAGAACTGGGTCATCTGTTCCCAAGAGCACCCCCTCTGTGCGCCAAGTCAGGGCAAAGGGGCGTTCAGCTGCTGTGTGGAATTTTTTTTTCTGAAAGTCCTTCAGAGAAAAACATTATAGGCTGTAGCATCTGCCATACCAAGTTGAGCAGAGGCCAGGGCAAAGGCAATCTACATGCTCACCATCCAAGGCTCATGTTCGATGCTTGGAAACCTATTCAGGAGACTTAAATACAAAACAAAAGACATCAGCCCACCACCTGGATATAGGAGTACTACCGGACTAAGGCACCCTGAAGGAAAAGCCCCTCCAGAGAGGGGCCGCCCTCCGGGCAGCCAGTCTTTCATACTCCAGAGAACGTACCTTCACCAGGTCACCTAGGATGTTCCTACAAACTTCATCTGCACTTAGGATTTTACTCTGCGTCGAAACTAAAACATGTGCGTTCCACATGAAATACCTGACCACACTTAGTATGAATAAAGTGGTTCGGTCCCTTCTCCCAAGGTCTCCGAACGCTCCATAGGCCCACCCGGCATAGGACAGAGTAGCCTGCCGTGGCCAACCAATGGAAGCTCCCACCCTGTTGTACACCTCTGTATTAAAGGGACAATGAAGCAGGAAGTGCTCCATGCTTTCCAGCATGTTAGCACAAGCCTCACGGGGGAGCAATTCCTGTCCTCGGAGCTCCTGTACTTCAAATTGCCCCTTACACACAGCTTACCTTGGAAGCAGCGCCAAGTCAAGTCACAGTATTTCTTGGGGATCCTGCTAGAATTTAACAAACTGAACCCAAACTCCAGATCCCGACTTGGGCAGTTCTTGAGGACCAATGGACTCTGAAAATGAGAAAGCAAGACCTTCCTATAGAGGAGTTTCCTCGGGAGGGACCTCACCTCCCATATTCCCAGACCCCACCGGTGGATCATTTTTAGAACCGGGGTAACATAAGCCGGGAGATGCCCATGCACTGTGCGAGGATCTTTCAATCTTCCCCCTGAAGATTGATGGCTGAAACCATCCCTTGCAGGATAATACCCATGGAGGAGCCCTCTCCTTCCAGAGGTTTGCCACGTTAACTTTCAAGAAGGTGTTCACTAGGAACACAACCGGGTTCACCATATCCAATCACCCTAGTCTCCTCGTGCGGTAAGTGACCTCCCGCTGGACTAGGTTCAGTCTATTCCCCCATAGCATCTGGAAGAACAGACTGTAGACCCGTGTCCAGAGAGGCTTTGGCAAGACACAGATTCTGCCCAGGTAGATTAGCAAGGGGAGCAGGAAAGCTTTGCACAAGCCAACCCTTTCCCTCAGGCTCAAAGACCAACCCTTCCATTGGTCCACTCTTTGGGCGACACCTTTGATTCTGCCTTCCCAGTTTTTCATGGGGTAATCACCCTGGACGAATTCAGTGCACAGGACTTTGGCGTGTTCTTTGGGTTCGGGGAGGGTGTCCAGAAGATCAAACCCGGGATCTCCGCTTCCCAGCCAGAGATTTTCACACTTATCCTGGTTGACCTTGGACCCGGATGCCTCCGATTAGCGCTCCACTTCTGACATCACCACCATTGCCTCCTCTTGCGACGAAACAAATACGGTGACATCGTCCACGTAGGCCACTACCCTCAAGATAGCCTCCGGCACCGCCTTGCCCATCCGAACCCCTTCCAACGAACCACAATCAATCCTTCTAAGGAAGGGTTCAATTGCAAAGGCGTAAAGCAAAGGGCTAAGAGGACAGCCCTGACGGACATCAGATCCTACCCTGAAATGTTGTCCAATCCACCCATTTGTTTCAATTGACATCTCTTGTGTTGGAGCCATGATTCATGTCAGTCCACTTGGTGCAACAGCTCTCCAGGGTGTGATCACTCCTTTTTAGATGCAGACACCCGAGCATATCTAATTTGACGCAGGTGTTAGTTTTGGAAATGAAAATTTACAGGGTGATTCCATCATTTTTTCCCTCTGCTTGGTCTGAAAAAAATTACCCTTACTGAGTACCACATTTTTAATCTTGATTTCTTTTAGTGTTTCTTAAAGCCCTAAAGTTGCCATTTGAAATGACTTTAGTTTTGTGCCATGTCTGTGATCTTCTTTTTTTCAACAACATTAAACAACTGAATGAACATCCTCCAAGCCCGGTGATTCCATAATTTTTGCCAGGGGTTGTACAATGGAATCGTTTAAGAGGGCCGTTGTAGATCAGTTGCTGAAAACATCACCCTCAGATAATGCTGGTGGCAGAGGTACCAGCTCTTTTCAACACCAAGGGATAATAGGGAGAGACATGAACACCAGCTCCAACGAAGGTGGAGGGAAAATGTGCCCAAATTGGTCAATTTTCAACAAAACAGCAAGGGCTATCTGTGCCTATAAAAATGCTAAGGAGGGATAAGTTGCAGAACATGGTCAAGGGTTACTTTAAGTGACCATACGTGTGTCCTTTCTGACGCTTCTGTTCCCTTTAATTATTGAGTGTCTAAGCTGAACACTTGGCCCGACCTCTCTTTATATGCCTTGGAGGTGCTGGCCTGCCCTGCTACTAGTGTGGTGTCTGAGCATGTTTTCAGTTCCGCTGGGGAAATCATCACTGATAGGCTCAGACGCCTCTCCACGGAAAATGCAGACAGACTTACTTTGATTAAATTCAACAAGGACTGGATATCTCCACAATTTGTAATCCCTCCAGATGACAGCAAGCCAACCTAAATTCCCCAAAAATGCAGATTCATGCTACTGCTGTTAACGTCACCCCCTTCTCATAAACAGATTCCTTGCTTCGTCAACCATGACTCAGCCCATAGGGCTAATTTTTACAAACTTTGCACATCGTGCAGTGGACAAACCAGGACAGTATTCCTTCTCCAGCCTAACTACGATTTGTGATTGGAGACCCTTGGAATGGTGGCTTCCTGCATCAACCATGACTCAGCCCATAGGGCTAATTTTTACAAACCCTATGCACATTGTGCAGTGGGCAAATCTGGAATGTATATTGGTCCTACCAAACTAATATTTGTCATTGGAGGTTGGAGGCCCTTCTCACATTGTGATTGAGATAGGGGATACATATTCAATAGAAATTTACACTGACTGTTGATGACCGACTGATGGCCCTCTGAAAATTTGAATTGAGGGCCACAACTACTACAGTACTCCATCGTAGATAATGTTTGACAAGGGAGGCCCTTGTCAAGGAATCTCCCTGCAGTTATGACACAGCCCCCAGGAGTAATTTTTGGAAGTACGATGCACATTCTGCACTGGACCAAGTAGTACAATATCAAGAAGTCTTCTCTTCCTATATAATCTGGGGAATATTGACAATCAAAATTTCTGAGCCATTTGGAGAAGCTTCACCAACCCATCCTGGAGAGGAGCACCATATATCCTTTGTCCATTGACTTGCACAAGTGATATATTTGAGCTCGTCATCCAGTTAACTAGTGCAGCTTTATTTTTCCGGTTCACTAAGTTCAGCCATACCTGAAGATCGCAGGCTGTACTCACTGCTACCTTCTAGTACTACACGTCTCTTGGCTTTTTTTCTCTGTAGTCTCTGCCCCTAAATGAGTTAAATAATACAGTGAGGGCCCTACAATATGAGCAAGTGAGGGCACTCTCAGATGTACACGAGCAACCTCCAAAATCTCTAGAGTAGGGCACTTCAAAATGTATGTTACAGGGCCACATGAGGGCTCTTACAAAACTCAGCTTTCCTGCCTACTGCAAGGCCTCTGAACATTTGAATTTAGGGCCGCAGTATCACATGGTGGTGGAGGTGGAGGAGGAGGAGGAGGGTCAAGCCCAACGCTACAATGGGCACATTGTAAACTGCTATTGAATGTGTATTCCACTATCTGAGTGTCAATGATGGAGGGACCGTCCAAATGTCTTAAGTAACAGCTGTCCCTCCAAATCGCATGTTACAGAGCCACCTGAGGCCTCTCAGGTCAAAGATCTACATACCTACTGATGCTTTCTACCTGTGCTTGTAAAGTGCTGGAGAATAGCAAACTGAAAAATGATTCATGACAGAGGGACCTACAAAATGTATAAGTCAGGGCCCTCCCAATTGTAAAAAGAAAAAAAAAGCCACAGCAGTATGTGTGAACAAAGGCTAAAAGGGATATTTTTTTGGCTTCTCTGGTTTATTTAGCCTTATATACAAGTGATTGTGCAGGAAAAACTGTTTCTTAACCTTTTTGACCTGTTAAATGCAATTTAGGTTAGGTTTGGTAGTTGTTCTTGTGTGTCTGTAAAAGTGGCGTAATACTGCGACAAACTTATTCCCAGAAACCATATGCGAGTCAGAAATGCATGCAGGCTCATTCTCCAGGCTCTTCTCATTCTGTTTCATCACTTTCCCATCCATTTCAGCCTTTTCCTCAGGCCCCCAGGCCCCTTTGTATAGGGTCTAGCAGAAAATTACTCGCATTTCCCATTGACTTACATTGTACTCGCTATTCGGAACGAATATGCAATTATTACAAAGTACTCGTTACGAGTATAGCGATTTACGAATATTACAGTACTCGCTCATCACTACTGATCATAGATGTGACTTCTCCATCTGTCTGTGACTTGTACAATATTTCTTTCAGGGTGAAGATCTGACCCATATTAATACTACAGAGACATATGTGAGGGGTGATGAGCGATGTAAAGAGGAGATTCCTACATATGACTACCCAGGTGAGTAATAACCACTAAATACAGAGAAGTCACAGATTCTTCTCAGTCACAGGCTGTGGCTGGTTTACCGGTCATGTAGTCTAGCTGTATCACAATCGTGTGATCACCATTTTGCATCTATACCAAAACATTCTCCTCCACCAAAAACTGTTCAAATAACTTTGGACATTGAAACTCCTTTTCTATAGAACTTACAAACTCTCACCTGCCCAGGTCTGTAAACTACCAAGCCAAATGACAGCATATGTAGAAAGTGCTGACAAGTTAGAAAATCACTTGAAGAAAAATATTATGTAAGAGAAAGTGGAGGGTAATGATGCTATTGGCTTCCTAGAACCCTGATATCTTATTAGATGAATATACCTTCTCTCCCTTCTGTGGCGCTGAATGTGCTCATATGGTCCCTACAATACCAGGTCCAGTCTTTCTGGCCAAACCTCGCTTTTATGATCGGCAATATTAAACATTCAGTGAGGGCCAAGTATGAATTTCTGTATGATAACAGAGTTTCCCTTTACCGTTACTTTTCAATTTCTTTTTAAACCAAATTACTTCAAATAGATAAAGTATACAAAAAACATTACACCTGTGCCATGACATATCTCTAAGCTGTGAGTGGCTGATGGCTGTAAAAAAATGTATTCATGCCTGCAGGAGATATGTTGGCATGACTCGAGCCCTGGTTTCATGTATTCACTCCACGACATAAATAATATTATCAATCCTAAAGAATTTAGATACAATTTATCCTTAAATGGGGAGCACTAATACTTTCTCTGCTCTTCTGGTCAGGACTCATAAGTAGCTCCAATGGTCTACCATAAATAAGTGCAACTCTGCCAGGAGCTACCAAGAAGCATACTCTAATTACCCCAGAGAGGTTTCACCACTAGTTACTCTCTCAAAGTTTTGCCCTACACCCTTTAACCCCTCTACATGGATCTGTACTTACACAAAGACCCTTAGGATTGGACTTAGTGTTGCCTGCTGTTCTGTGGTGTGACATGACAAGAATAATAGTCAGGTTGCTGGATCAGAACCAGAAGGGCAGAGAAAATACAAATTCAGAAGACACAATAGTAGTCAGTAAACGTGCTGGGATCACAAGAAGAAACTAAGAAGAAAATACACAACACGGAAGCTGAAGACAGAAGACTTAACCAGCGGAGAACAAGGCTGTATCAGGCAGCTTCCGGCATTATGCGTGAACTTTAGTAGGGTGTGGTGCTTTCCATTTGAGTTAAGTAGGGAGCATATTTGATTTTGGAAGAGCTGATTTTGCTGGATTGGTTTATGGAAGCCATGTTGCTTTTCAAGCATTTTTGAGCCACTAATGATGTGGAAACCTCTGTTTTTCCGTTGACAGATTATGGACCTGAGTGGAGGCTTGTTTTTTGTGATATGAGTAGAAATTTTTATTGGTATAATTTTCGCATATTTCATATTTGGGAGGCAGAATGAACAAACAGTTGAACACCAAACTCTACTGGTTCATGCTATGAGGTTTTCTATTAGACTGTGAACTGTCATTGTCTTGGTGAATAAATCAATATTTTTACATAACTTGCCATTTGTACTAACAGTTTAAGTAGAAATGTTCAAAAATATAAATTTCAAAAATATTTTATTCAAATATATATTTTTTTACTTAGCAGATGACTGTACTAGGAGATCAGAGGGACAGCCGATATCTTCAATTTTCAAATCAGATGAGCTGGAGATCTCACAGGATACAATTGAAGGGAATGCTATTACTCCAAATATACCATCATCCCTTTACAGCAAAGATGTGTCATTTGATCCTTTGAAACAGGTCCTATCTTCTGATTCATTACCAACTACTAAGGAAAATCAAAGTCACAAAATAAGCATTAAAAAACTAACTGCTTCTAAAGCTAAGAAGCCATTTGCACGGTCAGAATATGGAAATAGTTTTCCCCTCAAAAAGTTTTTTCTTAAACATCAAAAAATTCACACAGCAAAGAATAGATTTTCATGTTTCAAGTGTATGAAATGTTTTAACAAGAAATCAAGTTTTCTTAGTCACCAAAGAACTCACACAGGGGAGAAGCCTTTTTCATGTTCAGAATGTGGGAAATGTTTTAACCAGGAATTAGATCTTGTTACACATCAAAGAACTCACACAGGGGAAAAACCTTTTTCATGTTCAGAATGTGGGAAATGTTTTACAGGGAAATCAAATCTTGTTAAGCACCAGAGAACTCACACAGGAGAGAAGCCTTTTTCATGTTCAGAATGTGGGAAATATTTTACAGAGAAATCAAATCTCGTTAAGCACCAGAGAACTCACACGGGAGATAAGCCTTTTTCCTGTTCAGAATGTGGGAAATGTTTTAACCAGAAATCAGATCTTGTTACACATCAGAGAACTCACACAGGGGAGAAGCCTTTTTCCTGTTCAGAATGTGGGAAATGTTTTAACCAGAAATCAGATCTTGTTACACATCAGAGAACTCACACAGGGGATAAGCCTTTTTCATGTTCAGAATGTGGGAAATGTTTTACAGTGAAATCAAATCTCCTTAAGCACCAGAGAACTCACACAGGAGAGAAGCCTTTTTCCTGTTCAGAATGTGGGAAATGTTTTAACCAGAAATCAGCTCTTGTTAGACATCAGAGAAGTCACAGAGGGGAGAAGCCTTTTTTATATCCTTAATGTGGAAAATGTTTTACTTGAAAAGACACACTTTTAGCAAGAAAAAATCATGCTAATAAGTGAGTGCGTCCTATAGACTGAAGGTAGCTTCCTGTGACCGAGAACAATGAGTGTCCTTCCTGATCAGTGAGAGAATTGATCTCGCCTCAAGCCCCACACTTATCTAACTGATTGGTGCTGAAGAGGAGAGGAAGGTACTGGGACCTGTACAGAGGCTGCGCGTCTTGACTGAGCAGCTGAAGAATCTAGCTCATGGACCTTTCAGATCATGTAACACTGTTTTACATATTTGTAAAAGTTGTCAGGTTCCGTTATGAACTTAGCCATTTCTTAATGAATTTGACCTCCTGAATTCAAATTGGACAATGAGTTTTTCATTTTACTGCTACATATAATTTAATGATAAAAGTTCCAGTACTTTGAAACATTATTATTTCAATAAATATACAGATGCAGAATATTTTGTTATGCCAATTTTCTGATATTTAGAGAAAACTTAGAAACAATTCAAATAACTAAAACCTGTCTAAACCCTATTGCGAATTTAAACAGTTACAGAAATTGCACTACAAAATAGTCCTCATTCAGTGACAACTGTTTTTTTGCTTGTTTCTTGTACTCCTGTATCGGGTCATCTCTTAAAATTATACAACAGTAATCTGCAAGCATTGATGGATTTCATCTTCCTTGATATCTTTTCTCCATAGTTGCAATATCTTCGTTACATTTCTCACCATCCTCGTCTCTCACTACTCCACAGTTTGGTGGAAAAAAAGTCTAATTTCTTATATTGTAATCATTAAGGACATGTTACAGCCAAGATCCTTACATGTTTTGAGTAGAAATAACACCAACTCTTCATAGTTACTGTATCTGCTCTTGAGTTTCCCAAAAAGTTAGTTACCACAAATGCAAATGTAAACCATACAGACTTTTCCTTGCCCTGGAACAAATGAAGAAACTGCTCATCTTGAAGAAGCTTACGAATCTGAAGTCCAATTAAGACTCCTTCTTTTATATTTGCTTCACTTAACCTTGGAAAGTTATCAATCAGATTCATGAATGCTTTTACCTTTTTATCCATAGCCTTTACGAAGTTCTTCATCAGGCCCAACTTGATAAGATTTTGTTACCACCATTGCCTAGGTGGATCCTCGACTTGTGGATGCAGGACAGTTTACTCCCTTGCTCAAGTGAATGTTGGAGAGGCCAGTCCCTTTTTTTGTAGCCATATTCTTTTGCACGACTATCCCACTCACACAGAAAGCAGCAGTACTTGTGTGCAACAACCCTGACGACATATGTGAACAAGCAGATGTAGGAGCTCCGTCCGAGCATCTAGCTATTTATCCAATATAGGACCTGATGACCATCTTGAAAATCGGCATACATCTACCAGTTAATTGTCTGAGTGTGGAAGTAGTTTGCTCCAGGGGAAAAAAATGACCAGGAAAAGCCACATAAAGACTGCGGGAGAAGCAGGTTCTCAGCTCTAAGATGACACCACGGTTGTCACGCTGGAGACAGATTGAGCAGGGGAGACGAGGAGGAGGGAAGTGGTGGCCTTGCTGTAGCAATTTGCCTGCACAGAAACACAGGTCTCAGCAGGTGACAGTGGCCTTATAACAGCTACCCCACACCTGTGCACGGGCTACAAGTGGAGGAGTTGGGTGTGCAGGAGATGGGAGAGGCAGCCTCTTTGAAGGGGATGAAAAGACCACAAAATTGCATGTGGCACAATACTCACTGCTCCACGGCCTAACCTGCACCAATGGGACATACAGGTACCTGAGTAACCTACTTTAAAAGATGTTTTCATTGCAGTGGTAAATTGTAAATTCTCTCTCTGCTTTCAATGTACATTTTGGTGGTCTTAAAGATGAGACAGCAGGTATATGACTCAAACTGCAGAAAATAGAGCAGGGGCAGTGGAAGGCTAAGTCAGTGCCATTGAGGACCAGATAGCCGATAAAAGCAATGAGAACAGGCTTGCAGAACAGCAAATATCAGCACTGCTGGCAGAAACAGATGATCTTGAAAATAGGTCAAGGCTCAAAGATATACCACTTATTGGTGTGCCTGAAAAAAATAGAAGGCTCCTTTCCTACTGAATTCTTTGAAAACTGGCTGAAATTAATAATCAGGCTTGAAACCTTAACCCTCCTATAAGCTGTAGAACGAGCTCATAATGTGCTCATTTAACAAATTAATTAAAGGAAGCGTGGAATTAATTTATAATGATATTTATTTTCCTTCTAATAAAATTATACAGTAATTGATAAAAGACACACATATCAGTATAATGCCACAAAATAATATTCTGACATATGAAACACGACAAATGGACTGTAACAAATATAATAAACTAAAATAAAATTTAGAGGAATTCGGATAAGAGCATTTTAGCTCATCAAAAGACATATTAAATAAAATAAATAAAACAAGATTTTTTTTTGACATACAATGAA
Source organism: Phyllobates terribilis (assembly GCF_046119375.1). Taxonomy (NCBI): domain Eukaryota; kingdom Metazoa; phylum Chordata; class Amphibia; order Anura; family Dendrobatidae; genus Phyllobates; species Phyllobates terribilis. Next base: position 5,037,205 of record NW_027362820.1, read on the forward strand.
CTACAAGTTTTTTACAAACTTTTCTCCTACCCTTGGATTTGCTTTTCTTTTTAATCTTTTGTTAATTCCTAAATACACATAGCTGCTTAATGAGTAAAGAACACAGGACACAGTGGGTTTCCCTATAGAGACATAGGTTCTAGCCCAACTCCTGCTATTAGAATAAGTGAATAAATACATTTATTTTAGCGAACATTTGAACTTATATATATATATATATTATTTTTAAATCATGTCGAATAGGTTTGTAGTATATGAATTGTTATACATTTTTTTGGAGGTATTTCTTTATATAACTGAAATGCACGCAATCCAGTGAACTTTGACACAAGTCAGTTATGTGTTGATTTGGAGCCTTAATTCAAAACTCAAGCCTTTACACTGTCTTGCACAGTTTTGTCAGTATGTAGTTGTTTCCTGAAGAAGTGCTTGTCACTTTTAAACGCATTTAATAAAAACAGCAATTTAATAAACCTTTCTGAATTGATGTTTTCAGTGAACCAGCAGCGTGGGAAGCATCCATAAATTTCTCCAGATCCTGATATTCAATGATATACCCTGCCAAGTTAAGGGTGGTAGCCCGAGGTACTGTGCACTTTATTCAAGATTCATAAACCCTTCACTGGCTCAATATGAATGAGAGGCAAATACGCCGGGATCACATTTGAGATGTTAAAAGTTGAAGATCCTGTGGTACAAAGCCTAATTCTTCAAAAACACAGTGATTCGCAAGTATATGGGAAGAAGTGTGTCCCTGCTTGTTGGACAGTTCTTTACAAATGTTGTTTTTTTCTTCAGGTTCTATTATGATTATATCACATTTTTCTTGCCTAATTGGGGTTGAATTATCCCCCAAGGGGGCTTAGGTTCTAGGTGGGATTCTCCCATATGTTCAACAGTGACTGAGCCGCCATTTTTTCTACTTTAAAAGCGACAGCTATGGAAATACTTCGCCCAGTCTCTCACCCGGAGAAAGGTGTTTTATATCTGACTATTATGGTTGGGGTTTTATAGAGAGGGGGAGGTCTTTTTTATTTTTTTGGATATGTTTTATATTGTCGACAATCTTGTAATATGCGCTTAACAAGCTATGTAAAATGGAAATGCTCTGCTGATAGGATATTGGAAACGACATATCTACTGCATTAAATATGGCGGGGTCAGTGCAAATAGCTGGAATGTAAGGGGTCTTTCTTCTAGTGTTAAAAGACAGGTGATCTTTCAGTATCTTCAAATGGAAAAACCTGCCTTGATTTGTCTGCAAGAAACACATCTTACCTCTGAGAAACTTCATCTACTAAACAAGAAGTGGTTACTGCCGACTATCACTCCACACACTATATTAGTTCATCCTTTAAAGGGAAGGTGCCATCAAAACATTTTTTTTTCAACAATTGAAAAAATGTGAAGTATTAATGTTTTAATTTTTTTCAAAAATATTATCATTTGTTTTTAACTAAATAAAATATGAAAAATAATTTTAAAAGGTTTGGTATTTCCACTTTTAAACACTGGGGGGAGCAGCTGCTGATATTTGACATGAAAACCTAGTGTACAACTAACTCACATTACGGACTGCAGTAAATTGGGGCTGGATCTGCTCTTCTGTGTGTGATGTCGCTCCTCTCCTCCCCTTCTGGGTGTTTGTAACAGGATAAGAGAGGATGAAGTTTAGGATCACAGTGTGGAGCCATTTTGTTGGTGACTGCCAGTTATATTGACGAGTATAGTGTCACTAAGGACAGCTGGCAGCACCGATTCTGTTAGATGGTGCTGATAGCTGTATCATAAGCTGGGATTAGATATGCGGAGTGTATCGTGTGTGATTAGATACGCTTAGAGTAACACGCTGGAAATAGATACAGGTCTCAATGTAGTGTATCATATGTGGCTGATCTGGGGCCTGTGAGCCGGTTGAGGGGGAGGGGCCCATCTCCAGTTCCCCTGCCCATCCTCACAAATTGAACTGTATTGACTTGTTGCCGATACAGTTGAAAGCAATGTTGAGTGAGGGAGTGTGACGCTCCCATCGATCCCCCTCTGCGTCTTACGTCACTGATGCAGGCACTGACAGCGGGGGCGATGACGTCACTACATGGAGTCCACTGTGCTGAGATGTGCGGGCCCCTCGCTACAGAGACCGGAGTAGCGGGAGAACAATGAGTTCATTATAGTGTATAGAGGCCAATGGGCAGTGCATTCTACTCTGTGGAGGCCAATGGGGAGTGCATTCTATTCTGTGGAGGCCGATGGGGAGTGCATTCTACTCTGTGGAGGCCGATAGGGAGTATCACGCATGATGATGGAATTGGATACATCGGTCTGGGGAACAACGCACATGATGGGATGAGATACACCGGTCTGGGGAACATCGCACATGATGATGGGATTAGATACACCGGTCTGTGTAGTATCATGCATGATGATGTGATTAGATACACGGGTCTGGGGAGTATCACACATGCAGGGGTTAGATAGCTTTTCACTTTATACTGTATTTTTTACTTGAAGTTTTGATTATCTGATCTCTACTGTAACATACCTGGCGGCATGCTGGCATGGCTTACCATCTCCCACCATGCAATACCGCCATCTTACCTATCAGTCCAGGCTGCACACTTTGCTCCAGTGCCTGCTGTGTGCATGTCTCTTGTCTGATTGCTTAGGGCGGCGGCGCGGTTACTGCCTGATTCTTGTAGTTACTGTGTGCGCACTCCTAATGGGTCCCCAGCCTATTGTTGTGAGTCACTGGATACTTAAACCCCCTCCACCCAGTAGGAGGTGCCTGAGCAACACTTTTGTGTTCTGTGCAACTGAGTTGCCAGGTCCTGTCCTGTATCTTGTCTGTTTCCGCTACTTGTCCACTCGCTACTTCATTGTAAGTCCCTTGTGTGTATCTGCTCTGCTTGTCTACCGCACCTGCGGGTTTTACTCTGCTCTGCTTGTCTACCGCACCTGTGGTTTTGCTATGCTCTGCTTGTCTACCGCACCTGCGGGTTTTGCTCTGCTCTGCTTGTCTACCGCACCTGCGGGTTTTGCTCTGCTTAGCTTTTCTACCGCACTTGCGGGTTTTGCTCTGCTCTGCTTGTCTACCGCACCTGTGGGTTTTGCTCTGCTCTGCTTGTCTACCGCACCTGGGGGTTTTGCTCTGCTCTGCTTGTCTACCGCACCTGCGGGTTTTGCTCTGCTCTGCTTGTCTACCGCACCTGTGGGATTTGCTCTGCTCTGCTTGTCTACCGCACCTGCGGGTTTTGCTCTGCTCTGCTTGTCTACCGCACTTGCGGGTTTTGCTCTGCTCTCCTTGTCTACCGCACCTGCGGGTTTTGCTCTGCTTTGCTTGTCTACCGCACCTGCGGGTTTTGCTCTGCTCTGCTTGTTTACCGCACCTGTGGGTTTTGCTCTGCTCTGCTCATTTACCGCATCTGCGGGTTTTGCTCTGCTCTGCTTGTCTGCCGCATCTGTGGCTCTGTTCCTGTATCCCAGTCTGTACTGGTCCCTATCCTGCCTGCGTTCCTACCTGCCAGTACCCACCTGTCTGCATACCAGCCGTGCCTGCCAGTACCCACCTGTCTGCATAGCAGCCGTGCCTGCCAGTATCCACCTGTCTGCATAGCAGCCGTGCCTGCCAGTACCCACCTGTCTGCATATCAGCCGTGCCTGCCAGTACCCACCTGTCTGCATACCAGCCGTGCCTGCCAGTACCCATCTGTCTGCATACCAGCCATGCCTGCCTGTTCCTGCATTCCCCGGTGTGGGCAAACAGCTGTGACCGGGGTCTGACCTGGAGTAGCACCTGGTCCCTCTGCTCGGTTCCTCCCTGGTTCACGGAGTCGACTGAGCCGCCGTGCGACCTTGGTCGGACCAAGTTGATACTTAGTCACGCCCCTCCAGGCACTCCTCGGTTCATGGTCCAGTGGCATTACTAACCACACTCACGCCAGTCAGTCCGGGCGTGTGTGTAACATCTACTATACATAGCCAAATACACATGCGCGCATACACACAGGAAAATAGAAAAATTCTCACACACAGAAAAATGCACACGCACGCTCACACACACAGAAAAATGCACACGCACGCTTACACACAGAAAAATACACATGCATGCTCATACACACAGGAAAAAACACATGCACGCTCATACACACAGAAAAATACACATGTGGTGTAATACATGACCCCGCTCTGTCCACTTCTATGGGAGCAATGGTGTAATATGTGACCCCGCTCTGTCCACTTCTATAGGTGCAAGGGTGTAATAAGATAGAATAGATAAATGTCCTGTAAATATATAAATTTCACATGCCCCTACATATAATAAACTTGCACTCTTTAGTGCCTTTCATGTTGCACTAAAAGGCGTTTACCCTAATAAATGACAAAAACAGCGCCTATTATTAGCAACCAGCCAAGGTAAAGCAGACAGCTGTGGGTTTATATTATCAGACTGGAACGGTACCTGGTTATTGGGCCCTACCCAGCCTAAAAATAACAGCCCGCAGCCGCACCAGAAGTGTTGCATCACATTAGATGCGAGAATTCTGGTGCTTTGTCCGCCTCTTCCTGATTGCCCTGGTGTGGTGGCAATCAGGGTAATGGAAGTTGGGGTTGATGACAGCTGTGATTTGTCAAAAATCACAGCTGCCATCAACACTTGGGGTTAGTAATGGAGAGGCGTCTATAAGACACCCCCACTACTAACCCACTAATGGAAAAAAGGTCCGACGTAGTCCATGGTGTTCCCATGACGACCCCCGAATCCGACGTCCAAAGGCTATGGAGCCTTGTTCAGCGAACGAGGCTTTATAGGCCGTAGCAGCAGCCACTCTGAGGCCACTGTGCTCCACGAGACCCAGCGGCTGTGATGAGTAGTGGCGTCAGTAACTACACCGCTCATCAGAGTCGCGGAACCCTCTGTATAATGGCCCCATATAGTTCCCCACAGTTTAATGGCCCCTTATAGTCATCCATACAGTATAATGGCCCCATATAGTCCTCCATACAGTATAATGGGTCCACATAGTCCTCTATACAGTATAATGGCCCCATATAGTGACCTACACTATAATGGCCCCATATAGTGCACTACAGTATAATGTCCCCATATAGTGCACCATACTATAAAGTGCCTCACATATTGCTCCACAGTGTAATGGTGTCATATAGTGCCCCCACAATAGAATGTGCCCCATAAAGTGCATCCTGGTGTATATGGCCACCATCATCCTCCTCCCTGCGTGTATGGTCCCCATCATCCACCTCCCTGCGTGTATGGCCCCCGTCATCCTCCCTGCATGTATGGCCCCCATCCTCCTCCCAGCGTGTATGGCCCCCATCCTCCTTCCGGCGTGTATGGCCCCTATCATCCTCCTCTTCCCTGCGTGTATGGCCCTCATTCTCCTCCTCCCTGCATGTATGGCCCCCATTCCCCTCCCGGCATGTATGGCCCCCATCCTCCTGCTGGCATGTATGGCCCCCATCTTCCTCCCAGCGTGTATGGCCTCTATCATTTTCCTCCCAGCGTGTATGGCCCCCATCATCCACCTACCTGCGTGTATGGCCCCATCATCCCCCTCCCTGCGTGTATGGCCCCCATCATCCACCTCCCTGTGTGTATGGCCCCCATCATCCACCTCCCTGCATGTATGGCCCCCATCATCCACCTCCCTGCGTGTATGGCCCCCATCATCCTCCTCCCTGCGTGTATGGCCCCCATCATCCTCCTCCCTGCGTGTATGGCCCCCATCATCCTCCTGCCTGCTTGTATTGTTGAGGGAGGGCACCAACGTCCCTTCACAGTTGACCAAGTGAGTGTCAAATTATTATGTTATAAGGTTGATTGCAATCCAATAGAAAACCAGACGGAGGCAAGCTCTGTATGGGGGGATTCAAGAATCTCTGCCCCCGTTTATTTCTACTTAGCATTTTATATTGTTTTGAGTTTATTAATGTCCAATCATCTACAGCCGTACTACAGTACTACAGGCTTGAGCCAATGTTAGTGCAATTATTACGGAAACACATATATGGACATATTATCGTTAGTTCGAAGCACGCTGGAAATATACAAGGTTACCCATCCTGACTCAGACTAGTCAGATAACGACAGCAGGAAGATAGTTTGGTCATGCGCAGTGCATGACCAAACGATCTTCTCCCTGTGCAGCGCTGACAGCCTGCATAGCACAGGTATGGTGCTCCATTCCTGTGCTATGCAGGCGATAGGAATAAAAAAAAGTGAAAGCCCCACAGTGGGACAAAGTATAAAAGTAAAAAAAAGTATCAGAAAGTGAAAAAAAAATAAAAAATTGTAAAAATATAAAAAAAAAATAATGTACCCATCAATAAATATTATGAAAAAAAACAATAAAAGTACACATATTTGGTATCGCCGCGTCCGGAACGACCTGACCTATAAAACTGTCCTACTAGTTAGCCCCTTCAGTGAACAAGGTAAAAAAATAAATAAAAAACGAAGCAAAAAACAATGCTTTATCACCATACAGCCAAACAAAAAATGGAATAACACGCGATCAAAAAGACGAATATAAATAAAAATGTTACCGCTGAAAATGTCATGTTGTCCCGCAAAAAACAAGCCGCCATACAGCTCCATCATCCGAAAAATCAAAAAGTTCCAGCTCTCAGAATAAAGCGATGCAAAAAAATGTTTTTTTCTATAAAATAGCTTTTATTGTGTAAAAGCGTCAAAAACAGAAAAATGATATAAATGTGGTACCGCTGTAAACGTACTGACCCGAAGAATAAAGCTACCTTATCAATTTTACCACACGCGGAACAGCATAAAAAAAATTTAAAATAATAATTCCTGAATTGTTGGTTTTTGTTTATTCTGCCTCCCAAAAATCAGAATAGAAAGCGATCAAAAAATGTCACGTGCCTGAAAATGGCACCGATAAAAACGTCAACTCATCCCACAAAAAACAAGCCATCGCATGACTCTGTCGGCCAAAATATGGAAAAATTATAGCTCTCAAAATATGGCGATGCAAAAACTAGATTTTACAAAAAATGCGTCTTTTAGTGTCTGACAGCTGTCAATCATAAAAACCCGATATGATTCTGGCATCGCTGTAATAGCACCGACCCGAAGAATAAAGACGTCTAATCACTCATACCGCACGAGGAACGGCGTAAAAAATAAACTCTCGGGTTAGGGTTGTGCTAGGATTAGGGTTAGGGTTAGGGTTGGGTTGGGAATTTTTTCAAAAGTAAAAAAAAAAAGATGACGATATGGCGACTAGTGTTGAACACAAGTGCTCGCTACTTGAGTTTGCATCGGGTACTTGGGTATGCACTGAGTATCGCGGGTGCTCGAGTCTCCACCCCATATGCTTCGCGGCCAAAAAATCCTTGCGGGGATTGCCTGCCATGCACGAGCGATCCCCGCATGTTTTTTTTTTGGGTGTCTAATAACCGTGAAACATGTGGGTGGGGACTCGAGCACGCGCGATACATGGTGCATACCTGTGTACCCGATGCAAACTCAAGTAGCGAGCACTTGTGCTCAAGACTAATGACAACTTATTTAATATGATGACCTAGTGTTATCAAATTCTGTGTCATACCTCTGGGTTCAAAATGTTCACTATAACCCTTGATAAAATCTTTGAGGAGTGTAGTTTCCAAAATGGGGTCACTTGTGGGGGGTTTCAACTATTTAGGCACATCAGGGGCTCTCCAAACGCGACATGGCGTCCGCTCTCGATTCCAGCCAATTTTGCGTTCAAAAAGTCACAGTGCTCCTTCACTCCTGAACCCTGCCGTGCGCCCAAACACTGTATTTTCCCCACATATAGGGTATTGGCGTACTCAGGAGACATTGAAGAAACGTTTTTGGGGTCCATTTTCTCCTCTTACCCTTGTGAAAATAAAAAATTGAGGCTAAAACATCATTTTTGTGGAAAAAGTTTGATTTTTTTATTTTCACGGCTCCATGTTATAAACTTCTGTAAAGGACTTAGGGGTTCAGGGTGCTCACCACACATCTAGATAAGTTCCCTGAGGGGTCTAGATTCCAAAATGGTATCACTTGTGGGGGTTTTCCACTGTTTAGGCACATCAGGGGCACATCCGCTAATTATTCAAGCAAATTTTACATTCAAAAAGTCAAATGGTGTTCCTTCTCTTCCGAACCCTGCCGTATGCCCAAGCAATAGTTTTCCCCCACATATGGGGTATCTACTTACTCAGGAGACATTGCACAACAAACTGCATGGTGCAATTTCTCCTGTTACCCTTATGAAAATGCAAAATTGGGGGCTGAAAAACATTTGTGGGAAAAATGTGAAAATTTTATTTTTACGGCTCAATGTTATAAACTTCTGTGAAGCACCTAGGGGTTAAAGGTGCTCAACACACATCTAGATAAGTTCCCTGAGGGGTCTAGTTTCCAAAATGGTGTCACTTGTGGGGGGTTTCCACTGTTTAGGCACATCAGGGGCTCTGCAAACGCAACATGGCGTCCGCTAATTATTCAAGCAAATTTTACATTCAAAAAGTCAAATGGCGCTCCTTCCCTTCCGAACCCTGCCGTACGCCCAAGCAGTCGTTTTCCCCCACATATGGGGTATCTTCTTGCTCAGGAGAGATTGCACAACACGTTGCATGGTGCAATTTCTCCTGTTACCCTGAAAATGCAAAACTGGGGGCTGAAAAAACATTTTTGTGGGAAAAATGTGAACATTTTATTTTCACGGCTCAATGTTATAAACTTCTGTGAAGCATCTGTTGGTTCAAGGTGCTCACCACACATCTAGATAAGTTCCCTGAGGGGTATAGTTTCTAAAATGGGGTCACTTGTGGGGGGTTTCCACTGTTTAGGCACATCAGGGGCTCTCCAAACGCAACATGGCGTTCACAGTGGACATACTGAAAGTGTTGGAGGAATACTATGCAAAAGCTGTATACTTCTCAATTTCAACCCTCAGAACAACATACCCAGACCTTCCTAGATAAAGCTCAGCTCCCGATCCTTTCCTTAGACTCTCAGAATTTATTAGACGAACTACTTGATATTGAAGAGCTGGAATGGGCACTGAGCTCAATGGCCAACAATAAAGCACCGGCAATGGACGGTCTTCCAGTGGAAGTATATGAGATATAAGGAAGTATTACTACCAGTATTATAGGAGGTATACAATTCAAAGGGGGATCATTGCCACATCCATCCACGAAGCCATAATTACAGTGTTACCTAAACAAGGCAAGACCCCCAGCTTGCTGGCATCCTATAGACTCATCTCTCTTTTACCAGTAGACGTCAAACTTCTTGCTAACAGACTCTCAAAAGTAATCTCAATAATACACCCCGATCAGTCTGGGTTTATGCCAAATAAGTCCACAGCGATCAATCTCAGAAGGCTTTATATTAATATACAAGCAAGGGCTGATAATATTGGTCATAGGGGGATCCTGTCTTTGGACACAGCTAAGGCCTTTGACAGCGTAGAATGGCCATATTTGTGAGCTACATTGCGGCAGATGGGCTTTGGTGACAAATTTATATAATGGGTGCAATTGCTTTATTCTGACTCAAAGGCCAAAATAAGAGCGAATGGCTCTATGGCTAATCGATTTTTGTTGCACAGAGGTACAAGACAAGGGTGCCCCCTGTCTCTCTTATTGTTTTCAATAGCAACTGAACCTCTTACGGCAGTAATTAGTAAAATGTCTGAGATAAATGGATTTAAATATGGGACCAAGGAAGAGAATGTGGCATTGTTTGCCGATGATTTACAATTATTCCTTGGGAATGCTCGGGGGTCTCTGGACAGCATGATGGCGACTATCTCTAGCTGACTTATTCCTTCCAAAGACCGTACTAAGGACTAGGGAGCACTTATTATGAGTGGAGTAATGGCCATTCGGGCAAACAGGAAAGAGAAAGGAAAATTAAAAAAAATGGGAATGATCACCATAATTACAATAAAATGGCGAGGTTCCAGCAGGCTGACTGATCCGACTGTTAGGCCACGTCTCCACGGTCAGTATTTTCCCTCGGGAGTGGGAGCCAAAACCAGGTGAAGAACAATCAGAGAAAAGGTATAATAGAAACAAGTCACAAATTCTACATTTATCACCTACTCCTGGTTTTGGCTCCCACTCCTGAGAAAAAATACTTACCAAATACTAATAGTGGGGCGGTGGCACTCAGCAAGTAGTAAGAATGAAGTCGCAGCAAAACACTGAGCTGCAACAAAACACCTTAAAATTTGAGATTGATTAGTCCTTTCTGTCTGACCATTGGTTTCAGGGTGGTAGGCACAGGAAAATAAATGAATTCCCAGTTTATTACAAAAATCTCTGCAGAATTTGGAGACAAATTGCACTCCCCTATCAAACACAATGTTAAGAGGGATCCCATGTAGCCTTACTTTATGAGAAATAATAAACCTGTAGAATGTCTCTGCATTAGGTAATCCTCTGACAAAGGAACAAAATGAGCCCGTTTAATGAATCAGTCAACGATCACCCAAAGACAGTCTTCCCACCAGACAGAGGCAAATCCGTGATGAAATCCATGGACAGATGAGCTCACTGTCTTTCTGGAATTGCAATGGAGCCAATACTCCAACCGCACTGTTATGACAGACTTTAGCGTGTGCGCAAACTTCACAAGCAGATACAAAATCTTTAATATAATTATTCATAGATGGCCACCAAAAAAGCCTATTAATAGCTTTCTGTATAGCTGTGAACCGCGGATGACCACTCATGATTAAATCATGAAACTCCTGCAACAGACGCAATCTTAGGTACACAACTACAAATAATTTGGACCTAGGCGTGGCGAAAAGAGCAAACGACTGGACTTTACGGATCTCAGCTTCAACCTCCAAGGATATCACAGAAACCACAATGCCCTCAGGGAGAATGGAGGTTTTGGAGGAGAAACAGAACTAAAACTGCTTGGACCCCAGCCTGAAAGTGATAGAGAAATTGAATCTAGAGAAAAATAAGGACCCTCTGGCCTGTCTAGGAGTTAGCCATTTAGCTGATTCAATATACGCTAACTTCTTCTGGTCAGTGACCACAGTGATTTGATGAACTTCTCCCTCCAGAAAATGTCTTGAAACCTTAAAGGCTAATATAACAGTGAGTAACTCACAATTCCCAACAGCATAATTTCTTTCAGCAGATGAAAATTTTCTTGATAAAAAAAAACACATGGCCGTAAATTGGTCAGAGTCTTGGAACTGTAAGGCGGCGGTGTTCACACCGTGCAGTAACTGAGGCAGTGACCCAAGCAAGTCCAACATAAACAGCTTTTATTCACCAACTCACGGGTAAACAGAAAGTCCTCCGGTTCGCAGCCGGGTTAACATGAGTTCATAAACAACAGTTGCCAGGGGCAACGGCCGCGCCGGGCCGCTCAAAGCCTGACAGGTGCAGAGTTTTCCCAGGCAGGGGTTCAGCCACACTCAATCCTGCTGAGCTTTCCTGCTAAGCTCCTAGCAGGTTCCAATACAGAACAACACTAATCCTTAATGCAGGGTTTTAAAGGACCTGTGGCAAGAGCCACTGGAAAACCCGGGTTGGAGGGAGGAGGCCGCCCCACTGCCTTCCTGTAGCCTCCTCCAAGAAATGAAGGCCCTGCCGGGTTTTACTTAATCTGCCTTAGCCAGGTAGTCTGACCAGGTCAATGCTCACCTTCATTCCTGCATTGCAGCCGCAGCTGTGTCTGTGACTGCAATGCACTCCAATGGTTTTAATAGGTCTCTGTACACATTCTGGGGGAGATATAACGTCCTTCGTATATGACGCGCCCCCTGGGTTGTGGGGTACCCGGAGCCGGGCCTGTAGATGCTGGGGGTTGTAGTCACCGTGGCGGCGGCCCGGTCCGTGACCCAGGGCGGTCAAACCAAGGGGGTAGTCTATGTGTGCAAATGTTAATGTCCGACTACGCCACCTGTGGATTGCGGTTATTGGTAACCGCCGCTGTGGAGCAGTCCGCTGAAGCTGGTGGTATGTGTTGCAAGGTGATGTGACTCCCCACAGGAGGAGTGTAGCTTCAGGGCAGCGTGTAAGGATGATGATGGTAGTAGTACAGGTAGCAGTAATAACAACACAGAGTCTCTGCAGTGCAGTCCCAGGGTCTTTATTGTTGGTAACTATATAGGCCCCAACGGGAGTACTGGCTAGTGATGAAGGCCTGATCCATCTGGGAGCAATCCTAGAGTCCTCCTGGCCAGGTGGAGTTGTGGGCCTGCCGTTCTGACTGTACTCTTTGGCTATCCCGCTTATAGTCGTGTTGTAGCCCACGTCCCTGAGTGTAACGTGCTGTGCTCAACCGTATGGCTGGCGACTCGGACCCTATGTATTCCTCGCTCCTCTGTGGCGGTACTGGTCCTTTCGTGTAGCTGAGCCTCCAGGCTTCTGATGGGCCAGGAGACCTGCAATTTCCTTCCTTGTAGTATCTGCTGCTGGGTATACAATCCCCACAGCCTTGGACTCCGGTGTCCGGTCCTCTGTGTCAACGATCCAGGACGAGCTATCTCCAGCTCCAGTCCCTGCTTCTTACTCCTGTGTCCTCAACTCGACTACAGGCTCTGTCCCTGTCTCTTGTCTCTCACTGTCTGAGCTAACCCCGCCTCCAGATGCAGTTATATAGGGCAGGATCCTCACCTTTCTGGCATGGAGCAGGAGGTGTTGCATGTAGTGTGTTCCCTGACCAGGAAACCCCTGTTTTGCTCCCAGACATGGTATTACTACCACTGTGGCAACAAGACCCTGTGGGGTGCCACATATACAATCCCGGTCACTGCCTCACAGAACATTGACATAAAACGGCCCCTACCCCGACCTCGGAAACATCCACCTCCACAATGAATGGTCCTTGGAGATGGGGTTGGATTAGAACAGGAGCAGACATAAAACACTCCTTCAATTTTTCAAAAGCCCCAATAGCATCCGGTGGCCAAACCTTGAGATCTGCCCCCCTTACATGTGAGGTCAGTAATTTGAGAAAAAAAACCTAAAGAATTTCCTATAATAGTTGGCGAATCCTACAAAATGTTGCAACGTCTTCAGGTCACTAGGTTGGACCCAATCTATTATGGCTTTCACCTTCCCAGGATCCATCATAAACCCATCAGCCGATAAAATTAACCCCGGGAATGAAACTTCCTGAACAGAAAAAAAAACATTTCTCAATTGTAACAAAGAAAGAATTCTCCCTCAATCTTTCTAATACAACAAGGACATGTTCCTGGTGAGAATCCAAATCAGGAGAGAAAATTCTATATCATCAAGATAAATCACAGGAAATCTCCCAATGTAATCAGAGAAATATCATTCAGAGAGTTGTGAAATCCTGTTGGTGCATTGGAGAATCCGAATGGGAGGACAAGATTATCGAATAAAACCTCCGCTCCGTACACACGCGGCTCCGCAAGCCTCGCACACGCGCGGCTCCGCTCCGTACGCCTCGTACACGCGCGTCTCCGCTCCGTACGCCTCGCACACGCGCTGCTCCGCTCCGTACGTCTCGCACACGCGTGGCTCCGCTCCGTACGCCTCGCACACGCGCGGCTCCGCTCCGTACGCCTCGTACACGCACGGCTCCACTCCGTACACCTCGTACACGCGCGGCTCCGCTCCGTACACCCCGTACACGCGCGGCTCCGCTCCGTACACCTCTTACATGCGCGGCTCCGCTCTGTACACCTCGTATACGCGCGGCTCCGCTCCGTACACCTCTTACATGCGCGGCTCCGCTCCGAACAACTCGTACACGCGCGGCTCCGCTACGTACACCTCGTACACGCGCGGCTCCGCTCCGTACACCTCGTACACGCGCGGCTCCGCTCCGTACACCTCGTACACGCCCGGCTCTGCTACATCCACACTGTAAACCCCTCCTGACCCCACACATAAACTTCAGCTCATCCAGCACCATGACAACCAGCACAGCAGAGTCCTGCATCCACTGAGGCCCCTGATCATGTGACCCCTGACTCCTCCCCTTCTGTGACCTCATCACAGCTGCTGTGCGCACAGAGCAGCCATATATGTGGTGGCAGCTCTGCAGGTGGAGGTATGTGGAGATCCCCCATTACTGGGCGCATGGGGCATTAACACCTCCAGCACGGAGACTCTTTTGGGGTCTTGTGTTGCCCCTTTATAAGAATCATAAGGTTTTTGTTCTGTTTCCTGTAATAGATACATACGACCCAACTATGGAGACATAGTTGGGTCGTATGTATCTATTACAGGAAACAGAACAAAAACCTTATGATTCTTATAAAGGGGTAACACAAGACCCCAAAAGAGGAAGGGAGGAAACGTATTGTTCTCATAGTACAGGGCCCTTTCTTGGTCCCACGTAGTGTAATGTTCCCATAGTACCGCCATCCCCCCCCACAGTATAATCAGAGGTATAGTTAAGGTCTGATGGGACCCGTTGCGAGATTTCGACCACTCCCTATCTTGATATATACAATGGGTACGGAAAGCATTCAGACCCCTTTAAATTTTTCACTCTTTGTTTCATTGCAGCCATTTGGTAAATTCTAAAAAGTTCATTTTTTTTCTCATTAAAGTACACTCTGCACCCCATCTTGACTGAAAAAAACAGAAATGTAGAAATTTTTGCAAATTTATTAAAAAAGAAAAACTGAAATATCACATGATCATAAGTATTCAGACACTTTGCTCAGACACTCATATTTAAGTCACATGCTGTCCATTTCCTTGTGATCCTCCTTGAGATGGTTCTACTCCTTCATTAGAGTCCAGCTGTGTTTAATTAAACTGATAGGTGTGTGCCTTTCCAAATCAAGTCCTGTCTATATAAGACCTCATAGCTCACAGTGCATGTCAGACCAAATGAGAATCATGAGCTCAAAGGAACTGCCCAAGGAGCTCAGAGACAGAATTGTGGCAAGGCACAGATCTGGCCAAGGTTACAAAAGAATTTCTGCAGTACTCAAGGTCCCTAAGAGCACAGTGGCCTCCATCATCCTTAAATGGAAGAAGTTTGGGACCACCAGAAGCCTTCCTTGACCTGGTGAGAATGGTAAAGAAGAACCCCAAGATCACTATGGTTGAGCTCCAGAGATGCAGTAAGGAGATGGGAGAAAGCTCCACAAAGTCAACTATCACTGCAGCGCTCCACCAGTCGGGCCTTTATGGCAGAGTGGCCCGACTGAAGCCTCTCCTCAGTGCAAGACATATGAAAGCACGCATAGAATTTGAACAAAAACACATGAAGGACTCCCAGACTATGAGATATTAAGATTCTCTGTTCTGATGAGACGAAGATAGAACTTTCTGGTGATAATTCTAAGCAGTATGTGTGGAGAAAACCAGGCACTGCTCATCACCTGCTCAATACAATCACAACAGTGAAACATGGTGGTGGCAGCATCATGCTATGGGGAGTTTTTCAGCTGCAGGGACAGGACGACTGCTTGCAATTGAAGGAAACATGAATGCGGCCAAGTACAGACATATCCTGGATGAAAACCTCTTCCAGAGTGCTCTGGACCTCAGACTTGGCTAAAGGTTAACCTTCCAACAAGACAATGACCCTAAGCACACAGCTAAAATAACAAAGGAGTGGCTTCAGAACAACTATGTGACCATTCTTGACTGTCCTAGCCACAGCCCTGACCTAAACCCAATTGAGCATCTCTGGAGAGACCTGAAAATGGCTGTCCACCAACGATCACCATCCAACCTGATGGAACTGGAGAGAATCTGCAAGGAAAAATGGCAGAGGATCCCCAAATCCAGGTGTGAAAAAGTTGTTGCATCATTCCCAAGAAGACTCATGGCTGTACTAGCTCAAAAGGGTGCTTCTACTCAATACTGAGCAAAGGGTCTGAATACTTATGACCATGTAATATTTCAGTTTTTCTTTTTTAATAAATTTGCAAAAATTTCTACATTTCTGTTTCTTTCTGTCAACATGGGGTGCAGAGTGTACTTTAACCCCTTAAAAGCCCAGGGCGTACTAATACGCACCTGTGCCCTGGGCTTTAAGAGCCAGGTACGTATTAGTATGCCCTGTTGATTTCGTCCGCAAAGCCTGGGTGTCAGCTATGTGCTAGGAGCGGTCCTGCAACGCTGCGATTGAAGTCGATCGCAGCATTGCGGGGGCAAGGGGAGGTGATCGCCGATACTCACCTCTCCTGCCGGCGTCCAACGCTGTCTGCCGCGGTTTCCCAGATGTTGCCATGACGACCCAATGTCGTCATAACATCTGGGTCACCAGACAGCAGGAGGATACTTTGGTCATGTGCAGTGCATGACCAAAGTATCTTCTGCATCTGCAGCACTGACAGCCTGTATAGCACAGGGAAGGTGCTCCATCCCTATGCTATACAGGCGATCAGAGTAAAAAAAGTGAAAGTCCCATTGTGGGAAAAAGTATAAAAGTAAAAAAAAGTGTTAAACAATGAAAAAAAAATAAATAAATTTGTAAAAATATTTAAAAAAATCAAAAAAAGAATCCACCAAAAATAAAAATATAATGTACCCATCAATAAATATTATTATGAAAACAATAAAAGTTCACATATTTGGTATCGCCGCGTCCGGAACGACCTGACCTACAAAACTGTCCCACTAGTTAAACCCTTTAGTGAACACTGTAGAAAAAATAAATAAAAAAAACGAAGCAGAAAACAATGCTTTATCATCATACCGCCAAAACAAAAAATGGAATAAGACGCAATCAAAAAATCGAATATAAATAAAAATGGTACCGCTGAAAACGTCATCTTGTCCCACAAAAAATAAGCCGCCATACAGCTCCATCAGCCGAAAAATAAAAAAGTTATAGCTCTCAGAATAAAGCGATGCAAAAAATTTTTTTTTTCTATAAAATAGCTTTTATTGTCTAAAAGCGCCAAAACATAGAAAAACTATATAAATGTGGTACCGCTGTAAACGTACTGACCCAAAGAATAAAGCTGCCTTATCAATTTTACGACATGCTGAACTCCATAAAAAAATGAAAAAAACCTCAATTCCTGAATTGTTGTTTATTGTTTATTCTGCCTCCCAAAAATCGGAATAGAAAGCGATCAAAAAACGTCACATGCCTGAAAATGGTACCTATAAAAACATCAACTCATCCCGCAAAAAAACAAGCCATCGCATGACTCTGTCGGCCAAAATATGGAAAAATTATAGCTCTCAAAATATGGCGATGCAAAAACTAGATTTTGCAACAAATGTGTCTTTTAGTGTGTGACAGCTGTCAATCATAAAAACCTGATATGATTCTGGTATCGCTGTAATCGCACCAACCCGAAGCTTAAAGTTGTCTAATCACTTATACCGCACGAGGAACGGCGTAAAATGTAAACTCTAGGGTTAAGGTTAGGGTTGGGCTAGGGTTAGGGTTGGGGTTTTATTAGGGTTGGGGTTAAGGTTGGGATTTTTTTCAAAAGTAAAAAAAAAAAAAATGACGATATGGCGACTAGTGTTGTGCACAAGTGCTCGCTACTTGAGTTTGCATCGGGTGCTCAGGTATGCACTGAGTATCGCGGGTGCTCGAGTGACATGCTCGAGTCTCCGCCCCATATGCTTCGCGGCCAAAAAACATTGCGGGGATTGCCTGTCATGCACGAGCGATCCCTATATGTTTTTTTTCGGGTGTCTAATAACCGTGAAACATGCCGGCGGGGACTCGAGCATGTCACTCAAGCACACACGATACATGGTGCATACCTGAGTACCCGATGCAAACTCAAGTAGCGAGCACTTGCGCTCAAGACTAATGACAACTTATTCAATATGATGACCTAATGTTATCAAATTCTGTGTCGTACCTCTGGGTTCAAAATGTTCACTATACCCCTTGAAGGGTGTAGTTTCCAAAATGGGGTCACTTGTGGGGGGTTTCTACTATTTAGGCACCCTACTATTTAGGCGTCCACTCTCAGTTCCGCCAATTTTGCGTTTAAAAGACCACGCAGTGCTCCTTCCCTTATAAACTCTGCTATGCGCCCAAACACTGTATTTTCCCCACAAATGGGGTATTGGCGTACTCAGGAGAAATTGCACAAAAGTTTTTGGGGTCCATTTTCTCCTCTTACCTTTGTGAAAATAAAAAAATTGAGGCTAAAACATCATTTTTGTGGAAAAAGTTTGATTTTTTTATTTTCACGGCTCCATGTTATAAACTTCTGTAAAGCACTTGGGGGTTCAGGGTGCTCACCACACATCTAGATAAGGTCCCTGAGGGGTCTCGTTTCCAAAATGGTGTCACTTATGGGGGGTTTCCACTGTTTAGGCACATCAGGGGAACATCCGCTAATTAGTCAAGCAAATTTTACATTCAAAAAGTCAAATGGTGCTCCTTCCCTTCCGAACCCTGCCGAATGCCCAAACAGTGGTTTTCCCCCACATATGGAGTATCAGTTTACTCTGGAGAGATTGCACAACAAGTTGCATGGTGCAATTTCTCCTGTTACCCTTGTAAAAATGCAAAACTGGGGTCTAAAAAACATTTTTGTGGGAAAAATGTGAACATTTTATTTTCACGACTCAATGTTATAAACTTCTGTGAAGCACCTGGGGGTTCAAGGTGCTCACCACACATCTAGATAAGTTCCCTGAGGTGTCTAGTTTCCAAAATGGTGTCACTTGTGGGGGGTTTCCACTGTTTAGGCACATCAGGGGCTCTCCAAACGCAACATGGCGTCCGCTAATTATTCAAGCAAATTTTACATTCAAAAAGTCAAATGGCGCTCCTTCCCTTCCGAGCATTGCCGTGCGCCAAAACAGTGTTTTTTCCCCACATATAGGGTATCTGCGTGCTCAGGGGAAATTGCACAACAAATTTTGGGGTCTACTTTTTCCTGTTACCCCTGCGAAAATAAAAAAAAATTGGGTCTAAAGTAACATTTTTGTGAAAAAAGTTAAATGTTAATTTTTTTCTTCCACATTCCAAAAATTCCTGTGAAGCACCTGAAGGGTTAATAAAGTTCTTGAATGTGGTTTTGAGCTCCTTGAGGGGTGCAGTTTTTAGAATGGTGTCACTTTTGGGTATTTTCTGTCATAAAGACCCCTCAAATTGACTTCAAATGTGATGCGGTCCCTAAAAAAATGGTTTTGTAAATTTTGTTAGAAAAATTAGAAATCGCTGGTCAACTTTTAACCCTTATAGCTCCCTAATAAAAAACTATTTTGGTTCCAAAATTGTGCTGATGTAAAATAGACATGTGAGAAATGTTATTTATTAACTATTTTGTGAGATATATCGCTCTGATTTAAGGGCATAAAAATAAAATTTTTGAAAATTGAAAAAGAGATATCGATGAAATTTTACCACAATCATGAAATACAATATGTCACGAAGAAACAATCTTAGAATCAGGGGGATCCGGTGAAGCGTTCCAGAGTAATTACCTCATAAAGTGACAGTGGTCAGAATTGTAAAAATTGGCCTGGTCATTAACGTGCAAACCACCTTTGGTTGTAAAGGGGTTAATGAGAAAAATAAATGAACTTTTTAGAATTTACCAAATGGCTGCAATGAAACAAAGAGTGAAAAATGTAAAGGGGTCTGAATACTTTCCGTACCCACTGTATATGTATGTCCCTTATCATTGGCCCCAACCTGGTATATGTCCCCTGTTCTGCCTCTGTTCTTCAGTGTATAGAAAAAAATAAACTATTACACTCACCAGGGGCGAACATAGAAGTGATGGGGCCCCATAACAGAAGTATAATGCACTCCACATAATCCTCCATACAGTATAATGCACAGCCCATAGTCCGTACATGTAGTATAATGCACAGCCCATAGTCATCCATGTAGTATAATGCACAGCCCATAGTCCGTACATGTAGTATAATGCACAGCCCATAGTCCGTACATGTAGTATAATGCACAGCCCATAGTCCGTACATGTAGTATAATGCACAGCCCATAGTCCGTACATATAGTATAATGCACAGCCCATAGTCCGTACATGTAGTATAATGCACAGCCCCTGGTCCGTACATGTAGTATAATGCGCAGCCCATAGTCCGTACATGTAGTATAATGCACAGCCCATAGTCCGTACATGTAGTATAATGCACAGCCCATAGTCCGTACATGTAGTATAATGCACAGCCCATAGTCATCCATGTAGTATAATGCACAGCCCATAGTCCGTACATGTAGTATAATGCACAGCCCATAGTCCGTACATATAGTATAATGCACAGCCCATAGTCCGTACATGTAGTATAATGCACAGCCCCTGGTCCGTACATGTAGTATAATGCGCAGCCCATAGTCCGTACATGTAGTATAATGCACAGCCCATAGTCCGTACATGTAGTATAATGCACAGCCCATAGTCCGTACATGTAGTATAATACACAGCCCATAGTCCGTACATGTAGTATAATGCACAGCCCATAGTCATCCATGTAGTATAATGCGCAGCCCATAGTCCGTACATGTAGTATAATGCACAGCCCATAGTCATCCATGTAGTAAAATGCACAGCCCATAGACATCCATGTAGTATAATGCACAGCCCATAGTCCGTACATGTAGTATAATACACAGCCCATAGTCTGTACATGTAGTATAATGCACAGCCCATAGTCCGTACATGTAGTATAATACACAGCCCATAGTCCGTACATGTAGTATAATGCACAGCCCATAGTCCGTACATGTAGTATAATGCACAGCCCATATTCTGTACATGTAGTATAATGCACAGCCCATAGTCCGTACATGTAGTATAATGCGCAGCCCATAGTCCTTACATGTAGTATAATGCACAGCCCATAGTCCGTACATATAGTGTAATGCACAGTCCATAGTCCACAAATGTAGTATAATGCACAGCCCACAGTCATCCATGTAATATAATGCACAGCCCATGGTCCGTACATGTAGTATAATGCACAGCCCATAGTCCGTACATGTAGTATAATGCACAGCCCATAGTCCGTACATGTAGTATAATGCACAGCCCACAGTCATCCATGTAGTATAATGCACAGCCCATAGTCCTTACATGTAGTATAATGCACAGCCCATAGTCCGTACATGTAATATAATGCACAGCCCATAGTTTGTACATGTAGTATAATGCACAGCCCATAGTCCGTACATGTAGTATAATGCACAGCCCATATTCTGTACATGTAGTATAATGCACAGCCCATAGTCCGTACATGTAGTATAATGCACAGCCCATATTCTGTACATGTAGTATAATGCACAGCCCATAGTCCGTACATGTAGTGTAATGCACAGCCCATAGTCCTTACATGTAGTATAATGCACAGCCCATAGTCCGTACATATAGTGTAATGCACAGCCCATAGTCCGTACATGTAGTATAATGCACAGCCCACAGTCATCCATGTAGTATAATGCACAGCCCATAGTCCTTACATGTAGTATAATGCACAGCCCATAGTCCGTACATGTAATATAATGCACAGCCCATAGTCCGTACATGTAATATAATGCACAGCCCATAGTCCGTACATGTAATATAATGCACAGCCCATAGTCCGTACATGTAATATAATGCACAGCCCATAGTCCGTACATGTAATATAATGCACAGCCCATGGTCCGTACATGTAGTATAATGCACAGCCCATAGTCCGTACATGTAGTATAATGCACAGCCCATAGTCCGTACATGTAGTATAATGCACAGCCCATAGTCCTTACATGTAGTATAATGCACAGCCCATAGTCCGTACATGTAGTATAATGCACAGCCCCTGGTCCGTACATGTAATATAATGCACAGCCCATAGTCCGTACATGTAGTATAATACACAGCCCATCGTCCACACATGTAGTATAATGCACAGCCCATAGTCCGTATATGTAATATAATGCACAGCCCATAGTCCTTACATGTAGTATAATGCACAGCCCCTGGTCCGTACATGTAATATAATGCACAGCCCATAGTTTGTACATGTAGTATAATGCACAGCCCATAGTCCGTACATGTAGTATAATGCACAGCCCATATTCTGTACATGTAGTGTAATGCACAGCCCATCCTCTTACATATAGTATAATGCACAGCCCATAGTCCGTACATGTAGTGTAATGCACAGCCCATAGTCCTTACATGTAGTATAATGCACAGCCCATAGTCCGTACATATAGTGTAATGCACAGTCCATAGTCCACACATGTAGTATAATGCACAGCCCACAGTCATCCATGTAATATAATGCACAGCCCATAGTCCGTACATGTAGTATAATGCACAGCCCATAGTCCGTACATGTAGTATAATGCACAGCCCATGGGCCGTACATGTAGTATAATGTGCAGCCCGTAGTCCGTACATGTAGTATAATGCACAGCCCATAGTCCGTACATGTAGTGTAATGCACAGTCCATAGTCCGTACATGTAGCATAATGCACAGCCCATAGTCATCCATGTAGTATAATGCACAGCCCACAGTCATCCATGTAGTATAATGCACAGCCCATAGTCCGTACATGTAGTATAATGCACAGCCCATAGTCCGTACATGTAGTATAATGCGCAGCCCATAGTCCGTACATGTAGTATAATGCGCAGCCCATAGTCCGTACATGTAGTATAATGCACAGTCCATAGTCCACACATGTAGTATAATGCACAGCCCCTGGTCCGTACATGTAATATAATGCACAGCCCATAGTCCTTACATGTAGTATAATGCACAGCCCCTGGTCCGTACATGTAATATAATGCACAGCCCATAGTTTGTACATGTAGTATAATGCACAGCCCATAGTCCGTACATGTAGTATAATGCACAGCCCATATTCTGTACATGTAGTATAATGCATAGCCCATAGTCCGTACATGTAGTATAATGCGCAGCCCATAGTCCTTACATGTAGTATAATGCACAGCCCATAGTCCGTACATATAGTGTAATGCACAGTCCATAGTCCACACATGTAGTATAATGCACAGCCCCTGGTCCGTACATGTAATATAATGCACAGCCCATAGTCCTTACATGTAGTATAATGCACAGCCCCTGGTCCGTACATGTAATATAATGCACAGCCCATAGTTTGTACATGTAGTATAATGCACAGCCCATAGTCCGTACATGTAGTATAATGCACAGCCCATATTCTGTACATGTAGTATAATGCATAGCCCATAGTCCGTACATGTAGTATAATGCGCAGCCCATAGTCCGTACATGTAGTATAATGCACAGCCCATAGTCCGTACATATAGTATAATGCACAGCCCATAGTCCGTACATGTAGTATAATGCACAGCCCCTGGTCCGTACATGTAGTATAATGCGCAGCCCATAGTCCGTACATGTAGTATAATGCACAGCCCATAGTCCGTACATGTAGTATAATGCACAGCCCATAGTCCGTACATGTAGTATAATGCACAGCCCATAGTCATCCATGTAGTATAATGCACAGCCCATAGTCCGTACATGTAGTATAATGCACAGCCCATAGTCCGTACATATAGTATAATGCACAGCCCATAGTCCGTACATGTAGTATAATGCACAGCCCCTGGTCCGTACATGTAGTATAATGCGCAGCCCATAGTCCGTACATGTAGTATAATGCACAGCCCATAGTCCGTACATGTAGTATAATGCACAGCCCATAGTCCGTACATGTAGTATAATACACAGCCCATAGTCCGTACATGTAGTATAATGCACAGCCCATAGTCATCCATGTAGTATAATGCGCAGCCCATAGTCCGTACATGTAGTATAATGCACAGCCCATAGTCATCCATGTAGTAAAATGCACAGCCCATAGACATCCATGTAGTATAATGCACAGCCCATAGTCCGTACATGTAGTATAATACACAGCCCATAGTCTGTACATGTAGTATAATGCACAGCCCATAGTCCGTACATGTAGTATAATACACAGCCCATAGTCCGTACATGTAGTATAATGCACAGCCCATAGTCCGTACATGTAGTATAATGCACAGCCCATATTCTGTACATGTAGTATAATGCACAGCCCATAGTCCGTACATGTAGTATAATGCGCAGCCCATAGTCCTTACATGTAGTATAATGCACAGCCCATAGTCCGTACATATAGTGTAATGCACAGTCCATAGTCCACAAATGTAGTATAATGCACAGCCCACAGTCATCCATGTAATATAATGCACAGCCCATGGTCCGTACATGTAGTATAATGCACAGCCCATAGTCCGTACATGTAGTATAATGCACAGCCCATAGTCCGTACATGTAGTATAATGCACAGCCCACAGTCATCCATGTAGTATAATGCACAGCCCATAGTCCTTACATGTAGTATAATGCACAGCCCATAGTCCGTACATGTAATATAATGCACAGCCCATAGTTTGTACATGTAGTATAATGCACAGCCCATAGTCCGTACATGTAGTATAATGCACAGCCCATATTCTGTACATGTAGTATAATGCACAGCCCATAGTCCGTACATGTAGTATAATGCACAGCCCATATTCTGTACATGTAGTATAATGCACAGCCCATAGTCCGTACATGTAGTGTAATGCACAGCCCATAGTCCTTACATGTAGTATAATGCACAGCCCATAGTCCGTACATATAGTGTAATGCACAGCCCATAGTCCGTACATGTAGTATAATGCACAGCCCACAGTCATCCATGTAGTATAATGCACAGCCCATAGTCCTTACATGTAGTATAATGCACAGCCCATAGTCCGTACATGTAATATAATGCACAGCCCATAGTCCGTACATGTAATATAATGCACAGCCCATAGTCCGTACATGTAATATAATGCACAGCCCATAGTCCGTACATGTAATATAATGCACAGCCCATAGTCCGTACATGTAATATAATGCACAGCCCATGGTCCGTACATGTAGTATAATGCACAGCCCATAGTCCGTACATGTAGTATAATGCACAGCCCATAGTCCGTACATGTAGTATAATGCACAGCCCATAGTCCTTACATGTAGTATAATGCACAGCCCATAGTCCGTACATGTAGTATAATGCACAGCCCCTGGTCCGTACATGTAATATAATGCACAGCCCATAGTCCGTACATGTAGTATAATACACAGCCCATCGTCCACACATGTAGTATAATGCACAGCCCATAGTCCGTATATGTAATATAATGCACAGCCCATAGTCCTTACATGTAGTATAATGCACAGCCCCTGGTCCGTACATGTAATATAATGCACAGCCCATAGTTTGTACATGTAGTATAATGCACAGCCCATAGTCCGTACATGTAGTATAATGCACAGCCCATATTCTGTACATGTAGTGTAATGCACAGCCCATCCTCTTACATATAGTATAATGCACAGCCCATAGTCCGTACATGTAGTGTAATGCACAGCCCATAGTCCTTACATGTAGTATAATGCACAGCCCATAGTCCGTACATATAGTGTAATGCACAGTCCATAGTCCACACATGTAGTATAATGCACAGCCCACAGTCATCCATGTAATATAATGCACAGCCCATAGTCCGTACATGTAGTATAATGCACAGCCCATAGTCCGTACATGTAGTATAATGCACAGCCCATGGGCCGTACATGTAGTATAATGTGCAGCCCGTAGTCCGTACATGTAGTATAATGCACAGCCCATAGTCCGTACATGTAGTGTAATGCACAGTCCATAGTCCGTACATGTAGCATAATGCACAGCCCATAGTCATCCATGTAGTATAATGCACAGCCCACAGTCATCCATGTAGTATAATGCACAGCCCATAGTCCGTACATGTAGTATAATGCACAGCCCATAGTCCGTACATGTAGTATAATGCGCAGCCCATAGTCCGTACATGTAGTATAATGCGCAGCCCATAGTCCGTACATGTAGTATAATGCACAGTCCATAGTCCACACATGTAGTATAATGCACAGCCCCTGGTCCGTACATGTAATATAATGCACAGCCCATAGTCCTTACATGTAGTATAATGCACAGCCCCTGGTCCGTACATGTAATATAATGCACAGCCCATAGTTTGTACATGTAGTATAATGCACAGCCCATAGTCCGTACATGTAGTATAATGCACAGCCCATATTCTGTACATGTAGTATAATGCATAGCCCATAGTCCGTACATGTAGTATAATGCGCAGCCCATAGTCCTTACATGTAGTATAATGCACAGCCCATAGTCCGTACATATAGTGTAATGCACAGTCCATAGTCCACACATGTAGTATAATGCACAGCCCATAGTCCGTACATGTAGTATAATGCACAGCCCATAGTCATCCATGTAGTAAAATGCACAGCCCATAGACATCCATGTAGTATAATGCACAGCCCATAGTCCGTACATGTAGTATAATACACAGCCCATAGTCTGTACATGTAGTATAATGCACAGCCCATAGTCCGTACATGTAGTATAATACACAGCCCATAGTCCGTACATGTAGTATAATGCACAGCCCATAGTCCGTACATGTAGTATAATGCACAGCCCATAGTCCTTACATGTAGTATAATGCACAGCCCATAGTCCGTACATGTAGTATAATGCACAGCCCCTGGTCCGTACATGTAATATAATGCACAGCCCATAGTCCGTACATGTAGTATAATGCACAGCCCATAGTCCGTACATGTAGTATAATGCACAGCCCATAGTCCGTACATGTAGTATAATGCACAGCCCCTGGTCCGTACATGTAATATAATGCACAGCCCATAGTCCTTACATGTAGTATAATGCACAGCCCCTGGTCCGTACATGTAATATAATGCACAGCCCATAGTTTGTACATGTAGTATAATGCACAGCCCATAGTCCGTACATGTAGTATAATGCACAGCCCATATTCTGTACATGTAGTATAATGCACAGCCCATAGTCCGTACATGTAGTATAATGCGCAGCCCATAGTCCTTACATGTAGTATAATGCACAGCCCATAGTCCGTACATATAGTGTAATGCACAGTCCATAGTCCACAGATGTAGTATAATGCACAGCCCACAGTCATCCATGTAATATAATGCACAGCCCATGGTCCGTACATGTAGTATAATGCACAGCCCATAGTCCGTACATGTAGTATAATGCACAGCCCATAGTCCGTACATGTAGTATAATGCACAGCCCATAGTCCGTACATGTAGTATAATGCACAGCCCATAGTCCTTACATGTAGTATAATGCACAGCCCATAGTCCGTACATGTAGTATAATGCACAGCCCATAGTCCTTACATGTAGTATAATGCACAGCCCATAGTTCGTACATGTAGTATAATGCACAGCCCCTGGTCCGTACATGTAATATAATGCACAGCCCATAGTCCTTACATGTAGTATAATGCACAGCCCCTGGTCCGTACATGTAATATAATGCACAGCCCATAGTTTGTACATGTAGTATAATGCACAGCCCATAGTCCGTACATGTAGTATAATGCACAGCCCATATTCTGTACATGTAGTATAATGCACAGCCCATAGTCCTTACATGTAGTATAATGCACAGCCCATAGTCCGTACATATAGTGTAATGCACAGCCCATAGTCCGTACATGTAGTGTAATGCACAGTCCATAGTCCACACATGTAGTATAATGCACAGCCCACAGTCATCCATGTAGTATAATGCACAGCCCATAGTCCTTACATGTAGTATAATGCACAGCCCATAGTCCGTACATGTAATATAATGCACAGCCCATAGTCCGTACATGTAATATAATGCACAGCCCATGGTCCGTACATGTAGTATAATGCACAGCCCATAGTCCGTACATGTAGTATAATGCACAGCCCATAGTCCGTACATGTAGTATAATGCACAGCCCATAGTCCTTACATGTAGTATAATGCACAGCCCATAGTCCGTACATGTAGTATAATGCACAGCCCCTGGTCCGTACATGTAATATAATGCACAGCCCATAGTCCGTACATGTAGTATAATACACAGCCCATCGTCCACACATGTAGTATAATGCACAGCCCATAGTCCGTATATGTAATATAATGCACAGCCCATAGTCCTTACATGTAGTATAATGCACAGCCCCTGGTCCGTACATGTAATATAATGCACAGCCCATAGTTTGTACATGTAGTATAATGCACAGCCCATAGTCCGTACATGTAGTATAATGCACAGCCCATATTCTGTACATGTAGTGTAATGCACAGCCCATCCTCTTACATATAGTATAATGCACAGCCCATAGTCCGTACATATAGTGTAATGCACAGTCCATAGTCCACACATGTAGTATAATGCACAGCCCACAGTCATCCATGTAATATAATGCACAGCCCATGGTCCGTACATGTAGTATAATGCACAGCCCATAGTCCGTACATGTAGTATAATGCACAGCCCATGGGCCGTACATGTAGTATAATGTGCAGCCCGTAGTCCGTACATGTAGTATAATGCACAGCCCATAGTCCGTACATGTAGTGTAATGCACAGTCCATAGTCCGTACATGTAGCATAATGCACAGCCCATAGTCATCCATGTAGTATAATGCACAGCCCACAGTCATCCATGTAGTATAATGCACAGCCCATAGTCCGTACATGTAGTATAATGCACAGCCCATAGTCCGTACATGTAGTATAATGCGCAGCCCATAGTCCGTACATGTAGTATAATGCGCAGCCCATAGTCCGTACATGTAGTATAATGCACAGTCCATAGTCCACACATGTAGTATAATGCACAGCCCATAGTCCGTACATGTAGTATAATGCACAGCCCATAGTCCTTACATGTAGTATAATGCACAGCCCCTGGTCCGTACATGTAATATAATGCACAGCCCATAGTCCGTACATGTAGTATAATGCACAGCCCATAGTCCGTACATGTAGTATAATACACAGCCCATAGTCCGTACATGTAGTATAATACACAGCCCATAGTCTGTACATGTAGTATAATGCACAGCCCATAGTCCGTACATGTAGTATAATGCACAGCCCATAGTCCGTACATGTAGTGTAATGCACAGCCCATAGTCCGTACATGTAGTGTAATGCACAGCCCATAGTCCGTACATGTAGTATAATGCACAGCCCATAGTCCGTACATGTAGTATAATGCACAGCCCCTGGTCCGTACATGTAATATAATGCACAGCCCATAGTCCTTACATGTAGTATAATGCACAGCCCATAGTCCGTACATGTAGTATAATGCACAGCCCCTGGTCCGTACATGTAATATAATGCACAGCCCATAGTTTGTACATGTAGTATAATGCACAGCCCATAGTCCGTACATGTAGTATAATGCACAGCCCATAGTCCTTACATGTAGTATAATGCACAGCCCATAGTCCGTACATGTAGTATAATGCACAGCCCATAGTCCGTACATGTAGTATAATGCACAGCCCATAGTCCGTACATGTAGTATAATGCACAGCCCATATTCTGTACATGTAGTATAATGCACAGCCCACAGTCATCCATGTAATATAATGCACAGCCCATAGTCATCCATGTAGTATAATGCACAGCCCATAGTCCACACATGTAGTATAATGCACAGCCCACAGTCATCCATGTAGTATAATGCACAGCCCATAGTCCACACATGTAGTATAATGCACAGCCCACAGTCATCCATGTAGTATAATGCACAGCCCATAGTCCGTACATGTAGTATAATGCACAGCCCATAGTCCGTACATGTAATATAATGCGCAGCCCATAGTTTGTACATGTAGTATAATGCGCAGCCCATAGTCCGTACATGTAGTATAATGCGCAGCCCATAGTCCGTACATGTAGTATAATGCGCAGCCCATAGTCCGTACATGTAGTATAATGCACAGCCCCTGGTCCGTACATGTAATATAATGCGCAGCCCATAGTTTGTACATGTAGTATAATGCGCAGCCCATAGTCCGTACATGTAGTATAATGCACAGCCCCTGGTCCGTACATGTAGTATAATGCACAGCCCATAGTCCGTACATGTAGTATAATGCACAGCCCATAGTCCGTACATGTAGTATAATGCACAGCCCATAGTCCGTACATGTAATATAATGCACAGCCCATAGTCCTTACATGTAGTATAATGCACAGCCCCTGGTCCGTAAATGTAATATAATGCACAGCCCATAGTTTGTACATGTAGCATAATGCACAGCCCATAGTCCGTACATGTAGTATAATGTACAGCCCATAGTCCGTACATGTAGTATAATACACAGCCCATAGTCCGTACATGTAGTATAATGCACAGCCCATAGTCCGTACATGTAGTATAATGCACAGCCCCTGGTCCGTACATGTAATATAATGCACAGCCCATAGTCCTTACATGTAGTATAATGCACAGCCCCTGGTCCGTACATGTAATATAATGCACAGCCCATAGTTTGTACATGTAGTATAATGCACAGCCCATAGTCCGTACATGTAGTATAATGCACAGCCCATAGTCCGTACATGTAATATAATGCACAGCCCATATTCTGTACATGTAGTATAATGCACAGCCCATAGTCCGTACATGTAGTATAATGCACAGCCCATAGTCCGTACATATAGTGTAATGCACAGTCCATAGTCCACACATGTAGTATAATGCACAGCCCACAGTCATCCATGTAATATAATGCACAGCCCATGGTCCGTACATGTAGTATAATGCACAGCCCATAGTCCGTACATGTAGTATAATGCGCAGCCCATGGGCCGTACATGTAGTATAATGTGCAGCCCATAGTCCGTACATGTAGTATAATGCACATCCCATGGTCCGTACATGTAGTATAATGCACAGCCCATAGTCCGTACATGTAGTATAATGCACAGCCCATGGGCCGTACATGTAGTATAATGTGCAGCCCATAGTCCGTACATGTAGTATAATGCACAGCCCATAGTCCGTACATGTAGTGTAATGCACAGTCCATAGTCCGTACATGTAGTGTAATGCACAGCCCACAGTCATCCATGTAATATAATGCACAGCCCATGGTCCGTACATGTAGCATAATGCACAGCCCATAGTCATCCATGTAGTATAATGCACAGCCCATAGTCCACACATGTAGTATAATGCACAGCCCACAGTCATCCATGTAGTATAATGCACAGCCCATAGTCCGTACATGTAGTATAATGCACAGCCCCTGGTCCGTACATGTAATATAATGCACAGCCCATAGTTTGTACATGTAGTATAATGCACAGCCCATAGTCCGTACATGTAATATAATGCACAGCCCATAGTCCGTACATGTAGTATAATGCACAGCCCATAGTCCGTACATGTAGTATAATGCACAGCCTATAGTCCGTACATGTAGTATAATACACAGCCCATAGTCCGTACATGTAGTATAATGCACAGCCCATAGTCCGTACATATAGTATAATGCGCAGCCCATAGTCCGTACATGTAGTATAATGCGCAGCCCATAGTCCGTACATGTAGTATAATGCACAGCCCATAGTCCGTACATGTAGTATAATGCACAGCCCATAGTCTGTACATGTAGTATAATACACAGCCCATAGTCCACACATGTAGTATAATACACAGCCCATATTCTGTACATGTAGTATAATGCACAGCCCATAGTCATCCATGTAGTATAATGCACAGCCCATAGTCATGCATGTAGTATAATGCACAGCCCATAGTCCGTACATGTAGTATAATGCACAGCCCATAGTCCATACATGTAGTATAATGCACAGCCCATAGTCCGTACATGTAGTATAATGCACAACCCATAGTCTGTACATGTAGTATAATACACAGCCCATAGTCCATACATGTAGTATAATGCACAGCCCATAGTCTGTACATGTAGTATAATGCACAGCCCATAGTCCGTACATGTAGTATAATGCACAGCCCATAGTCTGTACATGTAGTGTAATGCACAGCCCATAGTCCGTACATGTAGTATAATGCGCAGCCCATAGTCCATACATGTAGTATAATGCACAGCCCATAGTCCATACATGTAGTATAATGCACAGCCCATAGTCCATACATGTAGTATAATGCACAGCCCATAGTCCGTACATGTAGTATAATGCACAGCCCATAGTCCATCCATGTAGTATAATGCACAGTCCATAGTCCACACATGTAGTATAATGCACAGCCCATAGTCCTCCATGTAGTATAATGCACAGCCCATAGTCCGTACATGTAGTATAATGCACAGCCCATAGTCTGTACATGTAGTATAATACACAGCCCATAGTCCATACATGTAGTATAATGCACAGCCCATATTCTGTACATGTAGTATAATGCACCGCCCATAGTCATTCATGTAGTATAATGCACAACCCATAGTCATCCATGTAGTATAATGCACAGCCCATAGTCCGTACATGTAGTATAATGCACAGCCCATCCTCTTACATGTAGTATAATGCACAGCCCATCCTCTTACATGTAGTATAATGCACAGCCCATCCTCTTACATGTAGTATAATGCACAGCCCATAGTCCGTACATGTAGTATAATGCGCAGCCCATAGTCCGTACATGTAGTATAATACACAGCCCATAGTCCGTACATGTAGTATAATGCACAGCCCATAGTCCGTACATGTAGTATAATGCACAGCCCCTGGTCCGTACATGTAATATAATGCACAGCCCATAGTCCTTACATGTAGTATAATGCACAGCCCCTGGTCCGTACATGTAATATAATGCACAGCCCATAGTTTGTACATGTAGTATAATGCACAGCCCATAGTCCGTACATGTAGTATAATGCACAGCCCATAGTCCGTACATGTAGTATAATGCACAGCCCATATTCTGTACATGTAGTATAATGCACAGCCCATAGTCCGTACATGTAGTATAATGCACAGCCCATAGTCCGTACATATAGTGTAATGCACAGTCCATAGTCCACACATGTAGTATAATGCACAGCCCACAGTCATCCATGTAATATAATGCACAGCCCATGGTCCGTACATGTAGTATAATGCACAGCCCATAGTCCGTACATGTAGTATAATGCGCAGCCCATGGGCCGTACATGTAGTATAATGTGCAGCCCATAGTCCGTACATGTAGTATAATGCACATCCCATGGTCCGTACATGTAGTATAATGCACAGCCCATAGTCCGTACATGTAGTATAATGCACAGCCCATGGGCCGTACATGTAGTATAATGTGCAGCCCATAGTCCGTACATGTAGTATAATGCACAGCCCATAGTCCGTACATGTAGTGTAATGCACAGTCCATAGTCCGTACATGTAGTGTAATGCACAGCCCACAGTCATCCATGTAATATAATGCACAGCCCATGGTCCGTACATGTAGCATAAT
This sequence comes from Phyllobates terribilis, assembly GCF_046119375.1. NCBI lineage: Eukaryota > Metazoa > Chordata > Amphibia > Anura > Dendrobatidae > Phyllobates > Phyllobates terribilis. Next base: position 5,070,529 of record NW_027362820.1, read on the forward strand.
GCACAGCCCATAGTCATCCATGTAGTATAATGCACAGCCCATAGTCCACACATGTAGTATAATGCACAGCCCACAGTCATCCATGTAGTATAATGCACAGCCCATAGTCCGTACATGTAGTATAATGCACAGCCCCTGGTCCGTACATGTAATATAATGCACAGCCCATAGTTTGTACATGTAGTATAATGCACAGCCCATAGTCCGTACATGTAGTATAATACACAGCCCATAGTCCGTACATGTAGTATAATGCACAGCCCATAGTCCGTACATGTAGTATAATGCACAGCCCATAGTCCGTACATGTAGTATAATGCGCAGCCCATAGTCCGTACATGTAGTATAATGCGCAGCCCATAGTCCGTACATGTAGTATAATGCACAGCCCATAGTCCGTACATGTAGTATAATGCACAGCCCATAGTCTGTACATGTAGTATAATACACAGCCCATAGTCCGTACATGTAGTATAATGCACAGCCCATAGTCCACACATGTAGTATAATACACAGCCCATATTCTGTACATGTAGTATAATGCACAGCCCATAGTCATCCATGTAGTATAATGCACAGCCCATAGTCATGCATGTAGTATAATGCACAGCCCATAGTCCGTACATGTAGTATAATGCACAGCCCATAGTCCGTACATGTAGTATAATGCACAGCCCATAGTCCGTACATGTAGTATAATGCACAGCCCATAGTCATGCATGTAGTATAATGCACAGCCCATAGTCCGTACATGTAGTATAATGCACAGCCCATAGTCCATACATGTAGTATAATGCACAGCCCATAGTCCGTACATGTAGTATAATGCACAACCCATAGTCTGTACATGTAGTATAATACACAGCCCATAGTCCATACATGTAGTATAATGCACAGCCCATAGTCTGTACATGTAGTATAATGCACAGCCCATAGTCCGTACATGTAGTATAATGCACAGCCCATAGTCCGTACATGTAGTATAATGCACAGCCCATAGTCTGTACATGTAGTGTAATGCACAGCCCATAGTCCGTACATGTAGTATAATGCGCAGCCCATAGTCCGTACATGTACTATAATGCACAGCCCATAGTCCATACATGTAGTATAATGCACAGCCCATAGTCCATACATGTAGTATAATGCACAGCCCATAGTCCGTACATGTAGTATAATGCACAGCCCATAGTCCATCCATGTAGTATAATGCACAGTCCATAGTCCACACATGTAGTATAATGCACAGCCCATAGTCCTCCATGTAGTATAATGCACAGCCCATAGTCCGTACATGTAGTATAATGCACAGCCCATAGTCTGTACATGTAGTATAATACACAGCCCATAGTCCATACATGTAGTATAATGCACAGCCCATATTCTGTACATGTAGTATAATGCACCGCTCATAGTCATTCATGTAGTATAATGCACAGCCCATAGTCTTACATGTAGTAGTATAATGCACAGCCCATAGTCCGTACATGTAGTATAATACACAGCCCATAGTCTTACATGTAGTAGTATAATGCACAGCCCATAGTCCGTACATGTAGTATAATGCACAGCCCATAGTCCGTACATGTAGTATAATGCACAGCCCATAGTCCGTACATGTAGTATAATGCACAGCCCATAGTCCTTACATGTAGTATAATGCACAGCCCATAGTCCGTACATGTAGTATAATGCACAGCCCATAGTCTTACATGTAGTAGTATAATGCACAGCCCATGGTCCGTACATGTAGTATAATGCACAGCCCATAGTCCGTACATGTAGTATAATGCACAGCCCATAGTCCGTACATGTAGTATAATGCACAGCCCATAGTCCTTACATGTAGTATAATGCACAGCCCATAGTCCGTACATGTAGTATAATGCACAGCCCATAGTCTTACATGTAGTAGTATAATGCACAGCCCATGGTCCGTACATGTAGTATAATGCACAGCCCATAGTCCGTACATGTAGTATAATGCACAGCCCATAGTCCGTACATGTAGTATAATGCACAGCCCATAGTCCTTACATGTAGTATAATGCACAGCCCATAGTCCGTACATGTAGTATAATGCACAGCCCCTGGTCCGTACATGTAATATAATGCACAGCCCATAGTCCGTACATGTAGTATAATACACAGCCCATAGTCCGTACATGTAGTATAATACACAGCCCATAGTCCGTACATGTAGTATAATGCACAGCTCATAGTCCGTACATGTAGTATAATGCACAGCCCCTGGTCCGTATATGTAATATAATGCACAGCCCATAGTCCTTACATGTAGTATAATGCACAGCCCCTGGTCCGTACATGTAATATAATGCACAGCCCATAGTTTGTACATGTAGTATAATGCACAGCCCATAGTCCGTACATGTAGTATAATGCACAGCCCATAGTCCGTACATGTAGTATAATGCACAGCCCATATTCTGTACATGTAGTATAATGCACAGCCCATAGTCCGTACATGTAGTGTAATGCACAGCCCATAGTCCTTACATGTAGTATAATGCACAGCCCATAGTCCGTACATATAGTGTAATGCACAGTCCATAGTCCACACATGTAGTATAATGCACAGCCCATAGTCTGTACATGTAGTATAATGCACAGGCCATGGGCCATACATGTAGTATAATGTGCAGCCCATAGTCCGTACATGTAGTATAATGCACAGCCCCTGGTCCGTACATGTAATATAATGCACAGCCCATAGTTTGTACATGTAGTATAATGCACAGCCCATAGTCCGTACATGTAGTATAATGCACAGCCCATATTCTGTACATGTAGTATAATGCACAGCCCATAGTCCGTACATGTAGTGTAATGCACAGCCCATAGTCCTTACATGTAGTATAATGCACAGCCCATAGTCCGTACATATAGTGTAATGCACAGTCCATAGTCCACACATGTAGTATAATGCACAGCCCACAGTCATCCATGTAATATAATGCACAGCCCATGGTCCGTACATGTAGTATAATGCACAGCCCATAGTCCGTACATGTAGTATAATGCACAGCCCATGGGCCGTACATGTAGTATAATGTGCAGCCCATGGTCCGTACATGTAGTATAATGCACAGCCCATAGTCCGTACATGTAGTATAATTCACAGCCCATGGGCCGTACATGTAGTATAATGTGCAGCCCATAGTCCGTACATGTAGTGTAATGCACAGCCCATAGTCCGTACATATAGTGTAATGCACAGTCCATAGTCCGTACATGTAGTGTAATGCACAGCCCACAGTCATCCATGTAATATAATGCACAGCCCATGGTCCGTACATGTAGCATAATGCACAGCCCATAGTCATCCATGTAGTATAATGCACAGCCCATAGTCCACACATGTAGTATAATGCACAGCCCACAGTCATCCATGTAGTATAATGCACAGCCCATAGTCCGTACATGTAGTATAATGCACAGCCCATAGTCCGTACATGTAGTATAATGCGCAGCCCATAGTCCGTACATGTAGTATAATGCGCAGCCCATAGTCCGTACATGTAGTATAATGCACAGCCCCTGGTCCGTACATGTAATATAATGCACAGCCCATAGTCCTTACATGTAGTATAATGCACAGCCCCTGGTCCGTACATGTAATATAATGCACAGCCCATAGTTTGTACATGTAGCATAATGCACAGCCCATAGTCCGTACATGTAGTATAATGCACAGCCCATAGTCCGTACATGTAGTATAATACACAGTCCATAGTCCGTACATGTAGTATAATGCACAGCCCATAGTCCGTACATGTAGTATAATACACAGCCCATAGTCCGTACATGTAGTATAATGCACAGCCCATAGTCCGTACATGTAGTATAATGCACAGCCCCTGGTCCGTACATGTAATATAATGCACAGCCCATAGTCCTTACATGTAGTATAATGCACAGCCCCTGGTCCGTACATGTAATATAATGCACAGCCCATAGTTTGTACATGTAGTATAATGCACAGCCCATAGTCCGTACATGTAGTATAATGCACAGCCCATAGTCTGTACATGTAGTGTAATGCACAGCCCATAGTCCATACATGTAGTATAATGCACAGCCCATAGTCCGTACATGTAGTATAATACACAGCCCATAGTCCATACATGTAGTATAATGCACAGCCCATAGTTTGTACATGTAATATAATGCACAGGCCACAGTCATCCATGTAGTATAATGCACAGCCCATAGTCCGTACATGTAGTATAATGCACAGCCCATAGTCTGTACATGTAGTATAATGCACAGCCCATAGTCCGTACATGTAGTATAATGCACAGCCCATAGTCCGTACATGTAGTATAATGCACAGCCCATATTCTGTACATGTAGTATAATGCACAGCCCATAGTCCGTACATGTAATGTAATGCACAGCCCACAGTCATCCATGTAATATAATGCACAGCCCATAGTCATCCATGTAGTATAATGCACAGCCCATAGTCCACACATGTAGTATAATGCACAGCCCACAGTCATCCATGTAGTATAATGCACAGCCCATAGTCCGTACATGTAGTATAATGCACAGCCCCTGGTCCGTACATGTAATATAATGCGCAGCCCATAGTCCGTACATGTAGTATAATGCGCAGCCCATAGTCCGTACATGTAGTATAATGCGCAGCCCATAGTCCGTACATGTAGTATAATGCACAGCCCCTGGTCCGTACATGTAATATAATGCGCAGCCCATAGTTTGTACATGTAGTATAATGCGCAGCCCATAGTCCGTACATGTAGTATAATGCACAGCCCATAGTCCGTACATGTAATATAATGCACAGCCCATAGTCTGTACATGTAGTATAATGCACAGCCCATAGTCCTTACATGTAGTATAATGCACAGCCCCTGGTCCGTACATGTAATATAATGCACAGCCCATAGTTTGTACATGTAGCATAATGCACAGCCCATAGTCCGTACATGTAGCATAATGCACAGCCCATAGTCCGTACATGTAATATAATGCACAGCCCATAGTTTGTACATGTAGCATAATGCACAGCCCATAGTCCGTACATGTAGTGTAATGCACAGCCCATAGTCCGTACATGTAGTATAATACACAGCCCATAGTCCGTACATGTAGTATAATGCACAGCCCATAGTCCGTACATGTAGTATAATGCACAGCCCATAGTCCGTACATGTAGTATAATACACAGCCCATAGTCCGTACATGTAGTATAATGCACAGCCCATAGTCCGTACATGTAGTATAAAGCACAGCCCCTGGTCCGTACATGTAATATAATGCACAGCCCATAGTCCTTACATGTAGTATAATGCACAGCCCCTGGTCCGTACATGTAATATAATGCACAGCCCATAGTTTGTACATGTAGTATAATGCACAGCCCATAGTCCGTACATGTAGTATAATGCACAGCCCATAGTCCGTACATGTAGTATAATACACAGCCCATAGTCCGTACATGTAGTATAATGCACAGCCCATAGTCCGTACATGTAGTATAAAGCACAGCCCCTGGTCCGTACATGTAATATAATGCACAGCCCATAGTCCTTACATGTAGTATAATGCACAGCCCCTGGTCCGTACATGTAATATAATGCACAGCCCATAGTTTGTACATGTAGTATAATGCACAGCCCATAGTCCGTACATGTAGTATAATGCACAGCCCATAGTCCGTACATGTAGTATAATACACAGCCCATAGTCCGTACATGTAGTATAATGCACAGTCCATAGTCCACACATGTAGTATAATGCACAGCCCACAGTCATCCATGTAATATAATGCACAGCCCATGGTCCGTACATGTAGTATAATGCTCAGCCCATAGTCCGTACATGTAGTATAATGCACAGCCCATGGGCCGTACATGTAGTATAATGTGCAGCTCATAGTCCGTACATGTAGTATAATGCACAGCCCATAGTCCGTACATGTAGTATAATGTGCAGCCCATAGTCCGTACATGTAGTATAATGCACAGCCCACAGTCATCCATGTAATATAATGCACAGCCCATGGTCCGTACATGTAGCATAATGCACAGCCCATAGTCATCCATGTAGTATAATGCACAGCCCATAGTCCACACATGTAGTATAATGCACAGCCCACAGTCATCCATGTAGTATAATGCACAGCCCATAGTCCGTACATGTAGTATAATGCACAGCCCCTGGTCCGTACATGTAATATAATGCACAGCCCATAGTTTGTACATGTAGTATAATGCACAGCCCATAGTCCGTACATGTAGTATAATACACAGCCCATAGTCCGTACATGTAGTATAATGCACAGCCCATAGTCCGTACATGTAGTATAATGCACAGCCCATAGTCCGTACATGTAGTATAATGCGCAGCCCATAGTCCGTACATGTAGTATAATGCGCAGCCCATAGTCCGTACATGTAGTATAATGCACAGCCCATAGTCCGTACATGTAGTATAATGCACAGCCCATAGTCTGTACATGGAGTATAATACACAGCCCATAGTCCATACATGTAGTATAATACACAGCCCATATTCTGTACATGTAGTATAATGCACAGCCCATAGTCATCCATGTAGTATAATGCACAGCCCATAGTCATGCATGTAGTATAATGCACAGCCCATAGTCCGTACATGTAGTATAATGCACAGCCCATAGTCCGTACATGTAGTATAATGCACAGCCCATAGTCTGTACATGTAGTATAATACACAGCCCATAGTCCATACATGTAGTATAATGCACAGCCCATAGTCCGTACATGTAATATAATGCACAGCCCATAGTCCGTACATGTAGTATAATGCACAGCCCATAGTCTGTACATGTAGTATAATGCACAGCCCATATTCTGTACATGTAGTATAATGCACAGCCCATAGTCCGTACATGTAGTATAATGCACAGCCCATAGTCCGTACATGTAGTATAATGCACAGCCCATAGTCTGTACATGTAGTATAATGCACAGCCCATAGTCCGTACATGTAGTATAATGCACAGCCCATAGTCTGTACATGTAGTATAATGCACAGCCCATAGTCCGTACATGTAGTATAATGCACAGCCCATAGTCTGTACATGTAGTGTAATGCACAGCCCATAGTCCGTACATGTAGTAGAATGCGCAGCCCATAGTCCATACATGTAGTATAATGCACAGCCCATAGTCCATACATGTAGTATAATGCACAGCCCATAGTCCGTACATGTAGTATAATGCACAGCCCATAGTCTGTACATGTAGTGTAATGCACAGCCCATAGTCCGTACATGTAGTATAATGCGCAGCCCATAGTCCATACATGTAGTATAATGCACAGCCCATAGTCCATACATGTAGTATAATGCGCAGCCCATAGTCTGTACATGTAGTGTAATGCACAGCCCATAGTCCATACATGTAGTGTAATGCACAGCCCATAGTCCGTACATGTAGTATAATGCACAGCCCATAGTCTGTACATGTAGCGTAATGCACAGTCCATAGTCCGTACATGTAGTATAATGCACAGCCCATAGTCCATACATGTAGTATAATGCACAGCCCATAGTCCATACATGTAGTATAATGCACAGCCCATAGTCCGTACATGTAGTATAATGCACAGCCCATAGTCTGTACATGTAGCGTAATGCACAGTCCATAGTCCACACATGTAGTATAATGCACAGCCCATAGTCCTCCATGTAGTATAATGCACAGCCCATAGTCCATACATGTAGTATAATGCACAGCCCATAGTCTGTACATGTAGCGTAATGCACAGTCCATAGTCCACACATGTAGTATAATGCACAGCCCATAGTCCTCCATGTAGTATAATGCACAGCCCATAGTCTGTACATGTACTATAATACACAGCCCATATTCTGTACATGTAGTATAATGCACAACCCATAGTCATACATAGTAGTATAATGCACAGCCCATAGTCTTACATGTAGTAGTATAATGCACAGCCCATAGTCCGTACATGTAGTATAATGCACAGCCCATAGTCTTACATGTAGTAGTATAATGCACAGCCCATAGTCCGTACATGTAGTATAATGCACAGCCCATAGTCCGTACATGTAGTATAATGCACAGCCCATAGTCCGTACATGTAGTATAATGCACAGCCCACAGTCATCCATGTAGTATAATGCACAGCCCATAGTCCGTACATGTAGTATAATGCACAGCCCATCCTCTTACATGTAGTATAATGCACAGCCCATAGTCCATACATGTAGTATAATACACAGCCCATATTCTGTACATGTAGTATAATGCACAACCCATAGTCATACATAGTAGTATAATGCACAGCCCATAGTCTTACATGTAGTAGTATAATGCACAGCCCATAGTCCGTACATGTAGTATAATGCACAGCCCACAGTCATCCATGTAGTATAATGCACAGCCCATAGTCTTACATGTAGTAGTATAATGCACAGCCCATAGTCCGTACATGTAGTATAATGCACAGCCCATAGTCCGTACATGTAGTATAATGCACAGCCCATAGTCCGTACATGTAGTATAATGCACAGCCCACAGTCATCCATGTAGTATAATGCACAGCCCATAGTCCGTACATGTAGTATAATGCACAGCCCATGGTCCGTACATGTAGTATAATGCACAGCCCATAGTCCGTACATGTAGTATAATGCACAGCCCATAGTCCGTACATGTAGTATAATGCACAGCCCATAGTCATCCATGTAGTATAATGCATAGCCCATAGTCCGTACATGTAGTATAATGCACAGCCCATCCTCTTACATGTAGTATAATGCACAGCCCATAGTCCGTACATGTAGTATAATGCACAGCCCATAGTCTGTACATGTAGTGTAATGCACAGCCCATAGTCCGTACATGTAGTATAATGCACAGCCCATCCTCTTACATGTAGTATAATGCACAGCCCATAGTCCGTACATGTAGTATAATGCACAGCCCATAGTCTGTACATGTAGTGTAATGCACAGCCCATAGTCTGTACATGTAGTATAATGCACAGCCCATAGTCCGTACATGTAGTATAATGCACAGCCCATAGTCCGTACATGTAGTATAATGCACAGCCCATAGTCCGTACATGTAGTATAATGCACAGCCCATAGTCCATACATGTAGTATAATGCACAGCCCATAGTCCGTACATGTAGTATAATGCACAGCCCACAGTCATCCATGTAGTATAATGCACAGCCCATAGTCCGTACATGTAGTGTAATGCACAGCCCATAGTCTGTACATGTAGTATAATACACAGCCCATAGTCCGTACATGTAGTATAATGCACAGCCCATAGTCCGTACATGTAGTATAATGCACAGCCCACAGTCATCCATGTAGTATAATGCACAGCCCATAGTCCGTACATGTAGTGTAATGCACAGCCCATAGTCTGTACATGTAGTATAATACACAGCCCATAGTCCGTACATGTAGTATAATGCACAGCCCATAGTCCGTACATGTAGTATAATGCACAGCCCACAGTCATCCATGTAGTATAATGCACAGCCCATCCTCTTACATGTAGTATAATGCACAGCCCATCCTCTTACATGTAGTATAATGCACAGCCCATCCTCTTACATGTAGTAGTATAATGCACAGTCCATACTTTTACATGTAGTATAATGCACAGCCCATAGTCCACACATGTAGTATAATGCACAGCCCATAGTCCTCCATGTAGTATAATGCACAGCCCATAGTCCATACATGTAGTATAATGCACAGCCCATAGTCTGTACATGTAGTATAATACACAGCCCATAGTCCATACATGTAGTATAATACACAGCCCATATTCTGTACATGTAGTATAATGCACAGCCCATAGTCCATACATGTAGTATAATACACAGCCCATAGTCTGTACATGTAGTATAATGCACAGCCCATAGTCCATACATGTAGTATAATACACAGCCCATATTCTGTACATGTAGTATAATGCACAACCCATAGTCATACATAGTAGTATAATGCACAGCCCATAGTCTTACATGTAGTAGTATAATGCACAGCCCATAGTCCGTACATGTAGTATAATGCACAGCCCATAGTCCGTACATGTAGTATAATGCACAGCCCATAGTCCGTACATGTAGTATAATGCACAGCCCATAGTCCGTACATGTAGTATAATACACAGCCCACAGTCATCCATGTAGTATAATGCACAGCCCATAGTCCGTACATGTAGTGTAATGCACAGCCCATCCTCTTACATGTAGTATAATGCACAGCCCATAGTCCGTACATGTAGTATAATGCACAGCCCATAGTCCGTACATGTAGTATAATGCACAGCCCATAGTCCGTACATGTAGTATAATGCACAGCCCATAGTCTGTACATGGAGTATAATACACAGCCCATAGTCCATACATGTAGTATAATACACAGCCCATATTCTGTACATGTAGTATAATGCACAGCCCATAGTCATCCATGTAGTATAATGCACAGCCCATAGTCCGTACATGTAGTATAATGCACAGCCCATAGTCCGTACATGTAGTATAATGCACAGCCCATAGTCTGTACATGTAGTATAATACACAGCCCATAGTCCATACATGTAGTATAATGCACAGCCCATAGTCTGTACATGTAGTATAATGCACAGCCCATAGTCCGTACATGTAGTATAATGCACAGCCCATAGTCTGTACATGTAGTATAATGCACAGCCCATAGTCCGTACATGTAGTATAATGCACAGCCCATAGTCTGTACATGTAGTGTAATGCACAGCCCATAGTCCGTACATGTAGTATAATGCGCAGCCCATAGTCCATACATGTAGTATAATGCACAGCCCATAGTCCATACATGTAGTATAATGCACAGCCCATAGTCCATACATGTAGTATAATGCACAGCCCATAGTCTGTACATGTAGTGTAATGCACAGCCCATAGTCCGTACATGTAGTATAATGCGCAGCCCATAGTCCATACATGTAGTATAATGCACAGCCCATAGTCCATACATGTAGTATAATGCGCAGCCCATAGTCTGTACATGTAGTGTAATGCACAGCCCATAGTCCATACATGTAGTGTAATGCACAGCCCATAGTCCGTACATGTAGTATAATGCACAGCCCATAGTCTGTACATGTAGCGTAATGCACAGTCCATAGTCCACACATGTAGTATAATGCACAGCCCATAGTCCTCCATGTAGTATAATGCACAGCCCATAGTCCATACATGTAGTATAATGCACAGCCCATATTCTGTACATGTAGTATAATGCACAGCCCATAGTCATCCATGTAGTATAATGCACAGCCCATAGTCATGCATGTAGTATAATGCACAGCCCATAGTCCGTACATGTAGTATAATGCACAGCCCATAGTCCGTACATGTAGTATAATGCACAGCCCATAGTCTGTACATGTAGTATAATACACAGCCCATAGTCCATACATGTAGTATAATGCACAGCCCATAGTCTGTACATGTAGTATAATGCACAGCCCATAGTCCGTACATGTAGTATAATGCACAGCCCATAGTCTGTACATGTAGTATAATGCACAGCCCATAGTCCGTACATGTAGTATAATGCACAGCCCATAGTCTGTACATGTAGTGTAATGCACAGCCCATAGTCCGTACATGTAGTATAATGCGCAGCCCATAGTCCATACATGTAGTATAATGCACAGCCCATAGTCCATACATGTAGTATAATGCACAGCCCATAGTCCATACATGTAGTATAATGCACAGCCCATAGTCTGTACATGTAGTGTAATGCACAGCCCATAGTCCGTACATGTAGTATAATACACAGCCCATAGTCCGTACATGTAGTATAATGCGCAGCCCATAGTCCATACATGTAGTATAATGCACAGCCCATAGTCCATACATGTAGTATAATGCGCAGCCCATAGTCTGTACATGTAGTGTAATGCACAGCCCATAGTCCATACATGTAGTGTAATGCACAGCCCATAGTCCGTACATGTAGTATAATGCACAGCCCATAGTCTGTACATGTAGCGTAATGCACAGTCCATAGTCCACACATGTAGTATAATGCACAGCCCATAGTCCTCCATGTAGTATAATGCACAGCCCATAGTCCATACATGTAGTATAATGCACAGCCCATATTCTGTACATGTAGTATAATGCACAGCCCATAGTCTGTACATGTAGTATAATACACAGCCCATAGTCCATACATGTAGTATAATACACAGCCCATATTCTGTACATGTAGTATAATGCACAGCCCATAGTCTTACATGTAGTAGTATAATGCACAGCCCATAGTCCGTACATGTAGTGTAATGCACAGCCCATGGTCCGTACATGTAGTATAATGCACAGCCCATAGTCCGTACATGTAGTATAATGCACAGCCCATAGTCCGTACATGTAGTATAATGCACAGCCCACAGTCATCCATGTAGTATAATGCACAGCCCATAGTCCGTACATGTAGTATAATGCACAGCCCATCCTCTTACATGTAGTATAATGCACAGCCCATAGTCCGTACATGTAGTATAATGCACAGCCCATAGTCTGTACATGTAGTGTAATGCACAGCCCATAGTCTGTACATGTAGTATAATGCACAGCCCATAGTCCGTACATGTAGTATAATGCACAGCCCATAGTCCGTACATGTAGTATAATGCACAGCCCATAGTCTGTACATGTAGTGTAATGCACAGTCCATAGTCCGTACATGTAGTATAATGCACAGCCCATAGTCCGTACATGTAGTATAATGCACAGCCCATAGTCCGTACATGTAGTATAATGCACAGCCCACAGTCATCCATGTAGTATAATGCACAGCCCATAGTCCGTACATGTAGTATAATGCACAGCCCATAGTCCGTACATGTAGTGTAATGCACAGCCCATAGTCTGTACATGTAGTATAATGCACAGCCCATAGTCCGTACATGTAGTATAATGCACAGCCCATAGTCCGTACATGTAGTATAATGCACAGCCCATAGTCTGTACATGTAGTGTAATGCACAGCCCATAGTCTGTACATGTAGTATAATACACAGCCCATAGTCTGTACATGTAGTGTAATGCACAGCCCATAGTCCGTACATGTAGTATAATGCACAGCCCATAGTCCGTACATGTAGTATAACGCACAGCCCACAGTCATCCATGTAGTATAATGCACAGCCCATCCTCTTACATGTAGTATAATGCACAGCCCATCCTCTTACATGTAGTATAATGCACAGCCCATCCTCTTACATGTAGTATAATGCACAGCCCATCCTCTTACATGTGGTATAATGCACAGTCCATACTTTTACATGTAGTATAATGCACAGCCCATCCTCTTACATGTAGTATAATGCACAGTCCATACTTTTACATGTAGTATAATGCACAGCCCATAGTCCACACATGTAGTATAATGCACAGCCCATAGTCCTCCATGTAGTATAATGCACAGCCCATAGTCCATACATGTAGTATAATGCACAGCCCATAGTCTGTACATGTAGTATAATACACAGCCCATAGTCCGTACATGTAGTATAATACACAGCCCATAGTCCGTACATGTAGTATAATACACAGCCCATAGTCCGTACATGTAGTATAATGCACAGCCCATAGTCCGTACATGTAGTATAATGCACAGCCCATAGTCTGTACATGTAGTGTAATGCACAGCCCATAGTCTGTACATGTAGTATAATACACAGCCCATAGTCCGTACATGTAGTATAATGCACAGCCCATAGTCCGTACATGTAGTATAATGCACAGCCCATAGTCTGTACATGTAGTATAATACACAGCCCACAGTCATCCATGTAGTATAATGCACAGCCCATCCTCTTACATGTAGTATAATGCACAGCCCATCCTCTTACATGTAGTATAATGCACAGCCCATCCTCTTACATGTAGTAGTATAATGCACAGTCCATACTTTTACATGTAGTATAATGCACAGCCCATAGTCCACACATGTAGTATAATGCACAGCCCATAGTCCTCCATGTAGTATAATGCACAGCCCATAGTCCATACATGTAGTATAATGCACAGCCCATAGTCTGTACATGTAGTATAATACACAGCCCATAGTCTGTACATGTAGTATAATGCACAACCCATAGTCATACATAGTAGTATAATGCACAGCCCATAGTCTTACATGTAGTAGTATAATGCACAGCCCATAGTCCGTACATGTAGTATAATGCACAGCCCATAGTCCGTACATGTAGTATAATGCACAGCCCATAGTCCGTACATGTAGTATAATGCACAGCCCATAGTCCGTACATGTAGTATAATACACAGCCCACAGTCATCCATGTAGTATAATGCACAGCCCATAGTCCGTACATGTAGTATAATGCACAGCCCATCCTCTTACATGTAGTATAATGCACAGCCCATAGTCCGTACATGTAGTATACTGCACAGCCCATAGTCTGTACATGTAGTATAATGCACAGCCCATAGTCTTACATGTAGTAGTATAATGCACAGCCCATAGTCCGTACATGTAGTGTAATGCACAGCCCATAGTCCGTACATGTAGTGTAATGCACAGGCCATAGTCTGTACATGTAGTATAATGCACAGCCCATAGTCCGTACATGTGGTATAATGCACAGCCCATAGTCCTTACATGTAGTATAATGCACAGCCCATAGTCCGTACATGTAGTATAATGCACAGCCCATAGTCCGTACATGTAGTCTAATGCACAGCCCATAGTCCATACATGTAGTATAATGCACAGCCCATAGTCTGTACATGTAGTATAATGCACAGCCCATAGTCCGTACATGTGGTATAATGCACAGCCCATAGTCCACACATGTAGTATAATGCGCAGCCCATAGTCCTTACATGTAGTATAATGCACAGCCCATAGTCCGTACATGTAGTATAATGCACAGCCCATAGTCCGTACATGTAGTCTAATGCACAGCCCATAGTCCATACATGTAGTATAATGCACAGCCCATAGTCTGTACATGTAGTATAATGCACAGCCCATAGTCTGTACATGTAGTATAATGCACAGCCCATAGTCCGTACATGTGGTATAATGCACAGCCCATAGTCCACACATGTAATATAATGCACAGCCCATAGTCCTTACATGTAGTATAATGCACAGCCCATAGTCCGTACATGTAGTATAATGCACAGCCCATAGTCCGTACATGTGGTATAATGCACAGCCCATAGTCCGTACATGTAGTATAATGCACAGCCCATAGTCCGTACATGTAGTATAATGCACAGCCCATAGTCTGTACATGTAGTGTAATGCACAGCCCATAGTCTGTACATGTAGTATAATGCACAGCCCATAGTCCGTACATGTAGTATAATGCACAGCCCATAGTCTGTACATGTAGTGTAATGCACAGCCCATAGTCCGTACATGTAGTATTATGCACAGCCCATAGTCCTTACATGTAGTATAATGCACAGCCCATAGTCCGTACATGTGGTATAATGCACAGCCCATAGTCCTTACATGTAGTATAATGCACAGCCCATAGTCCGTACATGTAGTATAATGCACAGCCCATAGTCTGTACATGTAGTGTAATGCACAGCCCATAGTCTGTACATGTAGTATAATGCACAGCCCATAGTCTGTACATGTAGTATAATGCACAGCCCATAGTCCGTACATGTAGTATAATGCACAGCCCATAGTCTGTACATGTAGTATAATGCACAGCCCATAGTCTGTACATGTAGTATAATGCACAGCCCATAGTCATCCATGTAGTATAATGCACAGCTCATAGTCCGTACATGTAGTATAATGCACAGCCCACAGTCATCCATGTAGTATAATGCACAGCCCATAGTCCGTACATGTAGTATAATGCACAGCCCATAGTCTGTACATGTAGTATAATGCACAGCCCATAGTCCGTACATGTAGTGTAATGCACAGCCCACAGTCATCCATGTAGTATAATGCACAGCCCATAGTCCGTACATGTAGTATAATGCACAGCCCATAGTCCGTACATGTAGTATAATGCACAGCCCATCCTCTTACATGTAGTATAATGCACAGCCCATCCTCTTACATGTAGTATAATGCACAGCCCATCCTCTTACATGTAGTATAATGCACAGCCCATAGTCCGTACATGTAGTATAATGCGCAGCCCATAGTCCGTACATGTAGTATAATGCGCAGCCCATAGTCCTTACATGTAGTATAATGCACAGCCCCTGGTCCGTACATGTAATATAATGCGCAGCCCATAGTTTGTACATGTAGTATAATGCGCAGCCCATAGTCCGTACATGTAGTATAATGCACAGCCCATAGTCCGTACATGTAATATAATGCACAGCCCATAGTCCTTACATGTAGTATAATGCACAGCCCCTGGTCCGTACATGTAATATAATGCACAGCCCATAGTTTGTACATGTAGCATAATGCACAGCCCATAGTCCGTACATGTAGTATAATGCACAGCCCATAGTCCGTACATGTAGTATAATACACAGCCCATAGTCCGTACATGTAGTATAATGCACAGCCCATAGTCCGTACATGTAGTATAATGCACAGCCCCTGGTCCGTACATGTAATATAATGCACAGCCCATAGTCCTTACATGTAGTATAATGCACAGCCCCTGGTCCGTACATGTAATATAATGCACAGCCCATAGTTTGTACATGTAGTATAATGCACAGCCCATAGTCCGTACATGTAGTATAATGCACAGCCCATAGTCCGTACATGTAGTATAATGCACAGCCCATATTCTGTACATGTAGTATAATGCACAGCCCATAGTCCGTACATGTAGTATAATGCACAGCCCATAGTCCGTACATATAGTGTAATGCACAGTCCATAGTCCACACATGTAGTATAATGCACAGCCCACAGTCATCCATGTAATATAATGCACAGCCCATGGTCCGTACATGTAGTATAATGCACAGCCCATAGTCCGTACATGTAGTATAATGCGCAGCCCATGGGCCGTACATGTAGTATAATGTGCAGCCCATAGTCCGTACATGTAGTATAATGCACATCCCATGGTCCGTACATGTAGTATAATGCACAGCCCATAGTCCGTACATGTAGTATAATGCACAGCCCATGGGCCGTACATGTAGTATAATGTGCAGCCCATAGTCCGTACATGTAGTATAATGCACAGCCCATAGTCCGTACATATAGTGTAATGCACAGTCCATAGTCCGTACATGTAGTATAATGCACAGCCCATAGTCCGTACATATAGTGTAATGCACAGTCCATAGTCATCCATGTAGTATAATGCACAGCCTACAGTCATCCATGTAATATAATGCACAGCCCATGGTCCGTACATGTAGTATAATGTGCAGCCCATAGTCCGTACATGTAGTATAATGCACATCCCATGGTCCGTACATGTAGTATAATGCACAGCCCATAGTCATCCATGTAGTATAATGCACAGCCCATAGTCCACACATGTAGTATAATGCACAGCCCACAGTCATCCATGTAGTATAATGCACAGCCCATAGTCCGTACATGTAGTATAATGCACAGCCCCTGGTCCGTACATGTAATATAATGCACAGCCCATAGTTTGTACATGTAGTATAATGCACAGCCCATAGTCCGTACATGTAGTATAATACACAGCCCATAGTCCGTACATGTAGTATAATGCACAGCCCATAGTCCGTACATGTAGTATAATGCGCAGCCCATAGTCCGTACATGTAGTATAATGCACAGCCCATAGTCCGTACATGTAGTATAATGCACAGCCCATAGTCTGTACATGTAGTATAATACACAGCCCATAGTCCACACATGTAGTATAATACACAGCCCATATTCTGTACAGGTAGTATAATGCACAGCCCATAGTCATCCATGTAGTATAATGCACAGCCCATAGTCATGCATGTAGTATAATGCACAGCTCATAGTCCGTACATGTAGTATAATGCACAGCCCATAGTCCGTACATGTAGTATAATGCACAGCCCATAGTCCATACATGTAGTATAATGCACAGCCCATAGTCCGTACATGTAGTATAATGCACAACCCATTAGTCTGTACATGTAGTATAATGCACAGCCCATAGTCCGTACATGTAGTATAATACACAGCCCATAGTCCATACATGTAGTATAATGCACAGCCCATAGTCTGTACATGTAGTATAATGCACAGCCCATAGTCCGTACATGTAGTATAATGCACAGCCCATAGTCTGTACATGTAGTGTAATGCACAGCCCATAGTCCGTACATGTAGTATAATGCGCAGCCCATAGTCCATACATGTAGTATAATGCACAGCCCATAGTCCGTACATGTAGTATAATGCACAGCCCATAGTCCATCCATGTAGTATAATGCACAGTCCATAGTCCACACATGTAGTATAATGCACAGCCCATAGTCATTCATGTAGTATAATGCACAACCCATAGTCATACATAGTAGTATAATGCACAGCCCATAGTCTTACATGTAGTATAATGCACAGCCCATAGTCCGTACATGTAGTATAATACACAGCCCATAGTCCGTACATGTAGTATAATACACAGCCCATAGTCCGTACATGTAGTATAATGCACAGCCCATCCTCTTACATGTAGTAGTATAATGCACAGCCCATAGTCCGTACATGTAGTATAATGCACAGCCCATAGTCCGTACATGTAGTATAATGCACAGCCCATAGTCCGTACATGTAGTATAATGCACAGCCCATAGTCCTTACATGTAGTATAATGCACAGCCCATAGTCCGTACATGTAGTATAATGCACAGCCCATAGTCTTACATGTAGTAGTATAATGCACAGCCCATGGTCCGTACATGTAGTATAATGCACAGCCCATAGTCCGTACATGTAGTATAATGCACAGCCCATAGTCCGTACATGTAGTATAATGCACAGCCCATAGTCCTTACATGTAGTATAATGCACAGCCCATAGTCCGTACATGTAGTATAATGCACAGCCCATAGTCTTACATGTAGTAGTATAATGCACAGCCCATGGTCCGTACATGTAGTATAATGCACAGCCCTTAGTCCGTACATGTAGTATAATGCACAGCCCATAGTCCGTACATGTAGTATAATGCACAGCCCATAGTCCTTACATGTAGTATAATGCACAGCCCATAGTCCGTACATGTAGTATAATGCACAGCCCCTGGTCCGTACATGTAATATAATGCACAGCCCATAGTCCGTACATGTAGTATAATACACAGCCCATAGTCCGTACATGTAGTATAATACACAGCCCATAGTCCGTACATGTAGTATAATGCACAGCCCATAGTCCGTACATGTAGTATAATGCACAGCCCCTGGTCCGTATATGTAATATAATGCACAGCCCATAGTCCTTACATGTAGTATAATGCACAGCCCCTGGTCCGTACATGTAATATAATGCACAGCCCATAGTTTGTACATGTAGTATAATGCACAGCCCATAGTCCGTACATGTAGTATAATGCACAGCCCATATTCTGTACATGTAGTATAATGCACAGCCCATAGTCCGTACATGTAGTGTAATGCACAGCCCATAGTCCTTACATGTAGTATAATGCACAGCCCATAGTCCGTACATATAGTGTAATGCACAGTCCATAGTCCACACATGTAGTATAATGCACAGCCCATAGTCATCCATGTAATATAATGCACAGCCCATGGTCCGTACATGTAGTATAATGCACAGCCCATAGTCCGTACATGTAGTATAATGCACAGCCCATGGGCCGTACATGTAGTATAATGTGCAGCCCATAGTCCGTACATGTAGTATAATGCACAGCCCATAGTCCGTACATGTAGTATAATGCACAGCCCATAGTCCGTACATGTAGTATAATGCACAGCCCATAGTTTGTACATGTAGTATAATGCACAGCCCATAGTCCTTACATGTAGTATAATGCACAGCCCATAGTCCTTACATGTAGTATAATGCACAGCCCCTGGTCCGTACATGTAATATAATGCACAGCCCATAGTTTGTACATGTAGTATAATGCACAGCCCATAGTCCGTACATGTAGTATAATGCACAGCCCATATTCTGTACATGTAGTATAATGCACAGCCCATAGTCCGTACATGTAGTGTAATGCACAGCCCATAGTCCTTACATGTAGTATAATGCACAGCCCATAGTCCGTACATATAGTGTAATGCACAGTCCATAGTCCACACATGTAGTATAATGCACAGCCCACAGTCATCCATGTAATATAATGCACAGCCCATGGTCCGTACATGTAGTATAATGCACAGCCCATAGTCCGTACATGTAGTATAATGCACAGCCCATGGGCCGTACATGTAGTATAATGTGCAGCCCATGGTCCGTACATGTAGTATAATGCACAGCCCATAGTCCGTACATGTAGTATAATGCACAGCCCATGGGCCGTACATGTAGTATAATGTGCAGCCCATAGTCCGTACATGTAGTGTAATGCACAGCCCATAGTCCGTACATATAGTGTAATGCACAGTCCATAGTCCGTACATGTAGTGTAATGCACAGCCCACAGTCATCCATGTAATATAATGCACAGCCCATGGTCCGTACATGTAGCATAATGCACAGCCCATAGTCATCCATGTAGTATAATGCACAGCCCATAGTCCACACATGTAGTATAATGCACAGCCCACAGTCATCCATGTAGTATAATGCACAGCCCATAGTCCGTACATGTAGTATAATGCACAGCCCATAGTCCGTACATGTAGTATAATGCGCAGCCCATAGTCCGTACATGTAGTATAATGCGCAGCCCATAGTCCGTACATGTAGTATAATGCACAGCCCCTGGTCCGTACATGTAATATAATGCACAGCCCATAGTCCTTACATGTAGTATAATGCACAGCCCCTGGTCCGTACATGTAATATAATGCACAGCCCATAGTTTGTACATGTAGCATAATGCACAGCCCATAGTCCGTACATGTAGTATAATGCACAGCCCCTGGTCCGTACATGTAATATAATGCACAGCCCATAGTCCTTACATGTAGTATAATGCACAGCCCCTGGTCCGTACATGTAATATAATGCACAGCCCATAGTTTGTACATGTAGTATAATGCACAGCCCATAGTCCGTACATGTAGCATAATGCACAGCCCATAGTCTGTACATGTAGTGTAATGCACAGCCCATAGTCCATACATGTAGTATAATGCACAGCCCATAGTCCGTACATGTAGTATAATACACAGCCCATAGTCCATACATGTAGTATAATGCACAGCCCATAGTTTGTACATGTAATATAATGCACAGGCCACAGTCATCCATGTAGTATAATGCACAGCCCATAGTCCGTACATGTAGTATAATGCACAGCCCATAGTCTGTACATGTAGTATAATGCACAGCCCATAGTCCGTACATGTAGTATAATGCACAGCCCATAGTCCGTACATGTAGTATAATGCACAGCCCATATTCTGTACATGTAGTATAATGCACAGCCCATAGTCGGTACATATAATGTAATGCACAGCCCACAGTCATCCATGTAATATAATGCACAGCCCATAGTCATCCATGTAGTATAATGCACAGCCCATAGTCCACACATGTAGTATAATGCACAGCCCACAGTCATCCATGTAGTATAATGCACAGCCCATAGTCCGTACATGTAGTATAATGCACAGCCCCTGGTCCGTACATGTAATATAATGCGCAGCCCATAGTCCGTACATGTAGTATAATGCGCAGCCCATAGTCCGTACATGTAGTATAATGCGCAGCCCATAGTCCGTACATGTAATATAATGCACTGCCCATAGTCCGTACATGTAGTATAATGCACAGCCCCTGGTCCGTACATGTAATATAATGCGCAGCCCATAGTTTGTACATGTAGTATAATGCGCAGCCCATAGTCCGTACATGTAGTATAATGCACAGCCCATAGTCCGTACATGTAATATAATGCACTGCCCATAGTCCGTACATGTAGTATAATGCACAGCCCATAGTCCTTACATGTAGTATAATGCACAGCCCCTGGTCCGTACATGTAATATAATGCACAGCCCATAGTTTGTACATGTAGCATAATGCACAGCCCATAGTCCGTACATGTAGTATAATGCACAGCCCATAGTCCGTACATGTAGTGTAATGCACAGCCCATAGTCCGTACATGTAGTATAATACACAGCCCATAGTCCGTACATGTAGTATAATGCACAGCCCATAGTCCGTACATGTAGTATAATACACAGCCCATAGTCCGTACATGTAGTATAATGCACAGCCCATAGTCCGTACATGTAGTATAATGCACAGCCCCTGGTCCGTACATGTAATATAATGCACAGCCCATAGTCCTTACATGTAGTATAATGCACAGCCCCTGGTCCGTACATGTAATATAATGCACAGCCCATAGTTTGTACATGTAGTATAATGCACAGCCCATAGTCCGTACATGCAGTATAATACACAGCCCATAGTCCGTACATATAGTGTAATGCACAGTCCATAGTCCACACATGTAGTATAATGCACAGCCCACAGTCATCCATGTAATATAATGCACAGCCCATGGTCCGTATATGTAGTATAATGCTCAGCCCATAGTCCGTACATGTAGTATAATGCTCAGCCCATAGTCCGTACATGTAGTATAATGTGCAGCCCATAGTCCGTACATGTAGTATAATGCACAGCCCATAGTCCGTACATATAGTGTAATGCACAGCCCACAGTCATCCATGTAGTATAATGCACAGCCCATAGTCTGTACATGCAGTGTAATGCACAGCCCATAGTCCATACATGTAGTATAATGCACAGCCCATAGTCCGTACATGTAGTATAATACACAGCCCATAGTCCATACATGTAGTATAATGCACAGCCCATAGTCCGTACATGTAGTATAATACACAGCCCATAGTCCATACATGTAGTATAATGCACAGCCCATAGTCTGTACATGTAGTGTAATGCACAGCCCATAGTCCGTACATGTAGTATAATACACAGCCCATAGTCCATACATGTAGTATAATGCACAGCCCATAGTCCGTACATGTAGTATAATGCACAGCCCATAGTCCGTACATGTAGTATAATACACAGCCCATAGTCCATACATGTAGTATAATGCACAGCCCATAGTTTGTACATGTAATATAATGCACAGGCCACAGTCATCCATGTAGTATAATGCACAGCCCATAGTCCGTACATGTAGTATAATGCACAGCCCATAGTCTGTACATGTAGTATAATGCACAGCCCATAGTCCGTACATGTAGTATAATGCACAGCCCATAGTCCGTACATGTAGTATAATGCACAGCCCATATTCTGTACATGTCGTATAATGCACAGCCCATAGTCCGTACATGTAATGTAATGCACAGCCCACAGTCATCCATGTAGTATAATGCACAGCCCATAGTCCACACATGTAGTATAATGCACAGCCCACAGTCATCCATGTAGTATAATGCACAGCCCATAGTCCGTATATGTAGTATAATGCACAGCCCATAGTCCGTACATGTAGTATAATGCGCAGCCCATAGTCCGTACATGTAGTATAATGCGCAGCCCATAGTCCGTACATGTAGTATAATGCGCAGCCCATAGTCCGTACATGTAGTATAATGCACAGCCCCTGGTCCGTACATGTAATATAATGCGCAGCCCATAGTTTGTACATGTAGTATAATGCGCAGCCCATAGTCCGTACATGTAGTATAATGCACAGCCCATAGTCCGTACATGTAATATAATGCACAGCCCATAGTCCTTACATGTAGTATAATGCACAGCCCCTGGTCCGTACATGTAATATAATGCACAGCCCATAGTTTGTACATGTAGCATAATGCACAGCCCATAGTCCGTACATGTAATATAATGCACAGCCCATAGTTTGTACATGTAGCATAATGCACAGCCCATAGTCCGTACATGTAGTGTAATGCACAGCCCATAGTCCGTACATGTAGTATAATACACAGCCCATAGTCCGTACATGTAGTATAATGCACAGCCCATAGTCCGTACATGTAGTATAATACACAGCCCATAGTCCGTACATGTAGTATAATGCACAGCCCATAGTCCATACATGTAGTATAATGCACAGCCCCTGGTCCGTACATGTAATATAATGCACAGCCCATAGTCCTTACATGTAGTATAATGCACAGCCCCTGGTCCGTACATGTAATATAATGCACAGCCCATAGTTTGTACATGTAGTATAATGCACAGCCCATAGTCCGTACATGCAGTATAATACACAGCCCATAGTCCGTACATATAGTGTAATGCACAGTCCATAGTCCACACATGTAGTATAATGCACAGCCCACAGTCATCCATGTAATATAATGCACAGCCCATGGTCCGTATATGTAGTATAATGCTCAGCCCATAGTCCGTACATGTAGTATAATGCACAGCCCATGGGCCGTACATGTAGTATAATGTGCAGCCCATAGTCCGTACATGTAGTATAATGCACAGCCCATAGTCCGTACATATAGTGTAATGCACAGCCCACAGTCATCCATGTAATATAATGCACAGCCCATGGTCCGTACATGTAGCATAATGCACAGCCCATAGTCATCCATGTAGTATAATGCACAGCCCATAGTCCACACATGTAGTATAATGCACAGCCCCTGGTCCGTACATGTAATATAATGCACAGCCCATAGTTTGTACATGTAGTATAATGCACAGCCCATAGTCCGTACATGTAGTATAATACACAGCCCATAGTCCGTACATGTAGTATAATGCACAGCCCATAGTCCGTACATGTAGTATAATGCACAGCCCATAGTCCGTACATGTAGTATAATGCGCAGCCCATAGTCCGTACATGTAGTATAATGCGCAGCCCATAGTCCGTACATGTAGTATAATGCACAGCCCATAGTCCGTACATGTAGTATAATGCACAGCCCATAGTCCGTACATGTAGTATAATGCGCAGCCCATAGTCCGTACATGTAGTATAATGCACAGCCCATAGTCCGTACATGTAGTATAATGCGCAGCCCATGGTCCGTACATGTAGCATAATGCACAGCCCACAGTCATCCATGTAGTATAATGCACAGCCCATAGTCCACACATGTAGTATAATGCACAGCCCCTGGTCCGTACATGTAATATAATGCACAGCCCATAGTTTGTACATGTAGTATAATGCACAGCCCATAGTCCGTACATGTAGTATAATACACAGCCCATAGTCCGTACATGTAGTATAATGCACAGCCCATAGTCCGTACATGTAGTATAATGCACAGCCCATAGTCCGTACATGTAGTATAATGCGCAGCCCATAGTCCGTACATGTAGTATAATGCGCAGCCCATAGTCCGTACATGTAGTATAATGCACAGCCCATAGTCCGTACATGTAGTATAATGCACAGCCCATAGTCTGTACATGGAGTATAATACACAGCCCATAGTCCATACATGTAGTATAATACACAGCCCATATTCTGTACATGTAGTATAATGCACAGCCCATAGTCATTCATGTAGTATAATGCACAGCCCATAGTCCGTACATGTAGTATAATGCACAGCCCATAGTCCGTACATGTAGTATAATGCACAGCCCATAGTCCGTACATGTAGTATAATGCACAGCCCATAGTCTGTACATGTAGTATAATACACAGCCCATAGTCCATACATGTAGTATAATGCACAGCCCATAGTCCGTACATGTAGTATAATGCACAGCCCATCCTCTTACATGTAGTATAATACACAGCCCATAGTCCGTACATGTAGTATAATGCACAGCCCATAGTCTGTACATGTAGTATAATGCACAGCCCATAGTCCACACATGTAGTATAATGCACAGCCCATAGTCCGTACATGTAGTATAATGCACAGCCCATAGTCCGTACATGTAGTGTAATGCACAGCCCATAGTCCGTACATGTAGTATAATGCGCAGCCCATAGTCCGTACATGTAGTATAATGCACAGCCCATAGTCTGTACATGTAGTGTAATGCACAGCCCATAGTCCGTACATGTAGTATAATGCGCAGCCCATAGTCCATACATGTAGTATAATGCACAGCCCATAGTCCATACATGTAGTATAATGCGCAGCCCATAGTCTGTACATGTAGTGTAATGCACAGCCCATAGTCCATACATGTAGTGTAATGCACAGCCCATAGTCCGTACATGTAGTATAATGCACAGCCCATAGTCTGTACATGTAGCGTAATGCACAGTCCATAGTCCACACATGTAGTATAATGCACAGCCCATAGTCCTCCATGTAGTATAATGCACAGCTCATAGTCCATACATGTAGTGTAATGCACAGCCCATAGTCCATACATGTAGTATAATGCACAGCCCATAGTCTGTACATGTAGTATAATACACAACCCATAGTCATACATAGTAGTATAATGCACAGCCCATAGTCTTACATGTAGTAGTATAATGCACAGCCCATAGTCCGTACATGTAGTATAATGCACAGCCCACAGTCATCCATGTAGTATAATGCACAGCCCATAGTCTTACATGTAGTAGTATAATGCACAGTCCATAGTCCACACATGTAGTATAATGCACAGCCCATAGTCCTCCATGTAGTATAATGCACAGCCCATAGTCCATACATGTAGTATAATGCACAGCCCATATTCTGTACATGTAGTATAATGCACAACCCATAGTCATACATAGTAGTATAATGCACAGCCCATAGTCTTACATGTAGTAGTATAATGCACAGCCCATAGTCCGTACATGTAGTATAATGCACAGCCCACAGTCATCCATGTAGTATAATGCACAGCCCATAGTCCATACATGTAGTATAATGCACAGCCCATATTCTGTACATGTAGTATAATGCACAACCCATAGTCATACATAGTAGTATAATGCACAGCCCATAGTCTTACATGTAGTAGTATAATGCACAGCCCATAGTCCGTACATGTAGTATAATGCACAGCCCATAGTCCGTACATGTAGTGTAATGCACAGCCCATAGTCTGTACATGTAGTATAATGCACAGCCCATAGTCCGTACATGTAGTATAATGCACAGCCCATAGTCCGTACATGTAGTATAATGCACAGCCCATAGTCTGTACATGTAGTGTAATGCACAGCCCATAGTCTGTACATGTAGTATAATACACAGCCCATAGTTTGTACATGTAGTATAATGCACAGCCCATAGTCCGTACATGTAGTATAACGCACAGCCCACAGTCATCCATGTAGTATAATGCACAGCCCATCCTCTTACATGTAGTATAATGCACAGCCCATCCTCTTACATGTAGTATAATGCACAGCCCATCCTCTTACATGTAGTATAATGCACAGTCCATACTTTTACATGTAGTATAATGCACAGCCCATAGTCTGTACATGTAGCGTAATGCACAGTCCATAGTCCACACATGTAGTATAATGCACAGCCCATAGTCCTCCATGTAGTATAATGCACAGCCCATAGTCCATACATGTAGTATAATGCACAGCCCATAGTCTGTACATGTAGTATAATACACAGCCCATAGTCCATACATGTAGTATAATACACAGCCCATATTCTGTACATGTAGTATAATGCACAGCCCATAGTCCGTACATATAGTATAATGCACAGCCCATAGTCCGTACATGTAGTATAATGCACAGCCCACAGTCATCCATGTAGTATAATGCACAGCCCATAGTCTGTACATGTAGTATAATGCACAGCCCATCCTCTTACATGTAGTATAATGCACAGCCCATAGTCCGTACATGTAGTATAATGCACAGCCCATAGTCTGTACATGTAGTATAATGCAAAGCCCATAGTCTTACATGTAGTAGTATAATGCACAGCCCATCCTCTTACATGTAGTATAATGCACAGCCCATAGTCTTACATGTAGTAGTATAATGCACAGCCCATAGTCCGTACATGTAGTGTAATGCACAGCCCATAGTCCGTACATGTAGTGTAATGCACAGCCCATAGTCTGTACATGTAGTATAATGCACAGCCCATAGTCCGTACATGTAGTATAATGCACAGCCCATAGTCCGTACATGTGGTATAATGCACAGCCCATAGTCCTTACATGTAGTATAATGCACAGCCCATAGTCCGTACATGTAGTATAATGCACAGCCCATAGTCCGTACATGTAGTATAATGCGCAGCCCATAGTCCGTACATGTAGTATAATGCACAGCCCATAGTCCGTACATGTAGTATAATGCACAGCCCATAGTCCGTACATGTAGTATAATGCACAGCCCATAGTCCGTACATGTGGTATAATGCACAGCCCATAGTCCTTACATGTAGTATAATGCACAGCCCATAGTCCGTACATGTAGTATAATGCACAGCCCATAGTCCGTACATGTAGTATAATGCGCAGCCCATAGTCCGTACATGTAGTATAATGCGCAGCCCATAGTCCGTACATGTAGTATAATGCACAGCCCCTGGTCCGTACATGTAATATAATGCACAGCCCATAGTTTGTACATGTAGCATAATGCACAGCCCATAGTCCGTACATGTAATATAATGCACAGCCCATAGTTTGTACATGTAGCATAATGCACAGCCCATAGTCCGTACATGTAGTGTAATGCACAGCCCATAGTCCATACATATAGTATAATGCACAGCCCATAGTCCGTACATGTAGTATAATACACAGCCCATAGTCCGTACATGTAGTATAATGCACAGCCCATAGTCCGTACATGTAGTATAATACACAGCCCATAGTCCGTACATGT
This sequence comes from Phyllobates terribilis, assembly GCF_046119375.1. Classification (NCBI taxonomy): domain Eukaryota; kingdom Metazoa; phylum Chordata; class Amphibia; order Anura; family Dendrobatidae; genus Phyllobates; species Phyllobates terribilis. Next base: position 5,099,449 of record NW_027362820.1, read on the forward strand.
AGTATAATGCACAGCCCATAGTCCGTACATGTAGTATAATGCACAGCCCCTGGTCCGTACATGTAATATAATGCACAGCCCATAGTCCTTACATGTAGTATAATGCACAGCCCCTGGTCCGTACATGTAATATAATGCACAGCCCATAGTTTGTACATGTAGTATAATGCACAGCCCATAGTCCGTACATGCAGTATAATACACAGCCCATAGTCCGTACATATAGTGTAATGCACAGTCCATAGTCCACACATGTAGTATAATGCACAGCCCACAGTCATCCATGTAATATAATGCACAGCCCATGGTCCGTATATGTAGTATAATTCTCAGCCCATAGTCCGTACATGTAGTATAATGCACAGCCCATGGGCCGTACATGTAGTATAATGTGCAGCCCATAGTCCGTACATGTAGTATAATGCACAGCCCATAGTCCGTACATATAGTGTAATGCACAGCCCACAGTCATCCATGTAATATAATGCACAGCCCATGGTCCGTACATGTAGCATAATGCACAGCCCATAGTCATCCATGTAGTATAATGCACAGCCCATAGTCCACACATGTAGTATAATGCACAGCCCACAGTCATCCATGTAGTATAATGCACAGCCCATAGTCCGTACATGTAGTATAATGCACAGCCCCTGGTCCGTACATGTAATATAATGCACAGCCCATAGTTTGTACATGTAGTATAATGCACAGCCCATAGTCCGTACATGTAGTATAATACACAGCCCATAGTCCGTACATGTAGTATAATGCACAGCCCATAGTCCGTACATGTAGTATAATGCACAGCCCATAGTCCGTACATGTAGTATAATGCGCAGCCCATAGTCCGTACATGTAGTATAATGCGCAGCCCATAGTCCGTACATGTAGTATAATGCACAGCCCATAGTCCGTACATGTAGTATAATGCACAGCCCATAGTCTGTACATGGAGTATAATACACAGCCCATAGTCCATACATGTAGTATAATACACAGCCCATATTCTGTACATGTAGTATAATGCACAGCCCATAGTCATTCATGTAGTATAATGCACAGCCCATAGTCCGTACATGTAGTATAATGCACAGCCCATAGTCCGTACATGTAGTATAATGCACAGCCCATAGTCTGTACATGTAGTATAATACACAGCCCATAGTCCATACATGTAGTATAATGCACAGCCCATAGTCTGTACATGTAGTATAATGCACAGCCCATAGTCCGTACATGTAGTATAATGCACAGCCCATAGTCTGTACATGTAGTATAATGCACAGCCCATAGTCCACACATGTAGTATAATGCACAGCCCATAGTCCGTACATGTAGTATAATGCACAGCCCATAGTCTGTACATGTAGTGTAATGCACAGCCCATAGTCCGTACATGTAGTATAATGCGCAGCCCATAGTCCGTACATGTAGTATAATGCACAGCCCATAGTCTGTACATGTAGTGTAATGCACAGCCCATAGTCCGTACATGTAGTATAATGCGCAGCCCATAGTCCATACATGTAGTATAATGCACAGCCCATAGTCCATACATGTAGTATAATGCGCAGCCCATAGTCTGTACATGTAGTGTAATGCACAGCCCATAGTCCATACATGTAGTGTAATGCACAGCCCATAGTCCGTACATGTAGTATAATGCACAGCCCATAGTCTGTACATGTAGCGTAATGCACAGTCCATAGTCCACACATGTAGTATAATGCACAGCCCATAGTCCATACATGTAGTATAATGCACAGCCCATAGTCCATACATGTAGTATAATGCGCAGCCCATAGTCTGTACATGTAGTGTAATGCACAGCCCATAGTCCATACATGTAGTGTAATGCACAGCCCATAGTCCGTACATGTAGTATAATGCACAGCCCATAGTCTGTACATGTAGCGTAATGCACAGTCCATAGTCCATACATGTAGTATAATGCACAGCCCATAGTCCGTACATGTAGTATAATGCACAGCCCATAGTCCTCCATGTAGTATAATGCACAGCCCATAGTCCATACATGTAGTATAATGCACAGCCCATAGTCTGTACATGTAGTATAATACACAACCCATAGTCATACATAGTAGTATAATGCACAGCCCATAGTCTTACATGTAGTAGTATAATGCACAGCCCATAGTCCGTACATGTAGTATAATGCACAGCCCACAGTCATCCATGTAGTATAATGCACAGCCCATAGTCTTACATGTAGTAGTATAATGCACAGTCCATAGTCCACACATGTAGTATAATGCACAGCCCATAGTCCGTACATGTAGTATAATGCACAGCCCACAGTCATCCATGTAGTATAATTCGCAGCCCATAGTCCTCCATGTAGTATAATGCACAGCCCATAGTCCATACATGTAGTATAATGCACAGCCCATATTCTGTACATGTAGTATAATGCACAACCCATAGTCATACATAGTAGTATAATGCACAGCCCATAGTCTTACATGTAGTAGTATAATGCACAGCCCATAGTCCGTACATGTAGTATAATGCACAGCCCACAGTCATCCATGTAGTATAATGCACAGCCCATAGTCTTACATGTAGTAGTATAATGCACAGCCCATAGTCCGTACATGTAGTATAATGCACAGCCCATAGTCCGTACATGTAGTGTAATGCACAGCCCATAGTCTGTACATGTAGTATAATGCACAGCCCATAGTCCGTACATGTAGTATAATGCACAGCCCATAGTCCGTACATGTAGTATAATGCACAGCCCATAGTCTGTACATGTAGTGTAATGCACAGCCCATAGTCTGTACATGTAGTATAATACACAGCCCATAGTCCGTACATGTAGTATAATGCACAGCCCATAGTCCGTACATGTAGTATAACGCACAGCCCACAGTCATCCATGTAGTATAATGCACAGCCCATCCTCTTACATGTAGTATAATGCACAGCCCATCCTCTTACATGTAGTATAATGCACAGCCCATCCTCTTACATGTAGTATAATGCACAGTCCATACTTTTACATGTAGTATAATGCACAGCCCATAGTCTGTACATGTAGCGTAATGCACAGTCCATAGTCCACACATGTAGTATAATGCACAGCCCATAGTCCTCCATGTAGTATAATGCACAGCCCATAGTCCATACATGTAGTATAATGCACAGCCCATAGTCTGTACATGTAGTATAATACACAGCCCATAGTCCATACATGTAGTATAATACACAGCCCATATTGTGTACATGTAGTATAATGCACAGCCCATAGTCCGTACATATAGTATAATGCACAGCCCATAGTCCGTACATGTAGTATAATGCACAGCCCACAGTCATCCATGTAGTATAATGCACAGCCCATAGTCTGTACATGTAGTATAATGCACAGCCCATCCTCTTACATGTAGTATAATGCACAGCCCATAGTCCGTACATGTAGTATAATGCACAGCCCATAGTCTGTACATGTAGTATAATGCACAGCCCATAGTCTTACATGTAGTAGTATAATGCACAGCCCATCCTCTTACATGTAGTATAATGCACAGCCCATAGTCTTACATGTAGTAGTATAATGCACAGCCCATAGTCCGTACATGTAGTGTAATGCACAGCCCATAGTCCGTACATGTAGTGTAATGCACAGCCCATAGTCTGTACATGTAGTATAATGCACAGCCCATAGTCCGTACATGTAGTATAATGCACAGCCCATAGTCCGTACATGTGGTATAATGCACAGCCCATAGTCCTTACATGTAGTATAATGCACAGCCCATAGTCCGTACATGTAGTATAATGCACAGCCCATAGTCCGTACATGTAGTATAATGCGCAGCCCATAGTCCGTACATGTAGTATAATGCACAGCCCATAGTCCGTACATGTAGTATAATGCACAGCCCATAGTCCGTACATGTAGTATAATGCACAGCCCATAGTCCGTACATGTGGTATAATGCACAGCCCATAGTCCTTACATGTAGTATAATGCACAGCCCATAGTCCGTACATGTAGTATAATGCACAGCCCATAGTCCGTACATGTAGTATAATGCGCAGCCCATAGTCCGTACATGTAGTATAATGCACAGCCCATAGTCCGTACATGTAGTATAATGCACAGCCCATAGTCCGTACATGTAGTATAATGCACAGCCCATAGTCCGTACATGTAGTCTAATGCACAGCCCATAGTCCGTACATGTAGTATAATGCACAGCCCATAGTCTGTACATGTAGTGTAATGCACAGCCCATAGTCTGTACATGTAGTATAATGCACAGCCCATAGTCTGTACATGTAGTATAATGCACAGCCCATAGTCCGTACATGTAGTATAATGCACAGCCCATAGTCTGTACATGTAGTATAATGCACAGCCCATAGTCTGTACATGTAGTATAATGCACAGCCCATAGTCATCCATGTAGTATAATGCACAGCTCATAGTCCGTACATGTAGTATAATGCACAGCCCATAGTCTGTACATGTAGTATAATGCACAGCCCATAGTCATCCATGTAGTATAATGCACAGCTCATAGTCCGTACATGTAGTATAATGCACAGCCCATAGTCCGTACATGTAGTATAATGCACAGCCCATAGTCCGTACATGTAGTATAATGCACAGTCCATAGTCCGTACATGTAGTATAATGCACAGCCCATAGTCATCCATGTAGTATAATGCACAGCTCATAGTCCGTACATGTAGTATAATGCACAGCCCACAGTCATCCATGTAGTATAATGCACAGCCCATAGTCCGTACATGTAGTATAATGCACAGCCCATAGTCCGTACATGTAGTATAATGCACAGCCCATAGTCCGTACATGTAGTATAATGCACAGCCCATCCTCTTACATGTAGTATAATGCACAGCTCATAGTCCGCACATGTAGTATAATGCGCAGCCCATCCTCTTACATGTAGTATAATGCACAGCCCATCCTCTTACATGTAGTATAATGCACAGCCCATCCTCTTACATGTAGTATAATGTGCAGCTCATAGTCCGCACATGTAGTATAATGCGCAGCCCATAGTCCGTACATGTAGTATAATGCACAGCTCATAGTCCGCACATGTAGTATAATGCACAGCCCATCCTCTTACATGTAGTATAATGCACAGCCCATCCTCTTACATGTAGTATAATACACAGCCCATAGTCCGTACATGTAGTATAATGCACAGCCCATAGTCCGTACATGTAGTATAATGCACAGCCCCTGGTCCGTACATGTAATATAATGCACAGCCCATAGTCCTTACATGTAGTATAATGCACAGCCCCTGGTCCGTACATGTAATATAATGCACAGCCCATAGTTTGTACATGTAGTATAATGCACAGCCCATAGTCCGTACATGCAGTATAATACACAGCCCATAGTCCGTACATATAGTGTAATGCACAGTCCATAGTCCACACATGTAGTATAATGCACAGCCCACAGTCATCCATGTAATATAATGCACAGCCCATGGTCCGTATATGTAGTATAATGCTCAGCCCATAGTCCGTACATGTAGTATAATGCACAGCCCATGGGCCGTACATGTAGTATAATGTGCAGCCCATAGTCCGTACATGCAGTATAATACACAGCCCATAGTCCGTACATATAGTGTAATGCACAGTCCATAGTCCACACATGTAGTATAATGCACAGCCCACAGTCATCCATGTAATATAATGCACAGCCCATGGTCCGTATATGTAGTATAATGCTCAGCCCATAGTCCGTACATGTAGTATAATGCACAGCCCATGGGCCGTACATGTAGTATAATGCACAGCCCATAGTCCGTACATGTAGTATAATGCACAGCCCATAGTCATCCATGTAATATAATGCACAGCCCATGGTCCGTACATGTAGCATAATGCACAGCCCATAGTCATCCATGTAGTATAATGCACAGCCCATAGTCCACACATGTAGTATAATGCACAGCCCACAGTCATCCATGTAGTATAATGCACAGCCCATAGTCCGTACATGTAGTATAATGCACAGCCCCTGGTCCGTACATGTAATATAATGCACAGCCCATAGTTTGTACATGTAGTATAATGCACAGCCCATAGTCCGTACATGTAGTATAATACACAGCCCATAGTCCGTACATGTAGTATAATGCACAGCCCATAGTCCGTACATGTAGTATAATGCACAGCCCATAGTCCGTACATGTAGTATAATGCGCAGCCCATAGTCCGTACATGTAGTATAATGCGCAGCCCATAGTCCGTACATGTAGTATAATGCACAGCCCATAGTCCGTACATGTAGTATAATGCACAGCCCATAGTCTGTACATGGAGTATAATACACAGCCCATAGTCCATACATGTAGTATAATACACAGCCCATATTCTGTACATGTAGTATAATGCACAGCCCATAGTCATCCATGTAGTATAATGCACAGCCCATAGTCATTCATGTAGTATAATGCACAGCCCATAGTCCGTACATGTAGTATAATGCACAGCCCATAGTCCGTACATGTAGTATAATGCACAGCCCATAGTCTGTACATGTAGTATAATACACAGCCCATAGTCCATACATGTAGTATAATGCACAGCCCATAGTCCGTACATGTAGTGTAATGCACAGCCCATAGTCCGTACATGTAGTATAATGCACAGCCCATAGTCTGTACATGTAGTATAATGCACAGCCCATAGTCCGTACATGTAGTATAATGCACAGCCCATAGTCTGTACATGTAGTGTAATGCACAGCCCATAGTCCGTACATGTAGTATAATGCGCAGCCCATAGTCCATACATGTAGTATAATGCACAGCCCATAGTCCATACATGTAGTATAATGCGCAGCCCATAGTCTGTACATGTAGTGTAATGCACAGCCCATAGTCCATACATGTAGTGTAATGCACAGCCCATAGTCCGTACATGTAGTATAATGCACAGCCCATAGTCTGTACATGTAGCGTAATGCACAGTCCATAGTCCACACATGTAGTATAATGCACAGCCCATAGTCCTCCATGTAGTATAATGCACAGCCCATAGTCCATACATGTAGTATAATGCACAGCCCATAGTCTGTACATGTAGTATAATACACAACCCATAGTCATACATAGTAGTATAATGCACAGCCCATAGTCTTACATGTAGTAGTATAATGCACAGCCCATAGTCCGTACATGTAGTATAATGCACAGCCCACAGTCATCCATGTAGTATAATGCACAGCCCATAGTCTTACATGTAGTAGTATAATGCACAGTCCATAGTCCACACATGTAGTATAATGCACAGCCCATAGTCCTCCATGTAGTATAATGCACAGCCCATAGTCCATACATGTAGTATAATGCACAGCCCATATTCTGTACATGTAGTATAATGCACAACCCATAGTCATACATAGTAGTATAATGCACAGCCCATAGTCTTACATGTAGTAGTATAATGCACAGCCCATAGTCCGTACATGTAGTATAATGCACAGCCCACAGTCATCCATGTAGTATAATGCACAGCCCATAGTCTTACATGTAGTAGTATAATGCACAGCCCATAGTCCGTACATGTAGTATAATGCACAGCCCATAGTCCGTACATGTAGTGTAATGCACAGCCCATAGTCTGTACATGTAGTATAATGCACAGCCCATAGTCCGTACATGTAGTATAATGCACAGCCCATAGTCCGTACATGTAGTATAATGCACAGCCCATAGTCCGTACATGTAGTATAATGCACAGCCCATAGTCCATACATGTAGTATAATGCACAGCCCATAGTCTGTACATGTAGTGTAATGCACAGCCCATAGTCTGTACATGTAGTATAATACACAGCCCATAGTCTGTACATGTAGTGTAATGCACAGCCCATAGTCCGTACATGTAGTATAATGCACAGCCCATAGTCCGTACATGTAGTATAATGCACAGCCCATAGTCCGTACATGTAGTATAACGCACAGCCCACAGTCATCCATGTAGTATAATGCACAGCCCATCCTCTTACATGTAGTATAATGCACAGCCCATCCTCTTACATGTAGTATAATGCACAGCCCATCCTCTTACATGTAGTAGTATAATGCACAGTCCACACTTTTACATGTAGTATAATGCACAGCCCATAGTCTGTACATGTAGCGTAATGCACAGTCCATAGTCCACACATGTAGTATAATGCACAGCCCATAGTCCTCCATGTAGTATAATGCACAGCCCATAGTCCATACATGTAGTATAATGCACAGCCCATAGTCTGTACATGTAGTATAATACACAGCCCATAGTCCATACATGTAGTATAATACACAGCCCATATTCTGTACATGTAGTATAATGCACAGCCCATAGTCCGTACATATAGTATAATGCACAGCCCATAGTCCGTACATGTAGTATAATGCACAGCCCACAGTCATCCATGTAGTATAATGCACAGCCCATAGTCTGTACATGTAGTATAATGCACAGCCCATCCTCTTACATGTAGTATAATGCACAGCCCATAGTCCGTACATGTAGTATAATACACAGCCCATAGTCTGTACATGTAGTATAATGTACAGCCCATAGTCTTACATGTAGTAGTATAATGCACAGCCCATCCTCTTACATGTAGTATAATGCACAGCCCATAGTCTTACATGTAGTAGTATAATGCACAGCCCATAGTCCGTACATGTAGTGTAATGCACAGCCCATAGTCCGTACATGTAGTGTAATGCACAGCCCATAGTCTGTACATGTAGTATAATGCACAGCCCATAGTCCGTACATGTAGTATAATGCACAGCCCATAGTCCGTACATGTGGTATAATGCACAGCCCATAGTCCTTACATGTAGTATAATGCACAGCCCATAGTCCGTACATGTAGTATAATGCACAGCCCATAGTCCGTACATGTAGTATAATGCGCAGCCCATAGTCCGTACATGTAGTATAATGCACAGCCCATAGTCCGTACATGTAGTATAATGCACAGCCCATAGTCCGTACATGTAGTATAATGCACAGCCCATAGTCCGTACATGTGGTATAATGCACAGCCCATAGTCCTTACATGTAGTATAATGCACAGCCCATAGTCCGTACATGTAGTATAATGCACAGCCCATAGTCCGTACATGTAGTATAATGCGCAGCCCATAGTCCGTACATGTAGTATAATGCACAGCCCATAGTCCGTACATGTAGTATAATGCACAGCCCATAGTCCGTACATGTAGTATAATGCACAGCCCATAGTCCGTACATGTAGTATAATGCACAGCCCATAGTCTGTACATGTAGTATAATGCACAGCCCATAGTCTGTACATGTAGTATAATGCACAGCCCATAGTCCGTACATGTAGTATAATGCACAGCCCATAGTCTGTACATGTAGTATAATGCACAGCCCATAGTCTGTACATGTAGTATAATGCACAGCCCATAGTCATCCATGTAGTATAATGCACAGCTCATAGTCCGTACATGTAGTATAATGCACAGCCCATAGTCTGTACATGTAGTATAATGCACAGCCCATAGTCATCCATGTAGTATAATGCACAGCTCATAGTCCGTACATGTAGTATAATGCACAGCCCATAGTCTGTACATGTAGTATAATGCACAGCCCATAGTCATCCATGTAGTATAATGCACAGCTCATAGTCCGTACATGTAGTATAATGCACAGCCCATAGTCTGTACATGTAGTATAATGCACAGCCCATAGTCATCCATGTAGTATAATGCACAGCTCATAGTCCGTACATGTAGTATAATGCACAGCCCATAGTCCGTACATGTAGTATAATGCACAGCCCATAGTCCGTACATGTAGTATAATGCACAGCCCATAGTCCGTACATGTAGTATAATGCACAGTCCATAGTCCGTACATGTAGTATAATGCACAGCCCATAGTCATCCATGTAGTATAATGCACAGCTCATAGTCCGTACATGTAGTATAATGCACAGCCCACAGTCATCCATGTAGTATAATGCACAGCCCATAGTCCGTACATGTAGTATAATGCACAGCCCATAGTCCGTACATGTAGTATAATGCACAGCCCATAGTCCGTACATGTAATATAATGCACAGCCCATCCTCTTACATGTAGTATAATGCACAGCCCATCCTCTTACATGTAGTATAATGCACAGCCCATCCTCTTACATGTAGTATAATGCACAGCCCATCCTCTTACATGTAGTATAATGCACAGCCCATAGTCTTACATGTAGTAGTATAATGCACAGCCCATAGTCCGTACATGTAGTGTAATGCACAGCCCATAGTCCGTACATGTAGTGTAATGCACAGCCCATAGTCTGTACATGTAGTATAATGCACAGCCCATAGTCCGTACATGTAGTATAATGCACAGCCCATAGTCCGTACATGTGGTATAATGCACAGCCCATAGTCCTTACATGTAGTATAATGCACAGCCCATAGTCCGTACATGTAGTATAATGCACAGCCCATAGTCCGTACATGTAGTATAATGCGCAGCCCATAGTCCGTACATGTAGTATAATGCTCAGCCCATAGTCCGTACATGTAGTATAATGCACAGCCCATAGTCCGTACATGTAGTATAATGCACAGCCCATAGTCCGTACATGTGGTATAATGCACAGCCCATAGTCCTTACATGTAGTATAATGCACAGCCCATAGTCCGTACATGTAGTATAATGCACAGCCCATAGTCCGTACATGTAGTATAATGCGCAGCCCATAGTCCGTACATGTAGTATAATGCACAGCCCATAGTCCGTACATGTAGTATAATGCACAGCCCATAGTCCGTACATGTAGTGTAATGCACAGCCCATAGTCCGTACATGTAGTATAATGCACAGCCCATAGTCCGTACATGTAGTATAATGCACAGCCCATAGTCCGTACATGTAGTATAATGCACAGCCCATAGTCCGTACATGTAGTATAATGCACAGCCCATAGTCTGTACATGTAGTATAATGCACAGCCCATAGTCTGTACATGTAGTATAATGCACAGCCCATAGTCCGTACATGTAGTATAATGCACAGCCCATAGTCTGTACATGTAGTATAATGCACAGCCCATAGTCTGTACATGTAGTATAATGCACAGCCCATAGTCATCCATGTAGTATAATGCACAGCTCATAGTCCGTACATGTAGTATAATGCACAGCCCATAGTCTGTACATGTAGTATAATGCACAGCCCATAGTCATCCATGTAGTATAATGCACAGCTCATAGTCCGTACATGTAGTATAATGCACAGCCCATAGTCTGTACATGTAGTATAATGCACAGCCCATAGTCATCCATGTAGTATAATGCACAGCTCATAGTCCGTACATGTAGTATAATGCACAGCCCATAGTCTGTACATGTAGTATAATGCACAGCCCATAGTCATCCATGTAGTATAATGCACAGCTCATAGTCCGTACATGTAGTATAATGCACAGCCCATAGTCCGTACATGTAGTATAATGCACAGCCCATAGTCCGTACATGTAGTATAATGCACAGCCCATAGTCCGTACATGTAGTATAATGCACAGTCCATAGTCCGTACATGTAGTATAATGCACAGCCCATAGTCATCCATGTAGTATAATGCACAGCTCATAGTCCGTACATGTAGTATAATGCACAGCCCACAGTCATCCATGTAGTATAATGCACAGCCCATAGTCCGTACATGTAGTATAATGCACAGCCCATAGTCCGTACATGTAGTATAGTGCACAGCCCATAGTCCGTACATGTAATATAATGCACAGCCCATCCTCTTACATGTAGTATAATGCACAGCCCATCCTCTTACATGTAGTATAATGCACAGCCCATCCTCTTACATGTAGTATAATGCACAGCCCATCCTCTTACATGTAGTATAATGTGCAGCTCATAGTCCGCACATGTAGTATAATGCGCAGCCCATAGTCCGTACATGTAGTATAATGCACAGCTCATAGTCCGCACATGTAGTATAATGCACAGCCCATAGTCCGTACATGTAGTATAATGCACAGCCCATAGTCCGTACATGTAGTATAATGCACAGCCCATAGTCCGTACATGTAATATAATGCACAGCCCATCCTCTTACATGTAGTATAATGCACAGCCCATCCTCTTACATGTAGTATAATGCACAGCCCATCCTCTTACATGTAGTATAATGCACAGCCCATCCTCTTACATGTAGTATAATGTGCAGCTCATAGTCCGCACATGTAGTATAATGCGCAGCCCATAGTCCGTACATGTAGTATAATGCACAGCTCATAGTCCGCACATGTAGTATAATGCACAGCCCATAGTCCGTACATGTAGTATAATGCACAGCCCATAGTCCGTACATGTAATATAATGCACAGCCCATCCTCTTACATGTAGTATAATGCACAGCCCATCCTCTTACATGTAGTATAATGCACAGCCCATCCTCTTACATGTAGTATAATGCACAGCCCATCCTCTTACATGTAGTATAATGTGCAGCTCATAGTCCGCACATGTAGTATAATGCGCAGCCCATAGTCCGTACATGTAGTATAATGCACAGCCCATAGTCCGTACATGTAGTCTAATGCACAGCCCATAGTCCGTACATGTAGTATAATGCACAGCCCATAGTCTGTACATGTAGTGTAATGCACAGCCCATAGTCTGTACATGTAGTATAATGCACAGCCCATAGTCTGTACATGTAGTATAATGCACAGCCCATAGTCCGTACATGTAGTATAATGCACAGCCCATAGTCTGTACATGTAGTATAATGCACAGCCCATAGTCTGTACATGTAGTATAATGCACAGCCCATAGTCATCCATGTAGTATAATGCACAGCTCATAGTCCGTACATGTAGTATAATGCACAGCCCATAGTCCGTACATGTAGTATAATGCACAGCCCATAGTCCGTACATGTAGTATAATGCACAGTCCATAGTCCGTACATGTAGTATAATGCACAGCCCATAGTCATCCATGTAGTATAATGCACAGCTCATAGTCCGTACATGTAGTATAATGCACAGCCCACAGTCATCCATGTAGTATAATGCACAGCCCATAGTCCGTACATGTAGTATAATGCACAGCCCATAGTCCGTACATGTAGTATAATGCACAGCCCATAGTCCGTACATGTAGTATAATGCACAGCCCATCCTCTTACATGTAGTATAATGCACAGCCCATCCTCTTACATGTAGTATAATGCACAGCTCATAGTCCGCACATGTAGTATAATGCGCAGCCCATCCTCTTACATGTAGTATAATGCACAGCCCATCCTCTTACATGTAGTATAATGCACAGCCCATCCTCTTACATGTAGTATAATGTGCAGCTCATAGTCCGCACATGTAGTATAATGCGCAGCCCATAGTCCGTACATGTAGTATAATGCACAGCTCATAGTCCGCACATGTAGTATAATGCACAGCCCATCCTCTTACATGTAGTATAATGCACAGCCCATCCTCTTACATGTAGTATAATACACAGCCCATAGTCCGTACATGTAGTATAATGCACAGCCCATAGTCCGTACATGTAGTATAATGCACAGCCCCTGGTCCGTACATGTAATATAATGCACAGCCCATAGTCCTTACATGTAGTATAATGCACAGCCCCTGGTCCGTACATGTAATATAATGCACAGCCCATAGTTTGTACATGTAGTATAATGCACAGCCCATAGTCCGTACATGCAGTATAATACACAGCCCATAGTCCGTACATATAGTGTAATGCACAGTCCATAGTCCACACATGTAGTATAATGCACAGCCCACAGTCATCCATGTAATATAATGCACAGCCCATGGTCCGTATATGTAGTATAATGCTCAGCCCATAGTCCGTACATGTAGTATAATGCACAGCCCATGGGCCGTACATGTAGTATAATGTGCAGCCCATAGTCCGTACATGCAGTATAATACACAGCCCATAGTCCGTACATATAGTGTAATGCACAGTCCATAGTCCACACATGTAGTATAATGCACAGCCCACAGTCATCCATGTAATATAATGCACAGCCCATGGTCCGTATATGTAGTATAATGCTCAGCCCATAGTCCGTACATGTAGTATAATGCACAGCCCATGGGCCGTACATGTAGTATAATGCACAGCCCATAGTCCGTACATGTAGTATAATGCACAGCCCATAGTCATCCATGTAATATAATGCACAGCCCATGGTCCGTACATGTAGCATAATGCACAGCCCATAGTCATCCATGTAGTATAATGCACAGCCCATAGTCCACACATGTAGTATAATGCACAGCCCACAGTCATCCATGTAGTATAATGCACAGCCCATAGTCCGTACATGTAGTATAATGCACAGCCCATAGTCCGTACATGTAGTATAATGCACAGCCCATGGTCCATACATGTAGTATAATGCACAGCCCATAGTCCGTACATGTAGTATAATGCGCAGCCCATAGTCCGTACATGTAGTATAATGCGCAGCCCATAGTCCGTACATGTAGTATAATGCACAGCCCATAGTCCGTACATGTAGTATAATGCACAGCCCATAGTCCGTACATGTAGTATAATGCACAGCCCATAGTCCGTACATGTAGTATAATGCGCAGCCCATAGTCCGTACATGTAGTATAATGCGCAGCCCATAGTCCGTACATGTAGTATAATGCACAGCCCATAGTCCGTACATGTAGTATAATGCACAGCCCATAGTCTGTACATGGAGTATAATACACAGCCCATAGTCCATACATGTAGTATAATACACAGCCCATATTCTGTACATGTAGTATAATGCACAGCCCATAGTCATCCATGTAGTATAATGCACAGCCCATAGTCATTCATGTAGTATAATGCACAGCCCATAGTCCGTACATGTAGTATAATGCACAGCCCATAGTCCGTACATGTAGTATAATGCACAGCCCATAGTCTGTACATGTAGTATAATACACAGCCCATAGTCCATACATGTAGTATAATGCACAGCCCATAGTCCGTACATGTAGTGTAATGCACAGCCCATAGTCCGTACATGTAGTATAATGCACAGCCCATAGTCTGTACATGTAGTATAATGCACAGCCCATAGTCCGTACATGTAGTATAATGCACAGCCCATAGTCTGTACATGTAGTGTAATGCACAGCCCATAGTCCGTACATGTAGTATAATGCGCAGCCCATAGTCCATACATGTAGTATAATGCACAGCCCATAGTCCATACATGTAGTATAATGCGCAGCCCATAGTCTGTACATGTAGTGTAATGCACAGCCCATAGTCCATACATGTAGTGTAATGCACAGCCCATAGTCCGTACATGTAGTATAATACACAGCCCATAGTCTGTACATGTAGTATAATACACAGCCCATAGTCCGTACATGTAGTATAATGCGCAGCCCATAGTCCATACATGTAGTATAATGCACAGCCCAAAGTCCATACATGTAGTATAATGCGCAGCCCATAGTCTGTACATGTAGTGTAATGCACAGCCCATAGTCCATACATGTAGTGTAATGCACAGCCCATAGTCCGTACATGTAGTATAATGCACAGCCCATAGTCCATACATGTAGTATAATGCGCAGCCCATAGTCTGTACATGTAGTGTAATGCACAGCCCATAGTCCATACATGTAGTGTAATGCACAGCCCATAGTCCGTACATGTAGTATAATGCACAGCCCATAGTCTGTACATGTAGCGTAATGCACAGTCCATAGTCCACACATGTAGTATAATGCACAGCCCATAGTCCTCCATGTAGTATAATGCACAGCCCATAGTCCATACATGTAGTATAATGCACAGCCCATAGTCTGTACATGTAGTATAATACACAACCCATAGTCATACATAGTAGTATAATGCACAGCCCATAGTCTTACATGTAGTAGTATAATGCACAGCCCATAGTCCGTACATGTAGTATAATGCACAGCCCACAGTCATCCATGTAGTATAATGCACAGCCCATAGTCTTACATGTAGTAGTATAATGCACAGTCCATAGTCCACACATGTAGTATAATGCACAGCCCATAGTCCTCCATGTAGTATAATGCACAGCCCATAGTCCATACATGTAGTATAATGCACAGCCCATATTCTGTACATGTAGTATAATGCACAACCCATAGTCATACATAGTAGTATAATGCACAGCCCATAGTCTTACATGTAGTAGTATAATGCACAGCCCATAGTCCGTACATGTAGTATAATGCACAGCCCACAGTCATCCATGTAGTATAATGCACAGCCCATAGTCTTACATGTAGTAGTATAATGCACAGCCCATAGTCCGTACATGTAGTATAATGCACAGCCCATAGTCCGTACATGTAGTGTAATGCACAGCCCATAGTCTGTACATGTAGTATAATGCACAGCCCATAGTCCGTACATGTAGTATAATGCACAGCCCATAGTCCGTACATGTAGTATAATGCACAGCCCATAGTCTGTACATGTAGTGTAATGCACAGCCCATAGTCTGTACATGTAGTATAATACACAGCCCATAGTCTGTACATGTAGTGTAATGCACAGCCCATAGTCCGTACATGTAGTATAATGCACAGCCCATAGTCCGTACATGTAGTATAACGCACAGCCCACAGTCATCCATGTAGTATAATGCACAGCCCATCCTCTTACATGTAGTATAATGCACAGCCCATCCTCTTACATGTAGTATAATGCACAGCCCATCCTCTTACATGTAGTAGTATAATGCACAGTCCACACTTTTACATGTAGTATAATGCACAGCCCATAGTCTGTACATGTAGCGTAATGCACAGTCCATAGTCCACACATGTAGTATAATGCACAGCCCATAGTCCTCCATGTAGTATAATGCACAGCCCATAGTCCATACATGTAGTATAATGCACAGCCCATAGTCTGTACATGTAGTATAATACACAGCCCATAGTCCATACATGTAGTATAATACACAGCCCATATTCTGTACATGTAGTATAATGCACAGCCCATAGTCCGTACATATAGTATAATGCACAGCCCATAGTCCGTACATGTAGTATAATGCACAGCCCACAGTCATCCATGTAGTATAATGCACAGCCCATAGTCTGTACATGTAGTATAATGCACAGCCCATCCTCTTACATGTAGTATAATGCACAGCCCATAGTCCGTACATGTAGTATAATGCACAGCCCATAGTCTGTACATGTAGTATAATGTACAGCCCATAGTCTTACATGTAGTAGTATAATGCACAGCCCATCCTCTTACATGTAGTATAATGCACAGCCCATAGTCTTACATGTAGTATAATACACAGCCCATAGTCCATACATGTAATATAATGCACAGCCCATAGTCCGTACATGTAGTGTAATGCACAGCCCATAGTCCGTACATGTAGTGTAATGCACAGCCCATAGTCTGTACATGTAGTATAATGCACAGCCCATAGTCCGTACATGTAGTATAATGCACAGCCCATAGTCCGTACATGTGGTATAATGCACAGCCCATAGTCCTTACATGTAGTATAATGCACAGCCCATAGTCCGTACATGTAGTATAATGCACAGCCCATAGTCCGTACATGTAGTATAATGCGCAGCCCATAGTCCGTACATGTAGTATAATGCACAGCCCATAGTCCGTACATGTAGTATAATGCACAGCCCATAGTCCGTACATGTAGTATAATGCACAGCCCATAGTCCGTACATGTGGTATAATGCACAGCCCATAGTCCTTACATGTAGTATAATGCACAGCCCATAGTCCGTACATGTAGTATAATGCACAGCCCATAGTCCGTACATGTAGTATAATGCGCATCCCATAGTCCGTACATGTAGTATAATGCACAGCCCATAGTCCGTACATGTAGTATAATGCACAGCCCATAGTCCGTACATGTAGTATAATGCACAGCCCATAGTCCGTACATGTAGTATAATGCACAGCCCATAGTCTGTACATGTAGTATAATGCACAGCCCATAGTCTGTACATGTAGTATAATGCACAGCCCATAGTCCGTACATGTAGTATAATGCACAGCCCATAGTCTGTACATGTAGTATAATGCACAGCCCATAGTCTGTACATGTAGTATAATGCACAGCCCATAGTCATCCATGTAGTATAATGCACAGCTCATAGTCCGTACATGTAGTATAATGCACAGCCCATAGTCTGTACATGTAGTATAATGCACAGCCCATAGTCATCCATGTAGTATAATGCACAGCTCATAGTCCGTACATGTAGTATAATGCACAGCCCATAGTCTGTACATGTAGTATAATGCACAGCCCATAGTCATCCATGTAGTATAATGCACAGCTCATAGTCCGTACATGTAGTATAATGCACAGCCCATAGTCTGTACATGTAGTATAATGCACAGCCCATAGTCATCCATGTAGTATAATGCACAGCTCATAGTCCGTACATGTAGTATAATGCACAGCCCATAGTCCGTACATGTAGTATAATGCACAGCCCATAGTCCGTACATGTAGTATAATGCACAGCCCATAGTCCGTACATGTAGTATAATGCACAGCCCATAGTCCGTACATGTAGTATAATGCACAGTCCATAGTCCGTACATGTAGTATAATGCACAGCCCATAGTCATCCATGTAGTATAATGCACAGCTCATAGTCCGTACATGTAGTATAATGCACAGCCCACAGTCATCCATGTAGTATAATGCACAGCCCATAGTCCGTACATGTAGTATAATGCACAGCCCATAGTCCGTACATGTAGTATAATGCACAGCCCATAGTCCGTACATGTAATATAATGCACAGCCCATCCTCTTACATGTAGTATAATGCACAGCCCATCCTCTTACATGTAGTATAATGCACAGCCCATCCTCTTACATGTAGTATAATGCACAGCCCATCCTCTTACATGTAGTGTAATGTGCAGCTCATAGTCCGCACATGTAGTATAATGCGCAGCCCATAGTCCGTACATGTAGTATAATGCACAGCTCATAGTCCGCACATGTAGTATAATGCACAGCCCATAGTCCGTACATGTAGTATAATGCACAGCCCATCCTCTTACATGTAGTATAATGTGCAGCTCATAGTCCGCACATGTAGTATAATACACAGCCCATAGTCCGTACATGTAGTATAATGCACAGCTCATAGTCCGCACATGTAGTATAATGCACAGCCCATAGTCCGTACATGTAGTATAATGCACAGCCCATAGTCCGTACATGTAGTATAATGCACAGCCCATAGTCCGTACATGTAATATAATGCACAGCCCATCCTCTTACATGTAGTATAATGCACAGCCCATCCTCTTACATGTAGTATAATGCACAGCCCATCCTCTTACATGTAGTATAATGCACAGCCCATCCTCTTACATGTAGTATAATGTGCAGCTCATAGTCCGCACATGTAGTATAATGCGCAGCCCATAGTCCGTACATGTAGTATAATGCACAGCTCATAGTCCGCACATGTAGTATAATGCACAGCCCATAGTCCGTACATGTAGTATAATGCACAGCCCATAGTCCGTACATGTAGTATAATGCACAGCCCATAGTCCGTACATGTAATATAATGCACAGCCCATCCTCTTACATGTAGTATAATGCACAGCCCATCCTCTTACATGTAGTATAATGCACAGCCCATCCTCTTACATGTAGTATAATGCACAGCCCATCCTCTTACATGTAGTATAATGTGCAGCTCATAGTCCGCACATGTAGTATAATGCGCAGCCCATAGTCCGTACATGTAGTATAATGCACAGCCCATAGTCCGTACATGTAGTCTAATGCACAGCCCATAGTCCGTACATGTAGTATAATGCACAGCCCATAGTCTGTACATGTAGTGTAATGCACAGCCCATAGTCTGTACATGTAGTATAATACACAGCCCATAGTCCGTACATGTAGTATAATGCACAGCCCATAGTCCGTACATGTAGTATAATGCACAGCCCATAGTCCGTACATGTAGTATAATACACAGCCCATAGTCATCCATGTAGTATAATGCACAGCTCATAGTCCGTACATGTAGTATAATGCACAGCCCATAGTCCGTACATGTAGTATAATGCACAGCCCATAGTCCGTACATGTAGTATAATGCACAGTCCATAGTCCGTACATGTAGTATAATGCACAGCCCATAGTCATCCATGTAGTATAATGCACAGCTCATAGTCCGTACATGTAGTATAATGCACAGCCCACAGTCATCCATGTAGTATAATGCACAGCCCATAGTCCGTACATGTAGTATAATGCACAGTCCATAGTCCGTACATGTAGTATAATGCACAGCCCATAGTCCGTACATGTAGTATAATGCACAGCCCATCCTCTTACATGTAGTATAATGCACAGCCCATCCTCTTACATGTAGTATAATGCACAGCTCATAGTCCGCACATGTAGTATAATGCGCAGCCCATCCTCTTACATGTAGTATAATGCACAGCCCATCCTCTTACATGTAGTATAATGCACAGCCCATCCTCTTACATGTAGTATAATGTGCAGCTCATAGTCCGCACATGTAGTATAATGCGCAGCCCATAGTCCGTACATGTAGTATAATGCACAGCTCATAGTCCGCACATGTAGTATAATGCACAGCCCATCCTCTTACATGTAGTATAATGCACAGCCCATCCTCTTACATGTAGTATAATACACAGCCCATAGTCCGTACATGTAGTATAATGCACAGCCCATAGTCCGTACATGTAGTATAATGCACAGCCCCTGGTCCGTACATGTAATATAATGCACAGCCCATAGTCCTTACATGTAGTATAATGCACAGCCCCTGGTCCGTACATGTAATATAATGCACAGCCCATAGTTTGTACATGTAGTATAATGCACAGCCCATAGTCCGTACATGCAGTATAATACACAGCCCATAGTCCGTACATATAGTGTAATGCACAGTCCATAGTCCACACATGTAGTATAATGCACAGCCCACAGTCATCCATGTAATATAATGCATAGCCCATGGTCCGTATATGTAGTATAATGCTCAGCCCATAGTCCGTACATGTAGTATAATGCACAGCCCATGGGCCGTACATGTAGTATAATGTGCAGCCCATAGTCCGTACATGCAGTATAATACACAGCCCATAGTCCGTACATATAGTGTAATGCACAGTCCATAGTCCACACATGTAGTATAATGCACAGCCCACAGTCATCCATGTAATATAATGCACAGCCCATGGTCCGTATATGTAGTATAATGCTCAGCCCATAGTCCGTACATGTAGTATAATGCACAGCCCATGGGCCGTACATGTAGTATAATGCACAGCCCATAGTCCGTACATGTAGTATAATGCACAGCCCATAGTCATCCATGTAATATAATGCACAGCCCATGGTCCGTACATGTAGCATAATGCACAGCCCATAGTCATCCATGTAGTATAATGCACAGCCCATAGTCCACACATGTAGTATAATGCACAGCCCACAGTCATCCATGTAGTATAATGCACAGCCCATAGTCCGTACATGTAGTATAATGCACAGCCCCTGGTCCGTACATGTAATATAATGCACAGCCCATAGTTTGTACATGTAGTATAATGCACAGCCCATAGTCCGTACATGTAGTATAATACACAGCCCATAGTCCGTACATGTAGTATAATGCACAGCCCATAGTCCGTACATGTAGTATAATGCACAGCCCATAGTCCGTACATGTAGTATAATGCGCAGCCCATAGTCCGTACATGTAGTATAATGCGCAGCCCATAGTCCGTACATGTAGTATAATGCACAGCCCATAGTCCGTACATGTAGTATAATGCACAGCCCATAGTCTGTACATGGAGTATAATACACAGCCCATAGTCCATACATGTAGTATAATACACAGCCCATATTCTGTACATGTAGTATAATGCACAGCCCATAGTCATCCATGTAGTATAATGCACAGCCCATAGTCATTCATGTAGTATAATGCACAGCCCATAGTCCGTACATGTAGTATAATGCACAGCCCATAGTCCGTACATGTAGTATAATGCACAGCCCATAGTCTGTACATGTAGTATAATACACAGCCCATAGTCCATACATGTAGTATAATGCACAGCCCATAGTCCGTACATGTAGTGTAATGCACAGCCCATAGTCCGTACATGTAGTATAATGCACAGCCCATAGTCTGTACATGTAGTATAATGCACAGCCCATAGTCCGTACATGTAGTATAATGCACAGCCCATAGTCTGTACATGTAGTGTAATGCACAGCCCATAGTCCGTACATGTAGTATAATGCGCAGCCCATAGTCCATACATGTAGTATAATGCACAGCCCATAGTCCATACATGTAGTATAATGCGCAGCCCATAGTCTGTACATGTAGTGTAATGCACAGCCCATAGTCCATACATGTAGTGTAATGCACAGCCCATAGTCCGTACATGTAGTATAATGCACAGCCCATAGTCTGTACATGTAGCGTAATGCACAGTCCATAGTCCACACATGTAGTATAATGCACAGCCCATAGTCCTCCATGTAGTATAATGCACAGCCCATAGTCCATACATGTAGTATAATGCACAGCCCATAGTCTGTACATGTAGTATAATACACAACCCATAGTCATACATAGTAGTATAATGCACAGCCCATAGTCTTACATGTAGTAGTATAATGCACAGCCCATAGTCCGTACATGTAGTATAATGCACAGCCCACAGTCATCCATGTAGTATAATGCACAGCCCATAGTCTTACATGTAGTAGTATAATGCACAGTCCATAGTCCACACATGTAGTATAATGCACAGCCCATAGTCCTCCATGTAGTATAATGCACAGCCCATAGTCCATACATGTAGTATAATGCACAGCCCATATTCTGTACATGTAGTATAATGCACAACCCATAGTCATACATAGTAGTATAATGCACAGCCCATAGTCTTACATGTAGTAGTATAATGCACAGCCCATAGTCCGTACATGTAGTATAATGCACAGCCCACAGTCATCCATGTAGTATAATGCACAGCCCATAGTCTTACATGTAGTAGTATAATGCACAGCCCATAGTCCGTACATGTAGTATAATGCACAGCCCATAGTCCGTACATGTAGTGTAATGCACAGTCCATAGTCCGTACATGTAGTATAATGCACAGCCCATAGTCCGTACATGTAGTATAATGCACAGCCCATAGTCCGTACATGTAGTATAATGCACAGCCCACAGTCATCCATGTAGTATAATGCACAGCCCATAGTCTTACATGTAGTAGTATAATGCACAGCCCATAGTCCGTACATGTAGTATAATGCACAGCCCATAGTCCGTACATGTAGTGTAATGCACAGCCCATAGTCTGTACATGTAGTATAATGCACAGCCCATAGTCCGTACATGTAGTATAATGCACAGCCCATAGTCCGTACATGTAGTATAATGCACAGCCCATAGTCTGTACATGTAGTGTAATGCACAGCCCATAGTCTGTACATGTAGTATAATACACAGCCCATAGTCTGTACATGTAGTATAATGCACAGCCCATAGTCCGTACATGTAGTGTAATGCACAGCCCATAGTCCTTACATGTAGTATAATGCACAGCCCATAGTCCTTACATGTAGTGTAATGCACAGCCCATAGTCCTTACATGTAGTATAATGCACAGCCCATAGTCCTTACATGTAGTATAATGCACAGCCCATAGTCTGTACATGTAGTATAATACACAGCCCATAGTCTGTACATGTAGTGTAATGCACAGCCCATAGTCCGTACATGTAGTATAATGCACAGCCCATAGTCCGTACATGTAGTGTAACGCACAGCCCACAGTCATCCATGTAGTATAATGCACAGCCCATCCTCTTACATGTAGTATAATGCGCAGCCCATAGTCCGTACATGTAGTATAATGCACAGCCCATAGTCCGCACATGTAGTATAATGCGCAGCCCATAGTCCGTACATGTAGTATAATGCACAGCCCATCCTTTTACATGTAGTATAATGCACAGCCCATAGTCCGTACATGTAGTATAATGCACAGCCCATAGTCCGTACATGTAGTATAATACACAGCCCATAGTCCGTACATGTAGTGTAATGCACAGCCCATCCTCTTACATGTAGTATAATGCACAGCCCATAGTCCGTACATGTAGTGTAATGCACAGCCCATCCTCTTACATGTAGTATAATGCACAGCCCATAGTCCGTACATGTAGTATAATGCACAGCCCATAGTCCGTACATGTAGTATAATGCACAGCCCATAGTCCGTACATGTAGTATAATGCACAGCCCATCCTCTTACATGTAGTATAATGCACAGCCCATAGTCCGTACATGTAGTATAATGCACAGCCCATAGTCCGTACATGTAGTATAATGCACAGCCCATAGTCCGTACATGTAGTATAATGCACAGCCCATCCTCTTACATGTAGTATAATGCACAGCCCATAGTCCGTACATGTAGTATAATGCACAGCCCATCCTCTTACATGTAGTATAATGCACAGCCCATAGTCCTTACATGTAGTGTAATGCACAGCCCATAGTCCTTACATGTAGTATAATGCACAGCCCATAGTCCTTACATGTAGTGTAATGCACAGCCCATAGTCCTTACATGTAGTATAATGCACAGCCCATAGTCCTTACATGTAGTATAATGCACAGCCCATAGTCTGTACATGTAGTATAATACACAGCCCATAGTCTGTACATGTAGTGTAATGCACAGCCCATAGTCCGTACATGTAGTATAATGCACAGCCCATAGTCCGTACATGTAGTGTAACGCACAGCCCACAGTCATCCATGTAGTATAATGCACAGCCCATCCTCTTACATGTAGTATAATGCGCAGCCCATAGTCCGTACATGTAGTATAATGCACAGCCCATAGTCCGCACATGTAGTATAATGCGCAGCCCATAGTCCGTACATGTAGTATAATGCACAGCCCATCCTTTTACATGTAGTATAATGCACAGCCCATAGTCCGTACATGTAGTATAATGCACAGCCCATAGTCCGTACATGTAGTATAATACACAGCCCATAGTCCGTACATGTAGTGTAATGCACAGCCCATCCTCTTACATGTAGTATAATGCACAGCCCATAGTCCGTACATGTAGTGTAATGCACAGCCCATCCTCTTACATGTAGTATAATGCACAGCCCATAGTCCGTACATGTAGTATAATGCACAGCCCATAGTCCGTACATGTAGTATAATGCACAGCCCATAGTCCGTACATGTAGTATAATGCACAGCCCATCCTCTTACATGTAGTATAATGCACAGCCCATAGTCCGTACATGTAGTATAATGCACAGCTCATAGTCTGTACATGTAGTATAATGCACAGCCCATAGTCCGTACATGTAGTATAATGCACAGCCCATCCTCTTACATGTAGTATAATGCACAGCCCATAGTCCGTACATGTAGTATAATGCACAGCCCATCCTCTTACATGTAGTATAATGCACAGCCCATAGTCCGTACATGTAGTATAATGCACAGCCCATCCTCTTACATGTAGTATAATGCGCAGCCCATAGTCCGTACATGTAGTATAATGCACAGCCCATCCTTTTACATGTAGTATAATGCACAGCCCATAGTCCGTACATGTAGTATAATGCACAGCCCATAGTCCGTACATGTAGTATAATACACAGCCCATAGTCCGTACATGTAGTGTAATGCACAGCCCATCCTCTTACATGTAGTATAATGCACAGCCCATAGTCCGTACATGTAGTGTAATGCACAGCCCATCCTCTTACATGTAGTATAATGCACAGCCCATAGTCCGTACATGTAGTATAATGCACAGCCCATAGTCCGTACATGTAGTATAATGCACAGCCCATAGTCCGTACATGTAGTATAATGCACAGCCCATCCTCTTACATGTAGTATAATGCACAGCCCATAGTCCGTACATGTAGTATAATGCACAGCTCATAGTCTGTACATGTAGTATAATGCACAGCCCATAGTCCGTACATGTAGTATAATGCACAGCCCATCCTCTTACATGTAGTATAATGCACAGCCCATAGTCCGTACATGTAGTATAATGCACAGCCCATCCTCTTACATGTAGTATAATGCACAGCCCATAGTCCGTACATGTAGTATAATGCACAGCCCATACTCTTACATGTAGTAGTATGGCCAAGGGCACCGTGTACTCGCTGATTTAAAAAAACCAAAACATTATCCTCACCTTCTCTCCGCTCCTTCGCCGCGCGGTGTCTTTTCTGGAGCTGCCGCTGACTTCAGCTGGAAGTGACAGGAGAGGATGATGTCACTTCCACGCGCCCCTAATGACGTACATGCCGATGTCAGCTGCTGGCCTCTGATTGGTCAGCAGCGTGTATTGTGGCACTAAGCTGAATGTCAGTCCGAGAACACACATCCAGCTGCAGCAGGGGTTGGTGGTGGCTGGGCCCGATCACAGGAGCGACTGCTGTCATTAAGCCTCTCAATATAATGCTCTCATAGTACCTCTATTTCCCCACACTGTATAATGTTCCCACAGTACCACCATCTTCCCACACACTGTATAATGTTCTCACAGTACCGCCATCTTCCCACATACAGTATAATGTTCTCACAGTACCACCATCTACCCACATACAGTATAATGTTCCCACAGTACCGCCATCTACCCACATACAGTATAATGTTCCCACAGTACCGCCATCTACCCACATACAGTATAATGTTCTCACAGTACCGCCATCTTCCCACACACTGTATAATGTTCTCACAGTACCACCATCTACCCACATACAGTATAATGTTCTCACAGTACCGCCATCTACCCACATACAGTATACTGTTCTCACAGTACCACCATCTACCCACATACAGTATAATGTTCTCACAGTACCGCCATCTTCCCACACACTGTATAATGTTCTCACAGTACCACCATCTACCCACATACAGTATAATGTTCTCACAGTACCACCATCTTCCCACATACAGTATAATGTTCTCACAGTACCACCATCTACCCACATACAGTATAATGTTCTCACAGTACCGCCATCTTCCCACATACAGTATAATGTTCCCACAGTACCGCCGTCTTCCCACATACAGTATAATGTTCCCACAGTACCGCCATCTACCCACATACAGTATAATGTTCCCACAGTACCACCATCTACCCACATACAGTATAATGTTCTCACAGTACCGCCATCTTCCCACATACAGTATAATGTTCTCACAGTACCGCCATCTTCCCACATACAGTATAATGTTCTCACAGTACCACCATCTACCCACATACAGTATAATGTTCCCACAGTACCGCCATCTTCCCACATACAGTATAATGTTCTCACAGTACCACCATCTTCCCACATACAGTATAATGTTCTCACAGTACCGCCATCTACCCACATACAGTATAATGTTCTCACAGTACCGCCATCTACCCACATACAGTATAATGTTCCCACAGTACCGCCATCTACCCACATACAGTATAATGTTCTCACAGTACCGCCATCTACCCACATACAGTATAATGTTCCCACAGTACCGCCATCTACCCACATACAGTATAATGTTCTCACAGTACCGCCATCTACCAACATACAGTATAATGTTCTCACAGTACCGCCATCTACCCACATACAGTATAATGTTCCCACAGTACCGCCATCTTCCCACATACAGTATAATGTTCTCACAGTACCACCATCTTCCCACATACAGTATAATGTTCTCACAGTACCACCATCTACCCACATACAGTATAATGTTCTCACAGTACCGCCATCTTCCCACATACAGTATAATGTTCTCACAGTACCGCCATCTTCCCACACACTGTATAATGTTCTCACAGTACCACCATCTACCCACATACAGTATAATGTTCTCACAGTACCACCATCTACCCACATACAGTATAATGTTCCCACAGTACCACCATCTACCCACATACAGTATAATGTTCTCACAGTACCGCCATCTTCCCACATACAGTATAATGTTCTCACAGTACCGCCATCTTCCCACATACAGTATAATGTTCCCACAGTTCTGCAATCTTCCCACATACAGTATAATGTTCCCACAGTTCTGCAATCTTCCCACATACAGTATAATGTTCTCACAGTACCACCATCTTCCCACATACAGTATAATGTTCTCACAGTACCACCATCTACCCACATACAGTATAATGTTCTCACAGTACCGCCATCTTCCCACATACAGTATAATGTTCTCACAGTACCGCCATCTTCCCACACACTGTATAATGTTCTCACAGTACCACCATCTACCCACATACAGTATAATGTTCTCACAGTACCACCATCTACCCACATACAGTATAATGTTCCCACAGTACCACCATCTACCCACATACAGTATAATGTTCTCACAGTACCGCCATCTTCCCACATACAGTATAATGTTCTCACAGTACCACCATCTACCCACATACAGTATAATGTTCTCACAGTACCACCATCTACCCACATACAGTATAATGTTCCCACAGTACCACCATCTACCCACATACAGTATAATGTTCTCACAGTACCGCCATCTTCCCACATACAGTATAATGTTCTCACAGTACCACCATCTACCCACACACTGTATAATGTTCTCACGGTACCGCCATCTTCCCACATACAGTATAATGTTCCCACAGTTCTGCAATCTTCCCACATACAGTATAATGTTCTCACAGTACCACCATCTTCCCACATACAGTATAATGTTCTCACAGTACCACCATCTACCCACATACAGTATAATGTTCTCACAGTACCGCCATCTTCCCACATACAGTATAATGTTCTCACAGTACCGCCATCTTCCCACACACTGTATAATGTTCTCACAGTACCACCATCTACCCACATACAGTATAATGTTCTCACAGTACCACCATCTACCCACATACAGTATAATGTTCCCACAGTACCACCATCTACCCACATACAGTATAATGTTCTCACAGTACCGCCATCTTCCCACATACAGTATAATGTTCTCACAGTACCACCATCTACCCACATACAGTATAATGTTCTCACAGTACCACCATCTACCCACATACAGTATAATGTTCTCAGTACCGCCATCTACCCACATACAGTATAATGTTCTCACAGTACCACCATCTTCCCACATACAGTATAATGTTCTCACAGTACCACCATCTACCCACATACAGTATAATGTTCCCACAGTACCACCATCTACCCACATACAGTATAATGTTCTCACAGTACCGCCATCTTCCCACATACAGTATAATGTTCTCACAGTACCGCCATCTACCCACATACAGTATAATGTTCTCAGTACCGCCATCTACCCACATACAGTATAATGTTCTCACAGTACCACCATCTTCCCACATACAGTATAATGTTCTCACAGTACCACCATCTACCCACATACAGTATAATGTTCCCACAGTACCACCATCTACCCACATACAGTATAATGTTCTCACAGTACCGCCATCTTCCCACATACAGTATAATGTTCTCACAGTACCACCATCTACCCACACACTGTATAATGTTCTCACGGTACCGCCATCTTCCCACATACAGTATAATGTTCCCACAGTACCACCATCTACCCACATACAGTATAATGTTCTCACAGTACCGCCATCTTCCCACATACAGTATAATGTTCCCACAGTGCCGCCATCTTCCCACATACAGTCTAATGTTCCCACAATACCACCATCCCCCCCACATACAGTATAATGATCCCACAGTGCCGCCATCCCCTAATTTTATTTTATGTTTTAACACTTGGTTTTCTTTTTTTTGGTGTTTTTCATGTAATATATGGAAGCCAACATAAAAATGCTAAAAGAAACATAATATCCAGGAAAGAAAAACACTGTACAAGGAGACATTAGCATCAAATAACTCCTGTCTTGGTGTTCTTACAAACAAGCTCTTATAAATGAGATCTAACGTGATAAAAGATTACAACCTGGGAAAGACGGGAAACATTCATGTGGACAGTCGGTGATGATGAGGTCAGCGACGGACTCTGGCCAAATTTGTTTCTAGAGCCGTATTAGAAGATTAAGATGTCGTCGTCATTATGAAGTTGTTTTTTCTCATGTCACGTGTAATGTATATGACGAGAATTAGCTTTATGGAAGATGAGTCTATAAGAAACGTATTCAGCTGCAGACTCCAAGGAAGAAACTGCTTGTTGTCTGTGGCCTAAAATATATAGGTTTTATTAGTACGTCAGGGACAAAAGCAGAATGTTGTAAAATAATAAAAATACCATTGCTGCTTGGGTTTCTGGGTGATTCTTACTGCAGCAGTGGCCAACTTAGCCAGTGATTGGAACTATGGAGGAGATGTCTAAGTCATCAATTCAACTTATGTTCCAGTCCATAAAAGACTAGAGAATACAACATCTACACATTCTATCTCCTGATATATTTCTCTTATTGTCTCCAGTAATTGTATTAATACACAGAATTCTTTATGATGTTATGTCGGCTCATCTTCTCATTCAGGTCTCTACAATATCGGATCCTCTTAGTGAAGATCTTCTATATAAGAGAATTTTCCTTATTGACCCATCAAAGATGAATATGGACAGAGACAAGATGGCAGAGAGGATATTACACCTCACCCTAGAGATCCTCTTCCGGCTTACTGGAGAGGTGAGAGATTCTGATGACGTCACATTACATCATTCTTATCTATGGGAATAACAGATGGACAGAACTGGAGAGGTGAGGACTCTGGAAATGTCTGGAGGGAGATTTATTAATGTGTCTCTCCATAACCAGGATTACACAGTAGTGAAGAAGACCTCTAGTGGGCACTGTCAGGACCCTGTGTCTGAGGGATGGGAAAGAACCCAGAGCCCAATCATGGGGCCTCCACCTCACCCCCTGATACATGAGGACATCAATGACCAGAAGATCCTAGAACTCACCTACAAGATGATTGAGCTGCTGACTGGAGAGGTGACACTGCTGGAAATGCTGGGACATTATACAGTAACGCTATGGAGGGATCGGGGGGATGACGGTATCATTGTATGTGTCAGGTTCCTATAAGATGTCAGGATGTCGCCGTCTATTTCTCCATGGAGGAGTGGGAGTATTTAGAAGGACACAAAGATCTGTACAAGGACGTCATGATGGAGGTTCCTCAGCCCCTCACATCACCAGGTAATAGACAGGACTAAATACACACGGCCTATAATTATCTGTATGTAAAGAATGAATTCAATCTCTGTATGTGTTTCCTCCAGATCTATCCAGTAAGAGGACAACACCAAAGAGATGTCCCCGTCCTCTTCTTCCACAGGACTGTAAACAAGAAGATCCCAATGTTCCTCAGGATCATCAGGTAGATGGAGAGAAGGTGTCATGAGATCTCCCCTATGATGTGTAGACGGCTGTGAAGGTCTTGTGCTCAGTCTTGTTTTATCCACCAGTATTATATGTTTTATACTTGTGTAATGAGAACGGTGGAGATGGCAGGATTAGAGCTGATCATAGATGTGACTTCTCCATGTTTACAATATTTGTTTCAGGGTGAAGATCTGACCTATATTAATACTACAGAGACATATGTGAGGGGTGATGAGCGGTGTAAAGAGGAGATTCCTACATATGACTACCCAGGTGAGTAGCGACCACTAAATGCAGAGAAGTCACAGATTCTTCTCAGTCACCGGCTGTGGCTGCTTTATCGCTGGTGTAGTCCAGCTGTATCACAATCGTGTGATCACCATTTTACCGCTAGACCACAATATTTTCCTCCATCCGAAAATGTTCACATTACTTTGTGTAATTGTAAAAGATCTTTTCTGTAGAACCTACAACCTGGAGGATCCACCTACCCCCTGGGATTAGTAGACGCTGACCATTACCTGCCCAGATCTGTAAACTGTAAAGCCAAATGACAGCGTACGTAGAATGTTCTGACAAGTGAGAAAATCAAAATTATGATGGACCTGTAAGAGAAAGCGGAGGGTAATGATGCTGTTGGCTTCCTAGATCCCTAATATCTTATTGGATGAATCTACCTTCTCTCCCTTCTGTGCTGCTGAATGTGCTCATATGGTCCCTACAAGACCAGGTCCAGTCTTTGTGGCCAAACTTCACTTTTATGATCGACAATATTAAATGTGCAGTGAGGGGCAAGTGTGAATTTCTGTACAATAACAACAGAGTTTCCCTTTATCCTGACTTTTCAATTTCTTTTTAAACCAACTAACTTCAAACAGGATTGTGATAAACTATACAGAAAACATTACACCTGTGCCATGATATATCTCTAAGCTGTGCGTGGCTGATGGCTGTAATATACATTTATTCACACCTGCAGGAGATGTGTTGGCTCCAGCCCTGGTTTCATGGATTCACTCCATGTCATAAATTCCATTATGTTTTCAATCCTAAGGAATTCAGATTACTGCACAATCTCTCCTGAAATGGGGGCGCTAATACTTTCTCTACTCTCCTGGTCAGGACTCATAGTAGCTCCAATGCTCCACCATAAATGAGTGTGACTCCGGTTTAGTGTTGGAGCTCTCCCTTGTATATACGTTGTTGTTGGGGATGTAACATATCTTTTATTCTGTCTTTTTTTACAGGTTCACTTTGTTTGATTTTGGTGGGATCGGCCTGACTCACTTATTTGACTCTGTAACTCCCTGGTAGTCTTTAAAAGAAGGTCTCCATTACCTCTTCCCAATGCCTGAGATCTAAATTTAAGACACCTCATCCCTGCACTATTATAAAAAGTTCTCTATGAACGTCTAATATTTCTTCTTGAAACTCATCTGACAGAAAATATTGTCCCTTACGATAGTTTAGATTGCCAAGAGCCACCGAGCCCCATACTCTAATTACCCCAGAGAGGTTTCACCACTAGTTACTCATTTATTACTGATGGAGACTGTTGAGTTTGATAATTTCAGTAGATGTTATAGTCTATACTCACAGTTTTTGACTACAGTAGTTAGTTCCCAAAATACTCTGATTTAACCCCTTCCTGCAGACAGTTTTGTGTTCCTATCAGGGCCCATTTTCAAATCTGACGTGTGTCACTTTATGTGGTGATAACTTTGTAATTCTTCACAAAGGATAATAGGAAACAAATGCATCTTACAAATTATTTACCAACTTCTCTTGAATCCAACAATCCCCTATATAAGGTTGTACACTACTGTCTGCGCACATGGCAGGTTAAGAAGGGAAGGAGCGACATTTAGCTATCTGAATGCAGATCTTGCTGGAATAGTTTGCAGACACAATGTATTGGGGACACTGTTCATGGTCACCTGACAGCCCAAAAGATGGCTACCACGAACAGGCTTGGTGCTATCTACTCCATTTTCCTGATCCCAGGGATTGCCTTGCTCATCACCCTTTAACCCCAAGACGAATAGTCTGGTAGCCGGGTCATAACCAGGAGGACCGAGAAAATACTAAATCAGAAGAGTAGTCAGTAAACGGTCACAACAGGAAACAAATACACAAGCCGGGAGCTGAGCACAGAGGACTGATCCAGAGGAGAAAAAGGCTGTATCTGGCAGCTTCCGGCAATATGCTTCCAGCTTTAGTAGGGTGCGGTGCTTTCTGATTGGATGAAGCAGGGAGCAGATTACTCCAGCTGGACAGCACACGCACCCATACTGCCAGACTGGATGGTACTACAGGTCCCAGGCACCCTAATCTTAGTGTTTGGACACAGCCTGCGCCGCCCAGAGCTTCTGGTTACTCTGTCTCCTCCATGACCAGCGCCGCCTGCAGGATGAATAAGACGGCGCCTGGTGACAGAAGCAGACGTCGGGGGAGCAGATCCCAGGGGAGATTGGACACACTATTTACGGAAGCCTTAAAGAAGTTTTCTAGTACTTTTTACAATTGCCCAATGTCTCCCAATGTATTTACCATGTAGCCTGTGAGTGGCGCTATCGGGGGTCACGTGGTGCCTGAGAGCGGCCAGCGATAGCAATGCGCACAGGCAAGAAGGACTGCAGAAGGTAATTGCAAAAAGACTTATGGGCACAGGGTAAAAACATTGGGGGAAATTGGGGCAATTGTAAAAAGTACTGGACAACTTCTTTAATATAACAAAGTGACTCCATTTTGGAAATTATAACCCGCAGTGAATTAATCTATAGACGTAGCGATTATTTTGATTCCAGAGGCACTTTCCGGAAATTAGCACGCAATGAATGGTGGAGAATGAAAATTGCACATTGGCCATTTTATTACCCAACACATAGTGCCCAGATTGTGCTCCAGGAGACACACACCGTAAATGAAGTGGGTTCTTCTCACTATAGTAATACCAAGTACATGGATGCTGAATATGGTTTGGGCACACTGCAAGGCTCAGAAGCGAGGGGGAGATTTGACTTTGAGAGAGCGAATATTGCTGGATTGATTTATTGATGAGTAGAAGCTTTTATTGGTATAATTTTCACATACATAACATTTTTTGATGGCTTCTTATTCCATATTTTGGAGGCAGAATGAACAAACAGTTGGACACCACGCTCTACTGGTTCATCCTATGAGGTTTTCTATTAGACTGTTAACTGTCATTCTGTCAATAACTTGCCATTTCTACAGGCATTTTAAGTAGAAATGTTCAAAAATATAAATTTCAGGGATATTTTATTCAAAATATAATAATTTGTTTTATTCTTGGCAGATGACTGTACCAGGAGATCAGAGGGACAGCTGACATCTTCAGTTTTTAAATCTGATGATCTTGGGATCCCACAGGATACAATTGAAGTGAATGCCATTACTCCAGATATACCATCAATCCTTCACAGCAAAGATCTGTCATCTGATCCTGTGAAACAGGTCCTGTCTTCTGATTCATTACCGACTACTAAGGAAAATCAAAATAAAAAAATAAGCATTAATAAACGAACTGCTCCTAAAGGAACAAAGTCATTTTCATGTTCAGAAAATGGAAATAGTTTTACCCTTGAAAAGTATTTTCTTAAACATCAAAAAATAAACACAGCGGACAATAGATTTTTTTGTTCCAAATATGGGAAATATTTTAACCAGAAATCAGATTTTGACAAGCACCAGAGACTTCACATAGGGGAGAAGCCTTTTTCCTGTTCAGAATGTGGAAAATGTTTCAACCAGAAAGCGCATCTTAATATCCACCAGAGAACTCACACAGGGGAGAAGCCTTTTTCATGTTCAGAATGTGGGAAATGTTTTAACGATAAATCATCTTTGGTTAAGCACCAGAGAATTCACACAGGGGAGAAGCCTTTTACCTGTTCGGAATGTGGAAAATGTTTCAACCAGAAATCAGCTTTGGTCAATCACCAGAGAAATCACACAGGGGAGAAGCCTTTTTCATGTTCAGAATGTGGGAAATGTTTTAACCAGAAATCAGATTTGATTAGGCACCAGAGAACACACACAGTGGAGAAGACTTTTTCATGTTCAGAATGTGGGAAATGTTTTAACCAGAAATCAGATTTGATTAGGCACCAGAGAACCCACACAGTGGAGAAGACTTTTTCATGTTCAGAATGTGGGAAATGTTTTAACCAGAAATCAGATTTGATTAGGCACCAGAGAACCCACACAGTGGAGAAGACTTTTTCATGTTCAGAATGTGGGAAATGTTTTAACCAGAAATCAGATTTGATTAGGTACCAGAGAACCCACACAGGGGAGAAGCCTTTTTCTTAGTCTTTTTTTTTTAATCCAATACATTTGAGATTTTTTTCATTAGTTTTTTTTTTTAACAAAACCAAGAAACCAGTACATACAATAATAAAGCAACATACCATAGGGATCACATACATTCGTCTCTCCTATATATCCTTTCAGCTTGCCCATTACTGCCTGATAACTTGCAGTTCCTAGATCTTCCAATTAACATTCCACATTCTTGAAATCTCTTACAGTTGTGCTCAAGAGTTTACATACCCCAGCAGAATTTTTCCAATCTTGGCCTTGTTTGAGAGAATATGAATGATAACAAAAAAACTTTTCCTCCACTCATGGTTATTGGTTGGATGAAGCCATTTATTGTCAAACTACTGTGTTTTCTCTTTTTAAATCTTAATGACAACCAAAAACATCCAAATGACCCTGATCAAAAGTTCACATACCCCAGTTCTTAATAGCGTGTATTGCCCCCTTTTAACATCAATGACAGCTTGAAATATTTTGTGGTAGTTGTAGATGAGGTTCTTTAATTTCTCAGATGGTAAAGCTGCCCATTCTTCTTGGCAAACAGCCTCCAGTTCCTGTAAATTCCTGGGCTGTCTAGCATGAACTGCGCGCTTGAGATCTCCCCAGAGTGGCTCAATGATATTGAGGTCAGGAGACTGAGATGACCACTCCAGATCCTTCACTTTGTTCTGCTGTAGCCAATGACAGGTCGACTTGGGCTTGTGTTTTGGATCATTGTTATGTTGGAACGTCCAAGTAGGTCCCCATGCGCAGCTTCCGGGCTGATGAGGGCAAATTTGCCTCCAGTATTTGCTGATAACGTGCGGCATTCATGTTTCCTTCAACTTTTACCAAGTTTCCTGTGCCATTGTAGCTCATACATCCCCAAAACATCAGCGATCCACCTCCGTGCTTTACTGTAGGAATGGTGTTCCTTTTTATCATAGGCCTTGTTGACCTCTTTCCAAATGTAACGTTTATGATTGTGGCCAAAAAGTTCAATTTTGGTCTCCTCATTCCAAATTACCTTGTTCCAGAAGTTTTGAGGCTTGTCTCTATGCTGTTTGGTGTATTCTAGGTGAGATACTTTGTGGCATTTGCACAGTAATGGCTTTCTTCTGGCGACTTGACCATGCAGCCCATTTTTCTTCAAGTGCCTCCTTATTGTGCATCTTGAAACTGCCACATCAATAGTTTTCAGAGAGTCCTGATGTTCAGCTGATGTTATTTGTGGGTTTTTCTTTGCATCCCAGACAATTTTCCTGCCAGTTGTGGCCGAAATTTTTGTTGGTCTAACTGAGCGTGGTTTGGTTTTTACAGAGCCCCTGATTTTCCAATTGTTAATCATAGTTTGAATGCTGCAGACTGGCATTATCAATTCCTTGGATATTTTTTTTTGTATCCCTTTCCTGTGTTATACAGGTCAACTACCATTTCCCGTAGATCCATTGACAATTCTTTTGCTTTCCCCATGACTCTCAATCCACAAACGTCAGTGGCTGGATGAAAGATGCAAGAGTCTGTCTGGATCCCAGAAACTCACTCAGCTTTTACGCACACACACTGATTACAAGCAAACAGGTCACAGGTGAGGATGTTACCTTTAGTAGCCATTCAAACCCATTTGGGTCAAATTCTGTGCATGTTATCAGGCCAAAATCACCAGGGTATGTGAACTTTTGCTCAGGGTCATTTGGATGTTTTTGGTTGTCATTAAAATATAAAAAGAGAAAATTTAGTAGTTTGACAATAAATGGCTTCACCCAACCAATAACCATGAGTGGAGAAAACAAAAAAACTGTAGCATTCATATTCTCTGAAACAAGGCCAAAAAATGAAAAATTCTGCCGAGGTATGTAAACTTTTGAGTACAACTGCCTTTATGTGTATATATATATACAGGAGCTTTGCTATGCTTTATAACTTTTAGTGCTGCGCTGACACCAGTTAGGTAGATCATGCACTGCACATGACCTAAAGAACTTGTTAGCTCTGGTCACCCGGATGTTGTCATGATGACATCGAGTCACCATGGCTATGAGTGGCCCCTGAGGTGTGGGCTAACTAATTTCTGATGACATGGGACATCACCTCTTTCAGGATATATTATTTAATAAATTAGGTTCAGTTTCACCTATTAACCCTTGTGTACCTGACAAATTTGTAGCAAATAGAAAAATTGCATTTTTACCACTAAAATGTCATATTTCCACGACTCAATGTTATAAAATTCTGTAAGGCACCTATGGGTTCGAAATACTTACTACACCCCTAGATTAATTCCTTAGGCAGTGAAGTTTCCAATATGGGGTCACCGGGGGAGGGGGGGGGGGGGGTTTCTGCCACCTCAGGGGCTCAGCTAATGGAGCCCACAATCTATTCTAATGAAATCTGCGTTTTTCAAGCCAAAACCCAAAGCAGAAACACCGAACATGAGGTCATGGAAGGCATATTACCTAAGTGGCCCAGGGTGCCGAGTGTGGCGCATACTCGGTCGGTACCCTGGACCACGTAGAACAGAAGTATAAGTCATATTACCTATCTTGTCTACAAGTTTTGACCTGACCCTCATGTTGAACACGTCCTCTAACATCTAACCAGCATCTTCTGGGCACTCCTCTCCACAGCCGGTCATTAAGCCCCTTTCTTATATATAACACTGTCTGCCATTGATCTGGTGTTATGTCCATTGTGTCCCCTCCCCCTTCCCTCTCTTTGGAATACTCTATACCTTACATTATACTTCCTTCATTAGTCATTGACTCTATTTAAATCTTCACAAGAGGGATTCATTCCCTGGTGCCATCAGTTGGCTCGCCGCCTGTGTAGGACCACTTTATATCTACAATCATCTTATGCTATACAGTTAAGCTCATCTATATGTTATTTTTAGGCTACCCGAGGTTCATTGACATGCTACACTAGGTATATTGCTTTATACGCTTGGCCTCACTCTACTTGTACATACTTGCTCCTTTGTGGTTCAGACTACATGTGTGTGTGTGTGTGTGTATGTATGTGTATTTATATATATTATATATTTAACTATTTGTGTATTTATACAATCATTGTAATTTATGTAGTGTGGGCACCCGCTTCTGCGGTGCCACCATGTAACCAATTGCTTGTTAAAGGTTTTTGACTGACCTCATATTCGGTGTTTCAGGGCTTGGAATGGAAGGAGCGCATTTGACTTTTTGAAAGTAAAATTTGCTTGAATAATTAGTGGGACGCCATGTTGCATTTGGAGAGCCCCTGATGTGCCTAAACAGTGGAAACCCACCACAAGTGACACCATTTTGCAAACTAGACCCTTCAGGGAACTTATCTAGATGTGTGGTGAGCACCCTGAACCCCCAGGTGCTTCACAGAAGTTTATAACATTGAGACGTAAAAATAAAATTACATTTTTCCAGCAAAAATGTTTTTCAGCCAGCAATTTTGCATTTTCATAAGTGTAACAGGAGGACGCAATGTCGTGTTGGGGAGTCCCTGATGGAGCTGTATGGCAGCTTGTCTTTTGCGGGCCAAGATGACGTTTTCAGCGGTATCATTTTTATTTATATTTGTCTTTTTGATCTCGTTTTATTCCACTTTTTGTTCGGCGGTATGATGATAAAGCATTCTTTTTTTTATTTTTTTATTTTTACTGTGTTCACTAAAGGGGTTAACTAGTGGGACAGTTTTATAGGTCAGGTCGTTCCAGTTGCGGCGATACCAAATATGGGTACTTTTATTGTTGTTGTTTTTTCTCACTTTTTTTACTTAGTCCCACTATGGGGACTACTTATAGTAGCAGTCTGATCGCAGCCATAATACACTGCTCAAAAAAATAAAGGGAACACTAAAATAACACATCCTAGATCTGAATGAATGAAATATTCTCATTGAATACTTTGTTCTGTACAAAGTTGAATGTGCAGACAACAAAATCACACAAAAATAATCAATGGAAATCAAATTTATTAACCAATGGAGGCCTGAATTTGAAGTCACCCCCCAAATTAAAGTGGAAAAACACACTACAGGCTGATCCAACTTTGATGTAATGTCCTTTAAAACAAGTCAAAATGAGGCTCAGTATTGTGTGTGGCCTCCACGTGCCTGTATGACCTCCCTACAACACCTGGGCATGCTCCTGAAGAGGTTGCGGATGGTCTCCTGTGGGATCTCCTCCCAGACCTGGACTAAACCATCCACCGACTCCTGGACAGTCTGTGGTGCAACGTGACGTTGGTGGATGGAGCGAGACATGATGTCCCAGATGTGCTCAACAGGATTCAGGTCTGAGGAACGGGCGGCCAGTCCATAGCTTCAATGCCTTCATCTTGCAGGAACTGCTGACACACTCCAGCCACATGAGGTCTGGCATTGTCCTGCATTAAGAGGAACCCAGGGCCAACCGCATCAGCATATGGTCTCACAAGAGGTCGGAGGATCTCATCTTGTTACCTAATGGCAGTCAGGCTACCTCAGGCGAGCACATGGATGGCCCTCCAAAAAAATGCCACCCCACACCATTACTGACCCACTGCTAAACCGGTCATGCTTAAGGATGTTGCAGGTAGCAGATCGCTCTCCATGGCGTCTCCAGACTCTGTCACATGTGCTCAGTGTGAACCTGCTTTCATCTGTGAAGAGCACAGGACGCCAGTGGCGACTTTGCCAATCCTGGTGTTCTGTGGCAAATGCCAAGCGTCCTGCATGGTGTTGGGCTGTGAGCACAACCCCCATCTGTGGACGTCGGGCCCTCATACCACCCTCATGGAGTCGGTTTCTAACCGTTTGTGCAGAAACATGCACATTTGTGGCCTGCTGGAGGTCATTTTGCAGGGCTCTGGCAGTGCTCCTCCTGTTCCTCCTTGCACAAAGGAGGAGGTAGTGGTCCTGCTGCTGGGTTGTTGCCCTCCTATGGCTCCCTCCACATCTCCTGGTATCTGCTCCATGCTCTTGATACTGTGCTGACAGACACAGCTACCCTTCTTGCCACAGCTCGCACTGATATGCCATCCTGGATGAACTTCACTACCTGAGCAACTTCTGTGGGTTGTACTGTAGACATCGCCTCATGCTACTGTATCTCTAGGGGTGAGAGAAATGGCAAAATGAAAAAGTGACCAAAACAACAGCCAAAAAGGATGAGAACAGAGAAATGGTCTGTGGTCACCACCTGCAGAACCGCTCCTTTATAAGGGGTATCTCGCTAATTGCCTATCATTTCTACCAGTTGTCTGTTCCATTTGCACAACAGCAGGAGAAATTGATTCACAATCAGTGTCGCTTCATAACTGGGCAGGTAGATTTCACAGAAGTGTTATTGACTTGGAGTTACATTGTGTTAAGTGTTACCTTTATTTTTTGGAGCAGTGTATAAATATATATATACAGTATATATATATATATATATATATATATATATATATATATATATATATATATATATATATACTGTATGTATATATATATATATACACTGTGTGTGTATATATATATATATATATATATATATATATATATATATATACTGTGTGTGTGTATATATATATATATATATATATATATATATATATATATATATATATATATATATATATATATATATATATATATATATATATATATATATATATATATATTATAAAATCTCCAGCTTGGGTATAAATATATAATACGTGCAGTAATTACTTAGTAAACTCTAAGTAAAATTTTCCACTAAAATAAAGTACAATGTGTCTCGAAAAAATTATCTCAGAATCACTGGGATTTGTTAAAGCGTTTCAGAGTTATTACCACATAAAGTGACACTGATCAGAATTGTAAAACAGATTCGGGGGGAAGGGGTTAACAAGATACAATTTTCAGTTAAAACATTTCCCACATTAAGAATATGAAAAAGGCTTCTCCACTGTGTGAGTTCTTTGGTGACTAAGAAGAAATGATTTCTTCACAAAAGATTTTCCACATTCTGAACAAAAAAAAAGACTTCTCCCCTGTGTGGGTTCTCTGATGTTTAATAAGCTTAAGCTGCAATTTCTCTACAAAACATTTCTCACATTCTAAACATGAAAAAGGCTTCTCCCCTGTGTGAGTTCTCTTGTGCCTAACAAAATAGAATTTTTGGTTAAAACATTTTCTACAATCTGAACAGGAAAAAGGCTTCTCACCTGTGTGAGTTCTCTGGTACTAAACAAAACTTGATTTCTGTGTAAAACATTTCCCACATTCTGAACATGGAAAAGTCTTCTTTTCTGTGTGACTGCTCTGGCGTCTAGCAAGATGTAATCTCCAGTTAAAAAATGTCTCACATTCTAAACAAGAATACAGTTTATCCCCTGTGTAAGGTCCTTGATGTGTGATAATATTTGATTTCTGTATAAAACTGTCATGCCTCGGGATTTGATCGGTGGTCCTGTTCTTTTATGTTGGCGTCTCTGTCCACGGAGCCACAGCAGGTTCTGTACCTGTATGGGTGCTGATTACCATTTGCCTTTGTCCATTCATTTCGAATAGCAATTGTTTTTCATTTGTTATCTTGCCTGTCCTACTAGTTAAATCTTCCCCCTGCTGGTCTTCGCTGCTGCTGATAGTCTTTAGTGGATTCTGCTTGGAGTTCTGGTCCTACTTCTGAATATCTAGGCCAGTCCAATAAGTGTACTGCTTGGGTTTCTTCCTATGCTGCACGGTTCCTTAGGAGGTACATGATACATTCAACAGCCTTTCAGGGAGCCAGGTCCGAGTTGTCTTCTCTAGTTTTACCTTCAGGATTTATACAGGTCTCCCCTGTGTGAAGTCTGTGGTGTTTAACAAGGTGTGATTTCACTACAAAACATTTTCCACATTCTGAACATGAAAAAGGCTTCTCCACTGTGTGAGTTCGCTGATGTTTAATGAGCAGTGATTTCTTTGCAAAACATTTCTCACATTCTA
Source organism: Phyllobates terribilis (assembly GCF_046119375.1). Taxonomy (NCBI): domain Eukaryota; kingdom Metazoa; phylum Chordata; class Amphibia; order Anura; family Dendrobatidae; genus Phyllobates; species Phyllobates terribilis. The sequence continues at coordinate 5,142,241 of NW_027362820.1, forward strand.
AACATGAAAAAGGCTTCTCTTCTGTGTGGGTTCTCTGGTGTCTATCAAGATGCGATTTCTGGTTATAACATTTCCCACAATCTGAACATGAAAAAGGCTTCTCCCCTGTGTGAGTTCTTTGGTGACTAACAAGATATGATTTTTGGATAAAACATTTTCCGCATTCTGAACATGAAAAAGGCTTCTCCCCTGTGTGGGTTCTCTGGTGTCTATCAAGATGCGATTTCTGGTTAAAACATTTCCCACAATCTGAACATGAAAAAGGCTTTTCCCCTGTGTGAGTTCTTTGGTGACTAACAAGATATGATTTTTGGATAAAACATTTTCCGCATTCTGAACATGAAAAAGGCTTCTCCCCTGTGTGGGTTCTCTGGTGTCTATCAAGATGCGATTTCTGATTAAAACATTTTCCACAATCTGAACATGAAAAAGGCTTCTCCCCTGTGTGAGTTCTTTGGTGACTAACAAGATATGATTTATAGTTAAAACATTTCCCACATTCTGAACAGGAAAAAGGCTTCTCCCCTGTGTGAGTTCTCTGGTGCTGAACAAAACGTGATTTCTGTGTAAAATATTTCCCACATTCTGAACAGAAAAAAAGCTTCTCTCCCGTGTGACTTCTCTGGTGTAGAACCAAACTTGATTTCTGTGTAAAATATTTCCCACATTCTGAACAGGAAAAAGGCCTCTCCCCTGTGTGACTTCTCTGGTGACTAATAAGAGATGATGTATTCACAAAACATTTTCCACATTCTGAACATGAAAATGGCTTAACCCCTGTGTGAATTCTCTGGTGTTTAACAAGATACGATTTCCAGATAAAAAATTTCCCACATTCTAAACAAGAATACAGTTCCTCCCCGGTGTGAATTCTCTGATGTGCGAGAAGAATGGATTTACCTACAAAACATTTCCCACATTCTGAACATGAATATGGCTTCTCCCCTGTGTGAAGTCTCTGGTGTCTAACAAGGTGTGATTTCCCTACAAAACATTTTCCACATTCTGAACATGAAAAAGGCTTCTTCCTTGTGTGACTTCTTTGATGTGTAACAAGAGTTGATTTATCTACAAAACATTTTCCACATTCTGAACATGAAAAGATCTTCTCCCCTGTGTGAGTTCTCTGGTGACTAACAAGTTGCGATTTCTTGTTAAAAAATCTCACACGGTCTGAACATGAAAATGGTTTCTTTGCTTTAAGAGCAGTTTGTTTTTTAATGGTTCTTTTATGGCTTGGATTTTCCTTAGTAGTCTGCAATGAATCAGAAGACAGGACCTGTTTCAAAGGATCAGATGACAGATCTTTGCTGCAAAGGGATGATGGTATTTCAGGAGTAATATAATTCACTTCAATTGTATCCTGTGTGATCTCCAGCTCATCTGATTTAAAAATCAAAAATGTCAGCTGTTCCTCTGATCTCTTAGTACAGACAACTGCAAAGAATAAAACCAATTATTATTTTTTAATAAAATATCCTTGAAATTAATATTTTTGAACATTTCTACTCAAATTGTCCGTAAAAATGTTAAGTTATGTAAAATATTGAATTATTCACCAAGATGACAGTTCACAGTCTAATAGAAAACCTCATAGCATGAACCAGTAGTGCATGGTGTTCAACTGTTTGTTCATTCTGCCTCCAAAATATGGAATAAAAAGCCACCAATGTTATGTAGGAGAAAATAATATGAATAAAAATATATACTCGTCTCACAAAAAACAAGACCCTATTCAGGTCCATCATCTGTCAGTGGAAAAACGAAGGTTTCCTCATTATTAGTGGCTCAAAGGCTTTTGAAAAGCAACATGGCTTCCATAAACCAATCCAGCAATATCCGATCTCCCAAAGTCAAATCTCCCCCTTGCTTCTGAGCCTTGCAGTGCGCCCAAAAGACATTTAGCATCCATGTATTTGGCATTACCATAGTGAGAAGAACCCAGTTAATTGATGGTGTGTGTCTCCAGGAGCACAATCTGGGCACTATGTGTTGGGTAATAAAATGGTATATTTCCAATTTTCATTCTCCAACATCCACTGTGTGCTAATTTCCAGAAAGTGGCTGTGGAGTCAATATAGTCACTATTCCTATAGATGAATTCACTGAGGGTTATAATGTCCAAAATGGAGTCACTTATGGGGATTTCTACTGCTATGGTTTTTTGCCATTTTGGTCACATTAGGGCTTCTGCAAATGGTGTGTCCCATCTCCTCTGGGATCTGCTGCGGTGACGACTGATTCAGTCACCAGGAGCTGCCTTATTCATTTGGCAGGCAGCACTGGTGATGGAAGAGACATCTGAACCAGAAGCTCTGTGAGGCATAGGCTCTGTCCAGCTACTAAAATTAGGGTGCCTTTGACCTCTAGTACCATCCAGTCTGGCAGTATGGGGGTGTGTGCTGTCCAGCTGAAGTAATCTGCTCTCTGCTTCAGCTAATTAGAAAGCACCACACCCTACTAAAGCTGGAAGCATATTGCCGGAAGCTGCCAGATACAGCCTTGTTCTCCTCTGGTTCAGTCCTCTGTGCTCAGCTCCCGGCTTGTGTATTTGTTTCCTGTTGTGACCCCGGCCCGTTTACGGACTACTCTTGTGTCTTCTGATTTTGTATTTTCTCTTCCCCCCTTGTTCTGACCCGGATACTTGACTATTCTTCTTCCCATCTCACTCCCCAGAACAGCAGGTAACACCGTGGCCCAAGCCTAGGGGTCTCTGTGTAAGTCCAGATCCATGTAGAGGGGATAAAGGGTAGGGAGTAATGATGAGCGACCATGCTCGCTACTGCTTGGGACTCGCCCGAGCATCGACATGCTTGGCGAGTATTTCCGGCTTGCTCGGGGTCCCCGCCCTGCATGTTTGACGCTCTTTAGAGAGCCAACGAACATGCAGGGATTCCTGCCAAGCACTGTATTGTCGTAGCCATGTTGGTTCTGGCATTACAGTGATTGGCTGGCCGCATAGCGTCATCAGGTCTATATAAGACTTGATGACACTAGGCTCGTCACAGTCTATCCCGGGAACAGGCAGAGTAGGGAGAGGTGCTGCTGTGTGAGGGACAGAATTGTCGGTGTAATAATTAGATATACAGTACAGACCAAAAGTTTGGACACAGCTTCTCATTTAAAGATTTGTCTGTATTTTTATGACTTTGAAAATTGTACATTCACACTGAAGGCATCAAAACTATGAATTAACACATGTGGAATTATATACTTAACAAAAAAGTGTGAAACAACTGAAAATATGTCTTATATTCTTGGTTCTTCAAAGTAGCCACCTTTTGCATTGATGACTGCTTTGCACACACTTGGCATTCTCTTGATGAGCTTCAAGAGGTAGTCACTGGAAATGGTTTTCACTTCGCAGATGTGCACTGTCAGGTTTAATAAGTGGGATTTCTTGCCTTATAAATGGAGTTGGGACCATCAGTTGTGTTGTGCAGAAGTCTGGTGGATACACAGCTGATAGTCCTACTGAATAGACTGTTAGAATTTGTATTATGGCAAGAAAACAGCAGCTAAGTAAAGAAAAACGAGTGGCCATCATTACTTTAAGAAATTAAGGTCAGTCAGTTCGAAAAATTGGGCAAACTTTGAAAGTGCCCCCAAGTGCAGTTGCAAAAACCATCAAGCGCTACAAAGAAACTGGCTCACATGAGGACTGCCCCAGGAAAGGAAGACCAAGAGTCACCTCTGCTTCTGAGGATAAGTTTATCCGAGTCACCAGCCTCAGAAATCGCAGGTTAACAGCAGCTCAGATTAGAGACCAGGTGAATGCCTCACAGAGTTCAAGCAGCAGACACATCTCTTTAATAACTGTTAAGAGGAGACTTTGTGCAGCAGACCTTCATGGTAAAATAGCTGCTAGGAAACCACTGCTATGGACAGGCAACAATCAGAAGAGACTTGTTTGAGCTAAAGACACAAGGAGTGGACATCAGACCAGTGGAAATCTGTGCTTTGGTCTGATGAGTCCAGCTCACCCCAAACCATCTCGATTGGGTTCAGGTCTGGTGACTGTGGAGGCCAGGTCATCTGGCGTAGCACCCCATCACACTACCTCTTGGTCAAATAGCCCTTACACAGCCTGGAGGTGTGTTTGGGTCATTGTCCTGTTGAAAAATAAATGATGGTCCAACCACCGTGTCTTTGTGCGAAGTAGAAAAGGTGAACGGATGGACTCTACATGCCTGGTTCCTACCGTGAAGCATGGGGGAGGAGGTGTGATGGTGTGGGGATGCTTTGCTGGTAACACTGTTGAGGATTTATTCAAAATTGAAGGCATACTGAACCAGCATGGCTACCACAGCATCTTGCAGCGGCATTTGCGTTTAGTTGGACCATCATTTATTTTTCAACAGGACAATGACCCCAAACACACCTCCAGGCTGTGTAAGGGCTATTTGACCAAGAAAGAGAGTGATGGGGTGCTACGCCAGATGACCTGGCCTCCACAGTCACCAGACCTGAACCCAATCGAGATGGTTTGGGGTGAGCTGGACCGCAGAGTTAAGGCAAAAGGGCCAACAAGTGCTAAGCATCTCTGGGAACTCCTTCAAGATTGTTGGAAGACCATTTCTGGTGACTACCTCTTGAATCTCATCAAGAGAATGCCAAGAGTGTGCAAAGCAGTCATCAAAGCAAAAGGTGGCTACTTTGAAGAACCAAGAATATAAGACATATTTTCAGTTGTTTCACATTTTTTTGTTAGGTATATAATTCCACATGTGTTAATTCATAGTTTTGATGCCTTCAGTGTGAATGTACAATTTTCAGTCATAAAAATACAGAAAAATCTTTAAATGAGAAGGTGTGTCCAAACTTTTGGTCTGTACTGTAGGTAGTGGTACTCAAGGAGTATATATAAATTCATCTGAACTAACAGTCCTTCTGAGGACTAATCCAGCTGCATATATTCAGTGGTGATAGCAGGAGTTAGGCAATCAGGCAGTCAGGGTTTGTGGCAGTGTATACAGCACAAGAGGGTCCATTGCACATTCTGTCTGCTGCTGCTGTTACAGATATCCGTAGATATAGCCCAAGGTATCAGGGGCCAGGGTTAAAAATTTTTTTTATCTTAATCCTTATTATTTGCTTAAAAAGTAATCCAGAGTACACCATTTTACTGCTCCATTTGCTTGTTGGCAGAATACAGACAGATTTTTTTTATTTTATTCACATTACTGTATTGTGGAAGCAGAGAAACTTTTTTTTTCAATGATCAGACTATTAAAATTTAGACAGCTGTGTTTTGTTGAACCAATTGATAGTTGGTCGCTGAGAAATACCATACTATTTGGCGACTACCTGAAACTGTGGCCATCAGACGTGATCCCATATGACCTGCCTAATAATCCAGCAATTTTTGTAAGTGTGTCAAATATTACACTCTATTTAAAAAATTGCAGTTGTGGGTTCAAACCTATTCACAGTTGGCTGCTGACAAAATCTGTGAACAATGTTGTCAGAGTATTACACCACTGCCAAAAAAGAAAACATACAAAAAACAAGCTAAAATAGAAAAAATGTTAAGAAACATTCTTTCCAGGGTAATGACTTGTATATAAAGCCAAAGAAATACTAAAAAAAAAATTATGGACTGTGGAAGACATTTATGCGACCAGAATGAACTCATCTGGAGCTGATGATACCACCTAGCAGCACCTGTCCCTATTGTTAATGCATCTAACAGCATTATCGATAGGGAATAGAACAGATTTTACATTTTTTGGGCAGCACCAGCAGCACGCAGTATAAGGCAATAATACCTGGCTGGATCGGTGTAATATGCAATCCATACTGCGATTCCTCACCCGTAAATGAATTTCAGATAAGACAGTTAATATTCTAGAATATAGAATCTATTTGAATTTTCTTTCCCATTATTAAAGAGTGTGTCTCCAATACTGTTTGTTACGCTCGCACCCGGACTGACTGGCATGAGCGTGATTAGTGATCCCACTGTACCATGAACCGAAGAGTGCCTGGAGGGGCGTAACTAAGTATCAACCCGATCCGACCAAGGTCGCACGGCAGCTTAGTCGACTCCGTGGACCAAGGAGGAACCGAGCAGAGGGACCAGGTGCGACTCCAGGTCAGATCCCGGTCACAGTTGTTGACCCACACCGGGGAATGCAGGAACAGGCAGGTTAGACTGGCATACAGGCAGGTGGGTATTGGCAAGTACAGCTGGTATGCAGACAGGTGGGTACTGGCAAGCACGGCTGGTATGCAGACAGGTGGGCACTGGCAAGCACGGCTGGAGTGCAGGCAGGGAGGTACTAGCAGGTTGGAGCGCAGGCTGGATAGGGTCCAGTACAGACTGGGAGACAGGTGCAGAGCCGCAGATGCGGTAGACAAGCAGAGTAAAGCAAATCCGCCGGAGCAGAGGACAAGGCAGAGCAGAGAGAAACTGCTGGTGCGGTGAGCAAGCAGAGCGGAACGAAAACCGCAGGTGGGCAAGGCAGAGCAGAGCGGAACCGCCGGAGCGGTGGACAAGGCAGAGCAGAGAGAAACCGCAGGTGCGGTGGACAAGGCTGAGCAGAGAGAAACCGCCGGAGCGGTGGGCAAGCGGTGGGCAAGGCAGAGCTGAGAGAAGCCGCCAGAGCGGTGGGCAAGGCAAAGGAGAGAGAGAAGCCGCCGGAGTGGTGGGCAAGGCAGAGCAGAGAGAAACCGCTGGTGCGGTGAGCAAGGCAGAGCAGAGAGAAGCCGCTGGAGCGGTGGGCAAGGCAGAGCAGAGAGAAGCCGCCGGAGCAGTGGGTAAGGCAGAGCAGAGGGAAGCCGCCGGAGCGGTGGGAAAGTCAGAGCAGAGAGAAACCGCCGGAGCAGTGGGTAAGGCAGAGCAGAGGGAAGCCACCGGAGCGGTGGGCAAGTCAGAGCAGAGAGAAACCGCTGGAGCGGTGGGCAAGACAGAGCGGAGCGAAACCGGGGGTGCGGTGAACAAGGCAGAGAGGACAGGGCTCTGTTCACATGGAACAGACTGGAAAATACAGGAAGATGGCTAGAACACAGGAGGAAGATACGGAGGAAGGGAAAAGGGACAAGCAGAACCAGATACACACAGGGTACTTCCTATGAAGTAGCGAGTGGACACAAAACTCACAAACAGAAGTACAGAGACAACGAGTTGGAGTTAGGTGCAGGTTCAGATACTGCAGGAAAAGGGAAGGTACGGACATAGAGACAAACAGGTAACAGGCTAGGATACAGTTCAGACAGGAACTGCTACTGCAATGAGATACAAGAACGAGCCTGGGTATACAGCCCCCAGAGTGGCGGAAACAGACTAGAAGTCACAGGTAACAGGTCTGGGTATACAGCCCCCAGAGTGGCGGAAACAGACTAGAAGTCAGAGATAACAGGTCTGGGTATGCAGCCCCCAGAGTGGCAGAAACAGGACAGGACCTGGCAATACAGTTGCAAAGACAAACTGAGTGAAAGTGTTACTCAGGCACCTCCTTCTGGGTGGAGGGGGTTTAAATATCCAGTGACTCACAGCAATAGGCTGGAGACGCATTAGGGGTGTGCCCACAGCAGCTATAAGAATCAGGAAGTAACCGGGCCGCCACCCTAAGCAGTCAGTCAAGAGACATGCACACAGCATGAACGGGAGCACGGTTTTTAGGCTGGACTGACAGGTAAGATTGCGGTCTTGCATAGTGGGAGGTGGTGCACTATGCAAGCACGCTGCCAGGGATGTTACACTGTTATTGCATATGCAGCAATTTCAAGGGCTGCCAAAAATTAGGACGCACTCCAATACACATTTGAAGAGCTGTAAAAAAACAAATAAAATAAAAACACAGTAGGATCTTTCTTTTGTATAAAAACCAGACTCGCTAATGTACCCTCAATGTAATAACATTGTTCAGCTCCTGCACCCCCCTCCTCCTCCTGTTCGGCATCCATCTCCGAAATGACCACATCAGTCCCAAGTTGGAAGCACTGCAGCACTGCCTTGGCCAAGCGGCAACAGGCTGTGCTGAAGATAATATGCTTAATGCTTAGGTGACAAAACACACACCGGTGCAGAGTTGTTGAAAGCTGTAACACAACAGGCAGATTGGTGGATCTCACCGCTGAACATACAGCTAGGCATGGTCGTGTGTGACAAGATGGTGGCCTCTATCATCATCACGACCTGCAAGGTTTGCACTATGAACTCTCCTGAAGGAGAAGCCAGGGCCCACTGGAGGAGTTTCCGGTTCTCTGGTGGGCCCATCCAACCCAGACGAGAAGCAGCCCTGGCTAAGAAGTCTGTGGGAAGGTTCCCGGACATTCTATGGTTGCTTTTTTACTGTGGACTGGCTCCAGAAATCTATAAGATTGCAATCTATAAAATCCCTTCACTGGCTCCCCCATTGCCCAGAGACTCCAGTTCAAAACCATAACCATGAGATGCAAAGCCATCCACAACCTGTCTCTTAAATATATCTGGGACCTAGTCTCCTGGTACTTACAGTACAGACCAAAAGTTTGGACACACCTTCTCATTTAAAGATTTTTCTGTATTTTCATGACTATGAAAATTGTACATTCACATTGAAGGCATAAAAACGATGAATTAACACATGTGGGATTATATACTTAACAAAAAAGTGTGAAACAACTGAAAATATGTCTTATATTCTAGGTTCTTCAAAGTAGCCACCTTTTGCTTTGATGACTGGTTTGCACACGCTTGGCATTCTCTTGATGAGCTTCAAGAGATAGTCACCTGAAATGATCTTCCAACAATCTTGAAGGAGTTCCCAGAGATGCTTAGCGCTTGAGAAACCTTTTGCCTTCACTCTGTGGTCCAGCTCACCCCAAACCATCTTGATTGGGTTCAGGTCTGGTGACTGTGGAGGCCAGGTCATCTGGTGTAGCACCCCATCACTCTCCTTCTTGGTCAAATAGCCCTTACACAACCTGGAGGTGTGTTTGGGATCATTGTCCTGTTGAAAAATAAATGATGGTCCAACTAAACGCAAACCGGATGGAATAGCATGCCGCTGCAAGATGCTGTGGTAGCCATGCTGGTTCAGTATGCCTTCAATTTTGAATACATCCCCAACAGTATCACCAGCAAAGCACCCCCACACCATCACACCTCCTCCTCCATGCTTCACAGTGGGAACCAGGCATGTAGAGTCCATCAGTTCACCTTTTCTGCATCACACAAAGACACGGTGGTTGGAACCAAAGATCTCAAATTTGGACTCATCAGACCAAAGCACAGATTTCCACTGGTCTAATGTCCATTCCTTGTGTTCTTTAGCCCAAACAAGTCTCTTCCGCTTGTTTCCTGTCCTTAGCAGTGGTTTCCTAGCAGCTATTTTACCATGAAGGCCTGCTGCACAAAGTCTCCTCTTAACAGTTGTTGAAGAGATGTGCCTGCTGCTAGAACTCTGTGTGGCATTGACCTGATCTCTAATCTGAGCTGCTGTTAACCTGCGATTTCTGAGGCTGGTGACTTGGATAAAGTTATCCTCAGAAGCAGAGGTGACTCTTGGTCTTCCTTTCCTGGGGTGGTCCTCATGTGAGCCAGTTTCTTTGTAGCGCTTGATGGTTTTTGCAACTGCACTTGGGACACTTTCAAAGTTTTCCCAATTTTTCGTACTGACTGACCTTCATTTCTTAAAGTAATGATGGCCACTCGTTTTTCTTTACTTAGCTGCTTTTTTCTTGCCATAATACAAATTCTAACAGTCTATTCAGTAGGACTATTAGCTGTGTATCCACCAGACTTCTGCACAACACAACTGATGGTCCCAACCCCATTTATAAGGCAAGAAATCACACTTATTAAACCTGACAGGGCACACCTGTGAAGTGAAAACCATTTCCGGTGACTACCTCTTGAAGCTCATGAAGTGAATGCCAAGAGTATGCAAAGCAGTCATCAAAGCAAAAGGTGGCTACTTTGAAGAACCTAGAATACAAGACATATTTTCAGTTGTTTCACACTTTTTTGTTAAGTATATAATTCCACATGTGTTAATTCATAGTTTTGATGCCTTCAGTGTGAATGTACAATTTTCATAGTCATGAAAATACAGAAAAATCTTTAAATGAGAAGGAGTGTCCAAACTTTTGATCTGTACTGTACCTGCACGCAACCTCGATCCTTACAAGATCTCCTTCTCTACTCCCGTCTTAACTCATGTTCCCACAATCATATACAAGATTTCTCCTGTGCATCCCCTCTACTCTTGAACTCTGTACTCCAACATATCAGACTCTCGCCTACTGTTGAAACCTTTAAAAGGAAGCTGAAGACCCACCTCTTCCGACAAGCCTACAACCCCCAGTAACCCTCGCTCCACCATATTGCTGCACGACCAGCTGTACCCTCACCAACTGTATCCTCACCCATCCCTTATAGACTGTTTGTGCGCCCTCACGGGCAGGGTCCTCTCTCCTCTTGTACCACTCGGTAACCTCTTTTCACATGTAAAGCGCCATGGAATAAATTGCGCTATAATAATGAATAATAATTATACTACTTGTACTGTGGGTCAATTGATAGCACTTTCCTGTTGTCTGCCCCTAAATTGATGTGTTTTGCAGCTTTTGGTCCCATTTGAAGGTGTTGTGTATGCGATTGGTTTTGACCCCCATTGAATCCAATGGCGTTCGGCAATGTTCGGCGAATACTCGACAATTACATTGGCGAATATTGCAAAAACGGTAATTATAATCTGAATCGAATGTTGAAATATTCGCTCGTCTCTAATTAGAAACACTCTTAAAAATTTATGTGGGCATGGAAATATGGAGGTGGAGGATGAGGAGAAGGAGGATGTCTGGGTGTGAAGGGGTGCATGGGAATAGACCCCAAAAAAATAACCACTGGATTTGAGTTTATGCTCGATGCTATCATCTGGTGGTGTTGAGAGGTCTGGCCCAATCCAGCCCTTGTTCATTTTGATAAGTCAGCCTGTCAGCATTTTCAGTTGACAGGCAGATGCGCCTATCAGTTATATAATTTATAATGCCCCCAGCAGCATTAAAAACCATCTCTGACAAAACGCTAGCCGCCAGGACCTCCAAGGGTCCAGCTTGGATACCCAACAGTTGTAAGGCACAGAGAGGAATCATGGAGGATGCTGGTACAGTCGCCAAGGTAGTCCTTCAGCATCTTCCAAACCTTTTCCCTCCTTGTCAGAGTACCAGGTTTATTAGAGCCTGGGCACTGGGAGGGTCTGAGAAAACTGTCACAGACCTTTGACAGCGTTCCCCTACCTCTGCTGCATCTGATTTGTGTCTCTCCTGCCTGTATTCCTTGGTTGTCCAAGGAACTGTGACCTCTGCCACCAGCGTTGTCAGATAGGAATTTTTTTTATATAATTCTTCAAGAGCCTGAACTTAATATCTCCAACAATAAACTCCTTTGGTTTCCTCCCTCTACTAACCTACCTATACCTGACTTTTACTAACCTACCTATACCTAACTTTGCAATTTCCTTTAGTTGGTGCCACTATAACTCCCATTCGGCACACCTGCTGTCTTGGAGTCATATTTGACACACAACTATCCTTTATTCAACGTGAAAAATCACTCACTTGCTCATGTCACCTGCATGACGACGCTAATTATTGTGTCATAGCCGCTCACTATCTTGGTGGAGTCCTCAAAGTTTTGGATGGCGACACAGATGTCAGACATCCATGCCCACTCATCAGCTCTTATGTGCGGAGGCTGACCTGAATGCCAACGGGCGTGTTGAAGCAGGTACTCAACAACTGCTCTCTGCTGCTCAAAATCATTCCACACATCTGCAACGTTGATTTCCAACGAGTAGTCACATCACACACCAGTTGGTGAACTGGAAGCTGCAAACGCTGCTGAAACCCGGCCAGGGCGGCGGAAGCTGTAGCTGACTTTCTGAAATGGGCACACACGTGGAGTACTTTCACAAGCTGCTCTGGCAGATCCAGGTAGATTTTGAGAAATCGCTGAACCACTAAGTTGAGCACATGGACCAGGCATGGTACGTGTGCAAGCTTGCCTAGCTTCAGAGCCGCCATCAGGTTCTCTGATACAGCTTTCAACAACTCTGCAATCCTCTGTCATATGCCTGAGCATGCTGTTGGTGGTCAGGCTGTTCGTTTTGGTGCTCTTGCTGATGCTGGCCTGGCAGATGTTGCAAATGCCCCTTTTGGGGTTATCTAAACAGTCTTTAAAAAAGAACCAGTCTCAGGAAGACATAATATTTGCACTGGCAACTTCCGGCGTGTGGGTATTCCAGGGAGCAGTTGCCTGCCTTGTGTCTGTGGCCACCACACTGCTTGTTCCTGCCTGTTGTGGTGCTACGCCTCCCTCCCCCTATGTGATGCTTTTCTTGCTCTGCATGTCCCCTTACCAGGTTGGGTTAGTGACTTCATAGTCCACCGCTTCGTCTTCCACTTCCACACCCTGGTTCTCCTCCTGACTTTCTGTCCATTGTGTCTCATCATTATCCACCCCTTGCGACAGTAATTTCATTTTCCCACTGTCACCTTCGGGTGACCATGGCTGCTCAAATCGCTGCATGCGATCTTCTGCTGCCCTGCTTGAAGCTGGCCGGGCGAGAGGCCCAAATCTATCAATGGAAAAGTGAACAGCTCTTGGGGTAACCCTGGACTCTAATCTCTCCTTCAAACCACATATCCAAGTTCTTTCGACTTCCGAGCGGACCAAGCGAGAGGCCAGAATCTATAAATGGAAAGATGAACAAAACAGCTCTTCGAAGTGTCCAAGTGTGGGATCAGTTGTCTCAGGGAACTTGGAATGGTGGGAGTAAGGAGGATGCCGACTCGAAGTAAAAAAAAATCTCCAGGATCCGCACATTCCTCAACCACGAATCTACATAAACACTAGTGCACGCCCTCATCATCTCCCGTCTCGACAACTGGAACCTCCTGCTCTGTGGCCTCCCTTCTAACATACTCGCATTCCTCCTATCTATTCTAAATTCTGTTGCCCGACGAATCCATCTGTCCCCTCGCTATTCCCTGGCCTCTCCTCTCAGTCAATCCCTTCACTAGCTCCCCATTGCCCAGAGACTCCAGTTCAAAACCCTAACCCCAGCAGACCTTTGGGGGGGGGGGGGCGCCAGACAAATGCTCGCGTTTCCCATAAACTTACATTGGGCTCGTTGCTCGGGCCGAGCACTTGAGCATTCCAATTTGCTTAATTCGAGAGCAACGAGTACCCGAGCATTTTAGTTCTCACTCATCACTAGTGATGAACAAGGCAATCTGTGAAATCTGGAAACGGAGTAGATAGTGCCAAGCCTGTTCGTGGTAGCCATCTTTTGTGAATCCAATACATTGAGTCTGCAAACTATTCCAGCAAGATCTACATTCAAATAGCTAAATGCCGCTCTTTCTCTTCTTAATCTGCCATGTGCCCAGATAATAGTGTACAACCGTATACGTATATAGGGGATTGTCGTATTCAAGAGAAGTTGGAAAATAACTTATAAAGTTAATCTGTTTCCTATTATCATTTCAATATCAATCTACTATAAGATTACAATCTATAAAATCCCTTCACTGGCTCACCCATTGCCCAGAGACTCCAGTTTAAAACCATAACCATGACATGCAAAGCCATCAACAACCTGTCTCTTAAATATATCTGGGACCTAGTCTCCTGGTACATAGCTGCACGCAACCTCGATCCTTACAAGATCTCCTTCTCTACTCCCCTCTTAACTCATCTTCCCACAATCATATACAAAATTTCTCCTGTGCATCCCCCCTACTCTTGAACTCTGTACTCCAACATATCAGACTCTCACCTACTGTTGAAACCTTTAAAAGGAAGCTGAAGACCCACCTCTTCCGACAAGCCTACAACCCCCAGTAACCCTCGCTCCACCATATAGCTGCACGACCAGCTGTACCCTCACCTACTGTATCCCCACCCATCCCTTATAGACTGTTTGAGCGCCCTCACGGGCAGGGTCCTCTCTCCTCTTGTACCAGTCGGTAACCTCTTTTCACATGTAAAGCACCATTTGTGAAAAATTCCAAAGTAATCTATTATTGTACAGAAATTCACACTTGGCCCTCACTGTACATTTAATTTTATCGATCATAAAAGTGAAGTTTGGTCAGAAAGACTGGACCTGGTCTTTTAGGAAACATATGAGCACATTCAACAGCACAGAATGGAGAGAAGGTAGATTCATCCAATAAGATATCAGGATTCTAGGATGCCAACAGCATCATTACCCTCCACTTTCTCTTAGAGGTCCATGATAATATTTTTCTTCAAGTGATTTTCTGATTTGTCAGCACATTCTACGTACGCTGTCATTTGGATTTGTAGTTTACAGATCTGGGCAGGTAAGAGTTAGCGTTTTCTAATCCCAGGGGGTAGGTGGATCCTCTAAAGTTGTAAACTCTATAGAAAAGGGCTTTTAATACCCAAAGTCATTTGAACAGTTTTGGGTGGAGGAGAATGTTGTGGTCTAAAGGCAAAATGGTGATTACACAATTGTGATATGGTCGGGATACACTACCAGCAAAGCTGAGAAGCTGGGAAGAATCTGTAACTTCTCTGCATTTAGTGGTTACTACTCACCTGGATAGTCATATGTAGGAATCTCCTCTTTACACTGCTCATCACCCCTCACATATGTCTCTATAGTATTAATATGGGTCAGATCTTCACCCTGAAACAAATATTGTAAAAGTCACAGACAGATGGAGAAGTCACATCTATGATCGGCTCTAATCCTGTCATCTCCACCGTTCTCATTACACAAGTATAAAACATATAATACTGGTGGATAAAACAAGACTGAGCACAAGACCATCACAGCCGTCTACACATCATAGAGGAGATCTCATGACACCTTCTATCCATCTACCTGATGACCCTGAGGAACATTGGGGTCTTCTTGTTTACAGTCCTGTGGAAGAAGAGGATGGGGACATCTCTCTCGCGTTGTCCTCTTACTGGACAGATCTGGAGGAAACACATACAGGGACTGAATTCATTCTTTACATACAGATAATTATAGGCCTTGTGTATTTAGTCCTGTCTATTACCTGGTGATGTGAGGGGCTGGGGAACCTCAATCATGACGTCCTTGTACAGATCTTTGTGTCCTTTTAAATACTCCCACTCCTCCATGGAGAAATAGACAGTGACATCCTGATACCTTATAGGAACCTGACACATACAATGATACCATCATCTCCCCGATCCCTTCATAGCGTTACTGTATAATGTCCCAGCATTCCCAGCAGTGTCACCTCTCCAGTCAGCAGCTCAATCATCTTGTAGGTGAGTTCTAGGATCTTCTGGTCATTGATGTCCTCATGTATCAGGGGGTGAGGTGGAGGTCCTGTGATTGGGCTCAGGGGTCTTTCCCATTGCTCAGACACAGGGTCCTGACGGCGCTCACTAGAGGTTTTCTTCACTACTGTGTAATCCTGGTTATGGAGAGACACATTAATAAATCTCACTACAGACATTTCCAGAGTCCTCACCTCTCCAGTTCTGTCCATCTGTTATTCCCATAGATAAGAATGATGTAATGTGACATCATCAGAATCTCTCACCTCTCCAGTAAGCCGGAAGAGGATCTCTAGGGTGAGGTGTAATATTTTCTCTGCCATCTTGTCTCTGTCTTTGATGGGTAAATCAGGAAAATTCTCTTCTATAGAAGATCTTCACTAAGAGGATCCGATATTGTAGAGACCTGAGTGAGAAGAAGATAAGCCAATGAAACATCATAAAAATGCAGTGTAATAATACAATTACTGGAGATAATAAGGGAAACATATGAGGAGATTTGTTATTTTACAGTATTTAGTTTTCTTCTTTACATCTACTAATAAAACCTATATATTTTAGGCCACAGACAACAAGCAGTTTCTTCCTCGGAGTCTGCAGCTGAATACGTTTCTCATAGACTCATCGTCCATGACGCTAATTCTCATTTTATTTACAGACACTGGAATCGGCATTAGCAATACTGCAGGAGATATTCATTACACGTGACATGAGAAATAACTACTTCATGATGAGGACGACATCTTCATCTTCTACTACGGCTCTAGAAATATATTTGGCCAGAGTCCATCACTGACTACATCACCACCGGCAGTCTATATGAATGTTTCCCGTCTTCCCCGGACTGTAATCTTCTATCACGTTAGATCTCATGTCTGATTCACACACAGAAGTTTGAGGCTTTTATAAAAGCTTTTTTCTTTCCACAAACACCTCGGACAGAAATTATTTGATACCAAAGTCTCCATGTACAGTGTTTTATGGAGTTTATTTCTGGCCTTAGGCTTTCGTATGTTACAAAAAATACACCAGAAAAAAGCAGATATTAAAATGCTTCAAAAGAAAATTGGCCCCAACAATTCTAGGAAAAAGAAAAAAAACATGCAAAAAGCATGAGACATATTTTCTTATTTTTTAATATGTTAAATATAAAAAAATTAACTCGTTTCAGCACCAGAACATAGATTTACACCGCAGGGATGGCACAGGTGCGGCTGCAACATAAACCCTGGCAGTTTAACCACTTGCTGATGTCAAAAGCAAACATGGCATCTAAGAAGGTTTGACAGAGTTATTCTAAATGCCCCTCCTCCTCCAAGGTCTTGATAATATGGGGCCGCCTAGTTACTACGATATATAAATGCCTAATAATGGTGCCTGGGCCTGTAATGTACTAAATTCTATTAGGCCGGGCCAGAGGCAGCGTCCAATAAGTTACCTTTTAATGCCCCCATACATATTAGACTAAAGGTGCATGAAAGCACTATTTTTTTTTTTTTTTGGGGGGGGGGGGGGGTGTTGGTAGACTATATAATGTATTTGGGGGCCTCCTGACAGATAATGTCAGGGCAGAGAAGGATCTGGCATCCTGAATTTCCTGAATTTCAGAGGTTAATCCGTTTCTTCTTCCTGTAGATAATCCTCCGCTAGAGGAGTCTGGAGGCGACTCTCATACAGATCACAGGAAAGCTGGAATATTTCTGTGTATGGAGGAGTCTGGAGAGATAACCGTCTGCCAAATGACCGTTCAGTCAACACTTATCTCATGTGTACGGGGCCGTTAGTATTACACTGACAGGCAGGGATAGTATACAGCACTACAGTAGTACAGTGCATCACCGGAGCAATCAGAGGCTTGTATGTTGTATGATCGCACTAATGAGAGTTGTTTAAAAAAGGTTTAACGTAAAAAAATATCACAGTTTTAGCAACAAGAAATATCCGTCACTATAGGGAAACCAGACACACTGCATAATGTTAGTTAAGTCACGTCCATAACAACTTTATTATACTCTATTATCCTATAGACATCCTATACACAGTGGAATAGATTGAAATCACAGATCCCAATATAAAACATAAATATAACTATATAATGCAGACCAGATGGTATGGAGATGAATGAGGGAAACCAAAGTCCGAAAATAAACTTTTCTTTACTTTACAAGAACTTGATATACATCAGGCACAACATTTCATGGATGGTTCTTTTGTATTATGCAGAGTCAAGTACTTTCCGGTTACATGTGGCACTACATAACTTTTGTTACAAGCTACAACAGTCCAGAAAATCATCATAGCTAGGTCCATCATCCCCTATGGGGGCCATATGGGTGCCCTCTGCTCCCAGTTGATTTGTAAGTACCTCACTGGCTGTGGTATATTGGTACGACTCCTCACTAGTACTCACAAATTACATTCAATGCCTCCTTGCTGTGGCTTTCAGTTCTTCGTGGGAGAACTCATGTCCCAGTTTGGTGACACTGTAGCTTCCTCTCTAGTATAGACAATTGTTCGCTTAAATGTTAGTCTAAGATAAGGAATCCGTCCTTAACTTATTCCCCTTTAATTTAATTTCCATTCCGTTGACATCCCCATTATCATCATGGGTGACTTAAACATCCACATTGACACTTCCCTCTCAGCTGCCTCTAAGCTTCTATCTCTCACTTCCTCTTTCGGCCTTGTTGATTGGTACTCCGCAGCCACTCACAAAGATGGCCCCATCTGCCGCTCATCTTTTATCATTAACCTCCTCCTTCGGCCTTTCACAGCTTGCTAATTCTCCTACACATGAAGATGGGAACACATTGGACCTGATCTTCTCCCGGCTTTGCTCAGTACATGACTTTACTAACTCTCCCCTTCTACTCTCTGACCATAATCTTCTTTCATTCTCTGTCAAGAACTGTGACTCTATTCAAGACACCCCCACTCTCCACACTTATAGAAATATACGCGCCATTAACGCCCATAAATTTCTGAAAAAGTTGCAATCATCATTGGCCCCAATCTCCTTCCTCTCATGTCCCGACTCTGCATTGAAGCATTGTAACGAAATAATGCTATGCGCCCTGGATGAAGCCGCACCTCCTACACAAAGAACAATTCGGCATAGACGGCTACAACCCTGGCACACGCTCAAAAAACGACGTCTTCTCCAGCGGTGCTCCAGGTGCGCTGAACGGCTGTGGAGAAAATCTAATCTGCCCGAAGATTTCCTCCATTATAAATTTATGCTGAAAACATATAACTCTGCCCTTCACCTCTCCAAACAAACCTACTTTAACAACCTCATCATCTCACTTTCCAATAATCCTAAACAACTCTTTGACACGTTTCATTCTCTCCTCAATTAAACAGCACAGGCCCCGACCACCGACCTCAGCGCTGACGATCTGGCCAATTATTTCAAAGAAAAAATTGACCATATCCGACAGGAAGTTTTCTCCCAAACATTATGCATGCTCTTCCCCGCCCCATTGCATCTGGCTCACTCTCTGTCTTCGAACCAGTCACAGAAGAAGTGACAAGGCTCCTTGCTTCCTCTCGGTCTACCACCTGCACCAGTGACGCTATTCTCTCATATCTCCTTCAGTCCCTTTCTCCAGCTGTCACCACTCACCTAACTAAAATTTTCAACCTCTCCCTCTCACCTGGTATCTTTCCCTCTTCTTTTAAACATGCCAGCCTACATCCATTACTTAAAAAATCATCCCTTGACCAGAACTGCACGGCCAACTACAGACCTGTTTCCAATCTTCCCTTTATCTCTAAACTCCTGGAACGCCTGGTCCATTCCCGTCTAATCTGCTATCTCTCCGACAACTCTCTTCTTGACCCTTTACAATCTGGTTTCCGCTCTTTACATTCTACTGAAACTGCCCTCACTAAAGTCTCTAATGATCTACTAACAGCTAAATCTAATGGTCACTACTCCATGCTGATTCTCCTGGATCTCTCTGCAGCATTCGACACTGTGGATCACCAGCTCCTCCTCACCATGCTCTGCACTATTGGCCTCAAGGACACTGTTCTCTCCTGGTTCTCCTCCTATCTCTCTGACCGCTCCTTCTCTGTGTCTTTTGCCGGCTCCTCCTCCTCTCTCCTTCCCCTTACTGTTGGTGTTCCTCAAGGATCAGTCCTAGGCCCCTTTCTTTTTTCCTTATACACCGCTCCTATTGGACAAACAATCAGCAGATTCAGTTTTCAGTACCATCTCTATGCTGATGACACCCAATTATACACCTCTGCTCCGGACATCACCCCTTCATTACTACAAAAGACCAGTGATTGTCTTTCTGCTGTGTCTAACATTATGTCCTCCCTCTGTCTAAAACTGAATCTGTCAAAAACTGAACTACTCACATTTCTTCCCTCCACTAACCCACCTGAGCCCGATATTGCCATTTCCGTTTGTGGCTCAACCATTACTCTCCAGCAACAAGACCCCTGTCTTGGGGTCATTTTTGATTCAGATCTTTCCTTCACTCCTCACATCAAATCACTCGCTCGTTCTTGTCATCTACACCTCAAAAACATCTCAAGAATCAGGACTTTTCTCACCTTTAACTTGGCAAAAACTCTTACTGTAGCTCTTATTCATTCTCGTCTCGACTATTGCAAGTCTCTACTAATCGGTCTCCCTCTTACTAAACTTTCCCCTGTCCAATCCGTCCTTAATGCAGCAGCCAGGATCACCATGTGCCAGTCATTGCATTGGTTGCCCATCCAATATAGAGTTCAATTTAAACTTACGCTTACCCACAAAGGGCTCCATGCTTCAGTACCCCCCTACATCTCCTCCCTTGTCTCAGTTTACCACCCTACATGTGCCCTCCGTTCTGCCAAAGACTTAAAACTAAAATCCTCCATAATCCGAACTACCCACTCCCGTCTCCAAGATTTCTCGCGTACTGCGCCAATTCTATGGAAAGCACTACCCAGGACAGTTCGATTAATTCCCAATACCCACAGTTTCAAGCGGACCCTAAAAACCCATTTCTTTAGACTGGCATATCGCCTCCACACACTATCTGTCCGTCCCAGTTTTCCCCCATATTAAAATATTCTTCAATTTCAGATTCATACCAGCCATGCACTAAATAGCTTCGGTCAGGACTGCACACATACTGGCTGGCGACCAGTCCATGTATTATTTATCCTATATAGTATATCAAGGCTGTATTATACAATAGATGTACATTTTACCTTTTGTGTCTCCCCCATTTCCTCATAGACTGTAAGCTGGCGAGCAGGGCCCTCACTCCTTTCGACATGAGATATGCTTATTCTGTATTGTCTGTATAAGTTCCCCCTAAAATTGTAAAGTGCAGCTATATTGGCGCTATAAAAATAAAAAAATATTATTATAATTATTATTATGGCCACATTCTGGACCTCATCTTCTCCCTTCTCTGTTCCCTATCTAACATCTCTAACTCACCTCTCCCTCTTTCTGACCACAACCTACTTACATTATCTTCCCTCTCCTCTCTAAGTCCACAATCCCCACTCCACAAACCTGCACACCCTCTTTCAAACATAAGTTTGAATCCTTACACAATGCAGATGCTGCTGCCGCTTTATATAACACTACAATATCTACAGCTCTCGAATCGGCTGCCCCTCTCACACATACCAAAGCTCGCAAAATTAACAGGCAACCCTTGCACACCAGAGAGACTAGACTAGAGAACTGAGGCGGGCTTCCAGAGTTGCTGATCGGAGATGAAAAAGATCCCACACCAAAGAGCACTTCATGGCATTCAAACAGTCCCTCACTACTTTCAAGTCCACACTCACTGCAGCAAAGCAAACATACTTCTCATCTCTTATCCTCCCTGTCTCACAACCCTAAACAACTATTCAACACTTTCAATTCTCTCCTCCGTCCCCAAGCACGTCCTCCCTCTCCACCCATCTTAGCTGAAGACTTTGCCTCATTCTTCACGCAGAAGATTGATAACTTCAGAGAAAGCTTTGGCCAACAACCCTCACAGCACCTCCTCATATCTACTCAGCCCTCCTCTTCCAAAACCAGCTTCTCTGCCATCATGAAAGATCAACTTTCCGCTTTACCCTCAAGATCACATCTCAACACCTGTGCACTCGACCAGTTCCCTTCCCACCTCATCCCAAATCTCACAACAGTATTTACTCCAACCCTAACCCATTTCTTCAACCTATCACTAACAACTGGTGTCTTCCCCTCCAACTTTAAACATGCCTCAATCACACCCCTCCCCAAAAAGCCCTCCCATGACCCATCCTCTCTGTCTAGCTATCGCCTCATATTACTTCTCCTCTATGCCCTCTATGCCTCAAAAAATGACTGGCCAAAAATTACTGTCCTTCCACCTCTCCTCCTGCTCCCTCTTTCAATCTGGCTTCCGACTGCAGTATTCCACTGAAACTGCCCTGACTAAAGTCACCAATGACCTACTAGCCACCAAATCCAAGCGACACTATTCTGTCCTCTGCTTTTGACATGGTGGACCATTCCCTATTACTACAGATTCTCTCATCACTTGGCCCTATCTTGGATTTCATTTTACCTAACTGAATGGACATTCTGAGTCTCACACACCACCTCCTCACCTCGCCCCCTATGTGTCGGTGTCCCGGAAGGTTCAGTCCTAAAGCCCCTGCTCTTCTCCATTTACACCTTTGGCCTGGGACAGCTCATAGAATCCCACAGCTTTCAGTATCACCTCTATGCTGATGACACACAGATCTACCTCTCTGGACCCGATATCATCTCCCTACTAACCAGAATCTCACAATGTCTGTCCGCTATTTCATACTTCTCTGCTAGATTTCTAAAACTTAACATGGACAAAACAGAATTGATCATCTTTCCCCCATCTCACTCAACCCTCTCAACAGACCTATCAATTAAAGTAAATGACTGCTCACTCTCCACACTCCCGCAGGCTCGCTGCCTCGGGGTAACCCTGTACTCTGTTCTCGCCTTCAAACCACATATCCAAGCCCTTTCCACTTCCTGCCGACTCCAACTCAAAAATATTTCCCGGATCCGTACTTTTTTATATAGAAATCAACAAAAAGCAAGGATCCAGCGACAAACATCAAAATAGGAATATGAATGTGTGTTAAAACTTCATGTTTATTAGAATTCCTTTAAAATCATGCTGTTAAAATTATAAATCCAGGGGATTACGCGTTTCGAACAAAAATGTTCTTAGTCATAACCATGTCTTGTGATCATTACAAAAGCAAAGTTAAATAAAAAAAAAAGGGAGGAAAAGGAACAAGGTGAGCAATTAGTCATGTAAATGAAACAATTATGCTAATAAACCAAACAAATGTCATAGGTGTAAAAGCATTAATTCAATAATAATAATACGTGATATCCGTTCTCTTATTCAATCCGGAAGGAACTCTGCAATTAAACTTGAAAATATATTGTGCTTCTCTAAAATGCAATACTTTATCTCTATCACCACCTCGATCACTGGTGAGAACCTCCTCTAATGCATGAACATGAAAAAAGTCCAGACAACCTTTATGGACAGACAGAAAATGGTAAGAGGCTCCTGATAAAGCTCTTGTTGTGACATTTGCAGCATCATACATATGTTCGGAAATTCTGGTCCTGAGAGGTCGTGTAGTGCAACCAACATATTGCAGATTGCACTGTGTGCACGTAATGACATAAACCACATAGGTTGTACTGCAATTAATAACCGTGCGGTTCCTATGTGTGTATGGAGCAGCTGGGGCTTTAATTATCCATGTATGGACATAAGCCGCACTGTCGTCTGCCGCATTTGTATGAACCGGACTCAGATAACCAGTTGCGTTTTGCTTTAGTTTTTTGCCTTACTGTGTGATCAGAAGGTGATATCATGTTGCCAATAGTAACACCTCTCCTATCATTGGCAACATATCACCTTCTGATCACACAGTACGGCAAAAAACTAAAGCTATCCCACTTGAATAGACTACTAGTGCTGTGTAGGTTTATGTCCCTAGGGTCCCATCCCGTTCTTTCTTGATTAGTACATCCAGGAACTGGTAATAATTAAACTCTGATATAAATCTCAGGCCCACTCTATTGATTTTGAGTTCCCAGACAAATCCAAGAAATTGTTCACTCGTCCTTGACTAGATGACAAAAATGTCATCAATATATCTATACCATACCCCAATATATGGATGTCACCACTTATTATTCTTAATGATATTGTGATTTCCTTTCACCAGCTATGTGTGCCACGGCAAATTTTGGTCACGCCCCTGGCTACACCCCAATCCATGCCCATTTACCATTATCTCCCCCCACCATAGGAAGAGTTGTCAGAGGGGCGTTGGTAGTGAGGAAAATTCAGCAGACGCCTGAGACTGCAGGGTGTAGACCCAAATCCAGGACTGTCCACTGTATCCGGGACAGAGATAAGCAGATGGATTCCTGGGTCTCTGATCCAGCGTCCAGGTCAGTGCCACCTGGTGGGTGGATGAGAGGCCTGGAGTCTTTTATCTTCCGGGGCAGCGCGACGTCATCTGTGTGTCTGCAGATGTCCGCACCAAACTACACAAGAACACTTTTCTTCCCCTTATTTGATGCGTTTTGGTGCAGATGTGAAGCCATGGTTTTAAGGTGCTTTCTATAGGACAGAAAAGCTTTGATTTTGAACTTAACGAAGTATCTGCATTTTTTAGGCTCCACATAGAAGCGTCTGAAGAGCGAGATGAGCGAGTGTGTATTGTTAACCCTTTCGGCAAGCACGCTCGGCATTAATCTTAGTGCCGCCACACACATGCAATGGCTTAAATGTAGATGCCAAACACGCTGAAAATACTCCGCAAGCACCCGAGCGTGCTTGCCGAAAGGGTTAACAATACACCCTCATCACTACTCTGCGGTTTTGGTGCATTTTCTCTATATACTTCTTCTGAAAAAAAAGAATGAAGAAAAAAAACTCAGCTGCATATTTAAGCGCAGAATCAAAGCTTTTCTGTACTATTAAAAAGCGTTGAAAACTCTACTTCATATCCGCCCCAAAATCACATCAAATAAGCAGGAAAACGCATAATAGAAACGCAGCAAACACCAATAATCAGAGAAGATTGTTATTGCGCCATTTATCGATCCCCATAAATAATCTGATCGCTGTGTAGCGCGGGTCATCACGAATACAGGGACACCAAATATGTCCATGTTATGTGCTGATTTGTGATGTTCATTATTTTTTACAAAACTCATTAAAAATGTAAATTTTTATTTAATTATCAAGTGTTTTTCTTTATTATTATCTCGGGCAGGTGCGGTCACAGGAGAATGAAGAGGCGTGTACAATGTGTGTATAGAAATCCATTCATTGTACACAGCAGAGTATTTCTATCCTGGGCAGATCCTGCAGCACAGATTATTATTATTTATTATTATAGCGCCATTTATTCCATGGCGCTTTACATGTGAAAAAGGGGTATAATACAAGAACAAGTACAACAATCTTGAACACAATGTGACAGCGACTGGTACAGGAGGAGCGAGGACCCTGCCTGCCCTGATCTCAATATAGCTGGTGGCTCAGCAGGATAAGGGTCTGCTGTGTCTGTAATGTTTTGAGGTTGAGGGTTCAACACCAGGGACTCACAGGAAAAAAATAATTTGTAATTGCTCATAAATTTACCACTTTTCATTTATAGGACCAAAATAATCATTTTCTTCTGCTCAGTATACAGGCACCATAAAAATACTGCTATACACAATGTATTTCTATGGGCTTATATGAGCTGCTTCTGGATGCATTGACTGCATTGTAAAGTCAAGTTAACTAAATCCTCCTATGTTCACCATTGGGGGCTGTAGCTCAATGGTTAGAGCCTCCACCTCTGGATACTGAGTTCCTGGTTGGAGTCGCGGGCAGGTGTGGTCACAGGAGAATGAAGAGGCGTGTACTGAGTAATATAATTTAACTTATTCACTGACACCCTCCCCCCATATCCCCACTGAGGAGGAGGAGGAGGAGCTACAGCCAAACATGGAGCAGTGAGTATAAGAAGAAGCCGGGAGAACAGCTGAGCCGTGACGGGACAGTCCCGCAGGAGAACAGCTGAGCCGTGACAGGACAGTCCTGCAGGAGAACAGCTGAGCCGTGACGGGACAGTCCTGCAGGAGAACAGCTGAGCCGTGACGGGACAGTCCTGCAGGAGAACAGCTGAGCCGTGACGGGACAGTCCTGCAGGAGAACAGCTGAGCCGTGACGGGACAGTCCCGCAGGAGAACAGCTGAGCCGTGACAGGACAGTCCTGCAGGAGAACAGCTGAGCCGTGACAGGACAGTCCTGCAGGAGAACAGCTGAGCCGTGACGGGACAGTCCTGCAGGAGAACAGCTGAGCCGTGACGGGACAGTCCTGCAGGAGAACAGCTGAGCCGTGACGGGACAGTCCCGCAGGAGAACAGCTGAGCCGTGACAGGACAGTCCTGCAGGAGAACAGCTGAGCCGTGACGGGACAGTCCCGCAGAAGACAGGACGGTTGGGAGCTGAGTAAGGCCTGCTCCCCTACATGCTCGAGGAATAAAAAAGAATATATCCAGCTCACTCATCACTGATGAAGTCCAACAGTAGTGCCCAGGCTGAAAGCTTGTCTCAGCCACAAGTTATTACAGCAAAAAGAGGCAGGTGAATAATCCAGCACCAGTCACGTGGAAAAATCTGAAAAATAAATAAAAATGACCTTTATTCCAAATGGAATTGCAATTCTAGGAATAAGAACTTTATTGGTTCAAAACGAGTCAGTTGAATGCATCTGAATCAGCGCTTGTTTGTAGAACATGAATTTTTAATCAATTTGGAATAAAGGTTGTTTTTATATACATGCTCGAGGGTCTACATGTAGGGGAGCAGGCAAAGGGAAAACCATTTCCAGAGGGATTATTCCAACTGTAAAATCTCAGGTGGTACTGTGGGAGCATTATACTGTGTGGGGGGCATCATACATCCTGCATAATGGGGGCATCATACATCCTGCATAAGGGGCATAATGGGGGCATTACACTGTGTGGGGGCATCATACATACTGCATAAGGGGCATAATGGGAGCATTATACTGTGTGGGGGGCATCATATATCCTGCATAATGGGGGCATTACACTGTGTGGGGGCATCATACATACTACATAATGGGCATAATGGGGGCATCATACATCCTGCATAAGGGGCATAATGGGGGCATTACACTGTGTGGGGGCATCATACATACTGCATAAGGGGCATAATGGGAGCATTATACTGTGTGGGGGGCATCATATATCCTGCATAATGGGGGCATTACACTGTGTGGGGGCATCATACATCCTGCATAAGGGGCATAATGGGGGCATTACACTGTGGGGGCATCATACATCCTGCATAAGGTGCATAATGGGGGCATTACACTGTAGGGGCATCATACATACTGCATAACGGGCATAATGGGAGCATTATACTGTGTGGGGGGCATCATACATCCTGCATAAGGGGCATAATGGGGGCATTACCCTGTGTGGGGGCATCATACATACTGCATAAGGGGCATAATGGGGGCATTACACTGTGTGGGGGTATCATACATACTGCATAAGGGGCATAATGGGGGCATTACACTGTAGGGGCATCATACATACTGCATAATGGGGGCATTACACTGTGTGGGGGCATCATACATACTGCATAAGGGGCATAATGGGGGCATCATACATACTACATAAGGGGCATAATGGGAGCATTATACTGTGTGGGGGGCATCATACATCCTGCATAATGGGGGCATTACACTGTAGGGGCATCATACATACTGCATAAGGGGCATAATGGGAGCATTATACTGTGTGGGGGGCATCATACATCCTGCATAATGGGCATAATGGGGGCATTACACTGTGTGGGGGCATCATGCATCCTGCATAATGGGGGCATTACACTGTGTGGGGGGCATCATACATCCTGCATAAGGGACATAATGGGGGCATTACACTGTGTGGGGGCATCATACATCCTGCATAAGGGGCATAATGGGGCATCATACATCCTGCATAAGGGGCATAATGGGGGCATTACACTGTGTGGGGGCATCATACATCCTGCATAAGGGGCATAATGGGGGCATTACACTGTGTGGGGGCATCATACATCCTGCATAAGGGGTATAATGGGGGCATTACACTGTGTGGGGGCATCATACATCCTGCATAAGGGGCATAATGGGGGCATTACACTGTGTGGAGGCATCATACATACTGCATAAGGGGCATAATGGGGGCATTACACTGTGGGGGGCATCATACATACTGCATAAGGGGCATAATGGGGGCATTACAGTGTGTGGGGGCATCATACATCCTGCATAAGGGGCATAATGGGGGCATTACACTGTGTGGAGGCATCATACATACTGCATAAGGGGCATAATGGGGGCATTACACTGTGTGGAGGCATCATACATACTGCATAAGGGGCATAATGGGGGCATTACACTGTGTGGGGGCATCATACATCCTGCATAAGGGGCATAATGGGGGCATTACACTGTGTGGAGGCATCATACATACTGCATAAGGGGCATAATGGGGGTATTACACTGTGTGGGGGCATCATACATACTGCATAAGGGGCATAATGGGGGCATTACACTGTGTGGGGGCATCATACATCCTGCATAAGAGGCATAATGGGGGCATTACACTGTGTGGGGGCATCATACATCCTGCATAAGGGGCATAATGGGGGCATTACACTGTGGGAGCAGTAAAGGGGGTCCTGTACTATGAGAACAATACGTTTCCTCCCTTCCTGTCTCCATAGTTGGGTCGTATGTATCTATTACAGGAAACAGAACAAAAACCTTATGATTCTTATAAAGGGGCAACACAAGACCCCAAAAGAGTCCCCGTGCTGAAGGGGTTAATGCCCCCTGCGCCCAGTAATGGGGTCTCCACATACCTCCACCTGCAGAGCCGCCACCACATATATGGCTGCTCTGTGCGCACAGGAGCTGTGATGAGGTCACAGGAGGGGAGGAGTCAGGGGTCACATGATCAGGGGCCTCAGTGGATGCAGGACTCTGCTGTGCTGGTTGTCATGGTGCTGGATGAGCTGAAGTTTATGTGTGGGGTCAGGAGGGGTTTACAGGGGGGATGTAGCAGAGCCGCGCGTGTACGAGGTGTACGGAGCAGAGCCGCGTGTGTACGAGGTGTACGGAGCAGAGCCGCGTGTGTACGAGGCGTACGGAGCGGAGCCGCGTGTGTACGAGGTGTACGGAGCAGAGCCGTGTGTGTACGAGGCGTACGGAGCGGAGCCGAGCGTGTACGAGGCGTACGGAGCGGAGCCGCGTGTGTACGAGGTGTACGGAGCGGAGCCGCGTGTGTACGAGGTGTACGGAGCAGAGCCGCGTGTGTACGGAGCGGAGCCGCGTGTGTACGAGGTGTACGGAGCAGAGCCGTGTGTGTACGAGGTGTACGGAGCGGAGCCGCGTGTGTACGAGGTGTACGGAGCGGAGCCGCGTGTGTACGAGGTGTACGGAGCGGAGCCGTGTGTGTACGAGGTGTACGGAGCGGAGCCGCGTGTGTACGAGGTGTACGGAGCGGAGCCGTGTGTGTACGAGGTGTACGGAGCGGAGCCGCGTGTGTACGAGGCGTACGGAGCAGAGCCGTGTGTGTACGAGGTGTACGGAGCGGAGCCGTGTGTGTACGAGGTGTACGGAGCAGAGCCGTGTGTGTACGAGGTGTACGGAGCAGAGCCGCGTGTGTACGAGGTGTACGGAGCGGAGCCGAGTGTGTACGAGGTGTACGGAGCAGAGCCGCGTGTGTACGAGGTGTACGGAGCGGAGCCGAGTGTGTACGAGGCGTACGGAGCGGAGCCGCGTGTGTACGAGGCGTACGGAGCGGAGCCGCGTGTGTACGAGGTGTACGGAGCGGAGCCGCGTGTGTACGAGGTGTACGGAGCAGAGCCGCGTGTGTACGAGGTGTACGGAGCGGAGCCGCGTGTGTACGAGGTGTACGGAGCGGAGCCGCGTGTGTACGAGGTGTACGGAGCGGAGCCGCGTGTGTACGGAGCAGAGCCGCGTGTGTACGAGGTGTACGGAGCGGAGCCGCGTGTGTACGAGGTGTACGGAGCGGAGCCGCGTGTGTACGAGGTGTACGGAGCGGAGCCGCGTGTGTACGAGGTGTACGGAGCGGAGCCGCATGTGTACGAGGTGTACGGAGCGGAGCCGCGTGTGTACGAGGTGTACGGAGCGGAGCCGCGTGTGTACGAGGTGTACGGAGCGGAGCCGTGTGTGTACGAGGTGTACGGAGCGGAGCCGCGCGTGTACGAGGTGTACGGAGCTGAGCCGCGCGTGTACGAGGTGTACGGAGCAGAGCCGCGTGTGTAGGAGGTGAGCGGAGCAGAGCCGCGTGTGTACGAGGGGTATGGAGCAGAGCCGCGCGTGTACGAGGTGTACGGAGCAGAGCCGCGCGTGTACGAGGTGTACGGAGCTGAGCCGCGCGTGTACGAGGTGTACGGAGCAGAGCCGCGTGTGTAGGAGGTGAGCGGAGCAGAGCCGCGTGTGTACGAGGTGTACGGAGCAGAGCCGTGTGTGTACGAGGTGTACGGAGCAGAGCCGCGTGTGTGCGAGGTGTACGGAGCGGAGCCGCGCGTGTACGAGGTGTACGGAGCAGAGCCGCGTGTGTAGGAGGTGAGCGGAGCAGAGCCGCGTGTGTACGAGGGGTATGGAGCAGAGCCGCGCGTGTACGAGGTGTACGGAGCAGAGCCGTGTGTGTACGGAGCAGAGCCGCGTGTGTACGAGGTGTATGGAGCAGAGCCGCGTGTGTACGAGGGGTACGGAGCAGAGCCGCGTGTGTACGAGGGGTACGGAGCAGAGCCGCGTGTGTACGAGGGGTACGGAGCAGAGCCGCGTGTGTACGAGGGGTACGGAGCAGAGCCGCGTGTGTACGAAGGGTACGGAGCAGAGCCGCGCGTGTACGAGGTGTACGGAGCAGAGCCGCGCGTGTACGAGGTGTACGGAGCAGAGCCGCGCGTGTACGAGGGGTACGGAGCAGAGCCGCGTGTGTACGAGGGGTACGGAGCAGAGCCGCGTGTGTACGAGGGGTACGGAGCAGAGCCGCGTGTGTACGAGGGGTACGGAGCAGAGCCGCGTGTGTACGAGGGGTACGGAGCAGAGCCGCGTGTGTACGAGGGGTACGGAGCAGAGCCGCGCGTGTACGAGGTGTACGGAGCAGAGCCGCGTGTGTAGGAGGTGAGCGGAGCAGAGCCGCGTGTGTACGAGGGGTATGGAGCAGAGCCGCGCGTGTACGAGGTGTACGGAGCAGAGCCGTGTGTGTACGGATCAGAGCCGCGTGTGTACGAGGTGTACGGAACAGAGCCGCGTGTGTACGAGGTGTATGGAGTGGAGCCACGTGTGTACGAGGGGTACGGAGCAGAGCCGCGCGTGTACGAGGTGTACGGAGCAGAGCCGCGCGTGTACGAGGTGTACGGAGCAGAGCCGCGCGTGTACGAGGTGTACGGAGCAGAGCCGCGCGTGTACGAGGTGTACGAAGCAGAGCCGCGTGTGTACGAGGTGTACGGAGCGGAGCCTTGTGTGTACGAGGTGTACGGAGCGGAGCCGCGTGTGTACGAGGGATACGGAGCAGAGCCTTGTGTGTACGAGGTGTACGGAGCGGAGCCGCGTGTGTACGAGGGGTACGGAGCAGAGCCGCGTGTGTACGAGGTGTACTGAGCAGAGCCGCGTGTGTACGAGGGGTACGGAGCAGAGCCGCGTGTGTACGAGGGGTACGGAGCAGAGCCGCGTGTGTACGAGGGGTACGGAGCAGAGCCGCGTGTGTGCGAGGGGTACGGAGCAGAGCCGCGCGTGTACGAGGTGTACGGAGCAGAGCCGCGCGTGTACGAGGTGTACGGAGCAGAGCCGCGCGTGTACGAGGTGTACGGAGCAGAGCCTTGTGTGTACGAGGGGTACGGAGCGGAGCCGCGTGTGTACGAGGGGTACGGAGCGGAGCCGCGTGTGTACGAGGGGTACGGAGCAGAGCCGCGTGTGTACGAGGGGTACGGAGCAGAGCCGCTTGTGTACGAGGGGTACGGAGCAGAGCCGCGTGTGTACGAGGGGTACGGAGCAGAGCCGCGTGTGTACGAGGTGTACGGAGCGGAGCCTTGTGTGTACGAGGTGTACGGAGCGGAGCCGCGTGTGTACGAGGGATACGGAGCAGAGCCTTGTGTGTACGAGGTGTACGGAGCGGAGCCGCGTGTGTACGAGGGGTACGGAGCAGAGCCGCGTGTGTACGAGGTGTACTGAGCAGAGCCGCGTGTGTACGAGGGGTACGGAGCAGAGCCGCGTGTGTACGAGGGGTACGGAGCAGAGCCGCGTGTGTACGAGGGGTACGGAGCAGAGCCGCGTGTGTGCGAGGGGTACGGAGCAGAGCCGCGCGTGTGCGAGGGGTACGGAGCAGAGCCGCGCGTGTGCGAGGTGTACGGAGCGGAGCCGCGTGTGTACGAGGTGTACGGAGCAGAGCTGCGTGTGTACGAGGTGTACGGAGCGGAGCCGCGTGTGTACGAGGTGTAGGGAGCAGAGCCGTGTGTGTACAGAGCTGTGTGTAAGCGGAGCGGAGCCGTGTATGTACGGAGCGGAGCCGTGTTTATGGAGCCGCGTGTGTATGCTGTATACAGCTGTATACCCCCCAGGTTCGGTCGGAAACACCGCGGCTCTTTATCAGATGTAGAAGAACTGACTCTGGACACTCGGTAAAACTGCGCTCGGACGTCTCTTGTTTCTCGCACAGATATTGATAACATAAGATGGAGTCAGACGAACCCTCCTACAAAACCTGATAACAAAGTCATTACTACAGGACTGGATGAGAAAGGGATTTATTCTACAAGAAACGCTGGGGCCACAAATGAGAAAATCCGGGCCCCGTGGCTGGATACTCCGGACCCCCAGCGTGTTAGGACCAGACGGGGTCTTTGTCCCTGGAGCTTCTCTGCTCGGTATAATGAGACTCTGATCTTGTTCTTATAAAGAGATTTTGAATAAAATAGAAGCTGCCTGAACTATGGAGATAGCTCTATTTTTCTGTATAATACACAGGAAATACAGGTGCATCTCACTAAATTAGAATATCATCAAAAAGTTAATTTATTTCAGTTCTTGAATACAAAAAATGAAACTCATATATTATATAGAGTCATTACACACAGAGTGATCTATTTCAAGTGTTTATTTCTGCTAATGTTGATGATTATGGCTTACAGCCAAAGAAAATACAACGGCATGAAATCTGGAAGCCATAGACATCACCAAACGCTGGATTTCCTCCTTTGTGAGGCTTTGCCGGCTTTCCTGCAGTGACTTCAGTTGTTGCTTGTTTGTGGGTCTTTCTCCCTTATGTTTTGTCTTCAGTCTGTGAAATGCAGCTCAATGCGGTTGAGATCTGGTGACTGACGTGGCCATTGCAGAATATTCCACTGCTTTGCTTTAAAAAAAACTCCTGGATTGATTTTGCACTATAGTTTGGATCATTGTCCAGCTGTACTGCGAAGAGCAATCCAATCAACCTTACTGCATTTGGTTGAACCTGAGGATAAAGTATCACCCTGTACACTTAAGAATTGGTCTTTGGAAAAGATGCATCTTTCACCAAGATGGGGTCTTGACCATTGATCAGGTGCAGTGTTGGCTTAGGTATATTGATGACATATTTTTTATATGGCAGGGAACTGAATCGGAATTGGCATCTTTTATGGAACTGAACAAAAATCCCTATAATATAAGATTGACATAAAAGGCACATTGTAACGGGTCTGGGAGGCGGAACCTCTGAGCTACTATACAAGGGGGCGGTCCTTGTAAGGGAGCGGGTGGCGACCAGGGAAGACGGGCTGGAAGTCTCAGCAGGTGAACGGGACAGTCTCTGAGTGAACGGGACAGTCTCTGAGTGAACGGGCTGGAGGTCACGGCAAGTGACCGGGGCAGTCTCTAGGTATAGGGTTGGTACGACCTGTGGCGGCTGAAGATAGACGTGAGCTCCCAGGTGAGCAGGCGAGAGTCTCTGGATGAACGGGTGGTCACAGCATGTGACGGCGGAGCCTCCACGAAGACCAGCGGACAGGCGACAGATGAGCGCTCCCAGGTGAGCGGGCAGAAGTCTCTGGACAGGCGGGTGGTCACAGCACGTGACGGCAGAGCCTCCGGGTAGGCAAGCAGACTGGTAGCAGATGAGCGCTCCCAGGTGAGCGGGCAGGAGTCACTGGACAGGCAGGTGGTCACAGCACGTGACGGCGGAGCCTCCAGGTAGGCTAGCAGGCAGGTAGCAGATGTGCGCTCCCAGGTGAGCGGGCAAGTTGGTCCATAGACAGACTGACAGGAGTTGGAAGGCAGACCGTCGGACCACAGGCAAGCAGGCAGGTAGCTGATGTGCGCTCCCAGGTGAGCGGGCAGGCTGGTCCTTAGACAGACTGACAGGATTAGTAAGGCAGACCGTCGGACCTCAGACTAGCAGGCAGGTAGCAAGTAATCAGGCAGGAATCTGGCAGGTAACTGGCAACGGGACCTGAGGGCTGAAGCACAGGTGAGACACAGGTGCAAACAACATTGCTCGGGCACCTCCATTTTGGAGGAGGTGCCTTATATATGGTAAAGTCCTCCGGCCATTGGCCGGGGACTCCTTAGGACGGCGCGCGCGGCCCCTTTAAGAGGGAGGGAGAGCGCGCGCGCGCCCTAAGCACAGTGGCCGGGAAGGAGCGCGTGCTGCCAGCAGAGCGGGAGAGGGACGCCGGGCACGGAGCAGAGCGGTGAGGGGAACAGCGTCCCTGCCTAGCAGAGGGCAGGGACGCCGGCACTACAGTACCCCCCCCTTTAGGCCCCCCCTTTTTTAGGCCAGACAGAAATTTAGCAAGGATGAGAGGGGCATGGATGTTCTCCCGGGGCTCCCACGTTCTCTCCTCAGGACCAAACCCCTTCCAATCTACCAGAAAAAAGGTCTTCCCTCTTACCCTTTTGGTAGCAAGAATGTTCTCTACCTCAAACTCGTCCTCAGCGGAAACCGGAGCAGGAGGCGTACCTGTAGACTTGGAAAAAGAGTTAAGCACCACGGGTTTGAGGAGAGATACATGGAAGGAGTTAGGGATCCGTAAGTTGGCCGGGAGTTTCAATTTATAGGCCACCGGGTTGATCTGACTGATGACCTCCAGAGGACCGATGAACCGAGGCCCTAACTTGTAAGAAGGTATCTTGAGTCGAACATATTTAGATGAGAGCCAGACCTTATCTCCTGGACGAAATTGTGGAGGATCCAGGCGTTTTTTGTCAGCGTGTCTTTTCATACGCTCGGATGACAGAAGGAGTGCGGACCGGGTACTCTCCCATATGGAGGAAAATTTGCTAACGAGAGATTCTGCAGCCGGGTTGTCCATAGAGGTGGAGACAGGAAAAGGAATCCGAGGATGCTGACCGAAAACTACAAAAAACGGGGATTTGGAGGAGGATTCGCTCTCGTGATTATTATAAGAGAACTCGGCCCATGGTAGGAGATCCACCCAGTCAGAATGGTGGGCATTAACGAAGTGCCGGAGGTAACTGGTCAGGTTCTGATTGATCCGCTCCACTTGACCATTGGACTGTGGGTGGTAAGCGGAGGAGAAGTCCAGGGTGACGTCTAGTAGTTTAAAAGTGGCTCTCCAGAAACGTGAGGTGAACTGTACCCCACGATCCGACACGATGTGGAGGGGCAGGCCATGAAGACGGAAGATATGGCGGATAAAGTCTTTAGCCAGCTCGGGTGCAGACGGGAGGCCTGGCAGGGGAATAAAGTGAGCCATCTTGGAAAAGCGGTCAGCGACCACCCAAATGACCGTACAACCGACAGAGACGGGGAGATCAGTTATGGAGTCCATAGCAATATGCTGCCAGGGGGCAGCAGGCACAGGAAGCGGAAGGAGGCGTCCGGCTGGCAGATGTCTCGGGACTTTGTTGCGGGCGCAGGACACACAGGCAGAAACAAAGTCTATTACGTCCTTGTGCAGGGTAGGCCACCAATAGTGCCGGGCAATAAGCTGGAGGGTCTTTTTCTGACCGGCGTGGCCAGCTAGCTTAGACGAATGGCCCCAGTGTAGGATCTTCTCCCGATCAGGTACTGAAACAAACGTCTTACCGGGAGGGAGACGATTTAGACTCACGGGAGCCACCTGCATTACTCTGGCGGGATCGATGATATGTTTAGGTTCTTCCTCGAGATCGGACACCAGAAAGGATCGGGACAAGGCGTCTGCTTTGACGTTTTTGTCAGCCGGGCGAAAATGAAGAACAAAATCAAAGCGAGCAAAAAACAAGGACCACCGGGCTTGGCGCGGGTTAAGTCTCTGGGCATGCTGGAGGTAAGCCAAGTTCTTGTGGTCAGTGTAAATTATTACCGGATGAAGAGCCCCCTCGAGTAGGTAACGCCACTCCTCCAACGCCAGCTTGATGGCCAATAACTCTCGGTCTCCTATGGAATAGTTGCGCTCAGAAGAGGAGAAGAGTTTGGAGAAGAAGCCACAAGTTACCATTCTCCCGGAAGATGATTTTTGAGTAAGTACCGCTCCGGCTCCAGAGGAGGAGGCGTCAACTTCCAGGAAGAACTGCTTGTTGCCGTCCGGGCGATGCAGCACCGGGGCAGAAGAGAAGGCCTGTTTTAGGGAAAGAAAGGCCTCCTCTGCTTCGGGCGGCCACTCTTTGGGATTAGTACCCTTACGGGTGAGCGCGGAAATTGGGGCAGTCCGGGAAGAGAAGTGTGGTATGAAGAGGCGGTAGTAGTTGGCGAAGCCCAGGAATCGCTGAATGGCCTTCAACCCCTCCGGTCGGGGCCATTTCTCGATGGCAGACAGTTTCTCAGGATCCATTTGTAGGCCGGTCTGAGAGATAATGTAGCCCAGAAACGGAAGCGAGGTCTGCTCAAAGAGGCACTTCTCATATTTAGCGTAGAGATGGTTCTGCCTGAGCCTGAGCAGGACCTGACGAACATCCCTCCGGTGAGTCTGGAGATCCGGAGAGAAGACCAAGATGTCGTCCAGGTACACCACTACGCAGGAGTAGAGAAGGTCCCGGAAGATGTCATTGACCAACTCTTGAAAGACGGCAGGAGCGTTACAGAGGCCAAAGGGCATTACCAGATATTCATAGTGGCCGCCCCGGGTGTTGAATGCCGTCTTCCATTCATCCCCCTGACGGATACGAACCAGGTTGTACGCCCCACGGAGGTCTAGTTTGGTGAAGATTCTAGCCCCCCTCAGACGATCAAATAACTCCGGAATGAGCGGAAGGGGGTACTTATTCTTCACCGTGATCTGGTTAAGGCCTCTATAGTCTATACAGGGACGGAGAGAGCCGTCCTTCTTTTTGACGAAAAAGAAGCCTGCTCCCGCCGGGGAGGTAGATTTCCGGATGAATCCCCTGGCCAGATTCTCCTCAATATATTCGGACATCGAGCGGGTCTCAGCAGCGGATAATGGATAAATACGCCCACGGGGAGGAGAAGTACCAGGTAACAAGTCGATAGGGCAGTCGTATGGTCTATGAGGGGGTAGTGTCTCTGCTTCCTTTTTATTAAAGACATCAGCATAAGACCAATAAGGGATCGGAAGTCCAGGTAGATTAGCTGGGGTAGGAGAAGGACGGACGGGATGGACGGGAACCAGACAGGTCTTATGGCAGCCCTGTCCCCAGCGAAGGACTTCTCCGGTCTGCCAGTCAAGAACGGGTGCATGTCTCTGGAGCCAAGGTAGACCTAGCAGGAGGGCGTGAGAGAGTCCAGGCAGAACATGGAAGGAGATACTTTCAGAATGCAGCATTCCCACCTGCAGAGTAATGGATTCGGTGATGAGTTGGATGGGGCGTGGTAAGAGCCCCCCATCCACGGCAGCAACAGACAAGGGTACAGCCAGAGGTTTGGTGGGGATGCGGTATTTCTCTACCAGGGACTGTGAGATAAGATTCCCGGCTGCTCCAGAGTCAAGTTGGGCTAGTTCGAAATAACGGTTCTCCCCGTAGACGATTGAAACTGACAACAGCAGGGATGTAGAGGATTTATTCTTGTCTAGGTGGACCTCTCTGAGCGAACCTAGACACAGGCGTTTCCCGACCTCTCCGGGCAGGCACGGATCCGGTGCTCCTTACTGCCACAGTAGAAGCAGGTCCCCTCAGCACGGCGTAAGTCCTGACGGGTCTTGACCATCTTGGTCTGGTCGACCTGCATAGGCTCAGGAGAGTGTACCTGGTAAGAGACAGAAGGAGTGACGGGTTTCTGAAAAGTAGGAGCTAGACGTGGTAATCTCCTCTCACGGGTGACCTCTCTGGCACGCTCCTGGAACCGTAAGTCAATCCGGGTGGCAAGAGTTATTAAATCATCGAGAGTGGTAGGAATGTCCCGACCGGCAAGCTCATCTTTAATACGGCCGGACAGACCCTCCCAGAAGACGGAAACCAGAGCGTCGTTATCCCAGGCCAGCTCCGAGGCAAGGGTACGGAACCGTATGGCATATTGGCCCACGGTGAGACTTTCCTGACGGAGGCGTAGCAGAGATGATGCGGATGAGGTCTTCCGTCCGGGTTCGTCGAAGACTTTCCGGAAAGCCGTGAGAAAAGCAGGCAAGTTGGATACCAGGGGGTCTCCTCTCTCCCATAGAGGATTTAGCCAGGCCAGGGCCTCCCCGGTGAGATGGGACATGATGAATGCAATTTTGGCCCGGTCGGAGTTAAACTGGTGAGATAATAGTTCAAAGTGCAGGGTGCACTGATTTATGAAGCCCCGAGCCTGGGCGGAGTCGCCTCCGAAGCGAGGAGGCGCAGAAAGCCGGGGTCCGGGGTAAGATACCATGGTATTAGTGGGCAGTGGAGCTGCCGGATTGCGAGACATGGCACTGGCGGAGGTTGCTGGTGGAGCAGTCAGAGTGTCCAGGCGAGTTTTGACATTCCGCAGGTGACCCAGAATGGACTCCTGTTGGGACCTTTGACGGGACAGTTCATGACACAGGTCCGAGAGCGAGGGAGCTTGGGTGCCACCGGGTTCCATGGCCCGAGCAAACTGTAACGGGTCTGGGAGGCGGAACCTCTGAGCTACTATACAAGGGGGCGGTCCTTGTAAGGGAGCGGGTGGCGACCAGGGAAGACGGGCTGGAAGTCTCAGCAGGTGAACAGGACAGTCTCTGAGTGAACGGGACAGTCTCTGAGTGAACGGGCTGGAGGTCACGGCAAGTGACCGGGGCAGTCTCTAGGTATAGGGTTGGTACGACCTGTGGCGGCTGAAGATAGACGTGAGCTCCCAGGTGAGCAGGCGAGAGTCTCTGGATGAACGGGTGGTCACAGCATGTGACGGCGGAGCCTCCAGGAAGACCAGCAGACAGGCGACAGATGATCGCTCCCAGGTGAGCGGGCAGAAGTCTCTGGACAGGCGGGTGGTCACAGCACGTGACGGCAGAGCCTCCGGGTAGGCAAGCAGACTGGTAGCAGATGAGCGCTCCCAGTTGAGCGGGCAGGAGTCACTGGACAGGCAGGTGGTCACAGCACGTGACGGCGGAGCCTCCAGGTAGGCTAGCAGGCAGGTAGCAGATGTGCGCTCCCAGGTGAGCGGGCAAGCTGGTCCATAGACAGACTGACAGGAGTTGGAAGGCAGACCGTCGGACCACAGGCAAGCAGGCAGGTAGCTGATGTGCGCTCCCAGGTGAGCGGGCAGGCTGGTCCTTAGACAGACTGACAGGATTAGTAAGGCAGACCGTCGGACCTCAGACTAGCAGGCAGGTAGCAAGTAATCAGGCAGGTAACTGGCAGGTAACTGGCAACGGGACCTGAGGGCTGAAGCACAGGTGAGACACAGGTGCAAACAACATTGCTCGGGCACCTCCATTTTGGAGGAGGTGCCTTATATATGGTAAAGTCCTCCGGCCATTGGCCGGGGACTCCTTAGGACGGCGCGCGCGGCCCCTTTAAGAGGGAGGGAGAGCGCGCGCGCCCTAAGCACAGTGGCCGGGAAGGAGCGCGCGCTGCCAGCAGAGCGGGAGAGGGACGCCGGGCACGGAGCAGAGCGGTGAGGGGAACAGCGTCCCTGCCTAGCAGAGGGCAGGGACGCCGGCACTACACACATCAGAGAAAGACTGAATTTTTGGACATCCTATTGGAAGTAGATAATGATGGTATGATTCAGGCGGATGTATTTAGGAAGGAAACTTCCATTAATGCCTTATTACATGCATCGTCAGCTCATATTCATCATACCATCAAGACCGTCCCAGTTGGACATTTTCTCATGTTGAAGTGAATCTGCTCTACCAATGGGAGATTCGAACAACAAGCCAAAGATCATAAATATAGCTTTAGGTCTAGAGGATAAAACAATCACACTCATCATCCATCAAAAATGGATATATACGAGTAAAAAAAAAACAAGACAAACATTATTGTTTAAGTCTGAAGGTCCTTCCGATTCTCACTCCAAGGTGAGATTCATTTTAACATATAATAACCAATGGAATAAAGTTCACAATAGTATTCCAAAACATTGGTCTATATTGATGAGGGATCCTACTCTGGCTGTAAAATTACCAAATGCACTCTTATTTACGGCGAAAAAGGGCAAGAATCTGAGGGACATTCTAGTGGATAGCCACTATGTAGCGAAAATAAAAAATCCTTTAAATCCAGACAATAAAAAATCCAAATGGGGATGCTATCCATGTGGCGATTGCCTGGCGTGCAAAAATAAAAACTTTGTTAGAAGTACATCTTTCAAATCTGCAAATGTGAAGAGAAAATTTGACATCATACATTACATGTCATGCAGCAGTACTCTTGTGTGTATTCTATGCTACATGTCCTTGCTCAAGGATTTACGTCGGACTAACTACCAGACAGCTTCTTGTGCGTGTTCGCGAACAAGTCCGAGATATAATAAATGCTCAGAAAGTGAAAAATATTTCCACGTTAAAAACATCGACAAGACATTTTCGGGCCTTTCATGGCTGTGATCCAAAATTTTTACAGATTAGATGTCTTGACCGTCTTCACTGTGGTATCAGAGGAGGAGAGTTAAAGCGTTCATTAGCACAGATGGATTGTGAATAGTGATGGGCGAGAACTAAAATGCTCAGGTACTCGTTGCTCGGGTCGAGCACGTTGGAATACTTGGGTGCTCGACACATGCATACAGTGCTGAAAAGACATGGGAACAGCATGGGGAAGAGCTCTGGAAGTATCTCTGACTCCCAGGTCACTGCCTAAAAGTGTGCCCATCATAAGTGATCCTTGGCGCATGCGAAGATGCCTCCCTCCATGCACCTGTCGTTGCAGACTTGCAACAATCACCGTCCACATCCCAGTGCAGCGTTCAGTTGTCCCTACCCCATTCCTTGGAATGCAAGCGCAAGTATGCAGCCAGCCACCCACCAACCCACAGGCTGCAATACTATACTTCCAAATTTTTCACAGCTGCTTGCACTTGAAATGTGGCCTTTTAGGCTCGTGGAGGCGGAAGCTGTCCACAATCTTATGTCTAGGCGGCGACTGGGTATCCATACTCGGTCCCCAGCCGCCACTATTTGTCCCGGTGTCGTCTCCGCCTTCCACAAGCACGGGTCCCACAACATTTCCCGTGCCCTCCCCAGTACACTTAGTAGGAAGGACCGCCTAACCACAAACACGTGGACAGGTGAATGTGGCCAGGGACGGTACGGAGCCAGTCCACAGCTTTTTTGCTGAGTTGTATTTCACCACAGCCATATTCTTTAGCTTGGTGAAAGGACTTGGGAAACCATATCTACCCAGCTGTCATTTCTCCCAGGAAGTCCTCTAAAGCTGCTTTCACTTGAAATGTGGCCTTTTAGGCTCGTGGAGGCGGAAGCTTTTCATAACTTCATGCTGGCGGCGGCTGGATGTCCATACTCGTTCCCCAGCCGCCACAGTTTCTCCTGGTATCGTCTCCGCCTTCCACAAGCAAGGGTCCCACAACATTACCCGTGCCCTACCCAGTGCACTTACTGGGAAGGACCGCCTAACCACAAACACGTGGACAGGTGAATGTGGCCAGGGACGGTACGGAGCCAGTCCACAGCTTTTTTTACTGAGAGTTGTATTTTGCCACAGCCATATTCTTTAGCTCGGTGAAAGGACTGGCATATAGGGAAACCGTATCTACTCTGGGTGTTATTTCTCCCAGGAA
This sequence comes from Phyllobates terribilis, assembly GCF_046119375.1. NCBI lineage: Eukaryota > Metazoa > Chordata > Amphibia > Anura > Dendrobatidae > Phyllobates > Phyllobates terribilis. The sequence goes on from NW_027362820.1 coordinate 5,183,697, forward strand.
GTCCTCTAAAGCAGCTTGTTGCAGAAGCAATGGCAGCCCGTCCAACATCAACTCGCACTTCTCGGTGGTGCTTTGACAAATAAACATCTTTCTTTGGGCATTTAATTTCATGACTACAGAATTGGACAATGGCCTGATCGGCAATGCTGTTTGAGAAATAACATGCATAAGCATGTCCGATCCACATTAAAAAAACGATCCACATTAAAAAAAATGTCCGATCCACATTAAAAAAAACAGCCATAGAGTGTCCGGGAATCTTCCCCACACTTTTCTTAGCCAGGGCAGCTTCTCGGCAGGGTTTGACAGACCCACCAGAAAACCGGAGACTCCTTCGGTGGGCCCTGGCTTCTCCTTCAGGAGAGTTCATAGTGCCGAGGTGAAGCCATGATGATGATAGAGAACACCATCTGCTTAGTTTTCTGTTACTTGGAATGCAAGCGCAATTATGCAGCCAGCCACCCACTCACAGTCTGCAATACTAAACTGACAGATTTCTGGGCAGCTGCTTGCACTTGAAATGTGGCTTTTTAGGCTCGTGGAGGCGGAAGCTTTTCACAACCTCATGCCTCGTGTCCATACTCGGTCCCCAGCCGTCACTATTTCTCCCGGTGTTGTCTCCGCCTTCTACAAGCGCGGGTCCCTGAACATTACTACTGGTACTTTTCTGTGGGAATTTGCTTGCCTCCTACCAGCCTGGAATATTTCCAGTAAACTATGGTACGACGCCATGGTATTTGCACTGCCCCCAGTATAAGTAGCGAAGACATCCCCAATTTCCTTCTCAGGAATTTTATTTGGTAGACTGAGTGGATGCCCAAATACATTAGTTTCTCACAAAGGAGCAGAAGATAGAGTGGCAGTAGGTGCAAGTTTCTCTGGCCTGTTAGATATTAGAGGGTGAACAGCAGCACATTGGATCAACATCTGCAAGGACTTTGTATGTTCTCCCCATGTTTGCATGGGTTTCCACCTCAGTAAAAAAGCAGCCATAGTGTCCGGGAACCTTCCCACACACTTTTCTTAGCCAGGACTGTTTCTCGGCAGGGTTGGACGGTCGCACCAGAGAATCCTCTGGTGTGCCCTGGTTTCTACTTCAGGAGAGTTCATGATAGCGCTAACTTTGCAGCTGCTATGGGGCTCTTGAGCGGGGGAGAAAGGTGAGCCTTCAGAATCAAATCCTCTGGTGGGCACAATGTTTTTCAATCTGAAACAGCTTCTCAGTGGGAGTTATATGTCACCACAGCCATATTCTTTAGCTCGGTGAAAGGACTGGCATAGAGGGAAACCATATCTACTCCGACCATGCCTGGCTGTATGTTCAGCGGTGAGAGCCACAGATCAAGCTGCTGTGTTACAGCTTTCAACAACTCTGCAGCGCTGGGCGGTTTGTCATCTAAGCATTAAGCATGTTATCTTCAGCACAGCCTGTTGCCATTTGGCCAAGGCAGTGCTGCAGTGCTTTCAGCTTGTTGTGACTGATGTGGTGGAGGAGGTGCAGGAGCTGAACAATGTGATTACATTGAGGTTACATTGGAGACTCTGTTTTTATACTAAAGAAAGATCCTACTGTTTGTTTTTTTTTTACGTTATTTTTTAAGGCAAATGCATTTACCGGGAAATGTCATTTTAAAATTTTACAACCTTATCTGGCAATGTGATCTGTGACACATCATCAGACACATCCTGTTTCATTGATGATGGAGGGACTCTGAAAGACACATAGAGCAGGGCCACAGTAACGAGTACGACTTGTTCCCTTTAGAAAGGAGAGTCTGCTATACAGTTATAGGGTATGCAGTGAGTCCAACTGCTGACCAAATTTAGGAAAAACCCCACTAAGAAATTAAAGACACATAGAGCAGGGCCACAGTAACGACAAATTACCATTAGAAAGGAGAGAGTCTGCTATACAGTTATAGGGTACGCAGTGAGTCCAATGGCTGACCAAATTTAGGAAAACCCCACTAAAAATTTAAAGACACATAGAGCAGGGCCACAGTAACAAGTACAACATGTTCCCATTAGAAAGGAGAGGGTCTGCTATACAGTTATAGGGTATGCTGTGAGTCCAATGGCTGACCAAATTTAGGAAAAACCCCACTAACAATTTAAAGAGACAGAGCAGGGCCACAGTAATGACAAATTCCCATAAGAAATGAGAGAGTCTCCCATAGTGTTGGCCTATGCAGTGAATGCAAGGGCTGCCAAAAATTTGGAGGCACTTCAATACCCATTGGAAGAGACATGGAGGTCAGAGGGCCTCCTGAAAACAATGTTACCATTATTAGGAAGTGGGTCTCCAATAGTGCTGGCCTATGCAGTGAATGCAAGGGTTGCCAAAAATTTGGAGACACTCCAATGCCCCTTGGAAGAGACGTGGAGGAGGGCCTCATAAAAAAATGTTCCCATTAGAAAGGAGCGGGCCTCCTATACTTGTAATGCCCATGCACTAAGTGTATGGGCTGACAAACATTTACTCCTGGGGGGTATACATGAACATACTATATAAAAAAATTTTTTCGGGCATCATAAACACCCTTTAAAAAAATTATGTGGGTGTTGCATCACGGACCACAGTCACCCTGGTGATATGGTGGTGGAGGATGAGGAGAAGGAGGAGGACAAGAGCAAATAGCCCAAATCAGGAAGCGTATACCCATGTCTGGGTGTGAAAAGGTGCATGGGAATACACCTCCCAAGAAAAGACACTGGATTTGAGTTTATGTTACGCTGCTATCATTCAGTGGTGTTGAGGAGTCTGGCCCAATCCAGCCCTTGTTCATTTTTATAAGAGTCAGTCTTTCAGCATTTTCAGTTGACAGGCGGATGCGCTTATCAGTTATAATTCCACCAGTGGCACTAAAAATCCTGCTCTGATAAAAAGCTGGCGGCAGGACAGGCCAGGACCTCCAAGGCATAGAGAGCCAGTTCATTCCACGTATCCACCTTGGATACCCAATAATTATAAGGCACAGAAGAACCACGGAGGACGTTGGTACGGTCGGCTAGGTACTCACTCAGCATCTTCCCAAACTTTGCACTCCTTGTGAGAGTACCCCACGCCTCAGGGCCTGTGCGATGAGAGGGGCTGAGAAAACTCTCCCAGAACTTTGACAGTGTTCCCCTGCCTCTGCTGGATTGAAGTTGTGTCTCTCTCGCCTGTACTTTTTGGTTGTCCAACGAATTGTGCCCTCTGCCGCCAACGTTTTCAGGTGGGAATTTTTTTAATAGTTCCGCAACAAGGGCCTTCTGGTACAGCCCCGTTTTTTGTAGCCCTTTCTGCCTCAGGAATAAGAGATATAAAATTCTCCTTGAAGCGTAGGTCTAGAAGTGTCACCAACCAGTAATGACTGTCACCCAAAATTTTGAGAACGCTTGGGTCATGGGAAAGGCAGCATAACATAAACTCAGCCATGCGTGCCAGACTACTAACAGGCAAGACTTCCGTGTCCTCACCAAGAGGATGACTGACCATGCTCTCCTCCTCTCTGTCCTCTGGCCATCCACGCTGAACAGATGGTATGACAGCTGTGCAGGTAGTACCGTCTATAGCGCATGAAACTAGCTCTTGTCCTTCCTCCTCCTCCTCTTCCTCATTGTCACCTAATCCACATTGGGATGAGATGAGGCTGGGCTGTGTGTAATCACCCTGTATGGTTCCTTGCTCCATCTCATTGTGCTCCGCCTGCAATGCATCCTCCGTGAGCAGAGAGCATTTCAGAAGACAGAAAAGCGGGATGGTGATGCTAATTATGGCGACATTGCCGCTCACCATCTTGGTGGAGTCCTCAAAGTTTTGGAGGATGGTACATATGTCTGACATCCATGTCCACTCCTGAGGTCTTATGTGTGGAGTCTGAACTGAATACCAACGGCCTTGTTGATGCTGGTATTCAACAACTGCCCTCTTCTGCTCACAAATCCTTCCCAACATCTGCAGTGTAGAGTTCCAACGCGTGGGGACATCACACACCAGTCTGTGAGCCATGAAGCTGCAAACGCTGCTTAAACATGGGAAGGGCAGCGGAAGCTGTAGCTGACTTTCTAAAATGGGCACACAGGCGGCGTATTTTAACAAGCAGATCTGGCTGCTCCGGGTAGGATTTGAGAAAGTGCTGAACCATGAGGTTAAGCACATGGGCCAGGCATAGTACATGTGTGAGCTCACCTTGCTTCAGAGCCGCCACCAGGTTCCGGCCATTGTCACACACAACCATGCCTGGCTGTAGGTTCAGCGGTGTGAGACACAGATCTTTCAGAGCTGTCCACAACTCTTCAGCATTGTGCGGTTTGTCACCTAAGCATATTAACTTCAGCATAGCTTGTTGCCGCTTGGCCGAGGCAGTGCTGCAGTGCTTCCAGCTTGTGACTGATGTGGTCATTTCGGATATGGAGGCTGAAGAGGAGGAGGAGGATGAGGTGCAGGAGCTGTAGACCGTGGAGGAAACCCTGATTGACCTAGGGCCCGCAATCCTTGGCGTTGGGAGGACGTGTTCCATCCCAAGGTCCGACTGGGTCCCGGTTTCCACTATGTTAACCCAGTGTACCGTCCCTGCCCACAAGCACTTGTCCATGTGTCCGTGGTAAGGTGGACTTTCCCAGTAACTGCGTTGTTGAGGGCACGGCTAATGTTTTGGGACACCTGCTTGTGTAATGCAGGGACGGCACACGGGAGAATTAGTGTCGGCTGGGGACCAAGTACCGAGGGACCGCCGCTGCCATCAGGTTGCGGAATGCTTCCATCTCCACGAGCCTAAAAGGCAACATTTTGAGTGCAAGCAGTCGTGAAATGTGTGAATTTAGTAGTGTGGCCTGTGGGGCATTGGCTGCATATTTGCGCTTGTGTTCCAAGGACTGGGGTATGGACAACTGAACGCTGCACTGGGACAAGGACATGGACATGCTTCCTGATGCTGCTACTTGAGAGTGTGCAGTGACAGGTGCAGGGCAGGAGGCATCTTCGCATGCACCATGGACAGGGGATTGGCTTGCTTGCACAACAGCGGAAGAAGCAATGGTGCCACCCGCAGACACTGTTCCTGGACCCTGGAGTTCGGCCCACAAAATCGGGTGCTTTGCTGCCATGTGCCTGATCATGCTGGTGGTGGTCAGGCTGGTCATTCTGCCACCCCTGCTGATGCTGGCCTGGCAGGTGGTGCAAATGGCCTTTGTGGGGTTATCGGCAGAGTCTTTACAAAAACAACCAGACTCGGGAAGACCTAACAGTTGAACTGGCAACTTCCTTCGTGTTGGTGTTACGGGGAACGGTTGCCTGCCTTCTGTCTGCGGCCACCACACTGCTTCTTCCTGCATGTTGGGGTGCTCTGGTTCTCTCCACCTGTGTGGTGCTGTCCTCGCTTTGCATGTCCTGCTGCCAGGTTGGGTCAGTTACTATATCATCCACCACCTTGTCTTCCACTTCCGCACCCTGGTCCTCCTCCTGACTTTCTGGCAATTGTGTCTCATCATCGTCCCCCTCTTGTGACACTTTCCCACTGTCGCCTTCATGTGACCGTGGCTGCTCAAATATTTGGGCATCCCTACATGCGATCTCCTCTTGCCCTGCTTCAAGTGGACCGGGCGAGAGGCCCGAATCTGTAAATGGAAAAGTGAACAGCTCTTCAGAGTGTCCAAGTGTGGGATCAGTTGTCTCCGGCTACTCGGCATGGTGGGAGAAAGGAGGATCAGGGTGAGGAATATGCGGTCCAGACTCACGGCTACTGAGACTTGACCGTGTGGAAGACAGGGTGGTGGTGGCTAAGTGACTGGAAGCATTGTCCGCTATCCAACCATCAACCTTTTGACACTGCTCTGGGTTCAATAGTGGTGTGCTGCAGTCCCCTAGGAATTGGGACAGGAAGGTCGGGCGAGAAGATGTGGGTGTTTGTTGTGGCACAATTTCAGCTTGCCCACGGCCTTGTCCTCGGCCTCTGCATGCACCATCACCATCACGTCCAGTTCCTCGTCCCTTGCCACGTGCCTTGCCCGTTTTAAATGGAGGACAGTATCTTCCACACTCACTACAAATGACTGAGTTTGGAGCGAACTTATATGTGATCCGTGTGGCGTAGAAAACAGAGTTTTAAATACCTGGCCTGTAGGTAACTAGTTTGAACAGCAAACCGGTGTCAAAAACTTCGCTGACACAGTGAAAAAAATTGGAATGGAGGCCAAAAATGGCAGTATTTTCTGAAAATGTATATGAGATCCGTGTGACGGAGAAAACACAGTTTTAAGTAGCTGGATTTCTAGCGCTCTAATATGGAAAAGACCTGGCTGTATTCTCCAGTGCCAACAAGCAAATGGCACAGAAAAACGGAGTTCTCTGGATTGCTTTTTAAGAAAATAATGAGGATTAAGATCCAAAAAAGTATTCCTGGCCCCTGAGACCTGGGCCTTTTGTATAGAAATATCTAACAGCAGCAGAAGGCAGAATTAGAATGGAGCCTCTTGTGCTATATGCACTGCAGTCTGCTATATACACTGCCTGCCTATATACACTGCCTGCCTGATATCTCTGCAGATGGATTAGTTAGTCCTCAAAAGGACTGTTTGTTAAGCTGGATATGTGTAATGTACGGTTTTTCTCCCTACAGTACCTAATACACAAGCAAATCTCTCCCTGACGCAGCAGCACCTCTCCCTACTCTACCTGATTCCAGAGTGACTGTGACGAGCACAGCGGCGCCAGGTCTGATATAGACCCGATGATGCTGTGCGGCCAGCCAATCACTGTAATGCCACAACCACCATGGCTGCGGCATTACAATGAGTGACAGGCAATCCCTGCATGTTGATTGGAGCTCTAAAGAGCGCCAAACATGCAGGGAGGGGACCGAGCTCCCGCCGAGCAACCCCGGAAATACTCGGCGAGTGCCGAGAAGTGAGATACTTGGGCGAGCACCGAGCAGTAGCAAGCATGCTCGCTCCTCACTAATGTTTACCTGTCCAAATCTTCAGAACTAAATGCACTACCAGGGTGCAGCAAATCCACATAAAGATGGCAGCTACACAGGTGCAGAATACTGATGAGACAATCACTCACAACTTACCATTTCATGGAGGGGTGACTGCTTAGTATTTGAATTGCACACAAAAAGGCTTGTATTGGGTGCTGTTCACACTAGGGTAGTGCACACTATCCGGCTTACAGCCTATTAGTTACGCCCATACTATTAGATTAGGCGGGTTTCCCAGTACTATCCAAGTGCACCCCATGGGAACAGACACCCGAGTTTATAATGCTCACACTGATGGGTGTGGCTGCACCCTGGAATAAGAAAGTGCAAAAATACATATATATAATTTACTAGCTATTGAGCCCGTTCTATGTCCGTGTGGCTAGCATTTTTATTGGTATATGGTCTCCCATGCTGGTATTTGTGCAGCCCCAATCCTGGTATTTGTGCTGCCCCATCCTGTTCCCCATCCTGTTATGTGCTGCCCTCATCCCTATCCTGGTATGCATGGCACCCCTCACCCCCAATCATGGTATGCATGGCACCCCTCACCCCCAATTCTGGTATGCATGGCACCCCTCACCCCCAATTCTGGTATGCATGGCACCTCTCACCACTAATCCTGGTATGCATGGCACCTCTCACCTCCAATCCTGGTATGCATGGCACCCCTCACCCCCAATCCTGTATACATGGCACCCCTCACCCCCAATCCTGGTATGCATGGCACCCCTCATCCCCAATCCTGGCATGCATGGCACCCCTCATCCCCAATCTTGGCATGCATGGCACCCCTCATCCCAATCCTGGCATGCATGCTGCCCCTCATCCTGGTATGCATGGCTCCCTCATCCCTATCCTGGTATGCATGGCCCCCCTCATCCCCAATCCTTGTATGCATGGCACTCCTCATCCCTATCCTGGTATGTATGGTACCCCTCATCCTGGTATGCATGGTACCTATCATCCCTATTCTGGTATGCATGGCACCCCATCCCTCATCCTGGTATGCAGGGTACCCCTCATCCCTATCCTGGTATGCATGACCCCTCATCCGAATCATAGTATGCATGGCCCCCCCAGATCCCTATCCTGGTATGCATGGTACCCCTCATCCCTATCCTGGTATGCATGGCACCCCTCACCCCCAATCCTGGTATGCATGGCACCCCTCATCCCAATCCTGGCATGCATGGCTCCCTCATACCCAATCCTGGTATGCATGGTACCCCATCCCTCATCCCTATCCTGGTATGCATGGTACCCCTCATCCCTATCCTGGTATGCATGGTACCCCTCATCCCTATCCTGGTATGCATAGCACCCCATCCCTCATCCTGGTATGCATGGTACCCCTCATCCCTATCCTGGTATGCATGGTACCCCTCATCCCTATCCTGGTATACATGGTACCCCTCATCCCTATCCTGGTATGCATGGCCCCCCTTCCCTTTCACGCTGCATACATACAAAAAAACTCACTTATACTCACCTTTTCTTCCCTGTTCCCCTCATTCCCCAATCCTAGTATGCATGGCACCCCTCATCCCCCAATCCTGGTATGCATGCCACCCCTCATTTCAAATCTGGTATACATGGCACCCCTCATCCCAATCCTGGTATGCATGGCATCCCATCTCTCATCCTGGTATGCATGCCACCCCTCATCCCAAATTTGATATACATGGCACCCCTCATCCCAATCCTGGTATGTATGGCACCCCTCATCCCCCAATCCTGGTATGCATGGCACCCCACATCCCCAATGCTGGTATGTATGGTACCCAATCCCTCAACCTGGTATGCATGAATTTCTCATCCCCAATCCTGGTATGTATGGCGCCCTCATCCCTATCCTGGTATGCATGGCACTCCTCATCCCCCAATCTTGGTATGCTTGGTACCCCTTATCCCCCAATCCTGGTATGCGTGGTACCCCTCATCCCCCAATCCTGGTATGTGTGGTACCCCTCATCCCCCAATCCTGGTATGCATGGTACCCCTCATCCCCCAATCCTGGTATGTGTGGCCCCCTTATCCCCCAATCCTGGTATGCGTGGCCCCCTCACTTCCCAATCCTGGTATACGTGGCCCCCTCACCTCCCAATCCTGGTATGCATGGTCCCCTCACCTCCCAATCCTGGTATGCATGGTCCCCTCACCTCCCAATCCTGGTATGCATGGTCCCCTCACCCCCAATCATGGTATGTATGGTACCCCTCATCCCCCAATCCTGGTATGTGTGGCCCCCTGACACCCCAATCCTGGTATGTGTGGCCCCCTCATCCCCCAATCCTGGTATGCATGGTACCCCTCATCCCTTTCACGCTGCACACATACAAAAAAACCCACTTATACTCACCTTTCTTCCCTGTGCTCCAGCGCTGCTGTGTCCTGTTCTGCCGGAGGCCGGGGGAGGAGTGTAGCGCCGGAGTACGCGAGTGCCCATACAGCGCTGTCCGGCACCATTTTGCTGAAGACACACTGCAAATGTGTCTTCAGTAAAATGGCGCTGGATAGCGCTATGCGCATGCACTGATTTTGACACCTTCACTCCACCCCCGGTCTCTGGCGAGGAGAGAGGCACCGCTCCTCCCGGTCAGGTAAGTATGTAAGTATGGCGCTGGAGATTGCGGTATGCATTCAATGTCTTCGCATACCGCGATCTCCGGCGCCATACACTCCTCTTACCTGCAATGGTTCCATGCGTTCTTCTGTCTGGGGCAAGACTGCGCAAGTGCGACACGCCTTGCGCAGGTAAGAGGAGTGTATGGCGCCGGAGATTGCTATAGAGGCTTCAGACAGACGGATGCTTGTAGTGTTATATTATATATGAGGTACTAGTTGATATTTTGGCCAAAATACGTAAGCTCGCAAACCGCTTACGAGCCTTTTTGTGTGCAATTCAAATACTACGTAGTCACCCCTCCATGAAATGGTAGGTTGTGAGTGATTGTCTCATCAGTGTAGCCGCCATCTGTATGTGGGTTTGCTGCACCCTGGTAGTGCATTTAGTTCTGAAGATCTGGGCAGGTAAACACTGCTGCCCTTTTTTGCTGTGTTTTTTCTTGAATTTTTGGGGGAATTTTAATTCTTCTTGGTTTGGCTTTGCTTTTTGTGTTTAGAGTAGGGCTCGTAAGCATTAGGACCATTTGTCGCAGGTTACGAGCTTAGATATTTTGGCCAAAATATCAACTAATACCTCATATATTATACATATGTATTTTTACACTTTTTTATCCCAGGGTGCAGCCAGGCCCATCAGTGCGGGCATTGTAAACTGGGGTGTCTGTTCCCATGGGGTGCACTTGGATAATACCGGACAGCCCGCTTAATCTAATAGTATGGGCTTAGCTAGTAGGCTGTAAGCCGGATACTGTGCACTACCCTAGTGTGAACAGCACCCTATACAATCCTTTTTGTGTGCAATTCAAATACTACGCAGTCACCCCCTCCATGAAATGGTAGGTTGTGAGTGATTGTCTCATCAGTATTCTGCACCTGTGTATCCGCCATCTTTATGTGGGTTTGCTGCATCCTGGTAGTGCATTTAGTTCTGAAGATCTGGGCAGGTCCCTGCTGCCCTTTTTTGCTGTGTTTTTTCATCAATTATATGTAGCAGTAAAAGGAAAACTCTTTGATATCACAGAAACAAGAGGCAACTAAAAAATTTTATTGTGCTATTTGAATTCACATGGTCAAAATCATAAAAAAATGGCTCATTTCATAAATGAACCTGACAACTTTTGAAAATATGTAAAACAGTGTTACATGATCTGAAAGGTCCTTAAGGAAGTCTTCAGCTGCTTATTCTGGACATGCAGCCTCTGTGCAGGTCCCTGTAGTTTATTCTCCTACTTTGCACCAATCAGTTAGATAAGTGGAGTGGAGGAGAGAGCAATTTTCTGATTGATCAGGAAGGACACTGTTTCAATGTTCTCCTCAGTAACAGGAAGCTGCCTAAAGTCTATAGACGCACTAACTTATTAGAAAGATTTTTTCCTGCTAATATGTGTGTCTTTCCAAGTTAAACATTTCCCACTTTAAGAATATATAAAAGGCTTCTTCCTTGTGTGACTGCTCTGGTGACTAAGAAGAGCTTATTTATCCGCAAAACATTTTCCATGAAAATGGCTTCTATCCTGTGTGAGTTCTCTGATGTGTAACAAGAGTTGATTTCCAGTTAAAACATTTCCCACATTCTGAACATAAATAAGGCTTCTCCCCTGTGTGGGTTCTCTGGTGTATAACAACATATGCTTTCCGGTTGAAACATTTCCCACATTCTGTACATGAAAAAGGCTTCTCCCCTGTGTGGGTTCTCTGGTGTATAACAACATCTGATTTCCGGTTAAAACATTTCCCACATTCTGAACATAAATAAGGCTTCTTCCCTGTGTGGGTTCTCTGGTGTATAACAACATCTGCTTTCCGGTTAAAACATTTTCCACATTCTGTACATAAAAAAGGCTTCTCCCCTGTGTGGGTTCTCTGGTGTATAACAACATCTGATTTCACAATAAAACATTTACCACATTCTTTACATCGAAAAGGCTTCTCTCCTGTGTGAATTCTTTGGTGATTAACAAAATTTGTTTTCCTGTTAAAACATTTCCCACATTCTGAACATAAATAAGGCTTCTTCCTCGTGTGGGTTCTCTGGTGTATAACAACATCTGATTTCCGGTTAAAACATTTCCCACATTCTGGACATGAAAAAGGCTTCTCCCCTGTGTGAGTTCTCTGGTGTATAACAACATCTGATTTCCGGTTAAAACATTTCCCACATTCTGAACATGAAAAAGGCTTCTTCCCTGTGTGGGTTCTCTGGTGTATAACAACATCTGATTTCCGGTTAAAACATTTCCCACATTCTAAACATGAAAAAGGCTTCTCCCCTGTGTGGGTTTTTTGGTGTATAACAACATCTGATTTCCGGTTAAAACATTTCCCACATTCTAAACATGAAAATGGCTTCACTCCTGTGTGAGTTCTTTGGTGATTAACAAAATTTGATTTCTGTGTAAAATATTTTCCACATTCTGAACATGAAAAAGGCTTTTCCCCTGTGTGGGTTCTTTGATGTCTGATAAGACTTGATATCTGTGTAAAATACTTCCCACATTCTAAACATGAAAATGGCTTCTCCCCTGTGTGAATTCTCTGGTGACTAACAAGATGTGATTTCTGTGTAAAACATTTTCCACATTCTGAACATGATAAAGGTTTCTCCCCTGTGTGGGTTCTCTGGTGTATAATAATATCTGATTTCCGGTTAAAACATTTCCCACATTCTGAACATGAAAATGGCTTCTCCCCTGTGTGAGTTCTCTGGTGACTAACAAGATTTGATTTCTGGTTAAAACATTTCCCACACTTGGAACAAGAAAATCTATTCTCTGCTGTGTGAATTTTTTGATGTTTAAGAAGAGACATTTTGAGAGGAAAACTATTTCTATATTCTGAATGTGAAAATGGCTTCTTTGCTTTAGGAGCAGTTTGTTTTTTAATGCTTTTTTTGTGACTTTGATTTTCCTTAGTAGTCGGTAATGAACCAGAAGATAGGACCTGTTTCATAGGATCAGATGACAGATTTTTTCTGTGAAGGGATGATGGTAAATCTGGAGAAATGGCATTCACTTCAATTGCATCTTGGGGGATCTCAAGATCACCCGATTTAAAAACTGAAGATGTCAGCTGTCCCTCTGATCTCCTGGTACAGTCATCTGCCAAGAATAAAACCAATTATTATTTTTGAATTAAATATCCTTGAATTTTATAGTTTTGAACATTTCTACTTAAACTGTCTGTAAAAATGGGAAGTTATGTAAAAAATATTGAATTATTCACCAGGACAATGACAATTCACAGTCTAATAGAAAACCTCATAGCGTGAACCAGTAAAGCGAGGTGTTCAACTGATTGTTCATTCTGCCTCCCAAATATGTATTAAAAAGCCAAACAATGTTATGTATAGTGGGGAAAATAGGTATTTGATACGCTAGTGATTTTCCAAGTTTTCCCACCTACAAAGAATGGAGAGGGCTGTAATTTTTATCGTAGGTACACTTCACCTGTGAGAGACAGAATCTAAAAATAAAAAACAGAAAATCACATTGTATGATTTTTAAATAATCAATTTGCATTTTATTGCATGAAATAAGTATTTGATCACCTACCAACCAGCAAGAATTCTGGCTCTCACAGACATGTTAAGTTTTCTTTAAGAAGCCCTCCTAATCTGTATATACATATAAAAGGAGAATATAAAAAGAGTAAAAGCTGCAGTTATTCATAATTACACATATTAACTTATTAAAAACCTAATAAAAATAAATATCCACTATATTTTTCAATTCTATATAAATGATATTACTTAGTTAATAATATTTTCAAGTGAGAGATTCAGACCTTCCAGGGATAAAGTTCCCAACTTATAGATCCAATAATTTTCCCGGTTTACCAACCTTTTCTATCATGCACCGTGTCAGATATATGATCAATAATCGTAAGGTATAGATATTTTGGATCTTTCTGATCTTCTAAGAAGTGCTTTGACAACTATGGAACAAATCTCCATTTCTGATATTCTGCCGATGTTTATTTAGCCTGGCGCGCATTGGTTGTATGGTGCGACCTACATACTGTAGACCACATGTGCACTCCAACAAATATATCACATATGACAACTGGCAGTCTGTCCAGCATCTAATCTGAAAAGTCTCCCCCATGGTGTGCGAATTATAAAAGTTTTTGTTCCATTAATAAAGATCCCACAACAAAGACATTTTGATGTTCTACATCTAAAGCACCCATCCCTCCTTCCTTGGTTTATATTTTTATACTTTATATAATTCTTAGTCAGTGATGTGGAGCTAGGCGCTAACACATTTTTCATATTCTGACACCTCCTATATATAATCCTTGGTTTGGCCGGTAGTTGCTTGCCCAAATTGGGATCACTGGATAAAATTAACCAGTACATCTTCAATAGGTTATTAAGAATAACTCTAGATTGGCTAAATGTTGTAATGAGACTATACTCAGCACTCAATGGTTTAATAGTCTCATTTTTTACCACAGTGGTAGGTCGGGCCAGATTCCCCTTATTGTTTATCATTTCCAAGCATTTTTCTTGGGGTAAATATTTGGCTTTCTTATATGCATCACTTAATAATTTGTCAGGATATCCCTTTTCCCTGAATCTCATCTTTAAAATCCTAGATTCATTAATAAAATCCACATCTCTACTACACTTTTTCCTAATTCTCCAATACAGTCCATAGGGAATATTACGCACCCAGGCTGGAAGATGGCTGCTATCATATGCTAGGTAACTATTCACATCCACCTCTTTGAAATGCATGGAGGTGATTATCTTTCCTTCTGGGTTTTTTTTGAATCAGGAGGTCAAGGAATTGAATACTTAAACTGGATATATTAGATGGAAAACTTCCTCAAGGGTACCAGTCCTGACAAAGAAAGGATCATCTATAAATCTCCTATAGAGACATATATGTCTAGTATATAAATGGGACTGTACGATGAAGATGGACTCAAACCTCCCCATAAATAAATTAGCATAGCTAGGGACGAATCTCATCCCCATCGCACAACCTCTCATCTGTTTATGTGGTCCCTTCAAATATTTTTTTTTTATTATTTAAGATAAACTCAATACTTTCTAATAAGAACCTTTTCTGTTCCAAAAATATAGAGGTATCTGAACACAAATAATGATCAATAGCCTCTAAACCTAAAATATGTGTAATGTTGGAGTATAAGGAACTCACATCTAAGGTACAAAAATATAATAATAATAATCTTTTTATTTATATAGTGCCAACATATTCCGCAGCACTTTACAATTCAGACAATTTACAGACATTATTGGCACTGTTCACATTGGGGCTCACAATCTAAATTCCCTATCAGTAGTATGTCTTTGAAGTGTGGGAGGAAGCCAGAGAAACACGGGGAGAACATACAAACTCCTTGCAGGTGTTGTCCTTGGTTGGATTTCAACCCAGGATCCCAGCGCTGCAAGGCTGCAGTTCACTGAGGGTTTTTGCATCGCCATATTTTGATAGCTATAATTTTTCCATATTTCGTCCGACAGAGTCATGTTGAGGCTTGTTTTTGCGGGACAAGTTGATGTTTTTATTGGTACTCATTTTGGGCACGTGACTTTTTTTATCACTTTCTATTCCGATCTTTGGGAGGTGGAATAAACAAAAACCACCAATTCAGGAATACTTTTTTGGGGGTTCTTTTTATGCCGTTCCGCGTGTGGAAAAATTTATAAGGCCGCTTTATTATTCGGATCAGTACGATTACAGCCGCACTACATTTATATTGTTTTTTTTAGGTTTTGGCGCTGTTACACAATAAAAACTATTTTTTTTTGCATTGCTTTATTCTGAGAGCTGTAACTTTTTTATTTTTCAACCATTGGAGCTGTATGGCGGCTTCTTTTTTCGGGACAAGATGACGTTTTCAGCGGTACCATTTTTATTTACATTCATCTTTTTTATTGCGTTTTATTCTACTTTTTGTTTGACAATGATAAAACACCGTTTTTTGCTAGTTTTTTTTCTTTTACTGTGTTCACTAAAGGGGTTAACTAGTGGGACAGCTTTATAGGTCAGGTCGTTCCGGACGCAGCAATACCAAATATGTGTGTTTTTATTGTTTATTTCTTTTTTCATATATTATTTTTAATATATCTTGTAAAAATATATATTTTTTTATATATTTTTACAACAGGCTGATCGCAGTTATAAGGTATAGCAGAGCAGGATCACTGCTATAACTAATAAACTGTCAGCTCTGCAGACACAAGTTACTTTGATCATGCACTGCGCATGATCAAACTAACTTGCTGGGGCTGGTGACCCGGATGTTGTCATGACGACATCGGGTCACCATGGCAACGATCGAGACCCCGCTGCTATTCCTCTGCTCACTCGCTAAATGCTGCAATCACAGTGATTACAGCATTTAGGGGGTTAAAGTGCTGCCGGGAGCGGTGCGGACACTGCGTGCCGGGTGTCAGCTGTCAGAATCAGCTGACACGGGTGGCTATTGCGCCCGTACAGCCTGTGCCTGTGTGCGGGTGTGATCGCCATGTAGTAATAATACGTTCCTGGTCCATAAGGTCCAGGGCACAGGGACGTATTATTACTTACAACATCAGAACGGGGTTAACAGTTTTGTGTAGGGGAGAATGTTGTGGTCTAGTGGAAGAATGGTGATCACACGATTGTGATACGGCCGGACTTCACCACCGATAAAGCAGCCACAGCCGGTGACTGAGAAGAATCTGTGACTTCTCTGTATTTAGTGGTTATTACTCACCTGGGTAGTCATATGTAGGAATCTCCTCTTTACACCGCTCATCACCCCATACATATGTCTCTGTAGTATCAATATGGGTCAGATCTTCACCCTGAAACAAATATTGTAAAAGTCACAGACAGATGGAGAAGTCACATGTATGATCAGCTCTAATCCTGCCATCTCCACCGTTCTCATTACACAAGTATAAACCATATAATACTGGTGGATAAAACAAGATTGAGCACCAGGGCTGTGGAGTTGGTAAGCCAAACCTCTAACTCCTCAATTTTCATGATACCGACTCCACAACTCCCTCATACATGGCTCATGTTTAAGTGATAAATTTACTGTAGCACAGATTCATCTCAGCTAAAAGTCTAGACCCTTAGATCAGGAATAGGACAGACATTTATAGGACATTTCATAACTTTCCCAAATTCTTATGAAAAAATATTCCCCACAAACTGCATTGAACTACTGTACCCAATTTATTATATATTTTAAGAGTCAGAGTCGGTCCATTTTATACCACTTCGACTCTGCCAAAATGGGCTCCGATTCAGACACCACAGCCCTGCTGAGCACAAGACCTTCACAGCCACTACATATCATAGAGAAGATCTCATGATATCTTCTCTCCATCTACCTGATGTTCTTGAGGAACATTGGGGTCTTCTTGTTTACAGTCCTGTGGAAGAAGAGGAGGGGGACATCTCTCTGGTGGTGTCTTCTTACTGGATAGATCTGGAGGAAACACATACAGGGACTGAATTCATTCTTTACATACAGATAATTATAGGTCGTGTGTATTTAATCCTGTCTATTACCTGGAGATGTGAGGGGCTGAGGAACCTCCATCATGACGTCCTTGTACAGATCTTTGTGTCCTTCTAAATACTCCCACTCCTCCATGGAGAAATAGACGGCAACATCCTGACACCTTATAGGAACCTGACACATACAATGATAATGTCATCACTGCGATCCCTTCATAGCGTTACTGTATAATGTCCCAGCATTCCCAGCAGTGTCACCTCTCCAGTCAGCAGCTCAATCATCTTGTAGGCGAGTTCTAGGATCTTCTGGTCATTAATGTCCTCATGTATCAGGGGGTGAGATGGAGGCCACGTGATTGGGCTCAGGGGTCTTCTCCATCCCTCAGACACAGGGTCCTGACAGCGCTCACTAGAGGTCTTCTTCACTACTGTGTAATCCTGGTTATGGAGAGAGACATTAATAAATCTCATTACAGACATTTCCAGAGTCCTCACTTCTCTAGTTCTGTCCATCTGTTATTCCCATAGATAAGAATGATGTAATGTGACATCATCAGAATCTCTCACCTCTCCAGTAAGATGAAAGAGGATCTCTAGGGCGAGGTGTAATATTTTCTCTGCCATTTTGTCCTTGTCCATACCCAGTTTTGATGGGTAAATCAGGAAAACTCTCTTATATAGAAGATTGTCACTGAGCAGATCGACTATTGTAGAGACCTAAATGAGAAGATAAGTAGATGTAACATCATAAAAATCCTGTGTAATAATACAATTACTGGAGATAATTAGAGAAAAATATGAGATTTATTATTTTACACTATTTAGTTTTTTTCTTTATATCTGCTAATAAAACAAATATATTTTAGGCCACAGACAACAAGCAGTTTCTTCCTCGGAGTCTGCAGCTGAATAAGTTTCTCATAGACTCATCTTCCATAATGCTAGTTGTCGTCTCATTTATCGACACTGGAATCGGCATTATCTATACTGCAGGAGATATTCATTACACGTGACATGAGAAATAACTACTTCATGATGAGGACGACATTTTCATCTTCTTCTACGGCTCTAGAAACATATTTGGCCAGAGTCCATCACTGACTACATCACCACCCGTCTATATGAATGTTTCCTGTCTTCCCCGGACTGTAATCTTCTATCTTGTTAGATTTTATGTCTGATTCACACACAGAAGTTTGATGCATTTATAAAACTTTTTTTGTTGATGCAAATATTGTCGGCAGAAATTGTTTGATACCAAAGTCTCCATGTACAGTGTTTTATGGGGTTTATTTCTGGCCTTAGGCTTTCCTATATTACAAGAAAAACAAAAGAAAATTGGCACCAACAATTCTAATAAAAAGGAAAAAACATGCAAACAGCATAAGACAAATTTTGTTATTAACTTTTATTAAATTTTATTTTATTAACACTTTAAACATTTGTTTTAATATAATTAATTCCTTTGAGCACCGGAACATAGATGTACACCGCAGGGATGGCACAGGTGCGGCTGCAACAAGAACCCTGGCAGTTTAACCACTTGCTGGTGTCAAAAGCAAACATGGCATCTAATAAGGTTTGACAGAGTTTGGGTGAATGCCCCTCCTCCCCCAATACTCGATAGTATGGGGCTGGCTAGTTACTACAATACTTAAAAACCTAATAATGGTGTCTGGACCTGCAATGTACGAAAGTCTATTAGGCCGGGCCAGAGGCAGATTCCAATGAGTTACACTGTAAAGCCCCCATACACATTAGACTAAAGTTGCATGGAAGTAATGAATTGGGGGTTGGCTGACTATATAATGTATTTGGGGGCCTCCCGACAGATGATGTCAGGGCAGAGAAGGATCTGGCATCCTGAATTTTAGAGGCTAATTGTTTGTTCTTCCTGTAGATAATCCTCCGCTAGAGGAGTCTGGTGGTGACTCTCTCATACAGACCACAAGAAAGATGGAATATTTGTGTGTCTGGGGAAGTCGGGAAAAATAGCCATCTGCCAAATGACCGTTCAGCCAACACTTATCTCGTGTATGGGGCTGTTAAGTACACTACTCAAAAATATAAAGGGAGCACTTAAACATCACAATGTAACTCAAAGTCAATCACAGTTCTGTGAAATCAACCGGTCCAGTTATGAAACAACACTGATTGTGAATCAATTTCTCCTGCTGTTGTGTAAATGGAACAGACAACTGGTAGAAATGATAGTCAATTAGCAAGACACCCCTATAAAGGAATGGTTCTGCAGATGGTGACCACAGACCATTTCTCTGTTCTCATCCTTTTTGGCTATTTTGGTCACTTTTGCATTTTCTCATTGCTCTCACCCCTAGAGGTACAGTAGCATGAGGCAGTGTCTACAACCCAAGGAAGTAGCTCATGTAGTGCAGCTCATCCAGGATGGCACATCAATGAGAGCTATGGCAAGAAGGGTAACTGTGTGTCAGCATAGTGTCCAAAGCATGGAGTGTAACGGGTCTGGGAGGCGGAACCTCTGAGCTACTATACAAGGGGGCGGCCCTTGTAAGGGAGCGGGTGGCAGTCTCTGGATGAACGGACAGGGAGATACGGCAAGTGATCAGGGCAGTCTCTGGGTAAAGGGTAGGTACGACCTGTGATGGCAGAGCCTCCGGGTAGGCTAGCAGGCAGATGGTAGATGTGTGCTCCCAGGTGAGCAAGCGAGAGTCTCTGGAATAGCAGGTGGTCACGGCACGTGACGGCGGAACCTCCGGGCTGGCAAGCAGGCAGGTAACGGAGAAGCGCTCCCAGGTGAGCGGACAAGAGTCTGAAGTAGCTGATGGTCACAGCACGTGACAACGGAGCCTCCGGGCAGGCAAGCAGGCAGGTAACGGAGAAGCGCTCCCAGGTGAGCGGGCAAGAGTCTGGAATAGCTGGTGGTCACAGCACGTGACGGCGGAGCCTCCAGGTAGGCAAGCAGGCAGGTAACGGAGAAGCGCTCCCAGGTGAGCGGGCAAGAGTCTGGAATAGCTGGTGGTCACAGCACGTGACAACGGAGCCTCCGGGCTGGCAAGCAGGCAGGTAACGGAGAAGCGCTCCCAGGTGTGCGGGCAAGTTGGTCCATAGACAGACTGACCGGAGTTGTAAGGCAGACCGTCGGACCTCAGGAAAGCAGGCAGGTAGCTGATATGCGCTCCCAGGTGAGCGGGCAGGCTGGTCCTTTAGACAGACTGACAGGAGTAGTAAGGCAGACCGTCGGACCTCGGACTGGCAGACAGGTAACAAGTATTCAGGCAGGAATCAGGCAGGTAACTGGCAGGTAACTGGCAGCGGGACCTGAGGGCTGAAGCACAGGTGAGACACAGGTGCAAACAACATTGCTCGGGCACCTCCATTTTGGAGGAGGTGCCTTATATATGATGAAGTCCTCCGGCCATTGGCCGGGGACTCCTTAGGACGGCGCGCGCGGCCCCTTTAAGAGGAGGGGAGCGCGCGCGCGCGCGCCCTAAGCACAGGGGCCGGGAAGGAGCGCGCGCTGAGAGCAGAGCGGGAGGAGGACGCCGGGAAGGAGCGCGCGCTGACAGCAGAGCGGAGAGAGGACGCCGGGCACGGAGCAGAGCGGTGAGGGGAGCAGCGTCCCTGCCTAGCAGAGGGCAGGGACGCCAGCGCTACAGTACCCCCCCCTTTAGGCCCCCCCTTTTTTAGGCCAGACAGAAATTTAGCTAGGATGAGAGGGGCATGGATGTTCTCCCGGGGCTCCCACGTTCTCTCCTCAGGACCAAACCCCTTCCAATCTACCAGAAAAAAGGTCTTTCCTCTTACCCTTTTGGTGGCAAGAATGTTTTCTACCTCAAACTCGTCCTCAGCAGAAACCGGAGCAGGAGGCGTACCTGTAGACTTGGAAAAAGAGTTAAGTACCACAGGTTTGAGGAGAGATACATGGAAGGAGTTAGGGATCCGTAAGTTGGCCGGGAGTTTCAATTTATAGGCCACCGGGTTGATCTGACTGATGACCTCCAGTGGGCCGATGAACCGAGGCCCTAACTTATAGGAAGGGATCTTGAGCCGGACATATTTGGACGAGAGCCAGACTTTATCCCCAGGACGGAATTGAGGAGGGTCCAGACGTTTTTTGTCAGCGTGTCTTTTCATACGCTCGGAAGACTGAAGGAGTGCGGATCGGGTACTCTCCCAAATGGAGGAAAATTTGCTAACGAGAGATTCCGCAGCCGGGTTGTCCACCGAGGTGGAGGCAGGAAAAGGAATCCGAGGATGCTGACCAAAGACTACAAAAAACGGGGATTTGGAGGAGGATTCGCTCTCGTGATTATTGTAAGAGAACTCAGCCCATGGTAGGAGATCCACCCAGTCAGAATAGTGGGCATTAACGAAGTGCCGGAGGTAACTGGTCAGGTTCTGATTGATCCGCTCCACTTGACCATTGGACTGTGGGTGGTAAGCGGAAGAGAAGTCCAGGGTGACGTCTAGTAGTTTACAAGTGGCTCTCCAGAAGCGTGAGGTGAACTGTACCCCACGATCCGACACGATGTGGAGGGGCAGGCCATGAAGACGGAAGATGTGACGAATAAAGTCTCTAGCTAGCTCGGGTGCAGACGGGAGGCCTGGCAGGGGAACGAAATGAGCCATCTTGGAGAAGCGGTCAGCGACCACCCAAATGACCGTACAACCGGCAGAGAGTGGGAGGTCAGTTATGAAGTCCATTGCAATATGCTGCCAGGGGGCAGCAGGTACTGGGAGCGGAAGGAGGCGACCGGCTGGCAGATGTCTCGGAACCTTGTTGCGGGCGCAGGATACACAGGCAGAAACAAAGTCTATTACATCCTTGTGCAGGGTAGGCCACCAGTAGTGCCGGGAAATAAGCTGGAGGGTCTTCTTCTGACCAGCGTGGCCAGCCAGTTTAGACGAGTGATCCCAGTGAAGGATCTTCTCCCGATCAGGTACTGATACGAACGTCTTTCCGGGAGGGAGACGATTTAGACTCACGGGAGCCACCTGCATTACTCTGGCGGGATCGATGATGTGTTTCGGATCTTCCTCGAGATCAGATACCAGAAAGGATCGAGACAAGGCGTCCGCCTTGACGTTTTTGTCAGCCGGGCGAAAATGAAGGACAAAATCAAAACGAGCAAAAAACAAGGACCACCGGGCTTGGCGCGGGTTAAGTCTCTGGGCATGCTGGAGGTAAGCCAAGTTCTTGTGGTCAGTGTAAATTATTACCGGGTGAAGAGCCCCCTCAAGCAGGTAACGCCACTCCTCCAATGCCAGTTTGATGGCCAATAACTCTCGATCTCCTATGGAATAATTGCGCTCTGAGGAGGAGAAGAGTTTAGAGTAGAAGCCGCAAGTTACCATCCTCCCGGAAGAAGATTTTTGAGTAAGTACCGCTCCAGCTCCAGAGGAGGAGGCGTCCACTTCCAGGAAGAACTGCTTGTTGCCGTCCGGGCGATGCAGCACCGGGGCGGAAGAGAAGGCCTGTTTTAAGGAAAGAAAGGCTTCTTCTGCTTCGGGCGGACACTCTTTGGGATTAGTACCCTTACGGGTGAGCGCGGAAATTGGGGCAGTCCGGGAAGAGAAGTGTGGTATGAAGAGGCGGTAGTAGTTGGCGAAGCCCAGGAAACGCTGAATGGCCTTCAGCCCCTCCGGTCGAGGCCATTTCTCGATGGCAGACAGTTTCTCTGGATCCATTCGTAGGCCGGTCTGAGAAATAATGTAGCCCAAAAACGGAAGCGAGGTCTGCTCAAAGAGGCACTTCTCGTATTTAGCGAAGAGGTGATTCTGCCTGAGCCTGAGCAGGACCTGACGAACGTCCCTCCGGTGAGTCTGGAGATCCGGAGAGAAGACCAAGATGTCGTCCAGGTACACCACTACGCAGGAGTAGAGAAGGTCCCGGAAGATGTCATTGACCAACTCTTGAAAGACGGCAGGAGCGTTACAGAGACCAAAGGGCATTACCAGGTATTCATAGTGGCCGTCCCGGGTGTTGAATGCCGTCTTCCATTCATCCCCTTGACGGATACGAACCAGGTTGTACGCCCCACGGAGGTCTAGTTTGGTGAAGATTCTAGCCCCCCTCAGACGATCAAATAATTCTGGAATGAGCGGAAGGGGATACTTATTCTTCACCGTGATCTGGTTTAGGCCTCTATAGTCTATACAGGGACGGAGAGAGCCGTCCTTCTTTTTGACGAAAAAGAAGCCTGCTCCCGCCGGGGAGGTAGATTTCCGGATGAATCCCCTGGCCAGATTCTCCTCAATATATTCGGACATCGACCGGGTCTCAGCAGCGGATAAAGGATAAATACGCCCACGGGGAGGAGTAGTACCGGGTAACAGGTCGATGGGACAGTCGTATGGTCTATGAGGGGGTAATGTCTCTGCCTCCTTTTTATTAAAGACATCAGCATAAGACCAATAAGGAATTGGAAGTCCAGGTAGATTAGCTGGGGTAGGAGAGGGACGGACGGGATGGACGGGAACCAGGCAGGTCTTATGACAGTCTTGTCCCCAGCGAAGGACTTCTCCGGTTTGCCAGTCAAGCACGGGTGCATGTTTCTGGAGCCAAGGCAGACCTAGCAAGAGGGCGTGAGAGAGTCCAGGCAGAACATGAAAGGAGATACTCTCAGAATGCAGCATTCCCACCTGCAGAGTAATGGATTTGGTGATGAGTTGGATGGGGCGTGGTAAGAGACCCCCATCCACGGCAGCCACAGACAAGGGTACAGCCAGAGGTTTGGTGGGGATGCGGTATTTCTCTACCAGGGACTGTGAAATAAGATTCCCGGCTGCTCCAGAGTCCAGTTGGGCTAGTTCGAAATAACGGTTCTCCCCGTAGACGATTGAAACTGACAACAGCAGGGATGGAGAGGATTTATTCTTGTCTAGGTGGACCTCTCTGAGCGAACCTAGACACAGGCGTTTCCCGACCTCTCCGGGCAGGCACGGATCCGGTGCTCCTTACTGCCACAGTAGAAGCAGGTCCCCTCGGCACGGCGTAAGTCCTGATGGGTCTTGACCATCTTGGTCTGGTCGACCTGCATAGGCTCAGGAGGGTGTACCTGGTTAGAGACAGAAGGAGTGACGGGTTTCTGAAAAGTAGGAGCTAGACGTGGTAACCTCCTCTCACGGGTGACCTCTCTGGCACGCTCCTGGAACCGTAGGTCAATCCGGGTGGCAAGAGTTATTAAATCATCGAGAGTGGTAGGAATGTCCCGACCGGCAAGTTCATCTTTAATACGGCCGGACAGACCCTCCCAGAAGACGGAAACCAGAGCGTCGTTATCCCAGGCCAGCTCCGAGGCAAGGGTACGGAACCGTATGGCATATTGGCCCACGGTGAGACTCCCCTGACGGAGGCGTAGCAACGATGATGCAGATGAGGTCTTCCGTCCAGGGTTCGTCGAAGACTTTCCGGAAAGCCGTGAGAAAAGCAGGCAAGTTGGACACCAGGGGGTCTCCTCTCTCCCATAGAGGATTTAGCCAGGCCAGGGCCTCCCCGGTGAGATGGGACATGATGAAGGCAATTTTGGCCCGGTCGGAGTTAAACTGGTAGGACAAAAGTTCGAAATGCAGGGTGCACTGATTTAAGAAGCCCCGAGCCTGGACGGAGTCGCCTCCGAAGCGAGGAGGTGCAGAAAGCCGGGGTCCGGGGTAGGATACCATGGTATTAGTGGGCAGCGGAGCTGCCGGATTGCAAGATATGGCACTGGCGGAGGTTGTTGGTGGATCAGACAGAGTGTTCAGGCGAGTATTAACATTCCGCAGGTGACCCAGGATGGACTCCTGTTGGGACCTCTGACGGGACAGTTCAAGACAGAGGTCCGAGAGCGAGGGAGCTTGGGTGCCACCGGGTTCCATGGCCCGAGCAAACTGTAACGGGTCTGGGAGGCGGAACCTCTGAGCTACTATACAAGGGGGCGGCCCTTGTAAGGGAGCGGGTGGCAGTCTCTGGATGAACGGACAGGGAGATACGGCAAGTGATCAGGGCAGTCTCTGGGTAAAGGGTAGGTACGACCTGTGATGGCAGAGCCTCCGGGTAGGCTAGCAGGCAGATGGTAGATGTGTGCTCCCAGGTGAGCAAGCGAGAGTCTCTGGAATAGCAGGTGGTCACAGCACGTGACGGCGGAACCTCCGGGCTGGCAAGCAGGCAGGTAACGGAGAAGCGCTCCCAGGTGAGCGGACAAGAGTCTGAAGTAGCTGATGGTCACAGCACGTGACAACGGAGCCTCCGGGCAGGCAAGCAGGCAGGTAACGGAGAAGCGCTCCCAGGTGAGCGGGCAAGAGTCTGGAATAGCTGGTGGTCACAGCACGTGACGGCGGAGCCTCCAGGTAGGCAAGCAGGCAGGTAACGGAGAAGCGCTCCCAGGTGAGCGGGCAAGAGTCTGGAATAGCTGGTGGTCACAGCACGTGACAACGGAGCCTCCGGGCTGGCAAGCAGGCAGGTAACGGAGAAGCGCTCCCAGGTGAGCGGGCAAGCTGGTCCATAGACAGACTGACCGGAGTTGTAAGGCAGACCGTCGGACCTCAGGAAAGCAGGCAGGTAGCTGATATGCGCTCCCAGGTGAGCGGGCAGGCTGGTCCTTTAGACAGACTGACAGGAGTAGTAAGGCAGACCGTCGGACCTCGGACTGGCAGACAGGTAACAAGTATTCAGGCAGGAATCAGGCAGGTAACTGGCAGGAAACTGGCAGGTAACTGGCAGCGGGACCTGAGGGCTGAAGCACAGGTGAGACACAGGTGCAAACAACATTGCTCGGGCACCTCCATTTTGGAGGAGGTGCCTTATATATGATGAAGTCCTCCGGCCATTGGCCGGGGACTCCTTAGGACGGCGCGCGCGGCCCCTTTAAGAGGAGGGGAGCGCGCGCGCACCCTAAGCACAGGGGCCGGGAAGGAGCGCGCGCTGAGAGCAGAGCGGGAGGAGGACGCCGGGAAGGAGCGCGCGCTGTCAGCAGAGCGGAGAGAGGACGCCGGGCACGGAGCAGAGCGGTGAGGGGAGCAGCGTCCCTGCCTAGCAGAGGGCAGGGACGCCAGCGCTACATGGAGCATATACTGTACCAGGAGACAGGCCAGTACACCAGGAGATGTGGAGGGGGCCGTAGGAGGGCAACAATCCAGCATCAGGACTGCTACCTCTTCCTTTGTGCAAGGAGGAACATGAGGAGAAGTGCAAGATCCCTGCAAAATGACCTCCAACAGGCCACTAACATTTATTTGTCAGCTCAAACTGTCAGAAACAGATTCCATGAGGGTGGTATGAAGGCTGGAAGTCCACAAGTGGGTGTTGCGCTTACAGTCCAACAAAGTGCAGGGTCATTGGCATTTGCCAGAGAACACCAAGATTGGCAGATTCCACATTGGCGCCCTGTGTTCTTCACGGATGAGAGCAGGTTCATACTGCGCACATGTGACAGACATGACAGAGTCTGGAGATGCAGTGGAGAATGTTCTCCAGCACGACCGGTTTGGCAGTGGGTCAGTAATGGTGTGGGGTGGCATTTCTTTGGAGGGAAGCACAGCCCTCCATGTGCTAGCCAGAGGTACCCTGACTGCCATTAGGTCCTGGGATGAGATCCCCAGATCCATTGTGAAACCGTATGCAGGTGCAATGGGCCCTGGTTTCCTTCTGATGCATGACAATGCTAGGCCTCATGTGGCTGAAGTGTGTCAGCAGTTCCTGTATGATGAAGGCATTGATGCTTTGGAATGGCCTGTCCATTCCCCAGACCTGAATCCAATTGAGCACATCTGGGACATCATGTCTTGTTCCATCCACCAATGACACATTGCATCACAGACTTTAATTTGGTGGAGTCATATTAAATTGGAGTACCCAAAGTCAGGCCGCTGCTGTAAGGGCAAACAGGGTAATGGGATGTATCAGAAGAGGTATAGCTGCAAAGGATGAGAACATTGTTCTTCCACTGTACAAAGCACTGGTCAGACCACACTTGGAATACTGTGCTCAGTTATGGGCCCCAATATATAGAAAGGATATAAATGAGCTTGAAAGGGTACAAAGGAGGGCAACAAAATTAATAAAGGGAATGGAGGGACTGCAATACCCAGAGAGGTTGGCAAAATTAGGACTATTCAGCCTGGAAAAGAGAAGGTTGAGGGAGGACATAATAAATGTGTACAGTACAAATATGTTAGGGGACAGTATAGAGATCTTGCCCGGGATTTGTTCAAAAGGAGGGATATTACGGTAACAAGAGGGCATTCACTAAGACTGGAAGAGAAAAGGTTTCAGCACCAGCATAGGAAGGGGTTCTTTAAGGTAAGAGCAGTGAGAATATGCAATTCACTAAGTGAGGAGACGGTAATGTCAGATTCACTACACCAGTTCAAGCAGGGACTGGATGCATTTCTAGATACCAGGCAGATTTCAGCATATACTTAAAAATAAGAATAAAATAGTAGGTTGATACAGGGATTTATTCTGACTGCTGGTTTCAGAGTCGGGAGGGAATTTTTCCTCAGGTGAAGATTGGCTAAATCATTTGGGGTTTTTGCCCTCCTCTGGATCAACTTTAGCAATTACAGAACTAACAGGTCGAACTTGATGGACGCAAGTCTTTATTCGGCTTTACAAACTATGTTACTATGTTACTATGTATATTTCCCGATTCTGAAGACCATATGCTGCCACTGTACTTGGCAGGCCCAGTCCAGATGGTATGCAGATAAATGAAGGAGACCAAAATCCAAAAATAAACTTTACTTTACAAGAACTTGATGACAAGTACAGTATATATATCAGATAGCAGGCACAACACTTTGTTAACGTTTCTCCTCCATTATGCAGAGTCAAGAACTTTATGGTTACATGTGGCAGTACATAACTTTTGTTAAAAGCTACAACAGTCCAGCAAGCCATTATGGGAAGGTCCATCATCCCTGTGGGGACCATACAGGTTGAGATGTATCGTTAAAGCCCCTCAGGGCAACTCAGAGCTCCCAGTTGATTTGTGAGGACCTCACGGGCTGAGGTGCATCGGTACGACTCCCCACTAGTACTTTCAAAGTCCATTCGATGAGGGCCACACACTCATTGCTGTGGCACTGCATCTTCAGGTCTTCTTAGGAGAACGGATGTCCCAGTTATACGACACTGTAGCTTTCTCTCTAGTATAGACAACTGTTTGTTTAAATCCTGTTCATTTAAGATAAGGAATCCTTCCTTAACTTAATTCCCTTTAAACCTTTACATGCCACTGTGAGTAAACACCCATGGTCAAAATTACAAAACGGAAAATGGGCCGATGCAAAAGTTTGGGCACCCTGCATGGTTAGTACCTAGTAACACCACCTTTTGCAAATATCACAGCTTGTAAACGCTTTTTGTAGCCAGACAAGAGTTTTTAAATTCTTATTTGAGGAATTTTCATTCATTCTTCCTTGGAAAATTCTTCCAGTTCTGTGAGATTCCTGGGTCGTCCTGCATGTACTGCTATTTTGACATCTAGCCACAGATTATCAATGAGGTTCAGATCAGAGGACTGTGAGGGCCATTGTAAAACCTTCATCTTGTGCCTTTGAGGTTGTCTATTGTGGATTTTGAACTGTGTTTAGAATCCATTATCCATTTGAAGAAGCCATTCTCTTTTCAACTTCAGCTTTTTTACAGATGGTGTTTTATTTGCATCAACAATTTGTTGAAATTTCATTGAATCCATTCTTCCCTCTACCCATGAAATGATCCCATGCCACAACCCTAAAGCATGATTGATCCACCCCCATGCTTGTGAAGGTTGGCAAGATGTTCTTTTCTTGAAATTCTGTGCCCTTTTTACTCCACACATACCTTTGATCATTTTGGTCAAAGAGTTTTATTTTAACCTCATCAGTCCACAGAACATGTATCCAGAATGCATCAGGCTTGTTTAGATGTTCTTTTGCATACTTCTGACACAGAATTTTATGGTGAGGACGCAGGAGAGGTTTTCTTCTAATGACTCCTTCATGAAGGCCATATTTGTGCGGGTGTCTCTGAACAGTAGAACAATGTACCACAGCTAAAGAGTCTTCTAAATC
This sequence comes from Phyllobates terribilis, assembly GCF_046119375.1. Classification (NCBI taxonomy): domain Eukaryota; kingdom Metazoa; phylum Chordata; class Amphibia; order Anura; family Dendrobatidae; genus Phyllobates; species Phyllobates terribilis. Next base: position 5,212,792 of record NW_027362820.1, read on the forward strand.
TTTCTGAAAGTCTTTTGCAGTCAAGGGGGGTTTCTGATTTTCCTCTCCAGCAATCCTACGAGCAGCTCTCACTGAAATTCGGCTTGGTCTTCCTTGCTGTTAACTGCCATTACCTAATTACATTTCGAACTGAGGAAAGAGTGTAAAGATAAGTGTCCTAAAATATCTATGCATATCATATATACAGTACAGACCAAAAGTTTGGACACACCTTCTCATTTAAAGATTTTTCTGTATTTTCATGACTATGAAAATTGTACATTCACACTGAAGGCATCAAAACTATGAATTAACACATGTGGCATTATATACTTAACAAAAAGTGTGAAACAACTGAAAATATGTCTTATATTCTAGGTTCTTCAAAGTAGCCACCTTTTGCTTTGATGACTGCTTTGCACACTCTTGGCATTCTCTTGATGAGCTTCAAGAAGTAGTCACCGGAAATGGTCTTCCAACAATCTTGAAGGAGTTCCCAGAGATGCTTAGCACTTGTTGGCCCTTTTGCCTTCACTCTGCGGTCCAGCTCACCCCAAACCATCTCGATTGGGTTCAGGTCCGGTGACTGTGGAGGCCAGGTCATCTGGCGTAGCACCCCATCACTCTTCTTCTTGGTCAAATAGCCCTTACAGAGCCTGGAGGTGTGTTTGTGGTCATTGTCCTGTTGAAAAATAAATGATGGTCCAACTAAACGCAAACCGGATGGAATAGCATGCAGCTGCAAGATGCTGTGGTAGCCATGCTGGTTCAGTATGCCTTCAATTTTGAATAAATCCCCAACAGTGTCAACAGCAAAGCACCCCCACACCATCACACCTCCTCCTCCATGCTTCATGGTGGGAACCAGACATGTAGAGTCCATCCGTTCACCTTTTCTGCGTTGCACAAAGACACTGTGGTTGGAATCAAAGATCTCAAATTTGGACTCATCAGACCAAAGCACAGATTTCCACTAGTCTAATGTCCATTCCTTGTGTTCTTTAGCCCAAACAAGTCTCTTCTGCTTGTTGCCTGTCCTTGGCAGTGGTTTCCTAGCAGCTATTTTACCATGAAGGCCTGCTGCACAAAGTCTCCTCTCAACAGTTGTTGTAGAGATGTGTCTGCTGCTAGGACTTTGTGTGGCATTGACCTGGTCTCTAATCTGAGCTTCTGTTAACCTGCGATTTCTGAGGCTGGTGACTCGGATAAACTTATCCTCAGAAGCAGAGGTGACTCTTGGTCTTCCTTTCCTGGGGCGGTCCTCATGTGAGCCAGTTTCTTTGTAGCGCTTGATGGTTTTTACAACTGCACTTGGGGACACTTTCAAAGTTGGCCTAATTTTTCGCACTGACTGACCTTCATTTCTTAAAGTAATGATGGCCACTCGTTTTTCTTTACTTAGCTGCTTTTTTCTTGCCATAATACAAATTCTAACAGTCTATTCAGTAGGACTATCAGCTGTGCATCCACCAGACTTCTGCACAACACAACTGATGGTCCCAACTCCATTTATAAGGCAAGAAATCCCACTTATTAAACCTGACAGGGTACACCTGTGAAGTGAAAACCATTTCCGGTGACTACCTCTTGAAGCTCATCAAGAGAATGCCAAGAATGTGCAAAGCAGTCATCAAAGCAAAAGGTGGCTACTTTGAAGAACCTTGAATATAAGACATATTTTCACTTGTTTCACACTTTTTTGTTAAGTATATAATTCCACGTGGTAATTCATAGTTTTGATGCCTTCAGTGTGAATGTACAATTTTCATAGTTATGAAAATACAGAAAAATCTTTAAATGAGAAGGTGTGTCCAAACTTTTGGTCTGTACAGTAACGGATAAGAAATAATTCTGATATAGAAGCTCAGATATCTCGATGAATTACAACAATATGTGAACCCCATTTACAGGAAACTAAGTAGCAATAGTAGAGCATAAAATCCAAAATTATAATCCAGAATGGGGCTGTATTCACACAAAACAGGTATAGGACATTTTCTCATTGAGTCCCTTAGGGACCAATGAATCACGTCTAACAGTCCACTCACTTTTCTTTTTTAGGATACATCTATTGTGATCACGTTCTCTCACATTGGGTTTAACTGCATCAATGATACAAAAGGAAATGTATCAGGTTTCACATTGATGTAAACTGTTCATGTGTCTCGCTAATGGGGTGTCCTGACCATGGCGTATATCGCCCAAATACCCCCTTACTCAGCCTCCTGCTAAATAACTCTTGGCCGTGCCTACATTATCTAGGGGGCAGGTGCATGTAGCCATATATAGTTGAAACCAGAGGTTTACATACACTATATAAAAATACACATTTGCATGTTTTTCTCAATATCTGACCTGAAATCAGAATAAACCTTTCCCGTTTTAGGTCAATTAGGATTACCATAATTTTTAATATTTGCCAAATGCCAGAATAATGAGAGAGAGAGAGAGAAGGCATTTTTATTACTTACTGCAAAGTCAAATGTTTCCATACATTTCATCAGTATTTGGTACCATTGCCCTTAAACTGAAAACTTGGGTCAGACGTTTGGGATATCCTTCCACAAGCTTCTCACAATAGTTGGTCGGAATTTGGGCCCATTCCTCCTGACAAAACTGGTGTAACTGATCCAGGGTTGTAGGTTACCTTGCTCGCAGCCTTTTCAGCTTTGCCCATACATTTTCAATAGAATTGAGATCAGGGCTTTGTGATGGCCACTCCAAAACATTGACTTTGTTATCCTTAAGCCACTTTGTTACCATTTTGGCAGTATGCGTTGGGTCATTTTATATTTAGAAGACCCATTTCCGCCCAAGCTTTAACCCTTTCTGAAAGTTATTGTGGGAGTAAATCCCACAGAACCCTCAGGTCACAAGTATATCACAGTGCTTTCTGAAGATTATAAAAATACGGTCACTCTGATAGTCGTAAGTTCCTATTACTTGTGTTTTCCCATATTTTTCTTGGTCTCTTGGTTAGGTATGGAGTGTCTGCCTATCCTGTCTATCTGCAAACGATTGTGCGAAATCCAAAATGTACTGTGGATACCCTTTTTCCTTGAATCTGATGTTCATGTCTATTGCCTGTATATTAATATCTGTGATATTAGAACAGTTACTTCTCAACCATAAAAATTGGCCCTTAGGTTTTCCCTTTTTTAGGGGGATGGGGTGTTGGCTATCCCACTTCAATATTTTATTAGTGCTTGTAAGTTTATGGTAGATGAGTGTTCCTAGGGTCCCATCCCGTTCCATTCTTTCTTTATTAGTACATCTAGGAAAGGCAACTGGTTATAACTAAACTCCGATGTAAATCTCAGGCCCACTCTATGGATATTGAGTTCCCTGACAAATTCAAGAAATTGTTCCCTCGCCCCTGACCAGATGATAAAAATGTCAATATATCTATACCAAACCCCAATATATGGATGTCACCACTTATGATCATCTATGAATATTGTGGTTTCCTCCCACCAGCCCAGGAACAGGTTAGCATACGAGGGGGCACAGGGGCTCCCCATCACAGTACCCCATAGCTGGTGGAAGTTCTTCCTGTCAAAAAGAAAGACGTTATAAGCAAGAGTGAATTTTAGAAGATCCTCCATGAAGTCATTATGTCTACTACATATAATGGAGGTACTGTGGGAACATTACACTGTGTGGGGGCATCATACATACTGGATAAGAGGCATAATGGGGGCATTACACTGTGTGGGGCATCATACATCCTGAATAAGGTGCATAATGGGGGCCAGTAAAGGGGCCCTGTACTATGAGAACAATACGTTTCCTCCCTTCCTTTCTCCATAGTTGGGTCGTATGTATCTATTACAGGAAACAGAACAAAAACCTTATGATTCTTATAAAGAGGCAACACAAGACCCCAAAAGAGTCTCCGTGCTGAGGGGGTTAATGCTCCCTGTGCCCAGTAATGGGAGATCTCCACATACCTCCACCTGCAGAGCCGCCACCACATATATGGCTGTTCTGTGCGCACAGGACCTGTGATGAGGTCACAGGAGGGGAGGAGTCAGGGGTCACATGATCAGGGGCCTCAGTGGATGCAGGACTCTGCTGTGCTGGTTGTCATGGTGCTGGATGAGCTGAAGTTTGTGTGTGGGGTCAGGAGGGGTTTACAGTGTGGATGTAGCAGAGCCGCGTGTGTACGAGGTGTACGGAGCGGAGCCGTGTGTGTACGAGGTGTACGGAGCGGAGCTGTGTGTGTACGAGGTGAACGGAGCAGAGCCGCGTGTGTAGAAGGCATATCCTTGTATTCCGCAGCGCTTTACAGACATTATTATCACTGTCCCCATTGGGGCTCACAATCTAAATTCGCTATCAGTATGTCTTTGGAATGTGGGAGGAAACCAGAGTACCTGGAGGAAACCCATGCAAACTTGGGAAGAACATACAAACTCCTTGCAGACGTTGTCCTTGTTGGAATTTGAACCCAGGACCCCAGTAGCAAGGCTGCAGTGCTAACCACTGAGCCACCGTGCTGCCCGAATCGTTAGGGCCAATATTTTCTGTCAGAAATATTTGACATTTAACCCTCCGTCAGGGGCAATATGTTTCATAATGAGTTTAGGGGCATTGCGCCTGCCAGGCACAGGCTAGAAAATTGGCTATATTTTCCTTTTTTTTAAATTTCAATGCTCTAAATGTGATCAGTTACCTTAATAGGAATGTAGTAAATGAGAATACACATAATCAGGTGGAAAAAAAAAAGTTTACTAACCAGAAAAGTAACACTAACCAGACAAACCACTGAAAATAGAGAAATGAAACTAAGTGAGCTGCGCTTGTCAGATCAGTTGCCCCTGACGGAGGGTTAAAGATAATTTTTTATAATAGTGCAGTCCTGACCAGAAGAGTAGAAAGTATTAGTGCCCCCATTTCAGGAGAGATTGTGCAGTAATCTGAATTCCTTAGGATTGAAAACATAATGGAATTTATGACGTGGAGTGAATCCATGAAACCACAGTGAATCCATGAAAGACTTTAGTCTGTGTCCATCACCTTAAGTGTCCATTAGCTAAAGTGTCTGAAATTTGAATTAATCCTGAATTGAACCTGAGGGTAACTGGACACTAAGTCCCAGTAAACAATGTTTGTCTTTGTTTTCACTCTCACCCCCTTAATCCTTCACTTCTTACAACCACCCCTAATCCTTACACCTAGTAAGGAACTCTTCATCTCTCCCTCCATTCTCCCCACCCATCTCACCTCCTCCTGAGAGCTATTCCTCAACATACAATCCTTTGTTTCCAAACACAGACAGCCACCTCATGCCCTCTCCTACTCCCACCTACTAACATTTTCGCTGCTCCTCCTTACTGCCGGCGACATCTCTCCACATCCCGGCCCTCCTCACCACATCCCTACTGTCACTTCCACCTCCTACCCATGATCTATCCCAAACTCTCGTAACCCTTCTAACCTTATACCCATCCCCCCAGCCCCTGCTTCCCCAGTCCCCCTAACAGGAGCTCTATGGAACGCTTGCTCCATCTGCAACAAACTTTCCTACATTCACGATCTCTTCATCACTAACAAGCTTTCCTTCCTCGGCATCACTGAAACCTGGCTCACCCCCTCTGACACGGCCTCTGCTGCTGCACTTTCGTATGGCGGATTCCACCTCTCCCATACTCCCCCCCCCACCGGCAAGCACGGTGGAGGAATAGGTTTCCTCCTCTCAGATAACTGCTCCTTCACCCATATCCCACTGCCACCCTCAATTACTCTCCTCTCTTTTGAAGTGCACTGCGTGCACATCTAATCCCCCTCCAACCTCCAACTGGCTGTCATCTACTGCCCGCCAGGATCAACCACCACTTTCTTTGACCACTTCACCACTTGGCTACTTCATTTCCTCTCCGTTGACATCCCCACTATCCTCATGGGCGACTTTAACATCCCCATTGACACTTCCCTCTCAGCTGCCTCTAAGCTTCTCTCCCTTACTTCCTCCTTCGGTATTACTCAGTGGTCTTCCACACCCACCCACAAAGATGGCCACACACTGGACCTCATCTTCACCCACCTCTGTTCCCTATTTAACCTCTCTAACTCACCTCTCCCTCTTTCTGACCACAACCTACTCACATTCTCTTCTCTCTCCTCCCCAGGGCAACAATCCCCACTCCACAAACTTGCATACCCTAGCAGAAATCTCAAACACCTTGACCTACACTCACTCTCTGAATCCCTCCTCCCTCTTACAGACATTAGTTCCTTACATGATGCAGATGTTGCTTCCACTTTATACAACACCACAGCCTCTGCAGCTCTCGATTCGGTCGCCCCCTCACACATACCAAGGCTCGCACAATCAACAGACAACCCTGGCACACCAGCCTAACTAAACAACTGCGACGGGCCTCCAGGGTTGCTGAGCGTAGATGGAAAAGGTCCCACTCCAATGAGCACTTCATCGCATTCAAGCAGTCCCTCACTACCTTCAAGTCCACACTCACTGCAGCAAAACAAACATACTTCGCACCTCTCATATCCTCCCTGTCTCACAACCCCAAACAACTATTCAACACCTTCAATTCTCTCCTCCGTCCCCCATTGCTTCCTCCCTCTCCTCTTATTTCAGCCGAAGATTTTGCTTCATTCTTCAAGCAGAATATTGACACCATCAGACAAAGCTTTAGCCTAAAGCCCCCACAGCCCCTCCCCACACCTACTCAACCCTCTTCCTCCAAAACCACCTTCTCCACCATTTCTGAAGATCAACTTTCCTCTCTACTCTCCAAATCACACCTCACCACCTGTAAACTTGACCCTATCCCATCCCACCTCATCCCAAACCTTACCACTATCTTTATCCCAACCCTAGCCCACCTCTTCAACCTGTCATAAACAACTGGTGTCTTCCCCTCATGCTTCAAACATGCCTCAATCACACCCATCCTCAAAAAGCCCTCTCTTGACCCATCCCTCTGTGTCTAGCTATCGCCCCATATCACTTCTCCCCTATGCCTCAAAACAACTGGAACAACATGTCCACTCTGAGCTGTCCTCCCACCTCTCCTCCTGCTCCCTCTTCGACCACCTACAATCTGGTTTCCGACCGCACCATTCTACTGAAACTGCACTGACTAAAGTCACCAACGACCTACTAACCGCCAAATCTAAGCGACACTACTCTGTCCTCCTCCTCCTAGACCTGTCATCTGCCTTTGACACAGTGGACCATTCCCTCTTACTACAGACTCATCTCTCGGCATCACAGACTTGGCCCTATCCTGGATATCCTCATACACAACAGACAGGACATTCAGTGTCTCCCACTCACACACCACCTCATCTCGCCCCGTCGGTGTCCCCCAAGGTTCAGTTCTAGGACCGCTGCTCTTCTCCATCTACACCTTAGGCCTGGGACAGCTCATAGAATCTCATGGCTTTCATTATCACCTCTATGTTGATGACACACAGATCTACCTCTCTATACCCGATATCACCTCCTTAATAACCAAAATCCCACAATGTCTGTCTGCTATTTCATCCTTCTTCTCTGCCAGATTTCTAAAACTTAACATGGACAAAACAGAATTCATCATCTTTCCGCCATCTCATTCAACCCCCCCCAACTGACCTATCTATCAATGTCAATGGCTGCCCACTCTCCCCAGTCCCTCAAGCTCGCTGCCTTGGGGTAACCCTGGACTCTGATCTCTCCTTCAAACCACATATCCAAGCCCTTTCCACTTCCTGCCGACTCCAACTCAAAAATATCTCCCGGATCCGCACATTACTCAACCATGAATCTGCAAAAACACTAGTGCACGCCCTCATCATCTCCCGCCTTGACTACTGCAACCTCCTGCTCTGTGGCCTCCCCTCTAACACTCGTGCACCCCTCCAATCTATCCTAAAGTCTGCTGCCCGACTAATCCACCTGTCCCCCCGCTATTCCCCGGCCTCTCCTCTCTGTCAATCTCTTCACTGGCTCCCCATTGCTCAGAGACTCCAGTTCAAAACCCTAACCATGACATACAAAGCCATTCAAAACCCGTCTTCTCCATATATCTCTGACCTAGTCTCCCGTTACATACCCGCACGCAACCTCCGATCCTCACAAGATCTCCTTCTTTACTCTGCTCTTATCTCCTCCTCCCGCAATCGCATACATTTCTCCCATGATTCCCCCCTACTCTGGAACTCTCTACCCCAACGTATCAGACTCTCTCCTACCGTGGAAACCTTCAAAAGGAACCTGAAGACCCACCTCTTCCGACAAGCCTACAACCTGCAGTAACCACCGCTCCACCATACCACTGCACGACCAGCTCTACCCTCACCTACTGTATCCTCACCCATCCCTTGTAGATTGTGAGCCCTCGCAGGCAGGGTCCTCGCTCCTCCTGTACCAGTCGCTGTCACATTGTGTTCAAGATTGTTGTACTTGTTCTAGCATTATACCCCTTTTTCACATGTAAAGCGCCATGGAATAAATGGCGCTATAATAATAAATAATAATAACCAGGGCTCGAGCCATGCCAACACATCTCCTGCAGGCGGGAATAAATGTATATTACAGCCATCAGCCACGCACAGCTTAGAGATACATCATGGCACAGGTGTAATGTTTTCTGTATAGTTTATCACAATTATGTTTGAAGTTAGTCGGTTTGAAAAGAAATTGAACAGTCAGGATAAAGGGAAACTCTGTTGTTATTGTACAGAAATTCACACTTGGCCGTCACTGCACATTTAATGTTATCATAAAAGTGAAGTTTGGACAGAAAGACTGGACCAGGTCTTGTAGGGACCATATGAGCACATTCAGCAGCACAGAATGGAGAGAAGGTAGATTCATCCAATAAGATATCAGGGTTCTAGGAAGCCAACACCATCATTACCCTCCGCTTTCTCTTACAGACCCATAATATTTTTCTTCAAGTGATTTTCTAATTTGTCAGCACATTCTACGTACACTGTCATTTGGCTTTATAGTTTACAGACCTGGGCAGGTAACGGTCATTGTCTCCTAATCCCAGGGGGTAGGTGGATCCTCCAGGTTGTAAATTCTATAGAAAAGAGCTTTCACAATTTCTCCAAGTAATTAGAACATTTTTCATATGGAGGCGAATGTTATGCTCTAGTAGCATGAGCAGTGAGCCATATGAGCACATTCAGAAGCACAGAAGGGAGAGAAGGTGGATTCATCCAATGAGGTATCAGGGATCTAGGAAGCCATCAGCATCATTTTATTTAAATCAAATGTTTTTTATTAATTTTTATAAAGTTTTCCAAAAAACATCAACATAAACATTAGAGGAACACAGTCCTCTACCCCCCAACAGTAACAAACATTTCACATGTAGTGTTTATGTTTCTCGGCTCTGCAAAAAAAATATATTATTTTCCAGCTTAGATAGCAGTATGCTGGGTCACAATAAAAATAAACATTTTAGCTTTTTATAATTTATGAAAATACTTGTTTATTCTTGGGGAAGTCTAAAGTGTCACATAAAACGTGGAGTCAAAAGAGACCTATGCGGAATCTCTGCAATACCTTAGACCCCAAAACCGGATCAATCCATAAATTCCATAACTTATCAAATTTAGAGATAGAGTCTCTGTTTAGGTATATACCTTTTTCCATATTTACTATCCAATTAACTTTGTCTATAAATTCTAACCTCATAGGCTCCTGGTCTGTTATTCATTTTCGGCCTGTTAACTTCCTCGCCATATATAACATACGTGCCACCGCTATTTTGTCGTGCTCATCAATAGTCAGATCTTCAACATATCGTAGTATATATACTAGTAGTGAAAGCTTTGCATTAACTGAATAAACCCTGTTAAACATTGCTACAACTCCTTTACAAAGGACATTAGTTTAGGACAATCCCACATCATATGAAGCAACATATCTGCTGAGTGAATTTTGCACCTACAACATGAGGACTTGAACGAATTCCAATACTATATAAGAATTGAGGCGTCCTATATACCTGGTGTATCACATATATATGAGACAGTCTGTGGGATTCGCTTAAAGATAATTGTGGGATTCTTTCCAATATATTTAGCCAATGGTTTTCTTCTATAGGGCATTTTTCCTTTGAACGTATAGGATGATTTGTCAATATCTTATCCAGGACAATGTTATAAATTATTGAGATTAGTCCCCGAGAGCTACGTAAATTAGCTATTCTCTGTATTATTTTATATTGAGAAACCCCTTCTTCTGCCGCACATCCGCTCACATGTCCGGCCAGGCCCGTGACCCACAGGGAAATTAAACCCCTTTTGGATGCAAGTTATAGACTTTTAAGGGAAAATTGAAGGAACATAGAGAACCTTGTGATTAATAAAAATACAACTTCTATTTTCTATGTATGGGAAGCCATGAAGGCCGACATTAGAGGAATATTTCAAAAATAAATCTCAGCAGCTAAATCCCGGACTAAGCAGCAGGATAAAATGGTGTTTCAGGAGTTGGGAGATGCAGGAAGGAAGAAGCGGTTTCTAAAGCTTCCGGTCCTTTTCTTAGACTCTCTCGGAATTTATTAGATGAATCACTTGATATACAAGATTTAGAATGGGAACTGAGCTCAATGGCCAACGATAAAGTACTGGGAATAGATGGTCTTCCAGTGGAAGTATATAAGATATAAGGAAGTATTACTACTACACTGCTATTCGAGGTATACAATTCATGTTTTGAGGGGATCATTGCCATGCAGAAAGCCATAACTATGGTATGACCTAAACAAGGCAAGGCCCCCAGCTTGCCGGCATCCTATAGACTCATCTCTCTTTTAACAATAGACGTCAAACTTATTCCTAACAGACTCTCAAAAGTAATCTCAATAATACACCCCGATCAGTATGGATTTATGCCCAATAAGTCCACTGTGATCAATTTCAGAAGGCTTTATATTAATATGCAAGCAAGGGCTGATAATATTGGTCAGAGGGTGATCCTGTCTTTGGGCGCAGCTAAGGCCTTTGACAGTGTAGAATGGCCATATTTGTGGGCTACATTGCAGCAGATGGAGTTTGGTGACAAATTTATAAAATGGGTGCAATTGCTTTATTTGGACCCAAAGGCCAAAATAGGAGCGAGTGGCTCTAGGTCTAATCATTTTTTGTTGCACAGAGATACAAGTCAAGAGAGCCCCCTGTCTCCCTTATTGTTTGCAATAGCAATTGAACTTCTTGTGGCAATAATTAGTAAAACGTCTGAGATTTAAATATGGACCAAGGAAGAGAAAGTGGCATTGTATGCTGATGATTTACTCTTATTCTTAGGTGATGCTTTGGGGTTTCTGGAGAGCACGATGGTGACCATCTCTAGCTGACTTATTTCATCCATAGTTCAAATATGATTCATCGCACACTCGGGAGGTGAAGATGCAAAAAATCATTTATTAATATAAGAAATAAAGAAATAGAAGTATCAAACCAATCGTGGATGGCAACAATACAAGACGTTTCGGCCTATTAGTTGGCCTTAATCATTTTGGTCGCTACTGTAAAAATGAACAGAAATTATCAGGTACATTGGCCACAGGAATTACTTGAAAATAATTATAAAAAATTCCAAACAGAGTTTGACAGCAGGGGATGATGAAGGAGGGGGGTGGGGGTTGGACAGGAGTGGGGAGGGGGAGGCAGAGATAGGTAGATACTAGGGTCTATACAATATATACAGCAAACATATTTACAGCATATTTACAAAATTACCATAGAAAGTCCGGTAGAGAATACGCAATTTCCTTAATTGTAAATTGGTTTGTAGGCAAGTCAGACTTAAATAGAAGGCAAAGAGGGAAGATCCACAAGGGTGAGGGACTGTAATGTAAAGGGAATATGATGAGAAACAGGCTTCACACAGAGAGGAAGAAGTTATATGTAGATGAATACCTTGTACTTGTCCCATATACAGGTAGGGCTATTGAGGCCTGGAAAGACAGATCAGAGTAAAAGGAGACCTCCGTGAACAGGGTGCCTCCACCATGGGGCGTCCCTGCCCCGGAACTCTCCATAGCAGCTCTAGGTTTAGCAATACAATTTCCTTTAATCCTCCACATACGAATCACGCAGCAGAGACCACGATAGCCTTGATAGATAGGGACATCAAGAGCCTATAGCATCAGCAACACCTAGGCTTCTTCCCCACACATCAAAATATTTCTGGTGAGGAAAAAAGGGCCCGCAGCGCCATGCAGAACAATAAACACATAGTAATCAAGCCGTCTGACAAGGGGGGAGCTACGGTTATCATGGACCGGACATTCTATGTTGAAGAAATTAATTGCCAATTAGCCAACACAACTACATATAGGAAGATTAGCCATGATCCCACCAGCACTATCCGCTCTAAAATCCGAGAGGTTCTCAATCGACATCATGATATAAATACTATAGATTCTAAGACTGTGACATTTCTGACCAACCCCCACCCGACAACCCCGGTGTTCTACATTATACCAAAAATCCACAAATCACTGACGAAACCACCTAGCCGACCAATTGTGGCCTCCACTGACACTATCTTGTCACCCGTAACAATATACCTTGAAAAAATTCTAACACCAGTAGTCCAGAATACACAAGCTTTTTTGCTCGATACAAGTAAATTCCTAAGCATCATCATGAACATTTCAGGCATTCCCACACACAGTTTATTGGTCACACTGGATGTTAATAGCCTGTATACATCCATCACCCACACCAGAGGTCTGGAAACCTCTTCGCACCTCCTTTTACAGTCCAACCTCTCATCTAACTCTGTTGATTTCTGCCTTGAACTCCTCTCATTAGTACTCCACGAAAATTTCTTCATGTTTGGAGACGACTATTACGTACAGGAGAGGGGAACCGTGATGGGCATCAATGTGGTGGCGGCCTATGCAAATGTGTATATGCATAGGTGTGAGGAAGAATTTGTCTATACTCATGAACTCTTGTCGCTACATCGATATTTTTTGCATCTGGCAGGGACCAGTTGAGACACTCATTTGCTTTTCAACTCGCTCAATTCCATTAGAACAGAGCTGTAATTTACACTCAATCATGACCTAAAACAAATCTCCTTCCTGGACACCCTAGTTGTAAAAGATGAAAATGGTAATCTCATGACCGGCCTATTTTCCAAACCAACTGGCTTTAATGTAAGTCTGTTACACTATTCTAGCTGTCACCCTAGAACTACCAAGAATAGCCTCCCTCGCTCTCAATTCCACAGAGTCACCCGCATTGTCACCAATCATGACCTCCAATCCCAACGCCTGCAAACCATGTCACAGAAATTCCAGGAGAGGAGCTATCCCACCAAACTTCTTGATATAGAAAGAACCAGAGCGCTAGAACATAGAGAGGAACCCTCACCCCCTCCTATCTCTAATGTTGAACATGTCCATTTTGTTCACACATATCACCCCCTGATGTCAAAAGTCCATACTACCATTAAAAAACATTTGCCCCTTCTCACTAGGGCCTACCCCGAGATTTCTGCCTTTTCAAATCCAGCCATAATGTGCATGAAGCGTGCCCCCAACATTAAAGATAAAGTCATTAGAGCCGACATAGGCAGCTCCCATACCGCTCCATATCAACGTTTACTCCTTCCCCTGTCTCAGCTGTGATGCCTTTTCAAACATTATCAAATTTGAAACCATTAAGGGTTATTTTACCTGTGACTCCAACTTCGTAATTTACGTTGTAAAGTGTCCATGCGGCCTACTTTATGTAGGCAAGACCACATAACACATAAGAGATCGTATAGCAAGCCACAAATCTACCATTCGCTGCGCTAAACATTGGCTACCACTCCCAGACCACTTCTCCAAAGCAAAACACAAAGTGGCAATAGTACTCACCAGCCAAAGTTTCAAGAGAAATGCACACCAGGACACGGCCGGCCCCCTTTTGTTAGAAGGAGGTAACACAGGTGCAGAACACTGATGAACAATCGCCCTCACCCACTCTCACTGGAGGGGCGATTGCCTAGCACTAAAACTGCACACAGATGAAACTTGCAGTAGGGTGCAATTCACACACTCGCGGCACTGTGCCTAGCCAGTATCCTATTACACGCCCCTACTATTCGACTAGGCGGGATGCTCGGCACCCTATCCGTGCATCACAGAGTTGCGAAGCCCCCACTCACAAGGTCACCATTACTGGGCCTGGCCGTGCCCTGGCAGATAAAAAAAGTGCAAAAAATATCATATGAGGTATTAGTTAATATTTTGGCCAAAATACGTAAGCTCGCAACCCATCGTCAAGGGTCCTCACGGTTTTGCGAGTCCCTACTCTAACATTAAAAACAGACAGCATAGCCAGAACAATAGACAGAATTTTTAGAAAATAGTAAAAGGCAATAGTACTCACCAGCCAAAGTTTCAAGAGAAATGCTCACCAGGAGGGCGATTGTTCATCAGCATTCTGCACCTGTGTTACCTCCTTCTAACAAAAGGGGGCCGGCCGCGTCCTGGTGTGCATTTCTCTTGAAACTTTGGCTGGTGAGTACCATTGCCTTTTGCTATTTTCTAAAAATGTTGTTTATTGTTCTGGCTATGCTGTCTGTTTTCAAAACACACAGTGGCCAAACTACTTTTCCAAGTGATAGAGCATGTAGCTAGACCAAGGAGGGGCGGGAATCATGTCAAATTATTGAAACAACGAGCGTCACACTGGATATACACCTTACAAACGTCATCTCCCAAAGGCCTCAATAGGGAGATTGAATGGATTTACTAATACATTCATTTTTCCACAGACCCAATGAATCCTACTGTACAACAGGGTGAGTGCCCACCTAGCATAATGCAATAACCAATGCCCCACATAGTGTATATCCTCTTTCTTCTCTGATAATACCATACCCCCCTATTACTCCATCACCATCCCATCATCCTATCCTCACCCTCTGCGGCAGATGTACCTCTTCCAAAATTACTATTTTCCTATCATTGGTCTCTCCATATAATATTTTCCACTCTCCCATAATCAGTTCTGGTACTATCACCCCCATTCAGCAAGTCTCAATTACTCCTGACCCCATTTACATATCATCATCTCCATTTGGCACCCCCCATGTGTTCAGCACATTGCTATATTTCCAATCAGCATGTCACATATCTGTGCTATTATTACTTCCTATTAGCATGTCTCATGTCTGTCATCAGCTCATTGTTATATTCAGTTTTCTACTCAGTGTAATTCCCAAGCATTCACAGATGCCCCTAGCTTGCCACACTCCTAATGAAGGCTTTTACTGTTTTCCCCTGTGACATCATGCAGAGTTATCACTGCATACTAGCCTAAGAACATTGTGCACTCTGCTTACCCTCATCACCATAACAACTGGCATCTCTCTGCAGTGTGAGAGCACCAGCACCTTGTCACTTCCGGCGCCATGCCCCCAATGATGCCACACTTCCGGTCCAGCAATCAGCCACCAAAAAAGGCCCCCAGGCCAGTGTAACACCAAAGCCTGAAGCAGCAAGACACGGGAGCGCCCCTCTAACTACCCCCTCACTCACAGGATGCTGGATCTCCATGGCCCACTGGACCCAGGTGAAATTTATCCTCATTTAAGGTACTGACATGCTAATCAATGGATTGTCTGCTGCTAGTATGCAGAACCTGTTAGCACACTGATCTCTAAGTTGCTCCTCATTTTACTCTGACCTGTCTTTCCAGGCCTGAATAGCCCTACCTGTATATGGGACAAGTACAAGGTATTTATCTACATATAACTTCTCGCTCTCTATGTGCAACCTGTGTGATTCTCATGATATTCCCTTTATATTACAGTCCCTCGCCCTTGTGAATCTTCCCCCTTTGCCTTCTATTTACGTCTGACTTGTCTACAAACCAATTTATAAGTAAGGAACTTACGTATTCTCTACTGGGTTTTCTATGGTATTTTTGTAAATATGTTTGCTGTATATATTGTATAGACCCAAGTATCTACTTATCTCTCCCTCCCCCTCCCCACTCCTGTCCAACCCCCACCCCCCTCCTTCATCATACTCTGCAGTCAAACTCTGTTTGGAATTTTTTATAATTATTTTCATGTAATTCCTGTGGCCAATGTACCTGATAATTTCTGTTCTTTTTTTACAGTAGCGAACAGGCCAACTAATAGGCCGAAACATCTTGTTTTGTCGCCATCCACGATTCGTTTGATACTTCTATTTCTTTATTTCTTATGTTAATAAATGAATTTTTGCATCTTCACCTCTGGAGTGTGCGATGAATTATATTTGAACTATTGGAGCCCATGCCCATTACATCAGCACCTCAGCTGTGACAGAGTGCACGCCATCATCTCCTCTCTATTATTCCATCCATAGACCATACGAAGAACTAAGGGGCACTTATTACAGGTGGAAGAATGGCTATTCTGGCAAGCGGGAAAGGGTTCTTTACAGTTAGAGCAGTCAGACTGTGGAACGCTCTACCATAAGAGGTAGTAATGGTAAACACTAACAAATTTGAAAAAAGGGGCTGGATGACTTCCTCAGTACACATAACATTGTAGGTTATAGATAATTTAGTGACAAAAATTTATAATTGGTGGACAAAGGGTGAACTTTATGGACCTAGGTTTTTTTCAACCTACTCTATGTAACATCCCCATGTTTCTGTAGGACGACCTCCACCCCAGGACATTCAGAACTTATCTTAGAAAATTCACCAAAATGGGGATGAAAACCATAACATAAAAACCTTCCCTGGATCCATCTTAAACCCATCAGCTGATAAAATGAAACCCATGAATGAAACTTCCTGGACAGAAAAAAAAACACATTTCTCAAGTTTAGCAAAAATTTTAGAAAAAAAAATGTTTTAGGCTGCGTGCACACGATGCGTTTTTCATGCGTCTCCGCAGCAGAAACGCATCAAAAACGCATGGTAATCCGCACCCCATGGTCCCCAATGGCATTCCGCAATGTCAATGCACATGCTGTGGATTTTTCCGCAGCGTTTCTGTAGCGCTCATAAATCCGCAACATGTTCATTAATTTTGCGGAAGCGCAGCGGAATGGCCGCCATTGACTTGCATTGAGACGCATAGAATCCGTGTCTGTACATCTGTACAAGCGGATAATATGCATTTCAATGTGCGGATGGTACCCAGGTCTGGAGGAGAGAAGACTCTCATCCAGACCTGGGTACCATTGTACCTGTAAAAAAAAGAATAAAATAAAAAATAAAGTTTATATTCACCTGTCTGGCGGCCCCTGCAGCGCTTCTCCTTCCAGGACCTGAGATGACGTCGCGGTCATGTGACCGCAGGCTGTCTCGCGAGATGCCGGCAAGCCAGGAAGGAACCAGGAAGGAGCGCGACAGCATACGCGGCAGCATCGGAGGTAAGTATAGCTTTATTTTTCTATTTTTACGGTCACACTATATAAATCCATGCCATTTGCATGGATTTATATAGTGTGACCTAGTTCTCAAGCACTTTCCAAGTGATGCTATCGCCTTGAAAGTGCTTGTCAGCCCGTATGCGGAAACACATGCATTAACGCATGTGGATACGCATGTGAATCCGCATGTATTCTGCAGGAAAAACGAATGCACAATCTGCATGCGTTTTTTCTGCCAGGGAGATGCAGAAATGCTGCAGAAATTTTCTGCTTCATTTCTGCATCGTGTGCACGCAGCCTAATTGTATCGTGTTAGCCAGTAGATAGAAAAATATTAAGATTTGAGAGCCCTCAGTGGTTGATACCTTTTAATGGCTAACTGAAAAGATGGTAAATTGCAAGCTTTCAAGACTACTCAGGTCTCTTCATCAGGCATACTATAACACAATCTGAAGAGTCACATATTCATACACAGCAGGGCACAGGAATAATGCAGTAGATAAGACAAGTGATATGAAGCAGAACTATCAGTATTGGAGAGGGAGAAGCAGTTGTGGCCGTAAATATTGACACAGATCATACATAAGGAGTGTGAACGTTTTATTGTCCTGTGATTGAGGTCTGGTCCATGATTGTGATGCTCCCAAAATGGTCTGAGGAGCACATTCCTTAGTTGATGTACAAAGACATAAATACATGCGATATACATACATTCATTGCTGCTCTGAGTGTGTGAAAGACTAAGATGTAGTCTTTCCCAGATGTGGGAACGACTAAGTGAACACAGAGGGAAGAGGGAAAGGGAGCCCAGACACTAGGGAAAGGGGGAAGTGGAGATCTCCTAGTCTGGTCACCCTGTCTCAACTACCGTCACTATATTGGCTCCTCGCTAATTGCCGCACACGTGCCTCACCCTGGCTTTCCCTGGCGTATGGCTAAGGCTAGGGAAGGGAGGAGATGAGCACTAGTCGATCTCACTAAACTCTATAGACAACAAAACAAACAGGGGGGAGATTGCTTAGCTTTAGATGAAGTCTAGACAAATGTGCACTTGGCCTCAAGCTCCAGAGATGACGCAGTACTTCTCTTGCTAAGCCTTCACAAGTAGAAATGAATATAGCCGGCACCTCCCTCTCAGACACACCAGGTATTTATACACCCAGGCCAGAGAGCCAATTAGCTAGAGGGAGGTAGCCGCTAGGTCTTAGAGACAGCCTCTCATCTAAGATGTCTGTAATGCCAAACATAGAGATCTCCTGCAACCAACTGCAGGGCGACTACCTGTCACCTCTGATACACCCGTGACAGTAGGTCAAAGATTGTCATAAGATTGTACTCCCAAATTTTTTTGTCTCTCTGAGATTTGAAGTTACATTTTAATACAAGTAATTTCATGTCCACGATGCTGTGATCAGGGATAAAAAATATTTGGCCACAGGTAGCTCTATTCTTTTTTCTTTTATTGGGTGGCGATGAGAATTCATCCTTGTTCTAAATTTTTGCCCCGTCTTCCCTACACACAGACCCCCAGCTGGACATTTGGTACATATAATTAAGTACACTATATTAGATGTAATGCAGCTGAAAGCACCTGGGATCTTGTGGTGCTGATGCGGGTTGGGAATCTTTATCTTGTCAGTGGTCATTATAAATAGACAGGTTTTACATTTTTTCTGGCTGCAGGGAAAAGTTCCTGTAGCTGTTGGAGAGGACTGCCTAAATCACAGAAGTGGGGAGTCTGGAAATATAGATTGTTGTAATTTCCATGCAGCTCCCATTAGCACCTCCAGATTTGGATTTTAGGTGACTACGAGAGGCACCCGGTTGCTTTCTTGTTTAGTTTTGAAATCTAGAAGATGATTCCTTGATATTCTGGTGGCTCTTGCAATCTGGTTTTCAATTCTTGTTTGGTGGTAGCCCTGGTTCAAAAAGGTGTTTCTGAGGCCACCAAGGTGTTTGCCTCTGTCCATAGCGTTGGAACATATCCAATTGTATCAGATGGCCTGGCTGTAGCCAATAGAGGTTATGTGTTTTGTATGGAAACGGACCCATTTAAGGGATGTTGGACGGTCAACTGGCTTCTGGTACATGGACGTCTCTATTTCATTGTTCTGTAACTTAATGATGGCGTCCAAAAAGTTCATTTCAGTACAGAAGTAGTTGAGTGTTAAGTTGATGGTGGGATGAAATTGATTAAAGTGTTCAAGGAACTTCTTTAGCTGTTGCTCAGATTATGTCCAGATGATTAAACTATCGTCAATGTAACGGTAGTAGGCCAGAGGCCTGATGTGACATGAGGACAAGAAGTCACATTCAAGCTTGGTCATGAAAATTAAGATACTGTTAAGCCATTATACTTCCTATTTCTGTATCAGTCTCCTGTAGATATATGTGGTTATCAAATTCAAAGTAATCGTGGGTGAGGATGAATTTTGTAAGTTTCACCAAAAAGGTGAAACTATCCTCTCCATCCGTTTGCCTTCTCTTCCATCAACTTTTCCTTCTTCAACAATTAGGTTTCTGGGAAATTATACTTTTTATTCCTTTTATTTTTGATTCTTCTTAGCTTGACTTATTTGCCCTATATGAATGTGTTTTAGTTTCTCACCCAGAGTTTTTGTATCTTACTTCACACTTTCCTTTCCCCTTGTTGACAGTGTGTTGTGGCCTCCCCTCTGGTTCCTCGGGAGGTACAAGAAACCCCTCAATGGCCTATTACGGAGTTAGATCCGAGGTGGTGTTTTAAGTTGGGCAGCTAGGGTCTTTTTAGTCTATACAGAGACCAGTTGGGTGTAGTTGCGGCGTTTTCCCGTGTGGGTTCTCCGGTGGCTATCAAAATGCGCTTTCTGGTTAAAACATTTTCCACATTCTGAACATGAAAATGGCTTCTCCCCTGTGTGAGTTCTTTGATGTCTGACAAGATCTGATTTACTTGTAAAACATTTTCCACATTCTGAACATGAAAATGGCTTCTCCCCTGTGTGAATTCTGTGGTGTATAACAACTTCTGATTCATGGTTAAAACATTTCCCACATTCTGAACATGAAAAAGGCTTCTTTCCTGTGTGAGTTCTCTGATGTTTGACAAGATTTGATTTCTTTGCAAAACATTTCCCACATTCTGAACATGAAAATGGCTTCTCCCCTGTGTGAGTTCTCTGATGTGCAATAAGATTTGATTTATTTGCAAAACATTTCTCACATTCTGAACATGAAAAAGGCTTATCCCTTATGTGAGTTCTCTGATGTTTGACAAGATTTGATTTCCTTGTAAAACATTTTACACATTCTGAACATGAAAATGGCTTCTCCCCTGTGTGGGTCCTTTGGTGTATTACAACATCTGATTCATGGGTAAAACATTTCCCACATTCTGAACATGAAAAAGGCTTCTCCCCTGTGTGAGTTCTCTGATGTTTGATAAGATGTGATTTCTCTGTAAAACGTTTCCCACATTCTGAACATGAAAATGGCTTCTCCCCTGTGTGAGTTCTCTGATGTGAGATAAGATATGATTTATTTGCAAAACATTTCCCACATTCTGAACATGAAAATGGCTTCTCCCCTGTGTGAGTGCTCAGATGTTTGATAAGATTTGACTTCTTTGCAAAACATTTCCCACATTCTAAACATGAAAATGGTTTCTCCCCTGTGTGAGTTCTCTGATGTTTGTTCAGATCTGATTTCCCTGTAAAACATTTTCCACATTCTGAACAGAAAAAAGGCTTCTCCCCTGTGTGAGTTCTCTGATGTACGATAATATTTGATTTCCTTGTAAAACATTTTCCACGTTCTGAACAGGAAAAAGGCTTCTCCCCTGTGTGAGTTCTCAGATGTTGGGTTAGCCTTGATTTCTCTTTAAAACATTTCCGACATTCTGAACATGAAAATGGTTTCCCCCCTGTGTGACTTCTCTGGTGACTAAGATCTGATTTCTGGTTAAAACATTTCCCCTGCTTGAAACAAAAAAATCTATTCTCTGCTGTGTACGTTTTTTGAGGTTTAAGAAAAGACTTTTTGAGAAGACTATTTCCATATTCTGAACGTGAAAATGGCTTTGTTGCTTTAGGTGCAGTTTGTTTCTTAATGCCTCTTTTGTGACTATGATTTTCCTTAGTAGTCAGTAATGAATCAGAAGACAGGACCTGTTTTAAAGAATCAGATGACAGATCTTTGCTGTGAAGGGATGATGGTATATCTGGAGTAATGGCATTCACTTCAATTGTATCCTGTGGTATCTCAAGATCATCGGATTTAAAAATTGAAGATGTCAGCTGTCCCTCTGATCTCCTGGCACAGTCATCTGCCAAGAATAAAACCAATTATTATTTTTGAATAAAATATCCTTGAGTTTTATATTTTTGAGCATTTCTACTTAAAGTGTCTGTAGAAATGGCAAGTTATGTAAAAACATTGAAAGATTTACCAAGACAATGACAGTTCACAGTCTAATAGAAAACCTCATAGGATTAACCAGTACAGCGTGGTGTCCAACTGTTTGCTCATTCTGGATCCCAAATATGGAATAAAAAGCCACCAAATGATGTTATGTAGGTGAAAATAATACCAATAAAAACTTCCACTCATCTTACAATAAACAAGTCCCCACTCAGGTCTATCATCTGTCAGTGGAAAAACAGAAGTTTCCACATTATTAGGGTCTCAAAGGCTCTTGAAAAGCAACATGGCTTCCATAAACCAATCCAGCAATATCAGCTCTCCCAAAGTCAGATCTCCCCCTCACTTCAGAGCCTTGCAGTGCGCCCAAACCACATTTAGCATCCATGTATTTGGCATTACTATAATGAGAAGAACTCACTTAATTTACGGTGTGTGTCCCCTGGAGCACAATCTGGGCACTATGTGTTGGGCAATAAAATAGTATATTTGCAATTTTCACGCTCCAACATGCACTGCGTGTTAATTTCCGGAAAGTGGTTGTGCAGTCAAAATAGTCACTACTCCTATACATTAATTCACTGAGGGTTATAATATTCAAAATTGAGTCACTTTATGAGAATTTCTACTGCTCTGGTTTTCTGCCATTTTGTCATATTAGGGCTTCTACAAATTGTGTGACCCATCTCCTCTGAGATCCGCTGCTGCGACGTCTGCTTCTTTCACCATACCTGTCCTCATTCATTCTGCAGAGAATCTGACTTTAAGGTGTATGTAATCAAATGCCAATGTTGTCTACTATTCGTAGGGGAAACTACTCAACACATCAGGGACCATATTGCCAGCCATAAATCCACGATTCATTGCGGCAAAACCTTGTTACCACTATCCCATCATTTCTCCAGCGCCAGGCATGCAGTATCACAACTCAGGCTCCAGGTGATCGAACAAGTACCCAGACGAGGTGGTAACCATATTAAACTCCTTAAACAACGTGAGTGGTTCTGGATACACACCCTCCAGACATTGACAGAGGGTCTCAACCATGAAATAGATTGGCTAACCTGATCATCTTTTTTTCAGACACACTAGATCAGCTCTACAACCTACTCCTATTCCTCCTCTCCAGGTGAGTTCCAGAAACCCCCTTCCCGTCTCCCCTGGCTTCCCCCTCCTATCTCCGTCTCCACCCCTTCCCCTCACCCTCTTACACACAGCTCCCATATATCATTCTAGCAAACCTAATTACATACAAGGGGCATGGCCTCACACTATTTAGTTTCATACAGGACTCCATACATTCCTTACACCCCCCTCCATTATTCCTTTCATCCACAGCACCAATTGACCAAACCAGCACAATTTTATTCCCCCACCCAGATCAACCTCACTTTTGCCCCTCATCGATACACCATGATGACAACATAACAGAACTGAGTATGTATAATAATTCACTAGCGCAGGAATAATTTGTATATTTTATCGGTTTAAAATGGATTACACCACGAACGTGCCATAATAAGCACTTTTCTCTCCAAGTCATCCCTGGACTGTTTCCAGAGGTAATTGATTTAATTAAAAGTTACAATTCCTAATAAAATTATATGTTCTTTATTCTAACCTATTTTACCTTACCTATATTGTTTCTTTGATTCTCCAAGTCACCGGACCAAAAAGACCACTTGGACAATAGTAACTCGCTTCCTAAAAAGCTATTTACCAACATCCTCTTTTTCTTCCCGGTAGGTGTGGTACCACCAAACCCTTACCTGTAGACATGATTTTGGAATTAACTAATTTTCAATATTTTAGCTTTCTCTACCATCGAGAAAATACACCAACACAGAGGACCACTAACCATCCTTCCTTCCTCACCAGCAGGTAAGATCGGTTACTCCTCAATCAGACCTGCTATCTTCACACCACATTCTAAACCATTTGTCTTCTAATTAGGAAAGAAACTACTAAACCTCAACCGGACAAATTATCTGAAATACAGGAGGAAAATTACTATCCCACCACTCTTCCCTCCTTTTTTAGACCGTATCTCCGACAGGCTATATTTTATCCTATTTATACCCCTGATTTTACTTTTGTAATGTATTTTAAACCAATACTAATACATTTGTATATTTTATCTCATTAGGATATCTCCAGTCTTATTCCAGCGCTAGTGAATTATTATACATACTTTGTACATTCATTTTCCCCGACAGTGTGAGGATACTGTCCCACTTGCAGCAGGAATAATAGGCCTACCTGCCAGCGCTACTCCTCTCTAAAAAAAATTAACATAACAGAACTATCGCATATAGCCTAAAGCGCATGCGCAGGCTTCACCAGACGCCATGGATGTGCTACACATGTGACACAGCCATACAGGAGGACAGGTCCGCCCCAACAGACCCACTCTCCCTGCCACATCACCTGCCTGTGACGCAACTTCCAGGGGGGGTCGAGTTTGAGCGCATGCACTTACGGTCTGGCGGTAATCGCGGAAACATACATAAACCCCCAACCGCAACTAGAGACAGATGCACAAGATGAAGGTGCGGCGGGAGCGCCTGTTCACAGCTCCATTAAAGGTACCCACCCAGCACATTTTGAGCAGTGAGGCAAGCCACCTGGCCACATGCCTCTATACTGATCTGTTTGGAGACCTGTACTCCCTATATGTCTCTGCCCTGTTACTTAATAAGCTTTATTACTTACCTGAGTGGGGACCTATATTCCTCATATGTCTCTGCCCCGTACCTAACATAACTTTATACTCATCTATTTGGTGACCTATTTTCCTTATGTCTCTGCCCTGATACCTAACTTCTTTTTGTTATTGTACAGAAATTCACACTTGGCCTCACTGCACATTTAATGTTGTCGATCATAAAAGTGAAGTTTGGCCAGAGAGACTGGACCTGGTCTTGTAGGGACCATATGAGCATATTCAGCAGCACAGAAGGGAGAGAAGGTAGATTCATCCAATAAGATATCAGGGATCTAGGAAGGAACATCATTACCCTCCACTTTCTCTTACAGGCCCATCAGAATATTTTTCTTCAAGTGATTTTCTAACTTGTCAGCACTTTCTACGTACGCTGTCATCTGGGCAGGTAACGGTCAGCATCTTCTAATTCCAGGGGGTAGGTGGATCTTTCAGATTGTAAGTTCCATAGAAAAGAGCTTTCACAATTTCCCCAAGTAATTAGAACATTTTTCATATGGAGGCGAATGTTATGCTCTAGTGGCAAAATGGCGATCACACGATTGTGATATGGCCAGACTACATCACCGATAAAGCAGCCATAGCTGGTGACAGACAAGAATCTGTCACTTCTCTGCATTTAGTGGTCACTACTCACCTGTGTAGTCATATGTAGGAATCTCCTCTTTACACCGCTCATCACCCCATACATATGTCTCTGTAGTATTAATATGGGTCAGATCTTCACCCTGAAACAAATAATGTAAAAGACACAAACAGATGGAGAAGTCCCATCTATGATCAGCTCTAATCCTGTCATCTCCACGGTCCTCATTACACAAATATAAAACATATAATACTGGTGGATAAAACAAGACTGAACACAAGACCTTCACAGCCGTCTTCACATCATAGGGGAGATCTCATGACACCTTCTCTCCATCTACCTGATGATCCTGAGGAACATTAGGATCTTCTTGTTTACAGTCCTGTGGAAGAAGAGGACGGGGACATCTCTCTGGTGTTGTCCTCTTACTGGATAGATCTGGAGGAAACACATACAGGGACTGAATTCATTCTTTACATACAGATAATTATAGGCCGTGTGTATTTAGTCCTGTCTATTACCTGGTGATGTGAGGGACTGGGGAACCTCCATCATGACGCCCTTGTGCAGATCTTTGTGTCCTTCTAAATACTCCCACTCCTCCTTGGAGAAATAGACAGCGACATCCTGACACCTTATAGGAACCTGACACATACAATGATACCGTCATCCCCCCAATCCCTTAATAGTGTTACTGTATAATGTCCCAGCATTCCCAGCAGTGTCACCTCTCCAGTCAGCAGCTCAATCATCTTATAGGTGAGTTCTACGATCTTCTGGTCATTGATGTCCTCATGTATCAGGGGGTGAGGTGGAGGCCCTGTGATTGGGCTCAGGGGTCTTTCCCATCCCTCAGACACAGGGTCCTGACAGCGCTCACTAGAGGTCTTCTTCACTACTGTGTAATCTTGGTTATGGAGAGACACATTAATAAATCTCGCTATAGACATTTCCAGAGTCCTCACCTCTCCAGTTCTGTCCATCTGTTATTCCCATAGATAAGAATGATGTAATGAGACGTCATCAGAATCTCTCACCTCTCCAGTAAGCCGGAAGATGATCTCTAGGGTGAGGTGTAATATCCTCTCCGCCATCTTGTCTCTGTCCATATCCATCCTTGATGGGTGATTCACAAAAATTCTGTCAATATAGAAGATGTCCACTGAGAGGATCCGATATTGTAGTGACCTAAATAGGAAGACAATGAGACGATGGAACATCATAAAGAATTCCGTGTAATAATACAATTACTGGACACAATAAGGGAAATATATCAGGAGATAGAAGGTGTAGATGTTGTATTCTCTAGTCTTGTATGGATTTGAACACAAGTTGAATTGCAGAAAAAGACATCTCCTCCATGCTACCAATCACTGGTTAATTTGACCACTGCTTAGCCAACTGATTAGCTGTAGAAATCTGAAGTACACAGGAAATACAGAGACTGGTGGGGGACCCAAGCAGCAATGGTATTCTTATTAGTTTACAACATTCTGCTTTTTACCCTGTCATGTACTAATGAAACCTATATATTTTAGGCCACAGACAACAAGCAGTTTCTTCCTTGGAGTCTGCAGCTGAATACGTTTCTCATAGACTCATTTTCCTTATTGCTAATTCTCGTCTCATTTACTGACACTGGAATCGGCATTAGCAATACTGCAGGAGATATTCATTACACGTGACATGAGAAATAACTACTTCATGATGAGGACGACATCTTCTACTATAACTCCAGAAACATATTTGGCCAGAGTCCTTCACGGACTACATCACCACTAGTCATCTATATGAAAGTTTTCCATCTTTCCCCGGCTGTAATCTTTTTATCCAGTTAGATCTCATGTATAAAACTTTGCTTGTAAGAACACCAACACAGGAGTGATTTGATGCTAATGTCTCCATGTACAGTGTTTTTTTTTTCTGGATATGTCATAGAAAATATTAAAAATCTCTGAAGTTAATCGCCTCCCTCCTTCCCTCTGTCATTTGCAATCTGATCAGACACTCTTAGGTGGAAGATTGTACAAATTACACTGGTCAACAAATTGTAACTTTTTTTCTGTTTCCTGTTTTAAAACATGTTGTCCATGTATTTTGAGGCGCTGATTTCAGAAATGTAAATCAGCATTTCGGTAGCATGTACCATTCCCGAGATATTTTAATTTTACGATTATGATTAGGACAGTACATAGTGCATAATAAATTGGCACTTATATTAAACTTTTTATTTCAGAAGTGTATTTTTTGTAGAAATAACCAATGGAATTCATAATATGGACTCTCTTTATTATAATATACAGCACTTAAGTCCTGTACAATCATGCACTGCATTAGTTGTGCACTCTCAGGCACGTCCAGACACAACTGTCAGACTTTGGTCTATTTCCAAGTAGCATTATATAATAACAGCAGTAACGACGCTGTAATCTTCATGAGTTTCTTCTGTTTTGAGAAAATTTCATAAGGAGCAAAACTGTTTAATAAGTAATGAGTTGTAGAATGTCGCATCAATGTCGCAATAGTAGTGATCTCTTTTGTTATACATGTGGAGATTATACCCTTAAAGCCCAGAAAAGGAGTATAACTGCAGTTGTTAAGAAGGCATAGGAGTTATATTTTGGATGCAAAATTTGTGACCAAGACAGAGCATGGGCTCCTCATATATGCTGCTCATCTTGCGCTACGAGTTTGAGGTCTTGGCTGAAGGGTGTGCGACCATAGATGCCGTTTGTCATTCCAATGATCGGGAGGGAGCAGAAGGACCATATAACCGATTGTTACTTCTGCACGATGAATGTATCCGGTTTTTCCTTCTAAGAACAGGAGGTCTATTGAATATCCCAAGCTCGCTTCTGCAATTAGACCAGTGGCGCACGATGAAAGTCTGCCAGTTCCAAAACCACCGCCGGTGTGGAGAATAGAAGAGGGCGATGAAATGATGGTTGATTCATTAGAGATGGAAGCTGCTGCTGATTCAGATTTCGAACCATCAATATCAACTGCTCCACGTTTAATATCTCAAGCAAGACTCAACGATCTGGTTAGAGATTTGGGTTTATCAAAGAGTCAGGCAGAACTTCTTGGATCAAGGTTGCAAGGGTGGAATCTGTTGCAGCCAGGTACAGAAATTTCAGTATTTTGCAGTCGTCATGAAGATTTAACCAAATATTTCAGTCAACCTGACTGTCTCACTTTTTGCAGTGATATTACTGGATTGTTTTCTGTCCTTGGAGTTGACCATGACCCAAGGGAATGGCGACTGTTCATTGATTCATTGGCCTTAAGTTTTAAGGATGTCTTGCTACACAATGACAATGTCTACCCTTCGATACCTATCGGACATGTCAATCAGTATGAAGGAGACCTATGAGAATATGCAGATGCACATTCAATACTCAAGGTACAAATGGAATATATGTGGTGATCTCAAGGTAGCTGCAATTTTATTAGGTTTACAGATGGGATACACTAAGTACTGTTGTTTCCTTTGGGAATGGGACAGTCGTGCAAGAGACTCGCATTATATCAGGAAGGACTGGCCACTACGCAATAAATTTATTCCAGGGCAGAAGAATGTTAAACACGAACCACTGGTAGATGAAAAGATGATATTCCTTCCACCTTTGCACATCAAACTGGGATTAATGAAGAACTTTGTCAAAGCAATGAACAAGCAAACTGAAGTCTTTGCTTACTTGCGACAGAAGTTTCCATGCATCAGTGATGCCAAGATAAAAGAGGGTGTTTTCATTGGCCCACAAATCCGAGAGCTAGTAAATGATAGTAAGGCTAAGTGCCCACGATGCAGAAATGCTGCATATTTTTTCCACATCTCCCTGGCAGGAAAAAAGCATGCGTTTTTTACAAGCGTTTTTCCTGCCAGGTAGAAGCGTTTGTCAAGCGTTTTTGCATGCATTTCCACATGCGGGTTATCAAGCTCTTTTCCAAGCGATTTTAGCATCACTTGGAAAAGTGCTTGACAACTTCATCACACTATATAAATCCATGCAACCGGCATGGATTTATATAGTGTGACCAAGTAATAGTAAAAAAAAAAAAGAATAAGAATGGTAAAAAATAAAGATTATACTTACCTTCCGATGGCCCCTGGTCTCCTCAGCGATGCGACCGGTGTGTTGGGCGGCTCACAATGGTCTAAAAGGACCTTCCATGAGCTGCCCAACACACCGGACGCATCGCTGAGGAGACCAGGGGCCATCGGAAGGCAAGTATAATCTTTATTTTTTATTTTAAATTCTTTTTTTCACAGGTACTATGGTACCCGGGTCTGCTTGAAAAACGCATAGTGGGCATGCAGCCTTTCTTTGATGGTCTTCTGCATGGTGCAGAACATGTAGCATGGTCGGCCTTCAAGAATGTCGTTTTCAACTTTCTAGGCAACTACAAGGCGCCAAACTATGCTGAACAGTTTGAAAGTTTTCTTCAGGCTTACAAGTCAATGAAGTGCAACATATCACTTAAAATACATTTCCTTCATTCACACATTGACTTTTTCCCAACAAACATCGGCACTGTAAGTGATGAACATGGTGAAAGGTTTCAAGACATTTCCCAGATGGAGAAACGGTACCAGGGGAGGTGGAGTCCCTCGATGCTGGGTGACTATTGTTGGACTCTTGCCTGTGAATTATCGGACAGTGATTATAAAGAAAATCAATGGCAAAACATTTCTAAACTTGATCGCTGTTGCTGACTTTTGAATTCGGAATATCACATGCCACCACGAATTTGACAGTATTCAATGCACACAAAATTGCATTTTTCTCAAAAATCTTACGTGATAGAGCAATTCTGAAGTTATTTCTCAGCATGACAATTCCGATAAGATTCACGCAATTTCATGCCGGAAACAAAATCCTTGTTGAACAGTGTTACCTATAGTGTCAAGTGAACCAGACTAATCAACATGCAGGCCGTCCCTTGTGAAATAAGAGGATTAAAGTAGACACCTCACAAGGTTTTCCAGTAAGACAAACAGCTGACAGCCTCCAAGACTTAGACAAGAAACTAATACCAGTAGGAAATTGAATGTGGCCGAACAGTGAATCAGCTTAATTAACATGCAAGAGCTTCTTGTAGGGAAAAGACTATGAGGATGTGTATTGTGCATAGACAAAGAGTGCAGATTAACCTATCTGTTCAGACAGGAAAAGGTCTATCAAGGATAAAAGGGATATCTCTCACTCTTTAGAAATAGCCATGGTCACCCAGCATACACATTCCTTTCATCAGCACAGCTTCAGCAGTCAGGATGTCTCCGAATGAAAATATAGAATATTGGAATATACATAAATCCAATATTAATGAGAAATACATTTCCAGCACATGGGCTAGCCAGAGAAAAGGATACATATTTTCTCATAACTGTAGCCCCTCTGCCAATGAGCCATAAATGCACAATGGACACATAACTGACAACAGCTATGCAATTTTTGGTCTCTAAGTAAAAATAAAATACTGATGGAAAATATGGTGTCAATCTACAACTTCTGCGATCATCCAGAGAGGCATTATCACATAAGTTGGGGATTCCATAAAATCATGAAGTGCTGAGACCAGCCCACAACCTGGCCCATGTATGAGAGATACACATCATGTATGCAGGAACCCCCATTCACAAAATGGCCATTTGAAGTGCTCTCCTTCAGCTAAACTGAATCATCTCTGTGATCGGTGTAGTAAGTTCTCTTGTTAATCCCTTTTATGTTCTGTAACTGTATATGCTGTAGGTACTGTGGGAGTATTTTATCAAGAGGCTTAATGACCGCGGTCACCGCTACGACCGGGCCTAGCCAATGCTAGCCCCTGGTTCAGCTAGATGTGTGTCCTCGGACACACATTCATACCAACATAGCAATGTAGGTTGAATAAAGACCTAGGTGCATCCAGTTCAACCTTCCTTATCTTTTTATACATCCTACAGTCTTGTTTGCTTTTGCGACTGCTGCTTGACATTAAGTACTGCTGCTCAGCTTACTTGTACCCAGAATACCCAAGGCCTTCTCCTGTTCTGTAGTCCCAAGTATACTCCCATATAATGTATATGCAGCAATAGAATTACTCCGACCTAGTTGCCTTACTCTACATTAAACCTCATCCGCCAAGTGTTTGGCCATTCAGTCATCTTATCCAGATCGTTCTGCAATATCATAATGTCAAGATCAGATTTTAATATTCTACATAGTTTGATGTCGTCAGCAAAAACTGACACTTTACTCTCAATCCCATCCCCAAGGTCATTAATAAAGAGGTTAAAAAGAATCGGTCCTAGTACAGATCACTGCAGCACCCCACTGCTGACTATATCCTAAAATGTAGTATATCCCTCCATGTTTGTCACACAGTCATGGCTTTCATCCAGCTAGGTTTCCGTAATACCCACAACATCGTATTCTGTGACCGATATAAGAGTCTCCAGTTCATTCATTTTGTTTGCGAGACTTCTTGCATTTGCCAGCAGACATTTAATTTTATTAGCACATTTATTACTCCTACTCAGCTCCCTACTTTCCTTGCATATCCCAGCCCCTCCTAGATCCTCATTGACCCCTACTACCTCACTCCCATCTTGTCCGTGTGCCACAATACACGCTGCCGACCAATCAGAGGCCATCAGATGAAGTCAGCGTAGACGTGACTAGAGGCGCATGGAAGTGACATCATGCGCTCCAGTCACTTGCACACTGAAGCCAGCTGCCAGCTCCATAAAAATATGCAGCGCGACAGAGTGAAGGCGAGTATAATGTGTTGGTTTTATTTTTTAAATCAGTGAGTACATGGTACCCTAGGCCATAGTACTACATGCACGACTGTGGGCTGTGCATTACGCTACATGCACGACTGTGGGCTGTGCATTACGCCACATGCACGACTGTGGGCTGTGCATTACGCTACATGCACGACTGTGGGCTGTGCATTACGCTACATGCACGACTGTGGGCTGTGCATTACGCTACATGCACGACTGTGGGCTGTGCATTACGCTACATGCACGACTGTGGGCTGTGCATTACGCTACATGCACGACTGTGGGCTGTGCATTACGCTACATGCACGACTGTGGGCTGTGCATTACGCTACATGCACGACTGTGGGCTGTGCATTACGCTACATGCACGACTGTGGGCTGTGCATTACGCTACATGCACGACTATGGGCTGTGCATTACGCTACATGCACGACTATGGGCTGTGCATTACACTATATGGAGGACAATGGGCTGTGCATTATACTATATGGAGGACTATGGGCTGAACATTATACTATATGGAGGACTATGGGCTGTGCATTATACTATATGGAGGACTATGGGCTGTGCATTATACTATATGGAGGACTATGGGCTGTGCATTATACTATATGGAGGACTATGGGCTGTGCATTATACTATATGGAGGACTATGGGCTGTGCATTATACTATATGGAGGACTATGGGCTGTGCATTATACTATATGGAGGACTATGGGCTGTGCATTATACTATATGGAAGACTATGGGCTGTGCATTATACTATATGGAAGACTATGGGCTGTGCATTATACTGTATGGAGGACCATGGGGAGTGCATTATACTTCCGCTATGGGGTCCCATGACTTCTAAGTTCGTACCTGGTAAGTATAAGGCTATGTGCCCAAGATGCAGAAATGCTGCATATTTTTTCCGCTTCTCCCTGGCAGGAAAAAGGCATGCGGTTTTTACATGCATTTTTCCCGCCAGGTAGAAGAGTTTGTCAAGCGTTTTTGCATGCATTTCTGCATGCAGGTTATCAAGCGCTTTTCCAAGCGATTTTAGCATCACTTGGAAAAGTGCTTGACAACTTGTTCACACTATATAAATCCATGCAACCGGCATGGATAGTAGTGTGACCAAGTTAGTTAAAAAAAAAAAAATAATAATAATGGTAAAAAATAAAAAAAAATAAAAAAAGATTATATTTTCCTTCTGATGTACTCCGGTGTTTCGTCTGCTCCGTCCGGTGTCTTGGGCGGCTCGCGGTGGTGAGTAGGACCTGTGATGACGTCATTGAGTGACAGGTCACATGACTCAATAACGTCATGGCAGGTCCTTCACAACAACGCGACCCATACAGCAGACCAGACGGAGGGGAGAAAACACCGGGAGGACATCGGAAGGTAAGTAGAATCTTTTTTTTTTTTTTTTTTTAAATTCCTTTTTTTAACAGGTTCTATGGTTCTATGGTCTCCTCTCCTCCAGACCTGGGTACCATCCGCACATTGAACCGTGTGATATCCGCATGTGCAGATGGAGTGATGCGGATGTCACGCGGTCCAATGCAAGTCAATGGCGGCGATTACGGCACATAGCCTTATAGAACATTTTTTTACTATACATTAAACGGGGGATATAAATACCAAGATAGGGGACATATCAGGATGAAGGGGGAGGGGAGGGTCAGTCGAAATCTTTGTACCGGGGCCCATCAGACCCTAGTTACACCACTGATTATACTGTGTGGGGGGGATTATGCCACTGTGGGAACATTATACTGTGTGAGGGCATCATACATACTCCATAAGGGGCATAATGGGGGCATTACACTGTGTGGGGGCATCATACATCCTGCATAAGGGGCATAATAGGGGCATTACACTGTGTGGGGGCATCATACATACTGCATAAGGGACATAATGGGGACATTACACTGTGGGGGGGCATCATACATACTGCATAAGGGGCATAATGGGAGCATTACACTGTGTGGGGGCATCATACATACTGCATAAGGGGCATAATGGGGGCATTACACTGTGTGGGGGCATCATACATCATGCATAAGGAGCATAATGGGGGCATTACACTGTGTGGGGGCATCATACATACTGCATAAGGGGCATAATGGGGGCATTACACTGTGGGGCATCATACATACTGCATAGGGGCATAATGGGGGCATTACACTGTGTGGGGGCATCATACATCCTGTATAAGGGGCATAATGGGGGCATTACACTGTGTGGGGGCATCATACATCCTGCATAAGGGGCACAATGGGGGCATTACACTGTGTGGGAGCATCATACATACTGCATAAGGGGCATAATGGGGGCATTACACTGTGTGGGGGCATCATACATCCTGCATAAGGGGCATAATGGGGGCATTACACTGTGGGGGCATCATACATCCTGCATAAGGGGCATAATGGGGGCATTACACTGTGTGGGGGCATCATACATCCTGCATAAGGGGCATAATGGGGGCATTACACTGTGTGGGAGCATCATACATACTGCATAAGGGGCATAATGGGGGCATTACAATGTGTGGGGGCATCATACATCCTGCATAAGGGGCATAATGGGGGCATTACACTGTGTGGGGGCATCATGGGGGCATTACACTGTGTGGGGGCATCAAACATACTGCATAAGGGGCATAATGGGGGCATTACACTGTGGGGGCATCATACATACTGCATAAGGGGCATAATGGGGGTATTACACTGTGTGGGGGGCATCATAAATACTGCATAATCGGCATAATGGGGGCATTACACTGTGGGGCAGTAAAGGGGTCCCGTACTATGAGAACAATACGTTTCCTCCCTTCCTGCCTCCATAGTTGGGTCGTATGTATCTATTACAGGAAACAGAACAAAAACCTTATGATTCTTATAAAGGGTCAACACAAGACCCCAAAAGAGTCTCCGTGCTGAAGGGGTTAATGCCCCCTGCGCCCAGTAATGGGGTCTCCACATACCTCCACCTGCAGAGCCGCCACCACATATATGGCTGCTCTGTGCGCACAGGAGCTGTGATGAGGTCACAGGAGGGGAGGAGTCAGGGGTCACATGATCAGGGGCCTCAGTGGATGCAGGACTCTGCTGTGCTGGTTGTCATGGTGCTGGATGAGCTGAAGTTTATGTGTGGGGTCAGGAGGGGTTTACAGTGTGGATGTAGCTGAGCTGCGTGTGTACGAGGTGTACGGAGCAGAGCCGTGTGTGTACGAGGTGTACGGAGCAGAGCCGTGTGTGTACGAGGTGTACGGAGCAGAGCCGCGTGTGTACGAGGTGTACGGAGCAGAGCCGCATGTGTACGAGGTGTACGGAGCAGAGCCGCGTGTGTACGAGGTGTACGGAGCAGAGCCGTGTGTGTACGAGGTGTACGGAGCGGAGCCGCGTGTGTACGAGGTGTACGGAGCGGAGCCGCGCGTGTACGAGGTGTACGGAGCGGAGCCGTGTGTGTACGAGGTGTACGGAGCGGAGCCGCGCATGTACGAGGCGTACGGAGCGGAGCCGCGCGTGTACGAGGCGTACGGAGCGGAGCCGCGCGTGTACGAGGCGTACGGAGCGGAGCCGCGCGTGTACGAGGCGTACGGAGCGGAGCCGCGCGTGTACGAGGCGTACGGAGCGGAGCCGTGTGTACGAGGCGTACGGAGCGGAGCCGCGCGTGTACGAGGCGTGCGGAGCGGAGCCGGGCGTGTACGAGGCGTGCGGAGCGGAGCCGGGCGTGTACGAGGCGTGCGGAGCGGAGCCGGGCGTGTACGAGGCGTACGGAGCGGAGCCGGGCGTGTACGAGGCGTGCGGAGCGGAGCCGGGCGTGTACGAGGCGTGCGGAGCGGAGCCGGGCGTGTACGAGGCGTACGGAGCGGAGCCGGGCGTGTACGAGGCGTACGGAGCGGAGCCGGGTGTGTACGAGACGTGCGGAGCGGAGCCGCGCGTGTACGAGGCGTACGGAGCGGAGCCGTGTGTACGAGGCGTACGGAGCGGAGCCGTGTGTACGAGGCGTACGGAGCGGAGCCGCGCGTGTACGAGGCGTGCGGAGCGGAGCCGGGCGTGTACGAGGCGTGCGGAGCGGAGCCGGGCGTGTACGAGGCGTACGGAGCGGAGCCGGGCGTGTACGAGGCGTACGGAGCGGAGCCGGGCGTGTACGAGGCGTGCGGAGCGGAGCCGGGCGTGTACGAGGCGTGCGGAGCGGAGCCGGGCGTGTACGAGGCGTACGGAGCGGAGCCGGGCGTGTACGAGGTGTACGGAGCGGAGCCGGGTGTGTACGAGACGTGCGGAGCGGATGCTGCCCCTCTCCAGGAACGATCACAGCAGCGTGCTCGGCATGAGACATTATTGTACTACACAGACTGTCCTGACAGAACACAGCTCGTCAGGACATAGCCCCGACCTCCAGCGACAGCCGGACAGTCCCATTGGATCGGGGACGGTTGGGGGGTTTCTGTATATAAGTTGTGTGATAACTGTAGAATTATTAATGTCTTAGCATAAAAGGATGTACCGGAGTGTTTGTGCCGGGGTCCACATGCATGGAGGGGTTGAGGCGGTGCTGGCTGTATTATGCAGACGGCATCTGCCTGTAACAGTAGTAACCAGAAACTACTAGAAACTCTGCACCAAAATGAAGCAAATCCTTATTCTGGGACCTTCGCCTTGTACGTAACACCCCCGGATCCGGTACAAGCCGGGCAGATGTTCTCATTCATGTCACTTTCTGCTTAAGGTTCTGCGGTTTTCTGGCCAACTATAAAAAAGAAAAAGCGTAAAACAATATTTGTTTCTGCTGCATTGACATAAGTACAATCTTTCATTATATATATAAATCTATTACACGTCGGGTCAATGCTGTAACGAAAACAAAAATAATAACCTTACTTTGATTTTTTACCCCATTTTTCAATACTTTATGTGCTAAATTGAATGTTCTCATTCCAAAGAACAACTAGTCCCACAAAACACAAGCCCTCCGTCTGTTAATGAAAAAACAAAGTTATATTTTTTGGGAAAAAGGGAGGAAAAAAACAAAAAATTGCTCTTGTCAGAATAATGTAATTGCTATATATATATATATTTTTAAAATTGAATAATTTTACCCCAAAATTGTGATCTCTTATAATGTTCTCATTCTTCATGTGAGATTAATCATTAGTCTGTGAATAAATCCAAACATCTGGGAGATGTAGAACAATATATCTGTGATTCTCTTCTGCCAGGATAAGCGCCTCCTTTCTGTCCTTTCTGTGATGGAGAAAACGCTTGAAAGATTCAGAAAGTCCGATGAGTTTTTGGAGCTTATTGTAAAGGGCCTTAATGACGACCTGGGAAAGAAACCACCAGAAACAAAGGATCCAACCAGGTAAGTTCTAATGATCCCATCTGATAAAATGATCAGCTTTATTTCCATGGGATTGTTCTGTAGCAGAGATGGGACCTGCAGCATTTTCATCCTGAACTTCACTATGTCTAGATGTAGCAAAGCTTAATGTGACAATTCACACAGCGCAGTGATAAATTGTCTCAGAAGGTTAGCTCTCATAACAGAATTAACATCACTTATAGTGGAACTAAACTTACAATTTATTTTCAGAATTGTGAAAATTATGGCACTTTGCAAAGCACTTCATTAGTTTCTTTGGCGTCATATCCGTAAAATGATCATATTAAAGTGGTCTCCAGACCCTGCTTTTCCCGAGTGCAGGAGCGTTGCTGGGGTCCTAAGAGATCAGGGACCCCAGCCCCAAAGTACATGTTTCCCCATATAACCTCCCTGCCACTTAAAAGAGGATTTATACATATATAATTACAGTATACCACTGCTGCTAATCTAAAATACACTATACAAAGACCAATATTCCCAAAATTACTACTATACAAGGCCAAAATGATCCTGCTACACAATGTCCTCTACCATCACCACCACACAGTGAGTCCATATATGAAAGAAAACCCCGCAGGGTAAAAGACCATCAAAGGAGTCCAGGGAGTATAAAATCTATCATGTTTATTCAGCAATAGAAGAATAGGATGATGTGGGAAGGGACACAACACATATGTGATTGTTAGACATGTAAGCCAAAAATAGCAAGGCACGCAAGGAAGGGGCCATTCCAGGTATAATGGCTGTCTATAGTATCATCATGGGTATACTAAAATATCCCAAAATAGACACCGCATATATTCCACTGGGGGCAACAGTCATCATATGCAGGTGCATCTCACTAAATTACAATATATTTCTAGTGTTTATTTCTGTTAATGTAGAGGATTATGGCTTACAGCCAATGAAAACACTAAAGTTATTATCTCAGTAAATTAGAATAATGAACAAAAAACACCTGCAACGGCTTCCTAAGTGTTTAAAAATGTCCCATAGTCTGTTTCAGTAGGCTCCACAATCATGGGGAAGACTGCTGACTTGACAAATGCCAAGAAGGCAGTCATTGACACCATCCACAAGGTCCCAGAGTTCCAATTTTCCTTTGGAAATCAAGGTCCCAGAGTCTGGAGGAAGAGTGGAGAGGCCACAATCCAAGCTGCTGGAGGTCTAGTGTGAAGTTTCCACAATTAGTGATGGCTTGGAGAGCCATGTCATCTGCTGGTGGAGGTCCACTGTGTTTTATCAACACCTAAGTCAGCGCAGCTGTCTACCAGGAAATTTTACAGCACTTCATGCTTCCCTCTGCCGAGAAGCTTTTTGGAGATGGAAATTTCATTCTCCAGCAGGACTTGGCACCTGTCCACACTGCCAAAAGTACCAATACCTGGTTTACACACAACAGTATCACTGTGCTTAATTGGTCAGCAAACTCAAATGACCTTAACCCCATAGAGAATCTATTATAGAGAATCTATGGGGTATTGTCAAGAGGAAGATAAGAGACACCAAACCCAACAAAGCAGACGAGCTGAAGGCTGCTATCAAAGCCACCTGGGCTTCCATAACACCTCAGCAGTGCCACAGGCTGATCGCCTCCATGCCACGCCGCATTGATGCAGTAATTGATGCAAAAGGAGCCCTGACCAAGTATTGAGCGCATTTACTGAACATACATTTCAGTAGGCCAACATTTCGGATTTTAAAAACATTTTTCAAGCTGATGTTATAAAGTATTCTAATTTACTGAGATAATGACTTTTGTGATTTCATTGGCTGTAAGCCATAATCAGTGACGTACCGCCAATGGTGGCAGGCCACACCACTGCTATGGGGCCCGTGAGCCTCGGGGGAGCGAGGAGGATAGGTGAGTATTGGGGGGGGGGGGGGTGGCAGGCTGCGGCGGCGGAGGAGCGGGTACACGCAGTAGCGGCTGCTGTAGCTACCACGTGTGCCCGCTGCTAAAGGGACATGAATATTCCCTCTTCTCCACTTCCATGGGCGTGGAGAAGAGGGAATATTCATTCTCTTTAGTAGCGGGCACGGAGGAGCGCTGAGCCGTGGCTCCTGCTTACAGTGCCCGCTACCAAAGAGAATGAATATTCACGCTTGTCAACTCTCATAGTCCCGGCGTGGAGAGGAGTGAATATGCTGGCAGCAGCAGCAGCTCACCCCGACAACTGAGAGCGCGCGCTGCTCAGATACCAACATGAGCTGCTGGCAGACAGAACACAGCAGCTCTGGAGCAGAGGTGAGGAAGGAAGGTGAGTATAAGTGTTTATTTTTTGTGTGTGCAGTGATGGAGCCACACATACCAGGATTGGGGGATGAGGGGGCCATGCATACCAGGATTGGGGGATGAGGGGGCCACACATACCAGGATTGGGGGATGAGAAGGCCACACATACCATTCCTAACCCCATTTCTGGCGATTGGATATTTCCCTGGATCTCGTGTATCCTGCTGCATATCGCTGTATACAACATAGGCTTACGTCATGTGAACAATGGCCAAATAGCTGATGGCTGAGAACTCGTCCTGTATGATAAAATCTGCGATGGAGGTTCCTAATACGGCTTCCAATGAAGATGTGAAATCATCCAAATGTGTATAAGAACTAGCGAGTGATAAAGGAGACAATGGCTGGTAGGTAATAAGTCATTACCTGTCTGCCAATATCTTCTTCTGGAAGACTTCAAGATATCATGTATTATATATTACATATTATTTTGAAAGCGAACCATGTAATACCACATGTGTCCTGGAGAGGCCACTACGTCCAGCAAAACACAGCTGATTGCTGAGGGTGTTCACTGCCAGACCCCCGACTATCAACTGATCGCCTGCAAGTCCTCATTTGGGGACAGGAGTTGTCACACTTGGCATATTTTGTGATTCATGAGGGGAGGACAGTAGCTGGATACAGACTTTTTCTATAAAGTCAGATTAAAGGGGTTTTCAGGAATGTTTTTATGTAATATATAGGAGGTTCCCAGTGGTAGAGAAAACACACAGAGCTTTACTTTCTCCTGCTGCTCCAGCTCTGGATCTTCAGCGCTTCCTGTGCTCTATTGTGACTGGCTGCAGGGGTGATGGCTCAACTTCAGCATACATCATTGCTGCAGTCAATCACTGAGCTTAGAAGCTCTGTCAGCGTGGGCCACTGAGCCAAGTGATTGGCTGCAGAGCTGCAGTCATGATGTCACCCTTGAAGCCAGTGACTAAAGATCAGCGGCAGCGGTGAAGTGCTGGAGCTGGAGCAGGAGGTAGTAAAGCTTCATCTGTTCTACTTAAGTGACGATTTATAGGATTTATATTTAAGTGATGAAAAAAAAATTCAGAAATTTGTAAAAAAAAATAATAAAAATAATTTGCTTGTGTCGCCACTTTCCGAGATCCGAAAGCCGCGGCGTTTTCATTTTTCGGGAATGGGGCTGCGTGAGGGCTGGTTTTTTGCACCACAAAGTGATGGTTATATTGATATCATTTTGGGGTATATACAATGTTTTGATTGTCTGTTATTATATATTTTTTTCTTGTTGCAACGACTGAAAATCTGTAATTCTGGCATTTTATGTAATTTTCTAGTTACGCCGTTTACTAAATGGATTAATTTATTTTATATTTTGATGGATCTGACTTTTACAAACGCAGCGATACCAAATATGTGTATTTTTTAAATGTTTTATATTTCTTAATTTTTAATGGGGGGAAAACTGGGATGATTTGAACTTTTATACTTTTTTCATTTTTTTTCTTACTTTTCACTGTATTTGTTCGTCTCTTTAGGGGGCTTGAACCTGCAATCATCTGATTGCTTGTGCTATATACAGCATTGCTATATATAGCAGAGATCACGGTCTGCTATGAACACTAGCAACAGTCTGGCTGTCACAGGAATACAGTGATGACAGACAGTGTGCAGTGATGGGGCCACACATACCAGGATTGGGGGGGTGAGGAGGCCCCACATACCAGGATTGGGGGATTAGGAGGCCACACATACCAAGATTGGGGGATGAGGAGGCCACAGATACCAAGATTGGTGGATGAGGAGGCCATACATACCAGGATTGGGGGGATGAGGGGGCCACACATACCAGGGGATTGGGGAATGAGAAGGCCACACATACCAGGATTGGGGGATGAGGAGGCCACACATACCAGGATTGGGGGATGAGGAGGCCATACATACCAGGATTGGGGGATGAGGAGGCCACACATACCAAGATTGGGGGATGAGGAGGCCACAGATACCAAGATTTGTGGATGAGGAGGCCATACATACCAGGATTGGGGGATGAGGGGGCCATGCATACCAGGATTGGGGGATGAGGGGTGCCATATGTACCAGGACTGGGGGATGAGGGGTGCCATACATACCAGGATGGTGAAATTTTCCAGTAGCTGCTGCATTTCCTACCCTAGGCTTATACTCAACTCAATATGTTTTCCCAGTTTTTTTGTGGTAAAATTAGGGGCCTCGGCTTATACTCGGGTCGTCTTATTTAAAACATACGGTATTTTAAAATCAGTGAGTACGTGGTGCCCATAATACTGCAGGACTGTGTGGTGCATTATACTATATGGGGGCTGCATTTTACCCTTTGGGGTGTGAAATATACTGTATGGAGGACTATGGGGAGTGCATTATATTCTATCGAGGACCATGGGAAGTTCATTATACTATATGGAGGATTGTGGGGGGTGCATTATACTATATGGAGGATTTTGGAGGGTGCATTATACTATATGGAGGATTATGGGTGGCATATTATACTATATGGAAGTCTATGTGGGGCCATTATGATATTTTGAGGGCTATGTGGGGGGCCGTTATACTGTATGAAAGCAATTATACGGTGTGAAGGTTTGTGTGGGGTCCATCATACTGTTTGGAGGGCTGTGTGGGGCTATTATACTGTTTGGAGGGCTAGTGTGGGCCATTATACTGTATGTAGGCCCATTATACTGTATGGAGGGCTGTGTGGGGTCATTATACTGTTTGGAGGGCTAGTGTGGGCCATTATACTGTATGTAGGCCCATTATACTGTATGGAGGGCTGTGTGGGAGTCACAGTTGGGGGAATCATACTGTGTTAGGGTCACCATACTTTGCCTTGGGAGTTGAAGTGGGGTACAATAAGGTCATTATACTGTTCATGTAGAGGCTAATGTGGAGGAATGCACCATGGGGGTATCATACTGTGTTTGGGGGCACTTTTATTGGCATCATACTTCATGGGGGCAATGAAAGAGGGATCTAGGACTTCAGTAGGAGGAAAATTAGAAAAGCGAAGTAAAGGCTGGAAAGTTGTGAGATCGGCTCTTCTGTGACACAGACAAATATTTCTTTATTTTTTTGGTGTGGGGGGGTCCAATTAGAGCTTCTGCTATGGGGCCTCATGATTTCTATGTGCGCCCCTGGCCATAATCATCAACATTAACAGAAATAAACACGTGAAATAGATCACTTTGATTGTAATGACTTTATATAATATATGAGTTTCATTTTCAGCATTGAAGAACTAAAATAAATAAACT
Source organism: Phyllobates terribilis (assembly GCF_046119375.1). Taxonomy (NCBI): domain Eukaryota; kingdom Metazoa; phylum Chordata; class Amphibia; order Anura; family Dendrobatidae; genus Phyllobates; species Phyllobates terribilis. Next base: position 5,255,520 of record NW_027362820.1, read on the forward strand.
TTTTGATGATATTCTAATTTAGTGAGATGCACCTGTATATATAAGGGGTGTGGGTGCCATTATACTATAAGGGGCTATGGGAGTCATCATGCTATATATAAGGGGCAGTGGGGCCATCATATTATATAAAATGGGGAGTGGGTGCCAGAATACAGTTTATAAGGGGCTGTGGGGCCATCATACAGTATAAAGGGAGCTGTAGGGGCCATAATATAGTGTACAAGTGGGTGTGGGGGCCATCATACAGTATATATTGGGCTGCGGGGGCCATCATACAGTACTGTATATATGGGGCTGTGAGGGTCATTATACAGGATATAGGTTATTGTAGGGACCATCATGCCAGTTATAAGGAGTTGTAGAGACCTTCATACAGTGCATAGGGAGCTGTGGGGACCATCAGACAATGCATAGGGAGCTGTGTAAACCATCATATAGTGCATAGGGAGCTGTGTAGACCATCATACAGTGCATAGGGAGCTGTGGGGACCATTATGCAGTGCATAGGGAGCTGTGGGGACCATTATGCAGTGCATAGGGAGATGTGGGGACCATCATACAGGGCATAGGGAGCTGTGGGGACCATCATACAGAGCATAGGGAGCTGTAGGGACCATTATGCAATGCATAGGGAACTATGGGGACCATCATACAGTGCATGGGGGAACTGTGGGGACCATCATACAGTGTCTAGGGATCTGTGGGGACCATCGTGCAGTATCTAAGGAGCTGTGGGGACCATCATACAGTATGTAGGGAGCTGTGGGGACCATCCTACAGTGTATAGGGAGCTGTGGTGACCATCATACAGAGTGTAGGGAGCTGTGGGGACCATGATATCAGTGCATATGGAGCTGTGGGTACCATCATACAGTGCATAGGGAGTTGTGGGGACCATCATACAGTGCATAGGGAGCTGTGGGGACCATCATACAGAGCGTAGGGAGCTGTGGGGACCATGATACAGTGCATATGGAACTGTGGGTACCATCATACAGGGCATAGGGAGCTGTGGGGACCATGATACCAGTGCATACAGAGCTGTGGGGACCATCATACAGGGTATAGGGAGCTATGGGGATCATTATACAGTGCGTAGGGAGCTGTGGGGATCATCATGCAGTGCGTAGGGAGCTGTGGGGACCATCATACAGTGTGTAGGGATCTGTGGGGACCATCATACAGTGTGTAGTGAGCTGTGGGACTATCATACAATATACCGGGTGCTATGGGGGCACTCAGGACATTATTTCTTTTAAATGGGTGCATCATCAGAAATTTATTCTTTTCCCACCCCGAAATCATCGTCCATAGACTTGAAGAAGAACTTTGTAGTTGGGTGTAGTTTGATTGTGTCTTTAAGGGGGCATTATTACTTAAAGGGGATACTCAACGGTATTTGTTGCTTGGAGGGAACACTTCAGATATTGAAACTTTCATAAGAGCATATCTGGCATTATTACTTGCTAGGTAGCACAGTGGGGTCTTTACTACTTTCTATGGGACGCTATTATTTTTATAGGTCCCCTCTATCTGGCACACAGTCTTTGTAGCATTAATTGGTGGAGGGTAATCATAGTAATGACATAATTTTTGAAGTCTTGAGGTTCCTATTCCCCTTTCGAAGAGCAGGCAGCATGGGGAGGTTGTGCAGGGTGGGAATAGAAATGTGAGAAGTCAGATGGTCTTTGTACAGTGTGTTTTTTATGTAGAGGCAATGGTCATATCATAATACTATGTACTCACTGTGTAGTGTTGATGGTAGAGGGCATTGTGTAGCGGGATTATTATTGCCTTGTATAGAAGTAATTTTGGGAATATTGGTCTTTCAGTTGTGTATTTTAGGTTAGCATCAATGGTGTACTGTAATTATATATGTATAGGTCCTCTTTTAAGTGGCGGGGAGGTTGTATGGGGAAACACCTACTTTGGGGCTTTGGCCCCTGATCTTTTAGGACCCTAGCAACGTCCCGGCATACAAGGGGGGGGGCACAAAGTGTTCTGGAGGTTTCCTTTACAGTATGAAGCATTTTCCACACAGTATCCTTCCTCTGTAATATACTCCAGGACTGGTGGGGCGCACTGTCGCTCCCTATTTCACCATAACTCGGCCTCGGCACTGCAGTGCTGATCAGCAGGTCTCCTTACTTGTTCTTCGGTTTCGCGCACTATGTCTTCCACTACTGGCGCCCTTGAACCCTTGCACTGGTGACTCCCACTAGTACATCATATTCAGTGCTGCTTTGGGGTCCGTAACTCGGCGTCCAATCCAAGGACCCTTCTCTGTAAGGCCACTCTGTCTCATCTGTCCAAAAAAGTCGAGCGCACTTCATGGCTGCCTCATATAGAATGAATGGAGCAGCATTTTAGCATGCGGACCACCGTTCCAATCTAAAGGGGATGAGGGTTCCTGTAGATTGGAGCTTGTTTTCATTGGACAACCCCTTTAATTTTTCACACACTGTTTCTGCATTTAAGTCTATTTTTTGGTAAATATTCGATGACCTGGTGTAATTTGTGATGTGTTGTTGTTCACCTGAGGTTGTATTGACCTCATTTTATAACTTCTAAGGACCAGACTTTTTTTAAATTTATCCTGAATAGAACACAATAGAATTGTATGGAAAACATTATTGTGTTCTTCACAATTCAAGGCGACGTGTCCTTATGAGATCTTTTTCTTGAAGGTATATGGCCCTCTGGTTCTTTATCACCATGCTATCTGAAGAGCCAACTTAGACTAAGAGTGGCCACCACTGGGCATACACCATGGTGCAGCAAGGGCTAGCAATCTGTCCCTCCAATTGTGTGGGTACTTATTGCTTAGGGAATGTCAGTCCAATTCTTCTTTTTAAGAGGGTTCACTGTCTGTGCATCTCTGTGCCCGAAGAATATTAACCTGGTGTTACTGTATTACTGCTGTTCCAAGTGGCAAGCACATGGTTCTCTTAGAGACAGGACCCTTGTATAAACCCAAGTAGACTTGAATTGGAAAGGCCACTGGTCTGGACTAGGACTCTGGTTGTGGACGGTGATGGCGGCATGCACGGTTTCTATGGACGTGTCTGTGTGTAGTCAGAAAAGCATTTCAGTGGTGGCCTAATAACTGCAAGGACCGACGGAGGTGTTGGACAAAGGTAAACGAGTGGCTGCAGAGCGGTTGGTAAATGTGGCCACTTCATGCGAATATTGGCCACTGATGACTGAGGCCTCCCTCCTGGTTTGGTCCTGGAGCCCCCCGGCCACTTGTTGAACATCTTTCCTGTTTTTTACTGTTACACAAGACCCTGTGTCTCCTGTATTCTGCGGCTGCGTCCCGTTCTTCAGTCTTCTTTCTGTAGCATGGTGTGTACGACGTCCTGGACACAATGTTACTGCTCCATCACAGACTGAACCCCAGAACAATTGTCATGGAATTTGGTACCAGAGTTCTCTCTGTGTATGGAGCCCCCATATTTTGTGATTACTCTTATCATTCTCACTGTGTAAGGTGAAATCCAGGAAAAAAACACACAAAACAATATATATATATAAAATTAATTTTTTTATTGAAATAGCAATAAGCAACATTGTAATGAAAATATTACTGATCCTTTAAGAAATTAAACTATGGTCACAGTCACTCTCAGATTGGCCCCAGTGGAGACCACAAAACGAGCTGCGGTCATTGGGGACCACCTGAGAGTCATTGGGACCCAAAGATCCAGAAGAAGGCAAAGAAACCCCCCCAAAAGAATTCTGATTCAGGGGGGAAAAAAATTCCTTCCTGACCCCATTTCTGGCGATCGGATATTTCCCTGGATCTCGTGTATCCTGCTGCATATCGCTGTATATAACATAGGCTTACGTCATGTGAACAATGGCCAAATAGCTGTTGGCTGAGAACTCGTCCTGTATGATAAAATCTGCGATGGAGGTTCCTAATACGGCTTCCAACGAAGATGTGACATCATCCAAATGTGTATAAGAACTAGCGAGTGATAAAGGAGACAATGGCTGGTAGGTAATAAGTCATTACCTGTCTGCCAATATCTTCTTCTGGAAGACTTCAAGATATCATGTATTACATATTACATATTATTCTGAAAGAGCACCATGTAATACCACATGTGTCCTGGAGAGGCCGCTACATCCAGCAAAACACAGCTGATTGCTGAGGGTGTTCACTGCCGGACCCCCGACTATCAACTGATCGCCTGCAAGTCCTCATTTGGGGACAGGAGTTGTTCACACTTGGCATATTTTGTGATTCATGAGGGGAGGACAGTAGCCGGATATAGACTTTTTCTATAAAGTCAGATTAAAGGGGTTTTCAGGAATGTTTTTATGTAATATATAGGAGGTTCCCAGTGGTAGAGAAAACACACAGAGCTTTACTTTCTCCTGCTGCTCCAGCTCTGGATCTTCAGCGCTTCCTGTGCTCTATTGTGACAGGCTGCAGGGGTGATGGCTCAACTTCAGCACACATCATTGCTGCAGCCAATCACTGAGCTTAGAAGCTCTGTCGGCGTGGCCCACTAAGCCAAGTGATCGGCTGCAGAGCTGCAGTCATGATGTCACTCTTGAAGCCAGTGACTAAAGATCAGCGGCAGCGGTGAAGTGCTGGAGCTGGAGCAGGAGGTAGTAAAGCTTCATCTCTTCTACTTAAGTGACGATTTATAGGATTTATATTTAAGTGATGAAAAAAAATTCAGAAATTTGTAAAAAAAATAATAAAAATAATTTGCTTGTGTCGCCACTTTCCGAGATCTGAAAGCCGCGGCGTTTTCATGTTTCGGGAATGGGGCTGCGTGAGGGCTAGTTTTTTGCACCACAAACTGATGGTTATATTGATATCATTTTGGGGTATATACAATGTTTTGATTGTCTGTTATTATATATTTTTTTCTTGTTGCAACGACTGAAAATCTGTAATTCTGGCATTTTATGTAATGTTCTAGTTACGCCGTTTACTAAATGGATTAATTTATTTTATATTTTGATGGATCTGACTTTTACAAACGCAGCGATACCAAATATGTGTATTTTTTAAAATGTTTTATAATTCTTAATTTTTAATGAGGGGAAAACTGGGATGATTTGAACTTTTATACTTTTTTCATTTTTTTTTACTTTTCACTGTATTTGTTCGTCTCTTTAGGGGGCTTGAACCTGCGATCATCTGATTGCTTGTGCTATATACAGCATTGCTATATATAGCAGAAATCACGGTCTCCTATGAACACTAGCAACAGGCTGGCTGTCACAGGAATCCAGTGATGACAGACACAGGGATCTTCAGTGATCAAGTCACGGGTGCGCCAATGAAGAGATGGAATGGTGCACCCCCTGCTGGCGCACATTAAATGCCGCTGTCACACACTGATAGCAAGATTTAATAGGCTAACTGTCGTGGGCAGAGCTCCGCTCAACCTGCGACTGTTAGAGGCGTATGATTGCTGAATAACACAGCCATCATCTGCCGAGAAAGATGCAGACTCGGCGTGTGAGCCTGCAAGAAATGCGGGGAGCAGAATTATGACGGATATAGTCCTTCATAAGTTAAGATGCATTTCTTAGTTAAAGAGTGACCGTCATTAACTGTATTTTCTAGACTATATGACGCACTTTTTAACAACAAAAAATCTTGCTCAGTATTGTGTGCGTCCTATAGACCAGAAGCAGCGTCCTATCAAGTATGCTTATCATGTGTCTGGCACCTGCCGGAGCAGATTTCAGCTGATCGTGGGGGTGCCAGGTGTCAGACCCTCCGATCTCATACTGATCAGCGATCTTACAGATAGGTCATCAATTCTTAAGTCCCAAATAACCCTTTAAGGGGACTGGGAATGAAATCACCACCAAGGCACCAACAGAATAATAAATATGTCCTTGTATAAACTGTTGGTTCATTATAAGCTCATTGTCTACACAATGCAGAAATGAATGATTTATACAGGGGCATCTTTATAAACTCATTACACAGTGGTATTTCACAATGGTGGTGGTTTAGGGGCCTGAAATGAAGTGATGGGTTACCTTTAATACATACATGTACATTCACACACATACACACTCACCTCAACACACACATACACACACAAACACACAGACACAAATACACACTCACCTCTATACACATATAATAAACACACGTGCACACACCCCTTCAGTGCTGCAGTGTTCGGTACACAAACACACAGACCGTTAGTCCAGGGACACACAAACCATCACACAACCACCCCTTCATTGCTGGGGTCATAGATACACATCCCTTTGGTGCTGAGGTCACACAAACCCACACACACCTTCAGTACTGGGGCCACACACACAGCACTTCAGTGCTGCATTTCAGGGGACATGTACACGTGTGCCAAACACACGTGCACACACCGCTTCAGTGCTGCAGTGTTGAAGCAATCACACACACCATTAGTGCAGGGACACGCAAACCATCACACAGCCACCCCGTTATTGATGAGGTCACAGACACACACATCTTTATTGCTGGGGTCACAGACACACATCCCTTTGGTGCTGAGGTCACACAAACAGACACACACCTTCAGTGCTGGGGCTACACACACAGCCCTTCAGTGCTGCATTTTAGGGGACATGTGCAGGTGTGACAAACACACGTGCACACACCCCTTCAGTGCTGCAGTGTTGAGGACACAAGCACCCACCCTATTAGTGCAGGGACACACAAACCATCACACAGCCACCCCTTTATTGATGGGGCCATAGAGACACACCCCTTCATTGCTGGGGTCACAAACACACATCCCTTTGGTGCTGAGGTCACATAAACAGACACAGACACACATCTCAAGTGCTGGAGCCACACACACAGCCCTTCAGTGCTGCATTTCAGGGGACATGTATACGTGTGCTAAACACACGTGCACACACCCCTTCAGTTTTGCAGCGATGAGGAAATAAGCACACACCCCAATAGTGCAGGGACACGCAAACCACACAGCCTCCCCGTTATTGATGGGGCCATAGAGACACACATCTTTATTGCTGGGGTCACAGACACACATCCCTTTGGTGCTGAGGTCACACAAACAGACACACACCTTCAGTGCTGGGGCCACACACACAGCCCTTCAGCGCTGCATTTCAGGGGACATGTACACATGTGCCAAGCACACGTGCACACACCCCTTCAGTGCTGCAGTGTTGAGGACACAAACACACACCCCATTAGTGCAGGGACGCACAAACCATCACACAGCCACCCCTTTATTGATGGGGCCATAGAGACACAACCCCTTCATTGCTGGGGTCACAGACACATCCCTTTGGTGCTGAGGTCGCACAAACAGACACAGACACACATTTTCAGTGCTGGGGTCACCCACATATCCCTTGAGTGCTGCATTTCAGGGGACATGGACACGTGTCCCAAACACACGTGCACACATTGTTTCAGTGCTGCAGTGTTTAGGAAACAAGCACACACCTCATTAGTGCAGGGACACGCAAACCATCACACAGCCTCCCCGTTATTGATGGGGCCATGGAGACACACATCTTTATTGCTGGGGTCATAGACACACATCCCTTTGGTGCTGAGGTCACACAAACAGACACAGACACACAGCTTCAGTGCTGGAGCCACACACACAGCCCTTCAGTGCTGCATTTCAGGGGACATGTACACGTGTGCCAATAACACGTGCACACACCCCTTCTGTGCTGCAGTGTTGAGGAAATAAGCACACACCTCATTAGTGCAGGGACACGCAAACCATCACACAGCCTCCCCGTTATTGATGGGGCCATAGAGACACACATCTTTATTGCTGGGGTCACAGACACACATCCCTTTGGTGCTGAGGTCACACAAACAGACACAGACACACACCTTCAGTGCTGGAGCCTCACACACAGCCCTTCAGTGCTGCATTTCTGGGGACATGTATACGTGTGCCAATAACACGTGCACACACCCCTTCAGTGTTGCAGTGATGAGGAAACAAGCACACACCATATTAGTGTAGGGACACGCAAACCATCACACAGCCTCCCCGTTATTGATGGGGCCATAGATACACACATCTTTATTGCTAGGGTCACAGACACACATCCCTTTGGTGCAGAGGTCACACAAACAGACACAGACACACACCCCATTAGTGCAGGAACACACAAACCATCACACAGCCACCCATTTATTGAGGGGGCCATAGAGACACAGGCCTTCTTTGCTGGGGTCACAGACATACATCCCTTTGGTGCAGAGGTCACACAAACAGACACAGACACACACCTTCAGTGCTGGAGCCTCACACACAGCCCTTCAGTGCTGCATTTCTGGGGACATGTACACGTGTGCCAAACACCCGTGCACACACCCCTTCAGTGTTGCAGTGATGAGGAAACAAGCACACACCATATTAGTGTAGGGACACGCAAACCATCACACAGCCTCCCCGTTATTGATGGGGCCATAGATACACACATCTTTATTGCTGGGGTCACAGACACACATCCCTTTGGTGCAGAGGTCACACAAACAGACACAGACACACACCTTCAGTGCTGGGGCCACACACACAGCCCTTCAGTGCTGCATTTCAGGGGACATGTACACATATGCCAAACACACGTGCACACACCCTTTCAGTGCTGCAGTGTTGAGGACACACCCCATTAGTACAGGGACACACAAACCATCACACAGCCACCGCTTTATTGGTGGGGTCACAGGCACACTTCCCTTTATTGGTGGGGTCACAGACACACATCCCTTTATTGGTGGGGTCACAGACACACTTCCTTTTATTGCTTGGGTCACATACACACTTCCCTTTAGATCTGGGGTCACACAAACCTTCAATGCTGTGCCTACACATACAGTCACATGCACGCACACCTACCTTCTTGCTGAATCCCAAAAAGTCTTCTCAGTTGATTATTGCCGGACGTATGATAGTTACTCCACAGATCTCAGAACAGCCTCGAGGAAGGTCGAGAAGAAAGAAAACAATGCAGCTAATAATCATCTGGAAATATCATGGGGATGAGGACACAATCCATACAGCACACACTGCAGATCTCTTCCTGATCCTGCTCCGCTGTTTGTGCTGTGACACAATGCTGTGCAGCCTGTCCTCCTCCCTTTCCGATGTGACCCGATCCCCAGCGTTCAGTGATGAGCTACTTACCTGGACTGGTCCTCTTCAAGCTGTGACACTAGATGGCTCAGGAATAGAACTTTGTACATTCTGTAGCAGTTATGATGTTATGTGAGGTCTATGATGTCATGTTCTCGGTGCTGTCATGTGCTTTGTGATGTCATCATAACGGACACTGCTGTTTTATGTATCAAGTTTACACTTCAGGAAATAAATTACTAAACAAAAAAGTCACAGACTGCAAATATCCCACAGCCCCATGTTATAATTCATGACAGCTATTTAAATGAACCTTTATTTTAATCCATATAACCTACTGCTATATGAAAAAACCTCGAGACCTGAACTGGAATTTAAATTGTTGTGCATGCAGCATGTAAGAGCATGTTCACACATGGCCACTAACCAGAAAAAAAACTAAGACAGAAATACAATACACTAACACCCTGCAGTAAATAAATAAATCGCAATAGTGCATGAAAATAATAAAGCGTACTTAGTTAACATAATTTTGATGGAAATAATGTGAAAGCCATCCCGCCTCGTCACGGCGACCCTTATGGGACAGTCCTAACTCTAATATTTAATACTTTACCGTTTGTCAAGTGACGTACATGTGGATAAGGGAAGAGAGACGGAACCAAAACAGTGGACACAGAGACATGGGGCGCAAGATGAATAAGCTTTCCAGCTCACAGAAAGCATCTTGCGCCCCATGTCTCTGTGTCCACTTCACAAACGGTAAGGTGTTAAATATTAGAGTTAGGACTGTCTCATAAGGGTCGCCGTGACGTAGCGGGATGGCTTTTGCATTATTTTGATCAAAATTATGTTAACTAAGTCCCCTTTGTTATTTTCATGCACTATTGCGGTTTATTTCCTGCAGGGGATTTGTGTATTGTGTTTCTGTCTTTGTCTTCTCCTGCTATGTGAGTTACAGGAAAACACTGGACTAAAATCACTGACTGCAGTGGAATCCCCAATAAAATGTACATTTTATTTCCTTAAATAACATTTTCCTATACAGACCTTACCTAATAATCGTGACATTTTGTGGAGCGTGCCAAATATTACCCTCCATTTAAAGTCTGCCAGCTGTGTTTTGTTGAACCTATTCACACTTGGTCGCATACCAATACCACACTACAGGCCAGTGCCTAAAACCGTGGTCATCAGATGTGATCCCATATCACTGCCGTAAAAATCCTGAAATTTTCAAGAGCTGTCAAATATTGTACTCCATTTAACCCCTTTAAAGCATGGAGCGTAATAGTACGCACTAGGCTATCACCCCCGGTTCAGTGAGGGCTCCGGCGCTGAGCCCGCACTGAACAGGGCACATGTCAGCTGATTTATACAGCTGACATGTGCCCCCAACAGCCGCGGGTGGAATCGCGATCCACCCGCGGCTGTTAACATGTTAAATGCCGCTGTCAATCTCTGACAGCGGCATTTAACAGCGCCGAAACCGGAAGCGCGTCACTTACCCCGCCCATTGGTGACCCCGTCACGTAATCGCGGGTCACTGATGGGTGGGCATGACAACCCTGGGTCTGCAGCAGACCCCAGTGATTGTCATGTACTGGCTCTATGAGCGCCACCTAGTGGTCGGCGCTCATAGCACAGGAGCATTTCTGCTACATATAGCTGATCTGCTCATCCCCTGTATGTAGCAAGGTTTTTGCTTGCTATAGAAGCAAGCAAAAAGTGTAAAAAAAAAATGTTTTTAAAAATATAAAAAAAAATTTAAAATATATAAAAGTTTAAATCACCCCCCTTTCGCCCCATTCCAAATAAAATTCTAAAAATACCACCCACATACACATATTTGCTATTGCCGTGTTCAGAATCGCCCGATCTATCAATATAAAAAAGAATTAATCCGATCGGTAAACGGCGTAAGGAGAAAAAAATTCTAAACGCCAGAATTACGTTTTTTGGTCGCCGCAACATTGCAATAAAATGCAATAACGGGCGATCAAAACATCAGATCTACCCCAAAATGGTATCAATAAAAACTTCAGCTCGGCGTGCAAAAAATAAACCCGGCCCCAGATCCCGAAAAATGGAGACACTACGGGTCTTGTAAAATGGTGCCATTTTATTTTTTTAATTATGGCACTTTGCAAAGCACTTAATTAGTTTCTTTGGCGTCATATCCATAAAATGATCATATTAAAGTGGCCTCCAGACCCTGCTTTTCCCCAGTGCAGGAGCGTTGCTGGGGTCCTAAGAGATCAGGGACCCCAGCCCCAAAGTACATGTTTCCCCATATAACCTCCTGCCACTTAAAAGAGGATTTATACATATATAATTACAGTATACCACTGTTACTAATCTAAAATACACTATACAAAGACCAATATTCCCAAAATTACTACTATACAAGGCCAAAATGATACTGCTACACAATGTCCTCTACCATCACCACCACACAGTGAGTCCATATATGAAAGAAAACCCCGCAGGGTAAAAGACCATCAAAGGAGTCCAGGGAGTATAAAATCTATCATATTTATTCAGCAATAGAAAAATAGGATGATGGGGGAAGGGACACAACACATATGTGATTGTTAGACATGTAAGCGAAAAAAAGCAAGGCACGCAAGGACGGGGCCATTCCAGGTATAATGGCTGTCTATAGTATCATCATGGGTGTACTAAAATATCCCAAAATAGACACCGCATATATTCCACTGGGGGCAACAGTCATCATATGCAGGTGCATCTCACTAAATTAGAATATCATCAAAAAGTTAATTTATTTCAGTTCTTCAATACAAAAAGTGAAACTCCTATATTATATAGAGTCATTACACACAGAGAGATCTATTTCAAGTGTTTATTTCTGTTAATGTTGATGATTATGGCTTACAGCCAATGAAAACACAAAAGTCATTATCTCAGTAAATTAGAATAATTAACAAAAAACACCTGCAACGGCTTCCTAAGTGTTTAAAAATGTCCCATAGTCTGTTTCAGTAGGCTCCACAATCATGGGGAAGACTGCTGACTTCACAAATGCCAAGAAGGCAGTCATTGACACCATCCACAAGATCCCAGAGTTCCAATTTTCCTTTGGAAATCAAGGTCCCAGAGTCTGGAGGAAGAGTGGAGAGGCCACAATCCAAGCTGCTGGAGGTCTAGTGTGAAGTTTCCACTATCAGTGATGGTTTGGGGAGCCATGTCATCTGCTGGTGTAGACGTAAAATAACCTGGCACTCAATTGACATAGGAGTTATTATTTTTGAAAGAATTTTAATAATAAATTGCACTACAACAAGCAGACGTTTCGGTCACAAGGACCTTCATTGGTGTACTACAAAAGTGAAGTACTACAAGTATAAATACAGAATACATGGTACAATATAATCAAAAAGTCATGTAAACATGATACAGAGTATACAACATGGGAAAAGGATGGGAAAGAGGACTAGGACGACAAAAGGAAAGGATGGGATGAAATGAGAGGAGGAAACCTACCAAGTATATTATGTTGGGAGGAGTAAGGCTGTGGCCGGGTATGGCACAGAGTACTGTGGAAGAAGAAATGTGAGTAGAGGGACAGATGCCACAAGTACTCATGGAGTAGAGCTAGAGGTGGAAAATACCTGTGGGATGCAGTGTCCAAGTGCAGCCGCATGGGGAGATGCACTTGGACACTGCATCCCACAGGTGGCATCTGTCCCTCTACTCACATTTCTTTTCTTCCACAGTACCCTGTGCCGTACCCGGCCACAGCCTTACTCCTCCCAACATAATGATGTAATATTGCTACATATGGAGACAGAGTGTATCCTGGGCCCCAAATAGTCTTTATCGTATCTGATACTTGATTCCAGTATACTGTTGAATCAGGACAGGACCATAGGCCGTGCATAAGATCAGAGTATGGGTGATGACATTTAGGGCAAGCAATCATCCTATTTGACAAGGGATCTTTTTTCGGTATGTTAAAAGCGTATATGGCCCCATGTATTATTTTATACTGAGTCTCTCTCCATGATTCGTTTATAATGTATTTTCGAAATATATTCCAACCCGATCTGATTTTAGTAGGGATTTCAACATCATCTAATTGTTGCTTCCAATATTTAAAGAAGACATCAGGGTGTATCTTTAATAAATTAGATTTCATAGCCGAGTAAAGACTAGAAATTGAGGGAGTACCAGTTGGAGATAGTAAAATTACATCTAATTCGTTTTGAAAGGTCTCGAAGGTGACATCCTTTAAGTTTGACATAATAGATAATCTAATTTGTTCAAATTGGAGGCCATGCTGCAGAGGTAGATCATATTTATCTATACATTCTGGGAACGTCAACCATCTCCGATCGGTTGGGTGGAGTAGGTGGGATATGTTATGAATACCTGCTTGCTGCCATTTCATAAATAATTTATTTTCACTGCCCTGTGGAAATTCCGGATTCCGCCATAGCGGCAGGTGCTTAGAAACTCTGAAAGAAAGGCCATATTTCTTTCTAACCGCTTTCCAAGCGGAAATGGTATCTTTAAGAGTCACAGATTTTTTGATTGCTGGGGGTAGAGAAGAGTAGCGAGAGTGTAGAAGAGCAGTTAAATTAAAGGGTTAAGCATAGTCTGATTCCAAAGAGTAATCAGAGTATGTATGTCTTTTGTGGAGCCAGTCAATTATGTAGCGAAAAAGACAAGCCAGGTTATAATTTCTTATACTTGGAAAATTGATGCCTCCATCATCCTTGGACGACATAAGTTTGTCAAGGCTAATCCTAGGAGGTTTTCCTCTCCATATAAAATGACTGAATGCCTTATTAAGTGTGATTACGTCGGAGTGTTTCAATAGTAATGGCAGAGTTTGGAGCTGATACATAATTTTCGAGGTGCTTATCATCTTAACGAGATGCGCCCTACCCAAGAAAGACAAGGGCAAATCCTGCCACGACTTCAACTGATCAGTAATTTTTTTGATGAGGGGGGGATAATTTAATGTATATAGAGAAGAAGGTAGCCGTCCTATTTTTATACCCAGATAGGTAATATGGGATGTAGTTATGTTAATATCACAAAAAGATTTCTTTGGGTAGAGTTTCATACCCTTTTCAGTTAATGGTAGCAATTCACATTTTTTAGTGTTTATTTTGAAACCAAAATATGAGCCAAAATTCTTAAGTAGATCCAACACCAGAGGTAAATGTAGGAATGGATCTGACATGAACAGAATGATGTCATCTGCAAAAAAAGCCGCCTGAACTGATTTTTTGTTAAATTGGGTGCCCGAAAAAGTTCTAGGGTCTGACAAAATTCGGACTAAGGGTTCTAGAGCCAGATTAAAAAGTAAGGGGGATAGAGGACATCCTTGTCTCGTTCCCTTTTCAAGAGGGAAGGGAGAGGATAGAAAACCCGGGGTATATACCTGGGCTTTAGGAGACGTATATCAATTACGAATATGATTAAAAAAGGGGCCTGACAATGACATTTTAGTCAAAACCATGTATAACCAATCCCAATTTATATTATCAAAGGCCTTTTCGGCGTCAAGGGAGATAATTGCTGAGGATCCCTTTAGATCAGGAGTAGAAAGACCTTTATCGAGCGCCAACAATACTTTCCTAATATTTAGTGTGGCTGAGCGACCCTTAACAAAGCCTGCTTGTGCAGGAGATATAAGGTGAGGTAGAAGGGAGGCCAGTCTATCAGCCATTATTGTGGATAAAAGCTTAATGTCGATATTTGTAAGTGAAATCGGTCTGTATGAATTGGGGGATAATGGATCTTTGTCTGGTTTTAGTAATAACTTGACATAAGCCATATTTGCGGATGGGAGAATGGGATTGCCACAGATTATCCTGTTGAAGATCGGTACTAATAGTGGGGACACCTCTTCTGTTAAGGATTTAAAGAAATCAGAAGTGTATCCATCAGGTCCAGGAGCTTTGTTTGGTTTCAAATTTTTAATTGTAGTGGCAATCTCTTCCAATGAAATAGGTTTATTTAATATAGATTTATGTTCCTCCGAAAAAAAATGGTAATTTGACTTTATCCAAGAGTGTATTAGAAAGGGGCAAGGTTTGTTTTGTTTTTTTATATAGGTCCTTATAGAATGAGCCTAAAATCTCATTAATTGATTTAGGGTCTGTGAGAATAACTCCATTTTTATTTCTTAGTTGAAAGATTCCCTGTGGCTTTCTCATGCATTTAGCTAAATTGGCCATCATCCTCCCCGATTTGTTACCAAATCTATAAAAGAATGCTTCTGTTTGAGATAAATGACATTTTTCTCTCATATCTGCATATTGATTGAATTCAGATTGTTTTTGGGACCAATGTGTTTTATTAAGAGGGGAAGGATCAAGAAGAAATGTAGAATAGGCTTGTTGCAGTTCAGAGGACAGTTCACTATATTTTTTCATAACCCTCTTTTTGTGAGAAAAGGTATATGCCAAAATCCTACCTCTAAGTACCGCCTTGGCCGACTCCCATAATAATGTGGGGTTATCTTGGTGTGCCGAGTTGTCAGATAAGAACTCGTTCCACCAAATCTTGAGAGAAGAAATGAAAGAGTCGTCTTTGCAAAAATAATCTGGAAATCTCCACAAGAAGTCTGGGCCCCAAGGGAAATCCCTCGACAGTTCCAATCTCACCGGAGCATGATCAGAAATAACAATATCATCAATTTGCACCATTACCAATTTAGCCAACAGAGGAGAAGATACAAAAAAGTAGTCAATACGAGACCAAGAGTCGTTGGCGTGTGAGAAGTGTGTATATTCTCTATTACTGGGGTTCAAAAACCTCCATGAATCAGTTAATTGGCAACTAGACAAAAAAGGTGCCAGTGCTTTGTCATGCGAGGTAACCGATTGCGGAGTACCAGTAGTGTTTTTCCTATCCTCATGAACCGAGACTACCGAGTTAAAGTCTCCACCTATTATTTTGTTATGGTTGGAATCAAATAGGAGTCTAGTCTCCAATTGTTTAAAAAAAAGTTTGTTGCTTATATTAGGCGCGTATATATTGTAGATAGAGAAGGTTCCGCAAGACGTAGATAATGTTAATTGAATCAACCTCCCTTCTTCATCCTGCTGCTAACTTATGACCTGATGTGTAAACTGCTTATTAATAAGGATTAAGACACCAGCCTTTCTATCTACGGACGGTGAACCATAAATACCCCCAACCCAAAACTTCTTCATCCGGGGGAAATCTGTTTCAGGCAAATGCGTTTCTTGTAGCAGGGCTATGTCAGGCTTTAAACGTTTTAAATGTCTAAGGACTTTCATCCGTTTTTGGGGAGAAGGCAAACCCTTAACATTCCAAGATACAATATACATATTCAAAGACTGCAATGATAGACATGTTTGGTGAACAACTTGTAAAATAATGATGACATGTAGTTAAATTCCGTAATAACGAGCGAAGCTCAAACATGTGAAACAAATTCAAAAAACAATATATAAAAGTTTTAAAGAACTGACCTAGCAAGAGCGTAAACATTTTTAACTGCTCGCTAGGGAAAAACTATCTCCTGGGCTTCACTTCTGCCCGACCATGTGTGTAATATATAGCAGATTACATTTAAATTTAAAGTAAGATTCAAATTCAAACCTAGCCCCCCCCTTAATTGAGGTAATTTATCAAGATTTTCTAAACCAATTGCCTCCATAAACGGCTTTCACTCCAGGGCCATCAGGTTTATAAAAGGAGAGACTCCTTTAGTCAGCATTTGTTGTAGCTCTGGTCTCCTTTGTCTCCTCGTTTTGTGGGTCTCCCAGGGGACCGTGAACTAGAGCACTTGCCCCTGGCTAGCGAAGAGTCCTGTCAGGGGAGTGCACTAGGAGCGGAGGCAGGCTCAGACGGTGCGATTTCACGGATCCAAGATGGCGGGCGCATGCAGGCCTTCCTGACCTTGTATGGGTGCACCGCAGAGCGGGAAAACATACCAGCCGGCCAGTGGGCAGAAGTTGTGGCTCAGTTTCTGGTTGGCGATGCCCAAAAGGCCTACTTCGACCTCAGTCGGGAGGACGCCCAGGAGTACTAGAGGCTCAAAGGTGAGATCCTTGCCCGGCTGGGGGTCAATACATACATGAGGGCTGAGCGTGTGTTTTCGTGGACCTATGTGGAGACCCGACCCACCCGGTCTCAGGCTTATGACCTCCTACAGCTGGTAAAGAGGTGGCTCCAGCCTGATACTTTGTCTCCAGCCCAGATGGTGGAGAGGGTGGTGGTTGACCAGCTGCTTAGGACTCTGCCAGCCTCTATCCAACGTTGGGTGGGGCAAGGGGACCCCGGCACCCTCGACCAGGTGGTCAGTTTGATCGAGCGCTACTCGGCCACTCAGGACTTCATTCGAGACTCCGCCCCCTCTCGGCTGTAACGCCGATCTCTGCCAACCCAGGAATCGGGAAAGGGGTCGCGTCCCTCTGCTGAGGACAGTCAGCACCGTGCCCGTACTGAAGGGGTACCGCGGAGTGAGAGTGGCAGGAGACCGGTTCCCTCCCAAACTGTCATAAGACCTAACAGTACCTCCACCCTTAGGTGCTGGTGGCGGTGTCAGGGGCCGGGACATGTGGTTGCTAATTTTCCCCTGACTACGGAACCCATGGACTGCGGATATAGCCGTCGGGTCTCAATGTATGCCCAGACCGTCTGCACGGCGAGCGCCGACCCCCGGGACAGTGAACTCCAACTATTCCAGGTACTGGTTAATGGGTACCCCACGGAGGCCCTCCTGGACTCAGGGAGCCTCGTGACTTTGGTACATGGGTCGCTGGTGGCAGGAGACAAGCCCAGTGGACGGCCAGTCGGGGTTGTGTGTATCCATGGGGACCTCCGAGAGTACCCAACTGCGGAGGTAGTTTTGTCCACGCCATGTGGAGATATAAAACATGTGGTGGGGGTGGTAAAAACTCTTCCCTATGGGACTGTGTTGGGAAGAGACTTGCCCCTGTTCTGGACTCTGTGGAAAAACAAAATCCACTCTCCCCCGGTAAAATGTATTACAGGCGCTGTACCCGACGAACCCGAGTCAGGGGAACCTGCCTTAGGGGTGTCCAACCTAGGGACAGAATGTGACCCCGATAGTTTTCCCTTAGAGGTGCTGGCAGGAGAGGTCGAGGAAACCACATCGATCCCCGAGCTGGAAGTGTCCCGGGACACTTTAGGGACGGCTCAGCTACAGGATCCCACCCTGACTCGGGCGCGGGAAAGGTTGTTAGAGGTAAATGGCATAGCCCAACAGCCCGGTGCAGATACTGAATTTCCACGCATGGTAGTCCACGGTGAGTTGCTATATAGGATAGATAAGATCAGGGACGAGGTCGTGGAACAGTTTGTGGTACCTCAGTCGTACCATCGGGTGGTTCTAGATTTGGCACACACACACCTGCTGGGTGGACACTTTGGGGTAAAAAAAAATGCAAGAACGTATTTTGCAGCGGTTCTTTTGGCCTGGGGTTTATGCGGAGGTCAGAAGGTACTGCGAATCCTGCCCCGAATGTCAGTTGACCACACCCATCGCAAGTTTCCGTAGACCTTTGGTACCCCTGCCAGTGATAGAGGTACCTTTTGAATGGATTGCAATGGACTTGGTAGGGCCCATTGTAAAATCCGCCCGTGGCCACCAACATATACTGGTGGTCGTCGACTATGCCACCCGGCACCCGGAGGCTATACTGCTACGCCACACCTCGGCAAAATTGATTGCACGGGAGCTGTTTGCCATGTTCTGTCGCCTTGGACTACCTAAGGAGATCCTGACGGATCAGGGGACCCCTTTTATGTCCAAAGTGACAAGGGAACTGTGCAAATTGCTAAAAATTAAACAATTGCGCACCTCGGTGTACCACCCTCAAACAGACGGGCTAGTAGAACGGTTCAATAAAACCCTCAAGTCCATGTTAAAAAAGGTGGTTTCTAAGGACGGAAGGGATTGGGACATGTTGCTACCCTATTTGATGTTCGCCACCCATGAGTTACCCCAGGCTTCCATAGGGTTCTCGCCCTTTGAGTTATTGTACGACAGACACCCTAGGGGTCTGTTGGACGTAGCAAAGAGACATGGGAACAAGAGCCGACTCCACATAGGAGTATAATTTAACACGTAGCTAGTATGCAGGACCGGATCGCGGCGGTCCTGCCCATCGTGAAAGAACATCTGTTAGATGCCCAAGCAGCCCAGAGGCGCACATATAATAAATGAGCCAGAGTCAGGTCTTTTAACAAGGGCGATCGTGTGTTAGTACTGGTACCCACAGCCGAGAGTAAGCTCATGGCCAAGTGGCAAGGGCCATATGAGGTTCGAGAAAAGGTGGGGGAGGTAAATTACCGGGTATATCAGCCCGGAAGGAGGAAACCTGAGCAGCTTTACCATGTAAACCTGCTAAAGCCTTGGAAAAATCGAGAGTGTTTAGTTACAGACGTCACTCTGGGCATATCGCCAGAGAGTTCTCTACCTTAAGCCAGGGAAGCGTCCGATGGGGAGGTCAGGATAAATGATGCCCTCACTAAACAGCAGCAACGGGAGGCTCGCTCGCTGGTGCAGCACAACACCGACGCGTTCTCAGAGCTACCGAGTAGGACTACGGTTATCCAACATGACATTGTCACCGAACCTGGGGTAAGGGTGTGAATGAGACCGTACCGGGTACCCGAAGCCCCGAGGCAAGCCATCACTGCTGAGGTCAAACAAATGCTTCAGTTAGGCGTTATAGAGGAATCACGGAGTAAGTGGACTAGCCCCATCGTACTGATTCCGAAACCAGACGGATCTTTACGCTTCTGTAACGATTTCCGGAAATTGAATGAAGTGTCGAAGTTTGACCTTTATCCAATGCCCCGGGTGGATGAGCTGATTGAGAGACTGGGGCAGACCCAGTACTTTACCACGCTCGATCTCACCAAGGGTTACTGGCAGGTACCTCTCACAAAATCGGGGAAGGAAAAGACTGCTTTCATAACTCCGGAGGGGCTATATCACTATGTGGTCTTACCTTTTGGGTTACATGGGGCCCCGGCTACATTCCAGAGGTTGATGGACATAGTGCTCAAGCCTCATCAGGAGTACGCGTCCGCGTATCTAGATGATATTATCATCTTTAGCACCGACTGGCATACGCACCTATCACAGGTACAAGCGGTGCTGATTTCTCTCAGAGCCGCGGGGTTAACGGCAAACCCCAAAAATGTGCGATAGGGCTAGAGGAAGCCCGATATTTGGGGTATGTGATAAGCCGAGGAGCTATCAAGCCCCAAATCAATAAAGTTGAGGCCATAAAAAACTGGCCTAAACCGTCAAGTACAAAGCAGGTGAGGGCGTTCCTTGGCATCCTTGGGTATTACCGCCGGTTTATACCTAATTTTGCTGGGCGAACGGCGGCCCTGACCGATCTCTTGAAAGGAAAAAAAAAATCGGTAATGGTCCGGTGGAACCCTCAGGCAGAAGAAGCTTTTCAGTCCCTGAAGTTGGCCCTGTGTGGACAGCCGGTCCTCATCAGCCCCAACTTCAAGGAAACCTTTATTGTACAGACAGATGCCTCGGAGGTAGGCCTAGGGGCGGTATTGTCGCAAAAAGTGAATGGTGAAGAGCACCCGGTCACCTACTTAAGTAGAAAACTTGTCCCGGTAGAGAAAAACTATAGCGTGGTAGAGAAGGAGTGTTTGGCTATTAAGTGGGCCTTGGAATCGCTACGTTATTATTTACTCGGGTGTCAATTCCGCTTGGTGACGGACCACTCACCTTTGGTATGGGTGAGAAATGCCAAGGAGAGGAATGCGCGAGTCACCAGGTGGTTCCTATCACTGCAAAATTTCAGTTTCTCTGTAGAACATCGCCCCGGGAAGTCACAGGGAAACGCGGATGCCCTGTCCCGGGCACCGTGTATGATGGCAAATGTTCAACCCCACAAGTTTGAACAGAGGAGGGGGGGATATGTGAGGCAGTGACCGGGATCGTATACGAGGGACATTATATCTCCCCCAGAATGTGTACAGAGACCAATTAAAACCATTGGAGTGCATTGCAGTCACAGACACAGCTGCAATGCAGGAATGAAGGTGAGCATTGACCTGGTCAGACTACCTGGCTAAGGCAGATTAAGTAAAACCCGACAGGGCCTTCATTTCTTGGAGGAGGTCACAGGAGGCAGTGGGGCGGCCTCCTCCCTCCAACCCGGGTTTTCCAGTGGCTCTTGCCACAGGTCCTTTAAAACCCCTGCACTAAGGATTAGTGTTGTTCTATGTTGGAACCTGCTAGGAGCACAGCAGGGAAGCTCAGCAGGATTGAGGGTGGCTGAACCCACTCCTGGGAAGCCTCTGCACCTGTCAGGCTCTGAGCTGCCTGGCGCGGCCGTTGCCCCCGGCAACCGTTGTTTATGGACTCATGTTAACCCGGCTGCGAACCGGAGGACTTTGTGTTTACCCGTGAGTTGCTGAATAAAAGCTGTTTATGTTGGACTTGCTTGTGTCACTGCCTCAGTTACTGCACAGTGTGAACACCGCCGCCTTACAATACGTAGGCTAGTGCAATGCCTGCACATGAGGTAAGTGACATAGCTAATTAGGAGAACTATACTAAATTTCTAATTTTAGGTATTTGCTAATATTACTTTACTTACTACATATTGGGATAGGATCTTAGAGATGGCAATACCCCTTTAATTACATAATGTCCTCCTCTCTATACAACACCATCCCTAATTACATAGCATCCTCTCTAGCTATGTATAGCATTGTCCCTAATTACATAGCATCCTCTCTAGCTAAGTATAGCATTGTCCCTTATTACATAGCACCCTCTCTAGCTATGTATAGCACCATCCCTTATTATGTAGCATCCTCTCTAGCTATGTATGGCACTGTCACTTATTACGTAGCATCCTCTCTAGCTAAGTATAGCATCGTCCCTTATTACATAGCATCCTCTCTAGCTATGTATAGTGACGCGCCCCTGGGCCTTCTGTGTCGTGCGGCATCGCGTGCACGGGGGCTTACCCGGAGCCGGATCAGATGGGGGTAGTAGTCTCGTGGCGGTGACCCGGTCCGTGCCCAGGGAGTCAAACTAAGTGGCGAGTCTACTAGCAGTAGATGTTGGATGACTACGCCACCTGTTGAATGCAGCTTTGGAGCTGCCGCTGCAGGGCAGACCGCTGAGGCCGGTGGAAGGATGGTGCAGCGGGGATGGTATAACCCCCAACGGGAGGGGTATGGCCTCAGGGCAGCCGACGTGGATGATGGGGGGTAGCAGGAACCACTCAGAGACGATGCGTGTAGTTCAGGGTCTTTACTGGTGACAAAGATAGACCCTCCCGGAGTACTTGCTAGCGATCGGGGCCTGGTCAGTCCTTGAGCAGATGGGATCTCCCCTGGCCAGGCGGAGTTGTAGGCCTTCCCAGCTAACTGTACTCTTCTGGCTACCTTGCTAGAGGCGGGTAAAAGTAGCCCACGTCCCTGAGTGTACCGTGTGGTGCTCACCCGTATGGCCGGTGACTCGGGGCCTTCTAATGGCTTCCGCTCACGATGGCGGTGCTGGTCCCACGCGTGTGACCGTGCCTTCGGGTTTCTGGGCCAGAGGACCTGCAATCCCCTGCCGGTCGGTTTCTGCTGCTGGGTAAGGATTAGTCCCCACAGCCTCGGACTCCGGGTCCGGTGATAACTTCTCAGTCAGGGCGAGCTCTGCAGCTGCCAGCCCCTGACTCCTTGTAGCACTGCTCCCACAGAGCTCCTGTTGTTTCTTCCTATGCTGCTTCTCTTCTCTACTCTTGTTCTCTCTCTCTCTTAACCCTGCCTCAGCCCCAGGTTTATATAGGGGAAGTTCTTCCCCTCCCAGGACTGGGCAGGAGGTGTGGCATGCATAAGATCCCTGACCAAGAGACCTCCCACCTGCTCTCAGATATAATATTGCTATTATTGTGGAGACCAGACCCCTGGGGTGCCACATTCCCCCCTAGTGAAATTTAGTACTCCGGGACTAAACATATTTTACAAAAACATAACAGGGTATAACAACAACAATAAAATACAATAAGGAAACACATAAAGATGGTCACGGTGTGTCCGCAACCGGGTGCAGTCTTTGAAGAAAACAAAGGTGTCCATTTCACCAAAACAGGGAGACGTAACCAGGTAGGGGTCTGTCCTGCCCCGAGTCCTTAACAGTCTTTAGTCCGTCCTGGGTTACGCTCCAACTATACGCAAAGGATTCCCGGTAAATCCACCAAAGACTCCTGTAAATAACTAGAAACACAAAATTATACACAAGCAACAATAACAGATAAACATTAATAAAATAACTTAAACACTTAGATCCTCCACCGTACGGGCAGCTGGCCTCTAGTGACCCTAGTGGACCTACGAAGCTGGTTGACTGGTCCTGAGCTACAGGGTATAGGAGCTGTCAAGGGTAAACTGGGTAGCCGTCTACGGACCCTTTGGCTCACTAGGGGTATGGCAGGCTCACTATAAGCAGAGGGTTGATCCTCCTGGTCTGCTTGTGTGGAGTCTTCTGCCTCCTGGACCGGCTGTTCTTCCAGCTCTACCGGTTGCTCTGTAAGTACTTGGGATTCTGGTTGGAGGAACGTGAGGACGGGTACCACAACTGCACCATTGACTTGAGTCCAGGACCGAGGGAAGTCTCCGAGCACAGTACTAACCATATCTTTCCCTTCCTCTACGGGTCGAGGGTCTTCTTGTTCCTCTTCAGGGTTCCGTAGCTGTTCGGGACACTTCTTCAGGTGATCCCGGGATACAATGGTTGTGGTTTCCCCTCCGTCTTTGCTGATGGTACAGACCTTCGGGTTGTCGTGGCTTGAGGGCAGTACGGTGTACGGGTCCTTCTCCCACTGGTCGTCCAACTTATGGAGCCGTCTTTTCCTCTTCAAGACCTGCTCTCCGGGCACCAGGGGAACAGCGGGAGCATACTGGTTGTAAGTTTTCTCTTGTCTTTCCCTAGCTTGACAGAGACTACGCTCCACTCTCTCCTGTACTTTCCGGTACTGCTGCTGCCTCTCTGTGTCCCAGTCTGCTTCTGGTGAAGTGTCCTCGGGTGTCAGGACTCCCATCTCCAGGTCAACAGGTAGCTTACCAGGTCTTGCCCTCATCAGGTAAGCCGGGGTACAGTTAGTGGAACCTACCGGGATGTGGTTGTATAGGTCCACTAGGTCGGGCAACCTCTCGGGCCACAGACTGCATTCTTCCAGGGGCAATGTTTTTAGAAGATCTATCACCACCTGGTTCATTTTCTCACAAAGTCCATTAGTTTGCGGATGATAGGGTGTCGTCCTTATCTTCCGGCAGCCATACAGAGTGCAGAATTCTTGGAAGACCTCCGCTTCAAAGGCAGGTCCCTGATCCGTCAACACTTGGTCCGGGTACCCGTGTGGACGGCAGAAATGCTGCTGGAAGGCTCTAGCTGCTGTTCGAGCTGTTAAGTCCTTGACGGGGACGACAACCAAGAACCGGGAGTAGTGATCCACGATGGTTAGTGCGTAGACGTAGCCACTTCTGCTTGGGGTCAGTTTTACATGATCCAAGGCTACCAGTTCCAACGGCTGCCGGGTGACGATGGACTGCAGGGGAGTCTTCTGGCTGGCACGGTCCTTCCTTCTTAGGTTGCACGGGCCACAGTCTCTGCACCACCTCTCGATGGTTCCTCTCATGCCCACCCAATGGAACCGCCCGCGCAGCAGGAACTCCAGCTTCTTCCATCCGAAGTGCCCAGCTCCGTCGTGGTATGCCTCCATCACCATAGCTGCGTCTCTTCTTGGCACCACTACTTGCCAGATTAATTCATGCGTCCGGGAGTTAACCATTCTGCGGCACAACTTCCCCTTGTAAAGGAACAGTCGACTCTTTTCAGCCCACAGTTGCTTGGCTTCCTCCGGAGCGTCTGGGTCAAGGCGTGCATCTGGCCGAGTCAGCATCTCCTTTACCAGTCGGACGGCAGGGTCACTGTCTTGCGTCTCCGCCCAGTTGTAATGAGGTAAAGGGTTGAACGTAGCGGATTTACTCCTTACACGGTGGGAATACTGGATAGTCCCATGACGGTGGAATGCGGGGAGTTCAACTTCTTCCAGTCCCTCTGAGTCTTCCCCTACGTCCGGTAGATTTGGCATCCTGGACAGGGCGTCCGCGTTGGTATTGGAGCGTCCTGCCCGGTATTTGATTGTAAACTCATAGTTGGACAAACGGGCCATCCATCTCTGCTCTAGGGCACCGAGTCTTGCTGTGTCCAGGTGTGTCAACGGGTTGTTATCCGTGTACACGGTGAACCGGGAAGAAGCGAGGTAGTGCTTAAAGCGTTCGGTGACTGCCCACACCACTGCCAGGAACTCTAGCTTAAATGAGCTGTAATTTTCAGGGTTTCTTTCGGTGGGTCGCAGTTTTCGGCTGGCGTAAGCAATTACCCGTTCTTTCCCCTGCTGAATCTGGGACAGTACGGCTCCTAGCCCGATGTTACTGGCGTCGGTGTAGAGGATAAAGGGCTGGCTATAATCAGGGTATGCCAGGATTTCATCCCCCGTGAGGGCCATCTTCAGCTGGCGGAAGGACTCTTCTTCCAGCTTCTCCCATCTGAAGGGTGGCTTCTGGTTCTTGGCCTTCCTGGACTGGCCTATCAGGAGGTCCTGCATAGGAGCTGCCTTTCTGGTGAAACCGAGAATAAACCTTCGGTAGTAGCCTACCAACCCGAGGAACTGCCTCACTTCCTTTACGCTGGAGGGGCTTGGCCATTCCTTAATTGCGGTGATCTTATCAGGGTCGGGAGCCACTCCGTCAGCACTCACCACGTGTCCCAGGTACTGCACCTTTGGCTTCAGGAGGTGACACTTAGAGGGTTTCACCTTCAGGCCATAACTTGCCAGGGCTTCGAACACTTCCGCCAGGTGTTTCAGGTGGTCCTCATAAGTCTTGAAATATACGATGACATCGTCCAGGTACAGCAGGACCGTCTCGAAGTTTCTGTGTCCCAGACAGCACTCCATTAATCGTTGGAAGGTTCCTGGTGCATTGCAGAGTCCGAACGGCATACAAGTAAACTCGCTAAGTCCCATCGGGGTGGTGAATGCGGTCTTCTCCCGGTCCGCCTCTGCTACAGGAACCTGCCAGTACCCGCTAGTGAGATCCAAGGTAGAGAAGAAGTTAGCAGATTTTAAAGCAGCCAAAGATTCCTCTATCCATGGTAAGGGGTACGCATCCTTGTGTGTGATTTGGTTGATTTTCCGGTAATCTACACACATTCTCATGGTGTTGTCTTTCTTTTTGACTAAGACTAGTGGGGCTGCCCAGGGGCTACAGCTATCCTTGATTACCCCAGCCTCCTTCATGTCTCTAAGCATCCCCTTGGCGTGTTGGTAGTGTGCAGGGGGTACGGGTCGATACCTCTCTTTTATGGGAGTATGGTCTCCCGTGGGGATGTGGTGTTCCACCCCCTTGACTCGCCCGAAGTCTAACGGGTGTTTACTAAACACTCTCTCGTACTCTTGAACCACCCGATAGACTCCCTGTTTCTGATGGGAGGGAGTGGAGTCAGTACCCAAATGTAGTTGCTGACACCAATCCTCCATTATTTTCTTAGAGCCGTTACCTTCCTCCGGGTGAGATGGAGGCAAGGGTTCCACAGACTATATAGAATTTTGGTTGATGGTGTATAATTTGGCTAGCGTGGCATACCGGGGTAGGTACACTTCCCTCTTCCCGATATTTATTATGCGAACGGGCACCCTCCCATGGCGTACATCAACCACCCCCCGGGCTGTCAAAATGGTGGGCCTACTGTCTGAATAGGCTGGTTCTACCATTGCTTGGTAATCTCTACCTCTCAGACCAATAGCTGCCCGGCACCAAATCATCATTTCACTTTTCGGGGGCATGGCAATAGGGAAAGGGTCACACATTCTTACGCTACCAATCTCACCGCCGGAGAGTTCCACCTGTTGCCGTCGCATCAGTGCCCGGATCTCTTTCTGGAGCACTCGCTGCTGGCCGGAGCTGGCGTTCTTGGCAACCTGCTGTAAAATGAAAATCACCTCTGCAAGACAATTTTCAATCACATTAGTTCCTAGAGTTATCTTTGGGTGACTCTCACGCTTGTCAATGTCTACAATGATCAGTCCCTGTGCTGCCAGTTCGACTCTACCGATTTTAATGGTCATCTCTTTAAATCCGATCTGCGGCACGGGTTGACCATTGCTGGCGATGATACTCAAGTCGTCGTCAGGGTAGCGGGTTATATCCGAGTCATTCCAGTACTGCTTGAAGAGCACGTACGGGATGGTGGTGACCTGTGACCCGGTGTCAAGTAGGGCACTCATAGGAATGCCATCCAGTACCACAGGCAAGACTGGACGTCCTCCCACATATCTGTCGCGCCAGTTCGATGGGCCTGGTGATCTTTTTCCTGGGGGGTTGGCCCTCTACCCCAGTTTGTGCCAGTTTAAAGGACAGTACCTTGCCATATGTCCGGGTTGATTGCAGCGGCGGCAGATGGGTTGTCCGTCCTCGTTGTATCGGTCGCTGGGTCTTCCTCTGGCCGGTGGGGTCCTCCTTGGTCGGCGCCACGGGATGTCCTCCGGTCCGGATGCCAGCTGGATCTTCCCTGGAGTGGAAACCTGTAAAGACTGCACAGTTCGGGTTAGCGCAGCAACGCTTTTAGCTAGCTCTTGGACCTGATGGTGCAGGTCTGGAGCCGGGTCATTGTTCAAAGCCTGCGCATCAGCCCCCACAGGCCCTGCCGACAAGGGCGCCGCCTCCTGGTGGTAAGTGATAGCTGGGCGCCTGTGGGTCACAACGCCACCCGGTGCCGGTTCTCGGAGCACCCGGATGGCTCTGTCCTTGAACTGTGCAAAGTCCAGATGAGGATCCTGTAAGGCTATGGCCCGCAACTGGGTTCGGTGGACATTGCAATATAGTCCCTCTATAAATTGTTCGGTCAACAGCCTGTCCTCGTTTCCCACACTGTCGGGGTCGGTCTGCTTAATGGCTCTCAGGGCCTCTTGTAGGTTTAGTGCATAGTCCCTTATACTCTCATGTGCTCGCTGCTTGCACCCATAGAATTTAAGCTTAATCTCGGCTGAGGTGCGGGTATCAAAGGTGTCCCTCAGCCGGGTTAGTATCCCTGCGACAGTCCTCCCAGGTGGCCAGGACTTTACCTCCCTTTGGGCTGCCCTGGTTAGTTGGGCCACCAGGATGCTCACTTTTTGCTCTTCTGTGAGGGGGTACACCTGGAAGAGGCTATCCAGCTTTTCTCTAAAGTCATTCAGGGTATGTATTGGGGTAGCCAGGCTGCTCCCGGGATATAGGGCATGGTGAAGGGCATGACTGCAGCAGCGGTGGCGCTGGCGGGGGTTGAGGCAGTGAAGCTCTCCTCCGTATCCGACATCCTCCTCCCCCCTAGTGGACCGTGGCCTACCTTGCGATGATCCTCTTCCGTAGGCCGCGGCTCCGCAGTGCATCGTCAGGGTCGAGGACCTTCCGTCGCGCTCCTGTGACGTCGGCGTCTGCTGGGCTCCTTCCAGGACCTTACGCAACGTCCGGACGTGAGGCGGGGCTTCAGTTCTCGCGCGCTTTCGGAGTCCACGCCCCTCTTCTTCCCGCGCGGCGTCCTCAAGATGGCGTCCAACGGCGGGAAAACTCCACGGAAGGCGGGAAGAAGGCTGAAAATGGCGCCGGATGGCGGGAATCTTCACCGATGGCGGGAAGAAGGCTGAAAATGGCGCCGGATGGCGGGAATCTTCACCACTGGTAAGTTTGAACAGTCTTTTTCAGGCACGCAGTACCCGGTGGTTGCGGGCACGAAATCCTGCCGACTACGCCAAAAGTTGACGCGCCCCTGGGCCTTCTGTGTCGTGCGGCATCGCGTGCACGGGGGCTTACCCGGAGCCGGATCAGATGGGGGTAGTAGTCTCGTGGCGGTGACCCGGTCCGTGCCCAGGGAGTCAAACTAAGTGGCGAGTCTACTAGCAGTAGATGTTGGATGACTACGCCACCCGTTGAATGCAGCTTTGGAGCTGCCGCTGCAGGGCAGACCGCTGAGGCCGGTGGAAGGATGGTGCAGCGGGGATGGTATAACCCCCAACGGGAGGGGTATGGCCTCAGGGCAGCCGACGTGGATGATGGGGGGTAGCAGGAACCACTCAGAGACGATGCGTGTAGTTCAGGGTCTTTACTGGTGACAAAGATAGACCCTCCCGGAGTACTTGCTAGCGATCGGGGCCTGGTCAGTCCTTGAGCAGATGGGATCTCCCCTGGCCAGGCGGAGTTGTAGGCCTTCCCAGCTAACTGTACTCTTCTGGCTACCTTGCTAGAGGCGGGTAAAAGTAGCCCACGTCCCTGAGTGTACCGTGTGGTGCTCACCCGTATGGCCGGTGACTCGGGGCCTTCTAATGGCTTCCGCTCACGATGGCGGTGCTGGTCCCACGCGTGTGACCGTGCCTTCGGGTTTCTGGGCCAGAGGACCTGCAATCCCCTGCCGGTCGGTTTCTGCTGCTGGGTAAGGATTAGTCCCCACAGCCTCGGACTCCGGGTCCGGTGATAACTTCTCAGTCAGGGCGAGCTCTGCAGCTGCCAGCCCCTGACTCCTTGTAGCACTGCTCCCACAGAGCTCCTGTTGTTTCTTCCTATGCTGCTTCTCTTCTCTACTCTTGTTCTCTCTCTCTCTTAACCCTGCCTCAGCCCCAGGTTTATATAGGGGAAGTTCTTCCCCTCCCAGGACTGGGCAGGAGGTGTGGCATGCATAAGATCCCTGACCAAGAGACCTCCCACCTGCTCTCAGACATAATATTGCTATTATTATGGAGACCAGACCCCTGGGGTGCCACATATAGCACCATCCCTTATTATGTAGCATCCTCTCTACCTATGTATAGCATTGTCCCTTATTATATAGCATCCTCTATAGCTATGTATGATGCCTTCCCTTATTACGCAGCACCCTCTCTAGCTATGTATGGCGCCGTCCCTTATTACATAGCATCCTCTCTAGCTATGTATAGCATTGTCCCTAATTACATAGCATCCTCTCTAGCTATGTATAGCATTGTCCCTTATTACATAGCATCCTCTTTAGCTATGTATAGCACCATCCCTTATTATGTAGCATCCTCTCTAGCTATGTATGGCGCCGTCCCTTATTACATAGCACCCTCTCTAGCTATGTATGGTGCTGTCCCTTATTATGTAGCACCCTCTCTTGCTATGTATGGTGCCATCCCTTATTTAGTAGCACCATCTCTAGCTATGTATGGCGCTGTCACTTTTTACATAGCACCCTCTCTAGCTATGTATGGTGCTGTCCCTTATTATGTAGCACCCTCTCTAGCTATGTATGGTGCTGTCCCTTATTATGTAGCATCCTCTCTAGCTATGTATGGTGCTGTCACTTATTACGTAGCATCCTCTCTAGCTATGTATGGTGCTGTCCCTTATTATGTAGCACCCTCTCTTGCTATGTATGGTGCCATCCCTTATTTAGTAGCACCATCTCTAGCTATGTATGGCGCTGTCACTTATTACATAGCACCCTCTCTAGCTATGTATGGTGCTGTCCCTTATTATGTAGCACCCTCTCTTGCTATGTATGGTGCCATCCCTTATTTCGTAGCTTCCTCTCTACCTATGTATGTCGCCTTCCCTTATTATGTAGTATCCTCTCTAGGTACGTATTGCGCTGTCCCTGATTACGTAGCATCTTCTCTAGGTATGTATGGTGCTTACACATATTACATAGCATTCGCTCTATGTATGGCGCCGTCCCTTATTACTTAGTACCCTCAATAGCTATGTATGTCGCCGTCCCTTATTATGTAGCATCCTCTCTAGGTACATATGGGGCCGTCCCTTATTACGTAGCACCCTCTCTAGGTATGTATGGCTTCGTCCCTTATTACGTAGCACCCTCTCTAAGTATGTATGGCACTGTCACTTATTATGTAGCAACCTCTCTAGCTATGTATGGGGCCGTCCCTTATTACGTAACATCCTTTCTAGCTATGTATAACTCTGTCCCTTATTACGTAGCATCCTCTCTAGCTATGTATGGTGCTGTCCCTTATAACGCAGCTTTCTCTCTAGCAATGTATGTCGCCGTCCCTTATTACGTAGCACCCTCTCTAGCTATGTGTGGTGCATTCCCTTATTACGTAGCACCCTCTCTAGGTATGTATGGCGCTGTACCTTATTACGTAGCATCTTCTCTAGGTATGTATGGTGCTGAAACATATTACGCAGCTTTTACTCTATGTATGGCGCCGTCCCATATTATGTAGCATCCTCTATAGTTATGTATAGCGCCGTCCCTTATTACGTAGCATCCTCCCTAGCTATGTATGACGCTATCACTTATTACGTAGCACCCTCTCTAGCTATGTATGACCCTGTCACTTATTACTTACCACCCTCTCTAGCTATGTATAGCGCCTTCCCTTATTATGTAGCATCCTCTCTAGGTACGTATGGCGCTGTCACTGATTACGCAGCATCTTCTCTAGGTATGTATGGTGCTTACACATATTACGTAGCATTCGCTCTATGTATGGCGCCGTCCCTTATTGCGTAGTACCCTCTCTAGGTATATATGGCGCCGTCCCTTATTATGTAGCATTCTCTCTACCTATGTATGATGCCTTCTCTTATTACGTAGCACCCTCTCTAGGTATGTATGGCGCTGTCACTTATTATGTAGCATCCTCTCTAGCTATGCATGGCGCTGTCCCTTATTACGTAACATCCTCTCTAGCAATGTATAGCGCCACCCCTTATTACGTAGCACCCTCTCTAGCTATGTATGGCGCTGTCACTTATTACTTAGCACCCTCTCTAGCTATGTATGGGGCCGTCCCTTATTACCTAACATCCTCTCTACCTATGTGTGGCGCATTCTCTTATTACGTAGCATCCTCTCTACCTATGTATGGCGCTGTCACATATTTCGCAGCATCTTTTCTAGGTATGTATGGTGCTGATACATATTACGTAGCATTCTCTCTATGTATGGAGCTGTCCCTTATTACGTAGTACCCTCTCTAGCTATATATAGCGCCGTCCCTTATTACGTAGCACCCTCTCTAGCTATGTATGGTGCTGTCCCTTAATACTTAACATCCTTTCTAGCTATGTATGGCGCTGTCCCTTATTACGTAGCATCCTCTCTAGCAATGTATAGCGACACCCCTTTTTACGTAGCACCCTCTCTAGCTATGTAAGGGCCGTCCCTTATTAACTAGCATCCTCTCTGCCTATGTGTGGCGCATTCCCTTATTACGTAGCATCCTCTCTACCTATGTATGGCGCTGTCACATATTTCGTAGCATCTTTTCTAGGTATGTATGGTGCTGATACATATTACGTAGCATTCGCTCTATGTATGGAGCCGTCCCTTATTACGCAGTACCCTCTCTACCTATGTGTGGCGCATTCCCTTATTACGTAGCATCCTCTCTACCTATGTATGGCGCTGTCACATATTACTTAGCATCTTTTCTAGGTATGTATGGTGCTGATACATATTACGTAGCATTCGCTCTATGTATGGAGCCGTCCCTTATTACGTAGTACCCTCTCTACCTATGTGTGGCGCATTCCCTTATTACGTAGCATCCTCTCTACCTATGTATGGCGCTGTCACATATTTCGTAGCCTCTTTTCTAGGTATGTATGGTGCTGTCACTTATTACGTAGCATTCTCTCTATGTATGGAGCTGTCCCTTATTACGTAGTACCCTCTCTAGCTATGCATAGCGCCGTCCCTTATTACGTAGCACCCTCTCTAGCTATGTATGGTGCTGTCCCTTAATACTTAACATCCTTTCTAGCTATGTATGGCGCTGTCCCTTATTACGTAGCATCCTCTCTAGCAATGTATAGCGACACCCCTTTTTACGTAGCACCCTCTCTAGCTATGTATGGGGCCGTCCCTTATTACGCAGCATTCTCTCTAGCAATGTATGGCGCCGTCCCTTATTACGTAGCACCCTCTCTAGGTATGTATGGTGCTGACACATATTACGTAGCATTCGCTCTAACTACCTATGGTGCCGTCCCGTATTATGTAGCACCCTCCCTAGCTATGTATGGTGCCGTCCCTTATTATGTAGCATCCTCTCTAGTTATGTATAGCGCCGTCCCTTATTACTTAGCACCCTCTCTAGCTATGTATGGCACCGTCACTTATTATGTAGCACCCTCTCTAGCTATGTATGGCACCTTCCCTTATTACCTAGCTTCCTCTCTAGGCATGTATGGCGCTGTCACTTATTACGTAGCATTTTCTCTAGGTATGGATGGGGCCGTCCCTTATTATGTAGCATCCTCTCTAGTTATGTATGGTGCCGTCCCTAATTACGTAGCATCCTCTCTAAGTATGTATGGCACTGTCACTTATTACGTAGCAACCTCTCTAGCTTTGTATGGCGTCGTCCCTTATTACGTAGCATCCTCTCTAGCTATGTATGGCGCCTTCCCTTATTACGTAGCACCCTCTCTAGGTATGTATGATGCCTTCCTTTATTACGTAGCATCCTCTCTAGCTATGTATGGCGCTGTGCCTTATTACGTAGCACCCTCTCTAGCAATGTATGGCGCCATCCCTTATTACGTACCATCCTCTCTAGGTATGTTTGGCGCTGTCAATTCTTACGTAGCATCCTCTCTAGCTATGTATGGTGCCGTCCCTTATTACATAACATCCTTTCTAGCTATGTATGATGCTGCCCATTTTTATGTAGCATCCTCTCTAGCTATCTAGGGCGCCGTCCCTTATTAGGTAGAACTCTCTCTAGGTATGTATGGTGCCTTCCCTTATTACGTAGCACCCTCTCTAGCTATGAATGGCGCCATCCCTTATTACGCAGCACCCTCTCTAGGTATGTTTGGCACTGTCTCTTATTACGTAGCATCCTCTCTAGCTATGTATGGTGCCTTCCCTTATTACGTAGCATCCTCTCTAGCTATGTATGGTGCCATCCCTTATTACGTAGCACCCTCTCTAGTTATGTATGGTGCCGTCCCTTATTACATAGAACCCTCTCTAGTTATGTATGGCGCCATCCCTTATTATGTAGCATCCTCTCTAGGTATGTATGGCGCTGTCACTTATTATGTAGCATCCTCTCTAGCTATGTATGGTGCCATCCCTTATTACGTAACATCCTCTCTAGCTATGTATGGCGCCGTCCCTTATTATGTTGCATCCTCTCTAGTTATGTATAGCGCCGTCCCTTATTACGTAGCATCCTCTCTAGGTATGTATGGTGCCTTCCCTTATTACATAGCATCCTCTCTAGTTATGTATGGTGCCATCCCTTATTATGTAGCATCCTCTCTTGCTATGTATGGCGCCGTCCCTTATTATGTAGCATCCTCTCTAGTTATGTATAGCGCCGTCCCTTATTACGTAGCATCCTCTCTAGGTATGTATGGTGCTGTCACTTATTAAGTAGCATCTTCTCTAGGTATGTATGGTGCTGATACATATTACGTAGCATTCGCTCTATGTATGGCGCCGTCCCATATTACATAGCACCCTCTCTAGCTATGTATGGCGCTGTCACTTATTACATAGCACTCTCTCTGGCTATGTATGGGGCCGTCCCTTATAACGTAGCATCCTCTCTAGGTATGTATGGTGACTCGCCCCCTGGGCCTGTGCTGTGTGTGCACGTGTGTGCGGGGAATACCCGGAGCCGGATCGCTGGGGGTTGTAGTCTCCGTGGCGATGACCCGGTCCGTGCCCAGGGTGGTCAAATCAGTGGCAGGGTTATTGGTATGATAATGGTCCGACTACACCACCCGTGGATTGCGGTCAGTGGGGGCCGCCGCTGCAAGGCAGACCGCTGAGGCCGGTGTTGTGTGTGCAGCTAAGAATGGGATGACTCCCCACGGGAGAAGTATAGCCTCAGGGCAGTTGGTGTGGATGATGGGAGTGATGGTGCACGAGCGCAGCAGGAACAACTCAGAGTCAGTGCAGTGCAGTTCAGGGTCTTTACTGGTGTTATAAAGCAGACCCTCCCGGGAGTACTGGTTAGCAGTAGAGGCCTGGTCAGTCTGTGAGCAAGCGGGATCTCCCCTGGCCAGGTGGAGTTGTAGGCCTCCCCGACTATCTGCACTCTTTCCTGGCTACCTTGCTGTATACGGGTAGAAGTAGCCCACGTCCCTGAGTGTACCGTGTGGTGCTCACCCGTATGGCCGGTGACTTGGGGCCTTCGGTTAGCCTCCGCTTCACGATGGCGGTGCTGGTCCCTTGCTTGTGACCGTGCCTCTGGGCTTCTATGGCCAGAGGACCTGGAATCCCCTGCCGTTTGGATTCTGCTGCTGGACCTGGATGTCCCCACAGCCTCGGACTCCGTGTCCGGTCTTAGTGTCTTCAGCCAGGGCGAGCTATCTAGCTTCCAGCCCCTGGCACTCGCTCCTGCTCCTACAGAGCTCCTGCTGTAACTTTCCCTCTCCAGGCTCTGACTGACCTAATCCCGCCCCAGACCCAGTTTATAAGGGCAGATTCCTCCCCTCCCAGGTCTGGGCGGGCGGTGTTGCATGCTTAGGGCTCCTGACCAGAGAAACCTCCCACTTGCTCTCAGACGTAATATTCCTATTACTGTGGCAACCAGACCCCTGGGGTGCCACATTTGGCGCTGTCACTTATTACGTAGCATCTTCTCTAGGTATGTATGGTGCTGATACATATTACGTGGCATTCACTCTATGTACGGCGCCGTCCCTTATTACTTAGCACCCTCTCTAGCTATGTATGGTGCCGTCCCTTATTATGTAGCATCCTCTCTAGGTATGTATGGGGCCGTCCCTTATTATGTAGCACCCTCTCTACCTATGTATGGCACCTTCCCTTATTACATAGCATCCTCTCTACCTATGTATGGCGCCTTCTCTTATTACGCAGCACCCTCTCTAGGTATGTTTGGGCTGTCAATTCTTACGTAGCACCCTCTCTAGCTATGCATGGTGCCGTCCCTTATTACATAACATCCTTTCTAGCTAAGTATGATGCTCCCCGTTTTTATGTAGCATCCTCTCTAGCTATCTAGGGCGCCGTCCCTTATTAGGTAGAACTCTCTCTAGGTATGTATGGTGCCTTCCCTTATTACGTAGCATCCTCTCTAGCTATGAATGGCGCCATCCCTTATTACGTAACACCCTCTCTAGGTATGTTTGGCACTGTCTCTTATTACGTAGCATCCTCTCTAGCTATGTATGGTGCCTTCCCTTATTACGTATCATCCTCTCTAGGTATGTATGGTGCTGTCCCTTATTCCGTAGCATCCTCTCTATCCATGTAGGGTGCCTTCCCTTATTACGTAGCATCCTCTCTAGCTATGTACGGCGCCTTCCCTTATTACGTATCCTCCTCTCTAGCTATGTATGGCGCCGTCCCTTATTACGTAGCACCCTCTCTAGTTATGTATGGCGCCATCCCTCATTACGTAGCACCCTCTCTAGGTATGTTTGGCACTGTCTCTTATTACGTAGCATCCTCTCTAGCTATGTAGGGCGCCTTCCCTTATTACGTATCCTCCTCTCTAGCTATGTATGGCGCCGTCCCTTATTACGTAGCACCCTCTCTAGTTATGTATGGCGCCATCCCTCATTACGTAGCACCCTCTCTAGGTATGTTTGGCACTGTCTCTTATTACGTAGCATCCTCTCTAGCTATGTATGGTGCCTTCCCTTATTATGTATCATCCTCTCTAGGTATGCATGGTGCTGTCCCTTATTACTTAGCATCCTCTCTAGTTATGTAAAACGCCGTCCCTTATTACGCAGCATCCTCTCTAGGTATGTATGGCGCTGTCACTTATTACGTAGCATCTTCTCTAGGTATGTATGGTGCTGATACATATTACGTAGCATTCGCTCTATGTATGGTGACTTCTCTTATTATGTAGCATCCTTTCTATGTATGTATGGCGC
The DNA here is from genome assembly GCF_046119375.1 of Phyllobates terribilis. Lineage (NCBI taxonomy): Eukaryota > Metazoa > Chordata > Amphibia > Anura > Dendrobatidae > Phyllobates > Phyllobates terribilis. The sequence continues at coordinate 5,292,530 of NW_027362820.1, forward strand.
TGTCACTTATTACGTAGCATCTTCTCTAGGTATGTATGGTGCTGATACATATTACGTAGCATTCGCTCTATGTATGGCGCTGTCCCTTATTACATAGTACCCTCTCTAGCAATGTATGGTGCCTTCCCTTATTACATAGTACCCTCCCTAGCTATGTATGGCGCTGTCACTTATTACTTAGCACACTCTCTGGCTATGTATGGGGCCGTCCCTTATTACGTAGCACCCTCTCTACCTATGTGTGGCGCCTTCCCTTATTACGTAGCATCCTGTCTAGGTATGTATGGCGCTGTCACTTATTACGTAGCATCTTCTCTATGAATGTATGGTGCTGATACATATTACGTAGCATTCGCTCTATGTATGGCGCCGTCCCTTATTACATAGTACCCTCTCTAGCTATGTATGGTGCCTTCCCTTATTACATAGTACCCTCTCTAGCTATGTATGGCGTCTTCCCTTATTACGTAGTACCCTCTCTAGCTATGTATGGTGCCTTCCCTTACTATGTAGCATGCTCTCTAGGTATGTATGGCGCTGTCACTTATTATGTAGCATCCTCTCTAGCTATGTATGGCGTCTTCCCTTATTACGTAGCATCCTCTCTAAGTATGTATTGCACTGTCACTTATTACGTAGCACCCTCTCTAGCTATGTATGGCACTCTCACTTATTATGTAGCACCCTCTCTAGCTATGTATGGCTCCGTTCTTTATTATATAGCGTCCTGTTATGTTCAGAACCTGATATGTAAAGGACAAGAAAGTGCACCATGTAATATTATGTTACATATACAGGTGCTTCTCACAAAATTAGAATATCATCAAAGACTTAATTTATTTCAGTTCTTCAATACAAAAAGTGAAACTCATATATTATATAGAGTCATTACACACAGAGTGATCTATTTTAAGTGTTTATTTCTGTTAATGTTGATGATTATGGCTTACAGTCAATGAAAACACTAAAGTCATTATCTCAGTAAATTAGAATACTTTATAACAACAGCTTGAAAAATGTTTTTAAAATCCGAAATGTTATCCTACTGAAATGTATGTTCAGTAAATGCACTCAATATTTGGTTGGGGCTCCTTTTGCATCAATTACTGCATCAATGCAGTGTGGCATGGAGGCGATCAGCCTGTGGCACTGCTGAGGTGTTATGGAAGCCCAGGTTGCTTTGATAGCAGCCTTCAGCTCGTCTGCATTGTTGGGTCTGGTGTCTCTCATCTTCCTCTTGACAATACCCCATAGATTCTCTATAATAGATTCTCTATGGGGTAAAGGTCAGGCGACTTTGCTGGCCAATCAAGCACAGCGATACTGTTGTTTTTAAACCAGGTATTGGTACTTTTGGCAGTGTGGACAGGTGCCAAGTCCTGCTGGAGAACGAAATTTCCATCTCCAAAAAGCTTGTCGGCAGAGGGAAGCATGAAATGCTCTAAAATTTCCTGGTAGATGGCTGCGCTGACTTTGGTCTTGATAAAACACAGTAGACCTACACCAGCAGATGACATGGCTCCCCAAACCATCACTGATAGTGGAGACTTCACACTAGACCTCCAGCAGCTTGGATTGTGGCCTCTCCACTCTTCCTCCAGACTCTGGGACCTTGAATTTCCAAATGAAATGCAAAATTTACTTTCATCTGAAAACAACACCTTGGACCACTGAGCATCAGTCCAGGTCCTTTACTCCTTGGCTCAGGTAAGACTCTTCTGGCGTTGTCTATTGGTCATGAGGGGCTTGACACAAGCAATGCGACACTTGTAGCCCATGTCCTGGATACGTTTGTGTGTGGTGGCTCTTGAATCAATTACTCCAGCAGCAGTCCACTCCTTGTGAATCTCCCCCAAAATTTTTGAATGGCCTTTTCTTAGCAATCCTTTCAAAGCTGCGGTTATCCCTGTTGCTTGTGCACCTTTTTCTACCACACTTTTTCCTTCCACTCAAATTTCCGTTAATATGCTCGGATACAGCACTCTGTGAACAGCTGCTTCTTTAGCAATGTCCTGTCAACTGGCACAGAATAAAAATGAATTATTGTTATATACATACTGACACATGAGGAGATTGATATTACTGCACTGTATACATATGCACTATGCTTTCCTGATGTATAGTGATTAATCACTGATTATGGGGTGTAACCTATATATACCTTGCTTATGCACAGTGAATGTTCATGGCTTGAGAAAGGCTCACAGTGTGAAGAGCCGAAACGTCGCACATACATACAGGGCCGCCATCAGGGCATTACTGCCCTTACTGCTGTATGGGGCCCCGTGAGCAGCAGTACAGAGGGGGGGCCCCCCTCTTGTGCTTCTGCTCACGGGGCCCCATGCTGTAACAGAGTGCTGAGCGCCGGGGTGCCGCAAGGGAGCACAAACCTCGGCGCTAAGTGCCTTACCGGAGCTGCGTGGCTGCATATTTCTCCTGACTGAATAGAGGGTGGGGATGAGGAGAGCACGGACTTGACAATGAATTGGGGTAGAGGGTGCATATAAATATAATGAATCGGGGGAGCAGGAGGTACAGAGTAGGGGGCGTTGAGGATGCAGGAGTGTGACTGGTAATAAATTGGGGTTCTAATTAATTTATATATTTATTAGTTGGGGAAAGTGGCTATTTACAGTTAGTGGGGGGCACAGGGGTGGATTACAATTTATATTTGGAATGGTGGGTTGCATAATAACTAATTATATATTAACCCCTTAACAACATTTGCCGTACTAATACGCGTCTGTGCCCTGGGACTTAAGAGCCAGACCCGTATTAGTACGTCATATCTTTAATGCGGCACCGCGACTTAAGTCGCGGTGACAGCATTAAAGTTACGGTGCCATCCTACCTCCTGTTAGATGGCGTCATCATCCCGGGGGCTGTCGCCGCCCCCCCGCACCAGCGATCGCTGTGATTGGCTGTTCAAATCTGAACAGCCAATCACAGCATTTCTCACTGTTTCCGGCAATGTGATTGCCGGAAACAGTGATCTGCAGCCTAGGATCGGTGCTCCTATGAGCACCGATCCTAGGATGTTGATAGGACACCCCAGCCCTGGCCCCGGACTGCTATGATCGGTGCGATCGCCGATCACATCGATCGTAGCGCGACCGCGCGGTGACAGGGCGGTCATGGGGCGGTGACCGGCTTGTGACCTGCCTGTCACCGCCCCATGACCCCCTGTAATGTGATTCAAGCCCCCAGACTGCTCTGATTGGAGCGATCGATGATGACATCGATCGCTACAATCAGAGTACCTGAATACAGGTGACCGGCGGTCACAAGGAAGTGTCACCTCTCTGTGACCCCCTGTGGTGCGTGCTCTGCTCCAGCCATATCTGATTGGTGCAATCAGTGTCACCAATCAGATGGCTGGGGCACAACATGCACCTCAGGGGGTCACAGAGGGGTGACACCTCCCTGTGACCGCCTGGTCACCTGTATTCAGGTACTCTGATTGGAGCGATCAATGTCATCAATGATTGCTCCAATCAGATTACCTCCACCTGTCAGCAGCCCATCATCACCCTGTGACCGCCCTGCAGACCCTCACATTTGGTGAGGATTTCTACAGAGCGATCACATCTGATGTGTCTGTGCTGGGCCTTGTAGTGCCACAGAATATTCTGTGACACCACAAGACCATCTTCTCACTGTTCCAGTCGCTGCTGCTGCTGCTCCTGGATCTTCTGTTCCAGCGTCCTGGATCTTGTGCTCCAGCTCCTGGATCTTCTGCTCCTGACCTGCTGTGGTTCCTGCTCCAGAGCCTGCTGCTGATCCTGCAGAGAAGACTTTGGTAAGTCTGTTCTCCCCTCATCCACCCCAATCCCCCCTCCCCCCTCTTTTTACCCCCGTAACCTTTTTTCTGCATCCTGCAGCGGTCTCCAGCTCTGGTCCGAGTCTCCAGCTCCACTCCCGGTCACCAGTGCCGGGCTCCTGGTCACCAGCGCCGGGCTCCCGGTCTCCTGCTCTCTGGGTCTTCTGTTCCAGTCCTGCTGACCCTTTGGTAAGTCCATCTCTGATCTCCCCTCATCCACCCCAATCCCCCTCTTACCATTCCCCTGTCTTTTTACCCCTCTTCCCACTCCCCTGTCTTTTTACCCCCCTTCCCACCCCAATCCGCCTCACCCCAGTGTCCCTGTTAATTCTTTTGCTTCTGATCTCCAGCTCCAGTACCGGTCTCCTGCTCCGGGCTCCTGGTCTCCTGCACCGGGCTCCTGGTCTCCTGCACCGGGCTCCTGGTCTCCTGCACCGGGCTCCTGGTCTCCTGCACCGGGTTCCTGGTCTCCTGCTCCGGGCTCCTGCTCTGGGTCTTCTGTTCCAGTCCTGCTGACCCTTTGGTAAGTCTATCTCTGATCTCCCCTCATCCACCCCAATCCCCCTCTTCCCACTCCCCTGTCTTTTTACCCCTCTTCCCACTCCCCTGTCTTTTTACCCCTCTTCCCACTCCCCTGTCTTTTTACCCCCCTTCCCACCCCAATCCGCCTCACCCCAGTGTCCCTGTTAATTCTTTTGCTTCTGATCTCCAGCTCCAGTACCGGTCTCCTGCTCCCGGGCTCCTGCTCCGGGCTCCTGCGCCGGGCTCCCGGTCACCAGCTTCGGGCTCCTGGTCACCAGCGCCGGGCTCCTGGTCTCCTGCACCGGGCTCCTGGTCTCCTACACCGGGCTGCCGGTCTCCTGCTCTGGGTCTTCTGCTCCAGTCCTGCTGACCCTTTGGTAAGTCCATCTCTGATCTCTCCTCATCCACCCCAATCCCCCTCTTCCCACTCCCCTGTCTTTTTACCCCTCTTCCCACTCCCCTGTCTTTTTAACCCCCCTTCCCACCCCAATCCGCCTCACCCCAGCGTCCCTGTTAATTCTTTTGCTTCTGATCTCCAGCTCCAGTACCAGTCTCCTGCTCCGGGCTCCCGGTCTCCTGCTCCGGGTTCCCGGTCTCCTGCTCCGGGCTCCCGGTCTCCTGCTCCGGGTTCCCGGTCTCCTGCTCCGGGCTCCCGGTCTCCTGCTCCGGGCCCCCGGTCTTCCTGCTCCGGGCTCCCGTCTTCCTGCTCCGGGCTCCCGGTCACCAGCGCCGGGCTCCCGGTCTCCTGCTCCGGGCTCCCGGTCACCAGCGCCAGTCTCCTGCTCCGTGAAAAAAAAAACACTTTTTCATTGTTACGAATCAATTTGTGAAGCACCTGGGGGTTCCAACTGCTCACTATGCATCTAGATAGGTGCCTTGGGGGGTCTAGTTAACAAAATGGGGTCACTTGAGGGGGAGCTCCAATGTTTGGGCACAAAGGGGCTCTCTAAATGCAACATGGTGTCCGCTAACAATTTGAGCCGATTTTCCATTCAATTTGTTAGCAGACACCATGTTGCATTTGGAGTGTCCCTGTGTGCCCAAACATTGGAGCTCCCCCACAAGTGACCCTATTTTGGAAACTAGACCCCCCAATGCACCTATCTAGATGCATAGTGAGCAGTTGCAACCCCCAGGTGCTTCACAAATTGATTCGTAAAAATGAAAAAGTGAAAAGAAAAACACTTTTTCATTTTTACGAATCAATTTGTGAAGCACCTGGGGGTTGCAACTGCTCACTATGCATCTAGATAGGTGCCTTGGGGGGTCTAGTTTCCAAAATGGGGTCACTTGTGGGGGAGCTCCAATGTTTGGGCACACAGGGGCTCTCTAAACGTAACATGGTGTCCGCTAATTATTCAAGCAAATTTTACAATCAAAAAGTCAAATGGCGCTCCTTCCCTTCTGAGCCCTACAGTGCGCCCAAACAGTGTTTTTTCCCAAAATATTGGGTATCTGCGTGCCCAGGGGAAATTGCACAACAAATTTTGCGGTCCATTTTTTCTTATTACCCCTGTGAAAATAAAAAAAATTGGATCTAAAGTAACATTTTTGTGAAAAAAGTTAAATGTTCATTTTTTTCTTCCACATTCAAAAAATTCCTATGAAGCACCTGAAGGGTTAATAAAGTTCTTGAATGTGGTTTTGAGCACCTTGAGGGGTGCAGTTTTTAGAATGGTGTCACTTTTGGGTATTTTCTGTCATAAAGACCTCTCAAAGTGACTTCAAATGTGATGTGTTCCCTAAAAAAATGGTTTTGTAAATTTTGTTGGAAAAATGAGAAATCGCTGGTCAACTTTTAACCCTTATAGCTCCCTAACAAAAAAAAATTTTGGTTCCAAAATTGTGCTGATGTAAAGTAGACATGTGGGAAATGTTATTTATTAACTCTTTTGTGTGACATATCGCTCTGATTTCAGGGCTTAAAAATTCAAATTTTGAAAATTGCAAAATTTTCAAAATTTTCGCCAAATTTCTGCTTTTTTCACAAATAAATGCAAGTGATATCGAAGAAATTTTTCCACAATCATGAAGTACAATATGTCACGAAAAAACAGTCTCAGAATCAGGGGGATCCGTTGAAGCGTTCCAGAGTAATTATCTCATAAAGTGACAGTGGTCAGAATTGTAAAAATTGGCCCGGTCATTAACGTGCAAACCACCCGCGGGGCTTAAGGGGTTAATGGTGAGTGCACGTCTGTATTCAGCTGCGTAATGTAGAAGTTGGGGAATGTGCTCTAGATAACTGTGTGTTATTTTATGCAGAGACGAGTCCTGGCTGGAAGAAGTGATGGCGGTCTGTGCTGTATGAAGGAGAAAAGCGAAGATGAAAGACTTCACCTAGAGACATCACCGGTGAGTCAGTGTATTACATGTACACTGACACTATACACTGTATACTATGTACAGGGCTCCTGTGTATAATGTCACTGGTGATCACTATATTACCTGTACACTTACATTATACACAGTATACCATGTACAGGGCTCCTGTGTATAATGTCACTGGTGATCACTATATTACCTGTACACTTACATTATACATTGTACCATGTACAGAGCTCCCGTGTATAATGGCACTTATGGTGATATTGTGTTTTTTTTTATTAATGATCAGTATTGTAGTATTCGGTCACTATGTGGTGGTAATATGAGGTCCAGTCGTGGTGTGGCGGTATTTGTCCCTTGTATGTGGTATTATTCAGTGACCATGTGGTCTGGGTATGGTGTGGCAGTTTTTGTTCCTTGTATGTGGTATTATTTGGGCACTATGAGGTGGTAATATGTGGTCTGGTCATGGTGTGACGGTATTTTGTTTCTGGTATGTGGTATTATTTGATCACTATGTGGTGGTTATATGTGGTGTGGTCATGGTGTGGTGGTATTTGTCTCTTGTATGTGGTATTTTTGGTCATTTTAAAAAATGTATATGACACATTCCCTTAAAGAAAAATAAATAAAAATTATACCTAAAAAGAGTATTGGATATTTTAATTTTTTTTAAATAGGTTAGAGTAGAGTAGGGCCCGGCCAGAAGAGTCTACCTTATCGTGGTAAAAATCTTTTGGCCAAAACAAAAGCTGATGGCTATGTGTGTGATCTGGTGTTCACTGGGAACTGGTAATGTGTGATTGGTGAGGACGTCTTTTGGCCAAAACAAAAGCTGATGGCTATGTGTGTGATCTGGTGTTCACTGGGAACTGGTAATGTGTGGAGTGGAGTTTTTCCAAGAGTTGGCGGTTGGACTGTAGAAGGTTCGAGGGATAGAAGTGGAGCTGGGGTGGAACCCGGGCAGAGTCTCAAGGGGGCCCGAAAATTTTGCCAGTATGGGGTCCTGAAATTCCTGGTGGCAGCCCTGCATACATGGGTGAGTAATGATCAGTTTTCTTCACTATTTCACGTCTGGAGTGCTGCCATTTTATTGCCGTATATCACTATAAATAAATATTTATCTATAACAATCTTTATTCATATGGTTACGTTTTTTATATGTAAAACAATAACTGCATACATGCTTCATATATTATACAAACTCGACCAATTGATCAGCAGGATCTATTGGAAAACTTGCAACCTTCTTCGGCTGGTATTCAGACTCATCATCTTGAATGTATGTGGCACTGGAAGGGCACACTATTTCTTGACCGGCTGAATATCTTTGCATGACCCTGATCCGATTCCTATGGAGTCCTGTGACTCTTTTTATTCAGCTATACATTACACTATTATTTATTGATGCTGGTTACTCAGTGATTTTGGTCATAGTGCAGGTTGTGCAGCATAATCATTGTAAAATGCTGCTACATGACATGGCAGCAGAAATAAAGTGAGTAGGGTCACATTACGTCCACCCTACATAATGCAGCAAGCAGATAAAAAAAATCAGAACTTGTCACATCACCGCAGGGGTCGTAATGTAACCCTACTCACCTGCATCACGCTAACATGTAGCAGCGGCACAGACTGAAGTTTGGCAGCTTGACCTATGTTGTGACCAAACATCGTGTAGCCCCAGCATAGGCTAGACTGTGTGTGTAGGCTAACGTCACTGCCATGCAACGTCTATGCCTGTGAGCTGCTGGCTTCTGATTGGCCGATGATGTGTATTGCGGTGCAGGAACTCAATGTGTCTCGCACCGTAACACACTTCAGCTGATTGTGCGTCCAGGTGCACATCCAATTGAAGTGGGCACTGGCGTCAGCATAGGTCCAGTAGAAGTTTCTGCCACCGTAAACATTACCCCTTGGTAATGTAGGGGACATGTGATGACTATCAACTTTGTGGATAGGGCGTAAGGTGTAGTGATCGGTGGTGGCACTGCCAAGTGAAATTAAAGAGGAACAAAAGGTCAAAAATCAATTTATTGTGGTGTTTACAAAATTACAAAAATATAATTGGTTGGACAACCTTTTGGTTTCTTGCCAGGTGCTAAAAAGGTTAAATCTTGCTGCCAGGTGGAAAAAAAGGGTTAAATCTTGCTGCCAGGTGGTAAAGGGTTAAAGCTTGCTGCCAGGTGGTAAACGGGTTAAATCTTGCTGTCAGGTGGAAATAAGGGGTTAAATCTTGCTGCCAAGTGGAAAAAATAGGATTAAATCTTGCTGCCAGGTGGTAAACGGCTTAAATCTTGCTGCCAGGTAGAAAAAAGGGTTAAATCTTGCTGTCAGGTGGTAAACGGCTTAAATCTTGCTGCCAGGTGGTAAACGGCTTAAATCTTGCTGACAGGTAGTAAACGGGTTAAATCTTGCTTGCCAGGTGGTAAACGGGTTAAATCTTGCTGCCAAGTGGTAAACGGCTTAAATCTTGCTGCCAGGTAGAAAACAGGGTTAAATCTTGCTGCCAGGTGGTAAAAGGGTTAAATCTTGCTGCCAGGTGGTAAAATGGTTAAATCTTGCTTGTCAGGTGATAAACGGGATAAATCTTGCTGCCAGGTGGTAAACGGCTTAAATCTTGCTGCCAGGTAGAAAAAAGGGTGAAATCTTGCTTGCCAGGTGATAAACGGGTTAAATCTTGCTGCCAGGTGGTAAACGGGTTAAATCTTGCTGCCAGGTAGAAAAAAGGGTGAAATCTTGCTTGCCAGGTGATAAACGGGTTAAATCTTGCTGCCAGGTGGTAAACGGGTTAAATCTTGCTGCCACGTAGAAAAAAGGGTTAAATCTTGCTGCCAGGTGGTAAAAGGGTTAAATCTTGCTGCCATGTGGTAAACGGGTTAAATCTTGCTGCCAGGTGGTAAACGGCTTAAATCTTGCTGCCAGGTGGTAAACGGGTTAAATCTTGCTGCCAGGTAGTAAACGGGTTAAATCTTGCTGCCATTTGGTAAAAGGGTTAAATCTTGCTGCCAGGTAGTAAACGGCTTAAATCTTGCTGCCAGGTAGTAAATAGGTTAAATCTTGCTTGCCCGTTGGTAAATGGCTTAAATCTTGCTGCCAGGTAGAAAAAAGGGTTAAATCTTGCTGCCAGGTGGTAAACGGGTTAAATCTTGCTGCCAGGTAGTAAACGGGTTAAATCTTGCTGCCATTTGGTAAAAGGGTTAAATCTTGCTGCCAGGTAGTAAACGGCTTAAATCTTGCTGCCAGGTAGTAAATAGGTTAAATCTTGCTTGCCCGTTGGTAAATGGCTTAAATCTTGCTGCCAGGTAGTAAACGGGTTAAATCTTGCTGCCAGGTGGTAAAAGGGTTAAATCTTGCTGCCAGGTGCTAAAAGCATTAAATCTTATCTTGCTGCCAGGTGGAAAAAAGGGGTTAAATCTTGCTGCCAGGTGGGAAAAAGGGGTTAAATCTTACTGTCGCGTGGAAAAAAAAAGGGGTTACATCTTGCTGCCAGGTGGAAAAAAGGGGATAAATCTTGCTGCCAGGTGGTAAAAGGGTTAAATCTTGCTGCCAGGTGGAAAAAAGGGGTTAAATCTTGCTTGCCAGGTGGAAAAAAGGGGTTAAATCTTGCTGCCAGGTGGAAAAAAAAGGATTAAATCTTGCTACCAGGTGGGAAAAAAAGGGTTAAATCTTACTGTCGCGTGGAGAAATAAAAGGGTTACAGCTTGCTGCCAAGTGGAAAAAAGTTGGTAAATCTTGCTGCCAGGTGGTAAAAGGGTTAAATCTTGCTGCCACGTGAAAAAAAGAGGTTAAATCTTGCTGCCAGGTGGAAAAAAAAAGGATTAAATCTTGCTGCCAGGTGGTAAACTGCTTAAATCTTGCTGCCAGGTAGTAAACGGGTCAAATCTTGCTGCCAGGTAGTAAACGGGTTAAATCTTGCTGCCAGGTGGTAAGCGGGTTAAATCTTGCTGCCAGGTGGTAAACAGCTTAAATATTGCTGCCAGGTAGTAAACGGGTTAAATCTTGCTGCTAGGTGGTAAAAGGGTTAAATCTTGCTGCCAGGTGGTAAGCGGCTTAAATCTTGCTGCCAGGTAGAAAAAAGGGTTAAATCTTGCTGCCAGGTAGTAAACGGGTTAAATCTTGCTGCCAGGTGGTAAGCTGGTTAAATCTTGCTGCCAGGTGGTAAACAGCTTAAATATTGCTGCCAGGTAGTAAATGGGTTAAATCTTGCTGCCAGGTGGTAAAAGGGTTAAATCTTGCTGCCATGTGGTAAGCGGCTTAAATCTTGCTGCCAGGTGGTAAAAGGGTTAAATCTTGCTGCCAGGTGCTAAAAGGGTTAAATCTTGCTGCCAGGTGGTAAACGGGTTAAATCTTGCTGCCAGGTGGTAAACGGCTTAAATCTTGCTGCCAGGTAGTAAACTGCTTAAATCTTGCTGCCAGGTAGTAAACAGGTTAAATCTTGCTTGCCAGTTGGTAAACGGCTTAAATCTTGCTGCCAGGTAGTAAACGGGTTAAACCTTGCTGCCAGGTGGAAAAAAGGGGTTAAATCTTGCTGCCAGGTGGAAAAAGGGTTAAATCTTGCTGCCAGGTGGTAAACGGGTTAAATCTTGCTGCCAGGTAGTAAACGGGTTAAATCTTGCTGCCATTTGGTAAAAGGGTTAAATCTTGCTGCCAGGTAGTAAACGGCTTAAATCTTGCTGCCAGGTAGTAAATAGGTTAAATCTTGCTTGCCCGTTGGTAAATGGCTTAAATCTTGCTGCCAGGTAGTAAACGGGTTAAATCTTGCTGCCAGGTGGTAAAAGGGTTAAATCTTGCTGCCAGGTGCTAAAAGCATTAAATCTTATCTTGCTGCCAGGTGGAAAAAAGGGGTTAAATCTTGCTGCCAGGTGGGAAAAAGGGGTTAAATCTTACTGTCGCGTGGAAAAAAAAAGGGGTTACATATTGCTGCCAGGTGGAAAAAAGGGGATAAATCTTGCTGCCAGGTGGTAAAAGGGTTAAATCTTGCTGCCAGGTGGAAAAAAGGGGTTAAATCTTGCTTGCCAGGTGGAAAAAAGGGGTTAAATCTTGCTGCCAGGTGGAAAAAAAAGGATTAAATCTTGCTACCAGGTGGGAAAAAAAGGGTTAAATCTTACTGTCGCGTGGAGAAATAAAAGGGTTACAGCTTGCTGCCAAGTGGAAAAAAGTTGATAAATCTTGCTGCCAGGTGGTAAAAGGGTTAAATCTTGCTGCCACGTGAAAAAAAGAGGTTAAATCTTGCTGCCAGGTGGAAAAAAAAAGGATTAAATCTTGCTGCCAGGTGGTAAACTGCTTAAATCTTGCTGCCAGGTAGTAAACGGGTCAAATCTTGCTGCCAGGTAGTAAACGGGTTAAATCTTGCTGCCAGGTGGTAAGCGGGTTAAATCTTGCTGCCAGGTGGTAAACAGCTTAAATATTGCTGCCAGGTAGTAAACGGGTTAAATCTTGCTGCTAGGTGGTAAAAGGGTTAAATCTTGCTGCCAGGTGGTAAGCGGCTTAAATCTTGCTGCCAGGTAGAAAAAAGGGTTAAATCTTGCTGCCAGGTAGTAAACGGGTTAAATCTTGCTGCCAGGTGGTAAGCTGGTTAAATCTTGCTGCCAGGTGGTAAACAGCTTAAATATTGCTGCCAGGTAGTAAACGGGTTAAATCTTGCTTGCCAGGTGGTAAAAGGGTTAAATCTTGCTGCCATGTGGTAAGCGGCTTAAATCTTGCTGCCAGGTGGTAAAAGGGTTAAATCTTGCTGCCAGGTGCTAAAAGGGTTAAATCTTGCTGCCAGGTGGTAAACGGGTTAAATCTTGCTGCCAGGTGGTAAACGGCTTAAATCTTGCTGCCAGGTAGTAAACTGCTTAAATCTTGCTGCCAGGTAGTAAACAGGTTAAATCTTGCTTGCCAGTTGGTAAACGGCTTAAATCTTGCTGCCAGGTAGAAAACGGGTTAAACCTTGCTGCCAGGTGGAAAAAAGGGGTTAAATCTTGCTGCCAGGTGGAAAAAGGGGTTAAATCTTGCTGCCAGGTGGAAAAAAAGGATTAAATCTTGCTACCAGGTGGGAAAAAAGGGTTAAATCTTGCTGCCAGGTGGAAAAAAAGGATTAAATCTTGCTACCAGGTGGGAAAAAAGGGTTAAATCTTGCTGCCAGGTAGTAAACGGGTTAAATCTTGCTGCCAGGTGGTAAGCTGGTTAAATCTTGCTGCCAGGTGGTAAACAGCTTAAATATTGCTGCCAGGTAGTAAACAGGTTAAATCTTGCTTGCCAGTTGGTAAACAGGTTAAATCTTGCTTGCTAGTTGGTAAACGGCTTAAATCTTGCTGCCAGGTAGTAAACGGGTTAAATCTTGCTGCCAGGTGGAAAAAAGGGGTTAAATCTTGCTGCCAGGTGGAAAAAGGGGTTAAATCTTGCTGCCAGGTGGAAAACAAGGATTAAATCTTGCTACCAGGTGGGAAAAAAGGGTTAAATCTTGCTGCCAGGTGGTAAACGGGTTAAATCTTGCTGCCAGGTAGAAAAAAGGGTTAAATCTTGCTGCCAGGTGGTAAACGGGTTAAATCTTGCTGCCAGGTAGTAAACGGGTTAAATCTTGCTGCCATTTGGTAAAAGGGTTAAATCTTGCTGCCAGGTGGAAAAAAGGGGTTAAATCTTGCTGCCAGGTGGAAAAAGGGGTTAAATCTTGCTGCCAGGTGGAAAACAAGGATTAAATCTTGCTACCAGGTGGGAAAAAAGGGTTAAATCTTGCTGCCAGGTGGTAAACGGGTTAAATCTTGCTGCCAGGTAGAAAAAAGGGTTAAATCTTGCTGCCAGGTGGTAAACGGGTTAAATCTTGCTGCCAGGTAGTAAACGGGTTAAATCTTGCTGCCATTTGGTAAAAGGGTTAAATCTTGCTGCCAGGTAGTAAACGGCTTAAATCTTGCTGCCAGGTAGTAAATAGGTTAAATCTTGCTTGCCCGTTGGTAAATGGCTTAAATCTTGCTGCCAGGTAGAAAAAAGGGTTAAATCTTGCTGCCAGGTGGTAAACGGGTTAAATCTTGCTGCCAGGTAGTAAACGGGTTAAATCTTGCTGCCATTTGGTAAAAGGGTTAAATCTTGCTGCCAGGTAGTAAACGGCTTAAATCTTGCTGCCAGGTAGTAAATAGGTTAAATCTTGCTTGCCCGTTGGTAAATGGCTTAAATCTTGCTGCCAGGTAGTAAACGGGTTAAATCTTGCTGCCAGGTGGTAAAAGGGTTAAATCTTGCTGCCAGTTGCTAAAAGCATTAAATCTTATCTTGCTGCCAGGTGGAAAAAAGGGGTTAAATCTTGCTGCCAGGTGGGAAAAAGGGGTTAAATCTTACTGTCGCGTGGAAAAAAAAAGGGGTTACATCTTGCTGCCAGGTGGAAAAAAGGGGATAAATCTTGCTGCCAGGTGGTAAAAGGGTTAAATCTTGCTGCCAGGTGGAAAAAAGGGGTTAAATCTTGCTTGCCAGGTGGAAAAAAGGGGTTAAATCTTGCTGCCAGGTGGAAAAAAAAGGATTAAATCTTGCTACCAGGTGGGAAAAAAAGGGTTAAATCTTACTGTCGCGTGGAGAAATAAAAGGGTTACAGCTTGCTGCCAAGTGGAAAAAAGTTGATAAATCTTGCTGCCAGGTGGTAAAAGGGTTAAATCTTGCTGCCACGTGAAAAAAAGAGGTTAAATCTTGCTGCCAGGTGGTAAACTGCTTAAATCTTGCTGCCAGGTAGTAAACAGGTTAAATCTTGCTGCCAGGTGGTAAGCGGGTTAAATCTTGCTGCCAGGTGGTAAACAGCTTAAATATTGCTGCCAGGTAGTAAATGGGTTAAATCTTGCTGCCAGGTGGTAAAAGGGTTAAATCTTGCTGCCAGGTGGTAAGCGGCTTAAATCTTGCTGCCAGGTAGAAAAAAGGGTTAAATCTTGCTGCCAGGTAGTAAACGGGTTAAATCTTGCTGCCAGGTGGTAAGCTGGTTAAATCTTGCTGCCAGGTGGTAAACAGCTTAAATATTGCTGCCAGGTAGTAAACGGGTTAAATCTTGCTGCCAGGTGGTAAAAGGGTTAAATCTTGCTGCCATGTGGTAAGCGGCTTAAATCTTGCTGCCAGGTAGAAAAAAGGGTTAAATCTTGCTGCCAGGTGGTAAAAGGGTTAAATCTTGCTGCCAGGTGGTAAACGGGTTAAATCTTGCTGCCAGGTGGTAAACGGCTTAAATCTTGCTGCCAGGTAGTAAACTGCTTAAATCTTGCTGCCAGGTAGTAAACAGGTTAAATCTTGCTTGCCAGTTGGTAAACGGCTTAAATCTTGCTGCCAGGTAGTAAACGGGTTAAACCTTGCTGCCAGGTGGAAAAAAGGGGTTAAATCTTGCTGCCAGGTGGAAAAAGGGGTTAAATCTTGCTGCCAGGTGGAAAAAAAGGATTAAATCTTGCTACCAGGTGGGAAAAAAGGGTTAAATCTTGCTGCCAGGTGGAAAAAAAGGATTAAATCTTGCTACCAGGTGGGAAAAAAGGGTTAAATCTTGCTGCCAGGTAGTAAACGGGTTAAATCTTGCTGCCAGGTGGTAAGCTGGTTAAATCTTGCTGCCAGGTGGTAAACAGCTTAAATATTGCTGCCAGGTAGTAAACAGGTTAAATCTTGCTTGCCAGTTGGTAAACAGGTTAAATCTTGCTTGCCAGTTGGTAAACGGCTTAAATCTTGCTGCCAGGTAGTAAACGGGTTAAATCTTGCTGCCAGGTGGAAAAAAGGGGTTAAATCTTGCTGCCAGGTGGAAAAAGGGGTTAAATCTTGCTGCCAGGTGGAAAAAAAGGATTAAATCTTGCTACCAGGTGGGAAAAAAGGGTTAAATCTTGCTGCCAGGTGGAAAAAAAGGATTAAATCTTGCTACCAGGTGGGAAAAAAGGGTTAAATCTTGCTGCCAGGTAGTAAACGGGTTAAATCTTGCTGCCAGGTGGTAAAAGTGTTAAATCTTGCTGCCAGGTGGTAAAAGGGTTAAATCTTGCTGCCAGGTACTAAAAGCATTAAATATTGTCTTGCTGCCAGGTTGTAAAAGGGTTAAATCTTGCTGCCAGGTGGTAAACGGCTTAAATCTTGCTGCCAGGTAGAAAAAAGGGTGAAATCTTGCTTGCCAGGTGATAAACGGGTTAAATCTTGCTGCCAGGTGGTAAACGGGTTAGATCTTGCTGCCAGATGGTAAACGGCTTAAATCTTGCTGCCACGTAGAAAAAAGGGTTAAATCTTGCTGCCAGGTGGTAAAAGGGTTAAATCTTGCTGCCATGTGGTAAACGGGTTAAATCTTGCTGCCAGGTGGTAAACGGGTTAAATCTTGCTGCCAGGTAGAAAAAAGGGTTAAATTTTGCTGCCATGTGGTAAACGGGTTAAATCTTGCTGCCAGGTAGTAAACGGGTTAAATCTTGCTGCCAATTGGTAAAAGGGTTAAATCTTGCTGCCAGGTAGTACACGGCTTAAATCTTGCTGCCAGGTAGTAAATAGGTTAAATCTTGCTTGCCCGTTGGTAAACGGCTTAAATCTTGCTGCCAGGTAGTAAACGGGTTAAATCTTGCTGCCAGGTGGAAAAAAGGGGTTAAATCTTGCTGCCAGGTGGGAAAAAAAAGGGTTAAATCTTACTGTCGCGTGGAAAAAAAAAAGGGTTACATCTTGCTGCCAGGTGGAAAAAAGGGGATAAATCTTGCTGCCAGGTGATAAAAGGGTTAAATCTTGCTGCCAGGTGGAAAAAAGGGGTTAAATCTTGCTGCCAGGTGGTAAAAGGGTTAAATTTTGCTGCCAGGTGGAAAAAAGGGGTTACATCTTGCTTGCCAGGTGGTAAAAGGGTTAAATCTTGCTGCCAGGGAGTAAACGGGTTAAATCTTGCTACCAGGTGGTAAAAGGCTTAAATCTTGCTGCCAGGTGCTAAAAGCATTAAATCTTGTCTTGCTGCCAGGTTTTAAAAGAGGTTAAATCTTGCTGCAAGGTGGAAAAAAGGGGTTAAATCTTGCTACCAGGTGGGAAAAAAAGGGTTAAATCTTACTGTCGCGTGAAAAAAAAAAGGGTTACATCTTGCTGCCAGGTGGAAAAAAGTTGCTAAATCTTGCTGCCAGGTGGTAAAAGGATTAAATCTTGCTGCCACGTGAAAAAAAGAGGTTAAATCTTGCTGACAGGTGGAAAAAAAAGGATTAAATCTTGCTGCCAGGTGGTAAACGGCTTAAATCTTGCTGCCAGATAGTAAACGGGTTAAATCTTGCTGCCAGGTGGTAAGCTGGTTAAATCTTGCTGCCAGGTGGTAAACAGCTTAAATCTTGCTGCCAGGTAGTAAACGGGTTAAATCTTGCTGCCAGGTAGTAAACGGGTTAAATCTTGCTGCCAGGTGGTAAAAGGGTTAAATCTTGCTGCCAGGTGCTAAAAGCATTAAATCTTGTCTTGCTGCCAGGTTGTAAAAGGGTTAAATCTTGCTGCCAGGTGGAAAAAAGGGGTTAAATCTTGCTGCCAGGTGGAAAAAGGGGTTAAATCTTGCTGCCAGGTGGAAAAAAAGGATTAAATCTTGCTACCAGGTGGGAAAAAAGGGTTAAATCTTGCTGCCAGGTGGAAAAAAAGGATTAAATCTTGCTACCAGGTGGGAAAAAAGGGTTAAATCTTGCTGCCAGGTAGTAAACGGGTTAAATCTTGCTGCCAGGTGGTAAAAGTGTTAAATCTTGCTGCCAGGTGGTAAAAGGGTTAAATCTTGCTGCCAGGTACTAAAAGCATTAAATATTGTCTTGCTGCCAGGTTGTAAAAGGGTTAAATCTTGCTGCCATGTGGTAAACGGCTTAAATCTTGCTGCCAGGTAGAAAAAAGGGTGAAATCTTGCTTGCCAGGTGATAAACGGGTTAAATCTTGCTGCCAGGTGGTAAACGGGTTAAATCTTGCTGCCAGATGGTAAACGGCTTAAATCTTGCTGCCACGTAGAAAAAAGGGTTAAATCTTGCTGCCAGGTGGTAAAAGGGTTAAATCTTGCTGCCATGTGGTAAACGGGTTAAATCTTGCTGCCAGGTGGTAAACGGCTTAAATCTTGCTGCCAGGTAGAAAAAAGGGTTAAATCTTGCTGCCAGGTGGTAAACGGGTTAAATCTTGCTGCCAGGTAGTAAACGGGTTAAATCTTGCTGCCATTTGGTAAAAGGGTTAAATCTTGCTGCCAGGTAGTACACGGCTTAAATCTTGCTGCCAGGTAGTAAATAGGTTAAATCTTGCTTGCCCGTTGGTAAACGGCTTACATCTTGCTGCCAGGTAGTAAACGGGTTAAATCTTGCTGCCAGGTGGAAAAAAGGGGTTAAATCTTGCTGCCAGGTGGTAAAAGGGTTAAATTTTGCTGCCAGGTGGAAAAAAGGGGTTAAATCTTGCTTGCCAGGTGGTAAAAGGGTTAAATCTTGCTGCCAGGGAGTAAACGGGTTAAATCTTGCTACCAGGTGGTAAAAGGCTTAAATCTTGCTGCCAGGTGCTAAAAGCATTAAATCTTGTCTTGCTGCCAGGTTTTAAAAGGGGTTAAATCTTGCTGCAAGGTGGAAAAAAGGGGTTAAATCTTGCTACCAGGTGGGAAAAAAAGGGTTAAATCTTACTGTCGCGTGAAAAAAAAAAGGGTTACATCTTGCTGCCAGGTGGAAAAAAGTTGCTAAATCTTGCTGCCAGGTGGTAAAAGGATTAAATCTTGCTGCCACGTGAAAAAAAGAGGTTAAATCTTGCTGCCAGGTGGAAAAAAAAGGATTAAATCTTGCTGCCAGGTGGTAAACGGCTTAAATCTTGCTGCCAGATAGTAAACGGGTTAAATCTTGCTGCCAGGTGGTAAGCGGGTTAAATCTTGCTGCCAGGTGGTAAACAGCTTAAATCTTGCTGCCAGGTAGTAAACGGGTTAAATCTTGCTGCCAGGTGGTAAAAGGGTTAAATCTTGCTGCCAGGTGCTAAAAGCATTAAATCTTGTCTTGCTGCCAGGTTGTAAAAGGGTTAAATCTTGCTGCCAGGTGGAAAAAAAGGGTTAAATCTTGCTGCCAGGTGGAAAAAAGGGGTTAAATCTTGCTGCCAGGTGGAAAAAAGGGGTTAAATCTTGCTGCCAGGTGGAAAAAGGGGTTAAATCTTGCTGCCAGGTGGAAAAAAAAGGATTAAATCTTGCTACCAGGTGGGAAAAAAAGGGTTACATCTTGCTGCCAGGTGGAAAAGAGGGGTTAAATCTTGCTGCCAGGTGGTAAACGGGTTAAATCTTGCTGCCACGTAGAAAAAAGGGTTAAATCTTGCTGCCAGGTGGTAAAAGGGTTAAATCTTGCTGCCATGTGGTAAACGGGTTAAATCTTGCTGCCAGGTGGTAAGCGGCTTAAATCTTGCTGCCAGGTAGAAAAAAGGGTTAAATCTTGCTGCCAGGTAGTAAACGGGTTAAATCTTGCTGCCAGGTGGTAAAAGGGTTAAATCTTGCTGCCAGGTGCTAAAAGCATTAAATCTGGTCTTGCTGCCAGGTTGTAAAAGGGTTACATCTTGCTGCCAGGTGAAAAAAGGGGTTAAATCTTGCTGCCAGGTGGGAAAAAAAGGATTAAATCTTGCTACCAGGTGGGAAAAAAAGGTTAAATCTTACTGTCGCGTGGGAAAAAAAAGGGTTACATCTTGCTGCCAGGTGGAAAAAGGGGTTAAATCTTGCTGCCAGGGGGTAAAAGGGTTAAATCTTGCTACCAGGTGGAAAAAAGGGGTTAAATCTTGCTTGCCAGGTGGTAAACGGCTTAAATCTTGCTGCCAGGTAGTAAACGAGTTAAATCTTGCTGCCAGGTAGTAAACGGGTTAAATCTTGCTGCCAGGTGGTAAAAGGGTTAAATCTTGCTGCCAGGTGCTAAAAGCATTAAATCTTGTCTTGCTGCCAGGTTCTAAAAGGGTTAAATCTTGCTGCCAGGTGGAAAAAAGGGGTTAAATCTTGCTGCCAGGTGGAAAAAGGGGTTAAATCTTGCTGCCAGGTGGAAAAAAAAGGATTAAATCTTGCTACCAGGTGGGAAAAAAAGGGTTACATCTTGCTGCCAGGTGGAAAAGAGGGGTTAAATCTTGCTGCCAGGTGGTAAACGGGTTAAATCTTGCTGCCACGTAGAAAAAAGGGTTAAATCTTGCTGCCAGGTGGTAAAAGGGTTAAATCTTGCTGCCATGTGGTAAACGGGTTAAATCTTGCTGCCAGGTGGTAAGCGGCTTAAATCTTGCTGCCAGGTAGAAAAAAGGGTTAAATCTTGCTGCCAGGTAGTAAACGGGTTAAATCTTGCTGCCAGGTGGTAAAAGGGTTAAATCTTGCTGCCAGGTGCTAAAAGCATTAAATCTGGTCTTGCTGCCAGGTTGTAAAAGGGTTAAATCTTGCTGCCAGGTGAAAAAAGGGGTTAAATCTTGCTGCCAGGTGGGAAAAAAAGGATTAAATCTTGCTACCAGGTGGGAAAAAAAGGTTAAATCTTACTGTCGCGTGGGAAAAAAAAGGGTTACATCTTGCTGCCAGGTGGAAAAAGGGGTTAAATCTTGCTGCCAGGGGGTAAAAGGGTTAAATCTTGCTACCAGGTGGAAAAAAGGGGTTAAATCTTGCTTGCCAGGTGGTAAACGGCTTAAATCTTGCTGCCAGGTAGTAAACGAGTTAAATCTTGCTGCCAGGTAGTAAACGGGTTAAATCTTGCTGCCAGGTGGTAAAAGGGTTAAATCTTGCTGCCAGGTGCTAAAAGCATTAAATCTTGTCTTGCTGCCAGGTTCTAAAAGGGTTAAATCTTGCTGCCAGGTGGAAAAAAGGGGTTAAATCTTGCTGTCGCGTGGAAAAAAAAAAGGGTTACATCTTGTTGCCAAGTGGAAAAAAGTTGATAAATCTTGCTGCCAGGTGGAAAAAAAAGAATTAAATCTTGCTGCCAGGTGGTTAACGGCTTAAATCTTGCTGCCAGGTAATAAACGGGTTAAATCTTGCTGCCAGGTGGTAAAAGTGTTAAATCATGCTGCCAGGTGGTAAACGGGTTAAATCTTGCTGCCAGGTGGTAAACAGCTTAAATCTTGCTGCCAGGTAGTTTGCGGGTTAAATCTTGCTGCCAGGTGGTAAAAGGGTTAAATCTTGCTGCCAGGTGGTAAACGGGTTAAATCTTGCTGCCAGGTAGAAAAAAGGGTTAAATCTTGCTGCCATGTGTTAAAAGGGTTAAATCTTGCTGCCAGGTAGTAAAAGGGTTAAATCTTGCTGCCAGGTGGTAAAAGGGTTAAATCTTGCTGCCAGTTGGTAAACGGGTTAAATCTTGCTGCCAGGTAGAAAAAAGGGTTCAATCTTGCTGCCAGGTGGTAAGTGTTAAATCTTGCTGCTAGGTAAAAAAAAGGGTTAAATCTTGCTGCCAGGTAGTAAACAGGTTAAATCTTGCTGCAAGGTGGTAAAAGGGTGGTAAATTGTGCGCTCTGCGAAACCATTATATACTGTGGGGCTGTATTATACTCTATGGGGCTGCAATGTACTCTATGGGGCTGCATTGTACTCTTTGGGGCTGCATTGTACTCTATGGGGCAGCATTATACTCTGTGGCTGTGTTTTACTCTAAGGGATGGCCTGCATTATACTCTATGGGGTAGCTGCATTATACTCTATGAGGGGGGCTGATTTATACTCTATGTGGGGCTGCATTATGCTCTATGGGGCGGCATTATACTCTATACGGTGGCATTATACTCTATGGGGCGGCATTGTATGATATACGGCGGCATTATACTGTATGGGGCGGCATTGTACTCTCTGAGGCAGCATTGTTTTCTATGGGGCTGCATTGTACTCTGTGGGGCGGAATTATACTCTGTGGGGCTGAATTATACACTATGGGGCAGCATTATACTTTATGGTGGGATGGCAATATACTGTATGGGGCTGCATTGTACTCTATGGGGCGGCATTGTACTCTATGGAGCTGCATTGTATTCTATGGGACGGATTTATACTCTGTGGGGCGGCATTGTACTCTATGGGGCAGTATTGTACTCTATGGGGCAGCATTATACTCTGTGGGGCAGCATTATACCCTATGGGGCTGTATTATACCCTGTGGGGCTGCATTGTACCCTGTGGGGCTGCATTGTACCCTGTGGGGCTGCATTGTACTCTATGGGGCTGCATTGTACTCTATGGGGCTGCATTGTACTCTATGGGGCGGCATTATACTCTATGGGGCGGCATTGTACTCTATGGTGGAACGACATTATACAGTATGGGGCTGTATTATACTCTATGGGGCCGCAGTTTACTCTAGGGGGCTGCATTGTACCCTATGGGGCGGCATTATTCTGTATGGGGCTGTATTATACTCTATATGGCGTAATTGTACTCTATGGGGCTGCATTGTTCTCTATGGGGCTGCACAGTACTCTATGGCGAGGCACTGTAATCTGTGGGATGGCCTGCATTATACTCTTTGAGGAGCTGCATTGTGCTCTATGAGGGGGGCTGCATTATACTCTTTGGGGCTGCATTGTACTCTGTGGGGCTGGATTATACACTGTGGGGCTGCATTATACTTTATGGTGGGATGTCAATATACTGTATGGGGCTGCATTGTACTCTATGGGGCGGCATTGTACTCTATGAGGCGGCATTATACTCTTTGGGGCGGCATTATACTCTGTGGGGCGGCATTGTACTCTATGGGGCAGCATTGTATTCTATCGGACGGATATATACTTTGTGGGGCGGCATTATACTCTATGGGTCTGCATTGTACACTATGCGGCGGCATTATACTCTATGGGGCAGCATTATACTCTGTGGGGCTGGATTATACACTATGGGGCTGCATTATACTTTATGGTGGGATGGCAATATACTGTGTGGGGCTGTATTATACCCTATAGGTCTGCATTGTACTCTATGGGGAGGCATTATACTCTATGGGGCGGCATTATACTCTATGGGGCAGCATTATACTCTGTGGGGCGGTATTATACTCTATGGGGCGGTATTGTACTCTATGGGGCGGTATTGTACTCTATGGGGCTGCATTATACTCTATGGGGCTGCATTGTACTCTATGGGGCTGCATTGTACTCTATGGGGCTGCATTGTACTCTACGGGGCTGCATTGTACTCTACGGGGCTGCATTGTACTCTATGGGGCTGCATTGTACTCTATGGGGCTGCATTGTACTCTATGGGGCTGCATTGTATTCTATGGTGGGGCGGCATTATACTGTATGGGGCTGTATTATGCTCTATATGGCGGAATTGTACTCTATGGGGCGGAATTGTACTCTATGGGGCTGCATTGTACTCTATGTGGATGCACTGTAATCTATGGGATGGCCTGAATTATACGCTATGGGGTAGCTGCTTTTTGCTCTATGAGGGGGGGCTGCATTATACTCTTTGGGGTGGCTATATTATACTCTATGGGGTAGAATTATACACTATGGGGTGGCATTGTACTCTATAAGTCTGCATTGTATGCTATGTGGAAGCATCATACGCTAAGCGGCAGCATTGTATGCTACGCGGCAGCATTGTACTCTGTGGGGCAGCATTGTACTCTGTAGGGCAGCATTGTACTCTGTGGGGCAGCATTGTACTCTTTGGGGCAGCATTGTAGTCTGTGGGGCTGCATTGTACTCTATGGGATGGGCTGCATTATTAGCTATCGGTTAGTTGTATTATACTCTATGAGGGCGGCATTGTACCCTATGGGGCAGCATTGTACCCTGTGGGGCGGCATTATACTCTATGGGGCGGCATTATACTCTATGGGGTGGCATTATACTCTGTAGGGCAGCATTGTACTCTATGGGGCTGCATTGTACTCTATGGCATTCTATGGGGTAACATTATATTGTATGGGGCGGCATTGTACCCTATGGGGCGGCATTGTACTCTATGGGGCGGCATTGTACTCTATGGGGCGGCATTGTACTCTATGGCATTCTATGGGGTAACATTATATTGTATGGGGCGGCATTGTACCCTATGGGGCGGCATTGTACCCTATGGGGCGGCATTGTACCCTATGGGGCGGCATTGTACTCTATGGGGTGGCCTGCATTATACTCTATGGGGTGGCCTGCATTATACTCTATGGGGTGGCCTGCATTATACTCTATGGGGTGGCCTGCATTATACTCTATGTGGCGGCATCATACTCTGTGGCTGCATTATACTTTATGGTTGGGAGGCATTATACTGTATGAGGCTGTATTATATTCTATGGGGCTGCATTGTACTCTATGGAGCAGCATTATACTCTATGGGGCAGCATTGTACTATATGGGGCGCCATTGTTCTCTATGGGTCTGCATTTTATGCTATGCAGTGGCATTATACTCTATGGGGCATCATTATAATCTATGGGGATGCATTGTACTCTATGGGGCAGCATTGTACTCTATGGGGCAGCATTGTACTCTATGGGGCAGCATTGTATTCTCTGGGGCGGCATTCTACTCTATGGGGCTGCATTATGCTTTCAGGTGGGGTGGCATTGTACTCTATGTGGCGGCATTATACTCTATGGGCCTGCATTATACTCTATGGGGTAGCTGCATTATGCTCTGAGGGGGTTTGAATTATACTCTTTGGAGTGGCTGCATTATACTCTATGGGGTGGCTGGTTTATACTTTATGGGGCAGAATTGTACTCTATAGGTCTGCATTGTATGCTATGCTATGTGGCGGCATCATACTCTATTGGGCAGCATTATACTCTATGTGACTGCATTATACTTTATGGTGGGGTGGCATTGTACTGTATGAGGCTGTATTATATTCTATGGGGCTGAATTGTACCCTATGGGGCTGCATTATACTCAATGGGGCGGCATTATACTCTATGGTGGGGCAGTATTGTACTGTGTGGGGCGGCATTGTACTCTATGGGGCGGCATTGTACTCTATGCGGCGGCATTGTACTCTATGGGGCGACTTTGTACTCTATGGGGCGACATTGTACTCTATGGGGCGACATTGTACTCTATGGGGCGGCACTGTACTCTATGGGGCGGCATTGTACTCTAAAGGGCGGCATTGTACTCTATGGGATGGCATTATACTTTTTGGAACGCCATTATACTGTATGGGGCTGTACTATATTGTATGGGGCTGCACTGAACTCTATGGGACGGCATTGTACCCTGTGGGGCGGCATTGTACCCTGTGGGGCGGCATTGTACCCTGTGGGGCGGCATTGTACTCTGTGGGGCAGCAGTGTACTCTACTGGGCTGCAGTGTACTCTATTGGGCTGCAGTGTACTATATATGTACTATATGGGGCTGCATTATACTGTATGGAGGACTATGTGGAATGCATTATAGTATACGAAGGACTATGGGATGCATTATACTATATTGAGGACTATGGGGAGTGTATTATACTATATGGAGGACTATGGGATGCATTATACTATATTGAGGACTATGGGGAGTGTATTATACTATATGGAGGACTATGGGTTGTGCATTATACTGTATGGAGGCCTATGGGCTGTGTATTATACTATATGGAGGACTATGGGGAGTGCATTATACTATGTGGAGTACTATGGGCTGTGTATTATACTATATGGAGGACTATGGGGTGCATTATACTATGTGGAGTACTATGGGGAGTGTATTATACTATGTGGAGTACTATGGGCTGTGCATTATACTATGTGGAGTACTATGGGCTGTGCATTATACTATATGGAGGACTATGGGCTGTGCATTATACTATGTGGAGTACTATGGGCTGTGCATTATACTATATGGAGGACTATGAGGAGGGGTGTATTATACTATATGGAGGACTATGGAGTATATTATACTATATGGAGGACTATGGGGTGTATTATACTATATGGAGGACTATGGAATGTATTATACTATATGGAGGATTATGGGGTGTATTATACTCTATGGAGGACTATGGGGTGTATTATACTATATGGAGGACTATGGAGTGTATTATACTATATGGAGGACTATGGGGTGTATTATACTATATGGAGGACTATGGAATGTATTATACTATACGGAGGACTATGGAGTGTATTATACTATGCGGAGGACTATGGGGAGTGTATTATACTATGTGGAGTACTATCGGCTGTGCATTATACTATATGGAGGACTATGGGGAGTGCATTATGCTATGTGTAGTACTATGGGGAGTGTATTATACTATGTGGAGTACTATGGGCTGTGCATTATACTATATGGAGGACTATGGAGTGTATTATACTATGCGGAGGACTATGGGGTGTATTATACTATGCGGAGGACTATGGGGAGTGCATTATACTATGTGGAGTACTATGGGGAGTGTATTATACTATGTGGAGTACTATGGGCTGTGCATTATACTATATGGAGGACTATGGGCTGTGTATGATACTATATGGAGGACTATGGGCTGTGCATTATACTATATGGAGGACTATGGAGTGTATTATACTATATGGAGGACTATGGGGTGTATTATACTATATGGAGGACTATGGAATGTATTATACTATACGGAGGGCTATGGAGTGTATTATACTATGTGGAGGACTATGGGGTGTATTATACTATATGGAGGAATATGGGCTGTGCATTATACTATACGGAGGACTATGGAGTGTATTATACTATGCGGAGGACTATGGGGAGTGTATTATACTATGTGGAGTACTATGGGCTGTGCATTATACTATATGGAGGACTATGGGGAGTGCATTATGCTATGTGGAGTACTATGGCGAGTGTATTATACTATGTGGAGTACTATGGGTTGTGCATTATACTATATGGAGGACTATGGGGAGTGCATTATGCTATGTGTAGTACTATGGGGAGTGTATTATACTATGTGGAGTACTATGGGCTGTGCATTATACTATATGGAGGACTATGGGGAGTGCATTATGCTATGTGTAGTACTATGGGGAGTGTATTATACTATGTGGAGTACTATGGGCTGTGCATTATACTATGCGGAGGACTATGGGGAGTGTATTATACTATGCCGAGGACTATGGGGAGTGTATTATACTATGCGGAGGACTATGGGGAGTGTATTATACTATGCCGAGGACTTTGGGGAGTGTATTATACTATGTGGAGTACTATGGGCTGTGCATTATACTATGCGGAGGACTATGGAGTGTATTATACTATGCGGAGGACTATGGGGAGTGCATTATACTATGTGGAGTACTATGGGGAGTGTATTATACTATGTGGAGTACTATGGGCTGTGCATTATACTATATGGAGGACTATGGGCTGTGTATGATACTATATGGAGGACTATGGGCTGTGTATGATACTATATGGAGGACTATGGGCTGTGCATTATACTATATGGAGGACTATGGAGTGTATTATACTATGCGGAGGACTATGGGGTGTATTATACTATGTGGAGTACTATGGGCTGTGCATTATACTATATGGAGGACTATGGGCTGTGCATTATACTATATGGAGGACTATGGGCTGTGCATTATACTATATGGAGGACTATGGGCTGTGCATTATACTATATGGAGGACTATGGGCTGTGCATTATACTATATGGAGGACTGTGGGCTGTGCATTATACTATATGGAGGACTATGGGCTGTGCATTATGCTATGTGTAGTACTATGGGGAGTGTATTATACTATGTTGAGTACTATGGGGAGTGCATTATACTATATGGAGGAATATGGGCTGTGCATTATACTATATGGAGGACTATGGGGAGTGCATTATACTATATGGAGGACTATGGGGAGTGCATTATGCTATGTGGAGTACTATGGGGAGTGCATTATACTATATGGAGGACTATGGGGAGTGCATTATACTATGTGGAGTACTATGGGCTGTGCATTATACTATATGGAGGACTATGGGCTGTGCATTATACTATATGGAGGACTATGGGCTGTGCATTATACTATATGGAGGACTATGGGCTGTGCATTATACTATATGGAGGACTATGGGCTGTGCATTATACTACATGGATGACTATGGGCTGTGCATTATACTATATGGAGGAATATGGGCTGTGCATTATACTATATGGAGGACTATGGGCTGTGCATTATACTATATGGAGGACTATGGGGAGTGTATTATACTATGTGGAGTACTATGGGCTGTGCATTATACTATATGGAGGAATATGGGCTGTGCATTACACTAAACAATCAAAATGCTGCCTATTCATTCAGTGACTGGATTGTTTATGCCGGTACAAAAATCATTGTTCTCTGCAGCACATCGCTCAGAGAAAAGTTCAGATATGCTGCTGATAACATGATACTGTATGGGGACAGATTGATCTATCAGTGATTGTGTCCATCGTTCTTCCTCAGTCGGTGTAAAGAGGTCGGGAAACTATGGTTGAACGACTTCAATATTGTTGATCGCGCTCGTTTAACGGCCTGAACTCAGCACATGTGAATACAACTGAAATGTTTCTGTGTGATGCTGCAATATGTGAACATTGGGGGTCCCACTTTAAACTTTTGCCCAGAGCCCACTTTGTCTAAAACCGGCCCTGTGCGCACCACACCACTGTACAGTGAGAGGAAGGACTTTTACCTGTGATTTACACTTGCATCTGAAAAAACAAACAATAGTTTAGAATTAGATTTACTGAAGGATTTACGGTAATAAAAGTCACTCAGTTGGGCGACTTATTTTTAGTCCATATTCACACGTGATTTTTTTTCTCATCTGCACAAAACCAAACAATCTAATTTTCATTAGTGTGCGGCTTCCGATTTTCATCTTTTTTTATTTTGGTCCATGTGTCCATTTTTACCATCAGTATGTCATCCATTTATCTTTGTATGAAAAAATAAAAAAGCTGATGGAAATTTCCCAAGTTTTTCCTAATAGTCAATGGGTGAATGTGATCCACAATTCACCCCAAACCTGACAGGTTACTAGCTCCATAGAATATAAGGGCCAGTGAAAAAAACTTTTCTCTCTCCTGTGACGTTCTGCCTGTGGTTGGGCGTCATAGAAGACAGTGATTTTTACTATATACCGGAATACTGCTGTATGTGGCATAAGAGATCAGACAATCGCAGATTCAAGTCCCCTAAGAGGACTAACAAACAGAGAAAGAAGTGAAGAAAAACGTGTTTAAAAAAGTAAAAAAAAAGTTCAAATCACACCCCCTCTTCTCCAGTTAACATTAAAGAAAGAAAAAAAATAAAAAATACACATATTTGGTATCAACGTGTTCAAAAAAGTCCAATCTATGAAAATATAAAATTAATTGACCCAATCTGTAAAAACTGTAAAGCTAAGAAGAAATCAAAATGGCAAAATTGCAGGTTTTTGATTGCTACAATTCCACAAAAAATGCATTAAGAAGCGATCAAAGCGTTGAAACTACCCCAAAATAGTATCAATAAAACCATCAGGTCACCATGCAAAACACAAGTCCTCACACAGCTCCATCCACAACAAATTAACCCCTTAAGCCCCGCGGGTGGTTTGCACGTTAATGACCGGGCCAATTTTTACAATTCTGACCACTGTCACTTTATGAGGTAATTACTCTGGAACGCTTCAACGGATCCCCCTGATTCTGAGACTGTTTTTTCGTGACATATTGTACTTCATGATTGTGGAAAAATTTCTTCGATATCACTTGCGTTTATTTGTGAAAAAAATGGAAATTTGGCGAAAATTTTGAAAATTTTGCAATTTTCAAAATTTGAATTTTTAAGCCCTGAAATCAGAGCGATATGTCACACAAAAGAGTTAATAAATAACATTTCCCACATGTCTACTTTACATCAGCACAATTTTGGAACCAAAATTTTTTTTTGTTAGGGAGCTATAAGGGTTAAAAGTTGACCAGCGATTTCTCATTTTTCCAACAAAATTTACAAAACCATTTTTTTAGGGACCACATCACATTTGAAGTCACTTTGAGAGGTCTTTATGACAGAAAATACCCAAAAGTGACACCATTCTAAAAACTGCACCCCTCAAGGTGCTCAAAACCACATTCAAGAACTTTATTAACCCTTCAGGTGCTTCACAGGAATTTTTTGAATGTGGAAGAAAAAAATGAACATTTAACTTTTTTCACAAAAATGTTACTTTAGACCCAATTTTTTTTATTTTCACAGGGGTAACAAGAAAAAATGGACCCCAAAATTTGTTGTGCAATTTCCCCTGGGCACGCAGATACCCAATATTTGGGGAAAAAATACTGTTTGGGCGCACGGCAGGGCTCGGAAGGGAAGGAGCGCCATTTGACTTTTTGATTGTAAAATTTGCTTGAATAATTAGCGGACGCCATGTTGTGTTTGGAGAGCCCATGTGTGCCCAAACTTTGGAGCTCCCCCACAAGTGACCCCATTTTGGAAACTAGACCCCCCAAGGCACCTTTCTAGATGCATAGTGAGCACTTGGAACCCCCAGGTGCTTCACAAAATGATTCGTAACAATGAAAAAGTGAAAAAAAAAAACACTTTTTCATTTTTATGAATCAATTTCTGAAGCACCTGAGGGTTCCAAGTGCTCACAATGCATCTAGATAGGTGCCTTGGGGGGTCTAGTTTCCAAAATGGGGTCACTTGTGGGGGAGCTCCAATGTTTGGGCACACAGCGGCTCTCCAAACGCAACATGGTGTCGCTAACAATTTGAGCCGATTTTCCGTTAAATTTGTTAGAGGACACCATGTTGCATTTAGAGAGTCCCTGTGTGCCCAAACATTGGAGCTCCCCCACAAGTGACCCCATTTTGGAAACTAGACCCCCTAAGGCACCTATCTAGATGCATAGTGAGCACTTGGAACCCCCAGGTGCTTCACAAATTGATTCGTAACAATGAAAAAGTGAAAAAAAAAAAACACTTTTTCATTTGTATGAATCAATTTGTGAAGCACCTGAGGGTTCCAAGTGCTCACTATGCATCTAGATAGGTGCCTTGGGTGGTCTAGTTTCCAAAATGGGGTCACTTGTGGGGGAGCTCCAATATTTGGGCACACAGCGGCTCTCTAAATGCAACATGGTGTCCGCTAACAAATTTAACGCAAAATTGGCTCAAATTGTTAGCGACACCATGTTGCGTTTGGGGAGCTGCTGTGTGCCCAAACATTGGAGCTCCCCCACAAGTGACCCCATTTTGGAAACTAGACCCCCCAAGGCACCTATCTAGATGCATAGTGAGCACTTGGAACCCCCAGGTGCTTCACAAATTGATTCGTAACAATGAAAAAGTGAAAAAAAAAACACTTTTTCATTTTTATGAATCAATTTGTGAAGCACCTGGGGGTTCCAACTGCTCACTATGCATCTAGATAGGTGCCTTGGGGGGTCTAGTTTCCAAAATGGGGTCACTTGTGGGAGAGCTCCAATGTTTGGGCACACAGGGACTCTCTAAATGCAACATGGTATCCGCTAACAAATTGAATGGAAAATCGGCTCAAATTGTTAGCGGACACCACATTGCGTTTGGAGAGCCCCTCTGTGCCCAAACTTTGGAGCTCCCCCACAAGTGACCCCATTTTGGAAACTAGACCCCCCAAGGCACCTTTCTAGATGCATAGTGAGCACTTGGAACCCCCAGGTGCTTCACAAATTGATTCGTAATAATGAAAAAGTGAAAAAAAAAACACTTTTTCATTTTTATGAATCAATTTGTGAAGCACCTAGGGGTTCCAAGTGCTCACTATGCATCTAGATAGGTGCCTTGGGGGGTCTAGTTTCCAAAATGTTTTTAGCGGTGCGTGACCGCTCCCTGCACATAGTACCGGGTGTCAGCTGTGACAATCAGCTGACACCCGGCGGCGATCGCGCCCGCACAGCCTGTGTGCGCGCGCGATCGCGATGACGTACTAATACGGGTCTGGCTCTTAAGTCCCAGGGCACAGACGCGTATTAGTACGTCAGATGTTATTAAGGGGTTAAAATGTTACGGGTATTCAAAAATGCAGACTCAAGCTAATTTTTGCTAATTTTTTTTCACCACTTAAATGAAAAAATACAAGTTTGGTATCGTGGTAATCGTACTGGCCTGACTGGTCCGGGCATTTGCCGTGCGTAAAGAACGGACATCAGAAAACAGAAATTCATTATTATATATGCTTATAGAGACAGCATTACAATCACTGTTCTGAATTACATGACTTTTCTTATTTAGGACTTACCGGTACATAAATTGAGCTTCGATTTTTGCTCGATATTTTTCAAATTTAAATAACTGCAAAATCCTGAATTCCTTATGAATAGCCTGATCTTAAAAACCAATTGTATCAATAGTAAATATTGCCATAACGAGCTAATTAATAAATATAAGGCTTTCTCATTAAAAATGTATGGGAAATGAGAATTGGGGGGTAGATGAAGCTTGTCATAAGAAATCAGAAACGTATATAGACAGAAAATGGGAAATAATACGGACAGACCAGGAGTAGAAGAAACACTTACTCACTCTGAACGCCTACTATAAACTCTCAAAGGAGTTCCGGGTGAGCGGTTGCTTATATATTCCTCATGATGTCATAATATCCAGGCAGAGGTGACGATGGTGAAGATCTTGTGATGTCACAACATTCTAGAATGTGCTTAGGACAAGCCCTGCAGCCAATGCTATTCAATATAATCATGTATAATAAAGTCTATGGAGGGTTTATAATTGATTTTGCTAAATATTAATATTAACATATTAATTACAATTAATATTAATATAAAATAATTAGAACACTTAATATTGAACAGAATTAAGTATGCTTATTTCCCCCTATATACCGTGTATATATAAGGTGTATATATAAATATTCCCCCCTCTATATATCATATGAGCCCCCTATATACCGTAAGAGCCTACACACAGCCCCTATAAACCTTAAGAGCCCCACATAGGCTCCCTATATATAGCATGAGCCCCACATAGCCTTCCTATATACACCATGAGCCCCACATTGCCTCCCTATATAGAGCATGAGCCCCACATAGCTTCCCTATATAGAGGATGAGCCCCACATAGCCTCTCTATATATAGCATGAGCCCCACATAGCCTCTTTATATACAGCATGAGCCCCATATAGCCTCCACATATACAGCATGAGCCCCACATAACCTCTATATACAGCATGAGCCCCACATAGCCTCCACATATACAGCATGAGCCCCACATAGCCTCTATATACAGCATGAGTCCCACATAGCCTCTATATACAGCATGAACCTCACATAGCCTCTATATACAGCATGAACCTCACATAGCCTCTTTATATACAGCATGAGCCCCACATAGCCTCTTTATATACAGCATGAACCCCACATAGCCTCCACATATACAGCATGAGCCCCACATAACCTCTATATACAGCATGGTCCCCACATAGCCTCCACATATACAGCATGAGCCCCACATAGCCTCCACATATACAGCATGAGCCCCACATAACCTCTATATACAGCATGATCCCCACATAGCCTCCACATATACAGCATGAGCCCCACATAGCCTCTATATACAGCATGAGCCCCACATAGCCTCTATATACAGCATGAGCCCCACATAGCCTCCGCATATACAGCATAAGCCCCACATAGCCTCTATATACAGCATGAGTCCCACATAGCTTCCCCATATACAGCATGAGCTCCACATAGCCTCCTATTTACAGTATAAGCCCCCACATAGCCTCCCCATGTCCAGCCTGAGCCCCACATAGCCTCTCCATGTCTAGCATGAAAAATTGTTGTCTATTTCTTGCAACTGAACATATGGGCTTCTTATTACGGTAGGGGCATATTGTTGTCCTCTCCTTGCCCCGAATTATCAGCACTGCTGCACTTTATTTGTCTAGAACGGCTTTTTGAGCTAATACTTTTACATCCTATCAACGTACTCACTCATTGGTACATTTGACTTAGTTGTCCATATCAGTGCACCATATTTATTTTTGCATTTCCCTTGTTTTTGCTTTTTTGCTTGACTGATGCATTATACACTGCTTGGAGGAGGGAGCGTCAGCAGACACATCCACCTCCATCATTCTGTGCATGTGGTCGGCCAGGCAGTACAGGTGCTGATGGGCGGAGGTGGGCAATAACACGACTGCCGGTATCCATCAATCTTTGATGACTTTTTTATGTACAGTCATATGAAAAAGTTTGGGCACCCCTATTAATCTTAAGCTTAATATTTTCTTAAAATTGGTGTTTTTGCAACAGCTATTTCAGTTTGATATATGTAATAACTGTTGGACACAGTAATGTTTCTGCCTTGAAATGAGGTTTATTGTACTAACAGAAAATGTGCAATCTGCATTCAAACAAAATTTGACAGGTGCATAAGTATGGGCACCCTTATCATTTTCTTGTTTTAAATACTCCTACCTACTTTTTACTGACTTACTAAAGCACTTTTTTTTGTTTTGTAACCTCATTGAGCTTTGAACTTCAGAGCCAGGTGTATGCAATCATGAGAAAAGCTACTTAAAGTAGCCACTTGCAAGTTGTTCTCCTGTTTGAATCTCCTCTGAAGAGTGGCATCATGGGCTCCTCAAAACAACTGTCAAATGATCTGAAAACAAAGATTATTCAACATAGTTGTTCAGGGGAAGGATACAAAAAGCTGTCTCAGAGATTTAATCTGTCAGTTTCCACTGTGAGGAACATAGTAAGGAAATGGAAGAACACAGGGACAGTTCTTGTTAAGGCCAGAAGTGGCAGGCCAAGGAAAACATCAGAAAGGCAGAGAAGAAGAATGGTGAGATCAGTCAAGGACAATCCTCAGACCACCTCCAGAGAGCTGCAGCATCAACTTCCTGCAGATGTTGTCACTGTGCATCGGTCAACTATACAACGCACTTTGCACAAGGAGAAGCTGTATGGGAGAGTGATGCGAAAGAAGCCGTTTCTGCAAGCACGCCACAAACAGAGTCGGCTGAGGTATGCAAAAGCACATTTGGAGAAGCCAATTTCTTTTTGGAAGAAGGTCCTGTGGACTGATGAAACAAAGATTGAGTTGTTTGGTCATACAAAAAGGCGTTATGCATGGCGGCAAAAAAACACAGCATTCCAAGAAAAACACTTGCTACCCACAGTAAAATTTGGTGGAGGTTCCATCATGCTTTGGGGCTGTGTGGCCAATGCCGGAACCGGGAATCTTGTTAAAGTTGAGGGACGCATGGATTCCACTCAGTATCAGCAGATTCTTGACAATAATGTTCAAGAATCAGTGATAAAGTTGAAGTTACGCAGGGGATGGATCTTTCAGCAAGACAATGATCCAAAACACCGCTCCAAATCTACTCAGGCATTCATGCAGAGGAACAATTACAATGTTCTGGAATGGCCATCCCAGTCCCCAGACCTGAACATCATTGAACATCTGTGGGATCATTTGAAGAGGGCTGTCCATGCTCGGCGACCATCAAACTTAACTGAACTGGAATTGTTTTGTAAAGAGGAATGGTCAAAAATACCTTCATCCAGGATCCAGGAACTCATTAAAAGCTACAGGAAGCGACTAGAGGCTGTTATTTTTGCAAAAGGAGGATCTACTAAATATTAATGTCACTTTTCTGGTGGGGTGCCCATACTTATGCACCTGTCAAATTTTCTTTGAATGCAGATTGCACATTTTCTATTAGTACAATAAACCTCATTTCAAGGCAGAAACATTACTGTGTCCAACAGTTATTACATATATCAAACTGAAATAGCTGTTGCAAAAACACCAATTTTTATAAAACAATAAGCTTAAGATTAATAGGGGTGCCCAAACTTTTTCATATAACTGTATGTGTATGTCTGTTTAAGGGTAAAAAGGGTTAAGGGAGAGCCGACGTGGAGAGGGGACACCAAATCCATTCACTAGGGTGTCAACCTCCGCTGCTAAGAAGGCCACGAGTCCAATAGGGAATTCTAGGGATAGCCTGGGTTGTGTCTTTATGTATATTGATAAGGGTACTTTTAGATTTATCTATTAAAAGTTGTTACTGATAGGGGGCGCTGTTAGACTATAACCTAGACCTGCAGCTGATACAAGCAGTGAACCAGAAAGGCTGCAAGGGTTAAATACTAATAAGAATAGGGTATCTGCGCTGGTCTTGGTAGGTTAGAGGTACTAAAAAGGTGATGTAGGCAAATAGATAAATAGATAAATATTTTATTA
Source organism: Phyllobates terribilis (assembly GCF_046119375.1). Classification (NCBI taxonomy): domain Eukaryota; kingdom Metazoa; phylum Chordata; class Amphibia; order Anura; family Dendrobatidae; genus Phyllobates; species Phyllobates terribilis. Next base: position 5,328,241 of record NW_027362820.1, read on the forward strand.
GATAATAAAAGGTATTGGCAACAAAAATTTTTGGGATAAAATTGTTTGTTAATTTAAAAAACCATGATGTTGGCTGACCATTTGCAACTAAAAACACAATGGGTAGGGATCTTGCTTGGAGCGTGCTTCAAGAGGTTAATGGGTAGATAGCTTGAGGTAGGTGAGGAGGACCTAGAAGGGAAGGAGAGGGAAGGAGTTAATATAGGCCCTATTAATGAATCAAGACAACGCCTCTATTTTCAACCTGAGCCACTATACCTTAAAACCGGATGAATGTAAATTATTGAACAAGGGCCTGAAATACGCACCAGCATCCCGATTTGATAAATTCGAGGCCTTTATAGGGGTGAAAAAATTCATGTGACAAAAAATAAAAATAACAATAGCATCACCACAACTTCCCCTCATACCACTAATCAGATTCTCCATCATACCACACTAAAAAAGAAATCAAACTTCCATCCTCTGAATGAATATTCGGAGTCAATGGAAGCATTTAAAAAAAACGTGATAGATGACATTTACCGTATAAGTGATAAAAATTGCTCTAAAATCAAACATAACCTTACCAGAGGTGAACGTAAGGCAATTCAAACAATAGCGCAAAACCGGGACCTGGTTATACGCCCGGCAGACAAAGGCGGAGGTATTGTCATTTTGGACTATGCACAATATCATAACGAATGCCTTAGACTCCTAAACGATACACAAACCTATGAATTAATGTCCTTTGACCCAACTCCAAAATATACTATAGAACTGAAGCAACTGCTAAACAAAGGCCTAAGTGAAGGCCTTCTCACTAAAAATGAGTACGAATACATACTTACACCGTATCCTAGAATAGCTGTATTCTACTATCTCCCAAAAATTCATAAGTCATTGATTAACCCACCCGGCAGACCTATTATATCGGGGATTCAAAGTCTAACCTCCAATTTATCGAGATTTATTGACAGTCATCTACAAAACCTAGTCCCCCTCCTGCCAGCTCATCTCAAAGATACAAAACACACTCTACAATTCTTCCTAAAACAACACACCACTGACTAGCCCAGGGGATGGGGATGACTCAGTTACCCGGGCCTTTAGCCTTAAGGAGGTCGCGGTGGTCGGCTCCCGGGCCCATACTCTGGGGTCACTCTTTAAAAAGGCGTTGGTGATTTGTTAAGTTTATAAAAGTTCGTGACGCCACCTATGGTTTCTGATGATATTCACCAGTGCTGCGCAGTCCACTGAGGCCGGTGATAAGGCAGCTAGATGGTATAGCTCCCCACAGGTGGAGCTAGGCCTCAGGGCAGTATAAGAACGGGGATGCAGGACAAGGAGACTCAGCCGAGTCGGAGCAAGAACAGGGACGGACACAAAAGTTACTTCAGTACCTTTTACTGATGGAAATTCAGGCACTCCCCGGAGCACTGTAGGGTGAAGGGTGTATGTCCGGATCCTCCCCAATGAGCAGGTTTTGGGCCTCCTGGTTCTTGCTGCTGCGAAATAAGTTTCTGACCTGCCTGGAGCTAGGCCTAACTTTGTCTCTGTCCTGCACTGGCTGACCTTGTGGTAGGCCCTTCTCTTGGAGTGCACGCTCCCGACCTACGGGGCCTATGTGTCTCCTGGCTCTGGTACGTATCAGCACTTTAGCGATCCTGGGGCTTGTAGTTCTCCAGGGATTCTGGTTTATCTTACTGGGTCATGGAGATCCCGGTAAGCTCCGGACCTAGTGTTCGGTAACTGATTCTTCTTCGGGGTGAGCTAATTAAGCTCCTCTGCCCCCTATGAGCTAACTCTCTACTCTTTTGCCTTCGGCCTACTCGGACCCTCAATAGGCTACTCACACTAACGGCAGCGTGCCGCGTTTCACCGATCTTATGGCGCCGGCACACCTAAAACTCACCTCTCTGAGCTACACGGAGTCTTGATCTGGATAAGCTCCACTGCAGGCTGACCTCTCTAAGGCTTTTACACTGCAGGAACTCTCTCAACAGGTTTGCTCTCTGTCAGTTCCAGTCTAGACTAACTGCTGCCTGGCTCCACCTTCCCTTTTATATCTCCCTAACATTTCTCCCTTTGCATATTCCAGGTGCCTTCTGGGAAAAGCGAAGAGTCTCCTTCAGCTAGAAGATCGTTGGGTACAGCCGGGACCAGCTGCTTGGAAAGCATCGCCAAACCAGGGATTGAAGCTTGAAGAGGACAATTTGCATATTCCAGGTGCCTTCTGGGAAAAGCGAAGAGTCTCCTTCAGCTAGAAGATCGTTGGGTACAGCCGGGACCAGCTGCTTGGAAAGCATCGCCAAACCAGGGATTGAAGCTTGAAGAGGACAATTTGCATATTCCAGGTGCCTTCTGGGAAAAGAGAAGAGTCTCCTTCAGCTAGAAGATCGTTGGGTACAGCATCGCCAAACCGCGATCTTAGGGTATCACAAGAAAGAAGACAGACATCAAGTCAGCAGGGACAAGGAGCAGCATGGCAGATGTGACAACCTACATGGTGAGCTGCAACATGTGCTACATGTTCACAGATCGACCAGAAGCTGAAACCAACTTCACCTGCCAGAAGTGTAGACTACTGGCTCTTTTAGAAGAAAAGGTGCGGGGACTGGAAGAAAGAATTGCGACATTAAAACTCATCAAGGAAAATGAAGACTTCCTGGACAGAACAGAAGCGTCACTACTGGTCACGGAAAGTGAAGGAAGCGTCAGAGAACCTCCAGAGGCAGACAAGTGGAGGCAAGTGACCAAACGAAGCAAGAAGACCATGGAGACACCACCAACCACACAACTGAAAAACAGATTCCAAGGACTTGTGGAGGATGAAGATGGCACACCTAAGGATGAGGCACTACCAGCAAGCAAAAAAGAAAAGAGCACCCAGAAACACCCAGAAGCGACAAGAAAAAGGACAGCCAAGAAGGGAAGAAGAGTGGTGGTGGTGGGAGACTTACTACTGAGAGGAACAGAAGCAGCTGTCTGCAGACTGGACATAACCGCAAGAGAAGTATGCTGCCTCCCAGGGGCGAAGATCAAGGATGTTACCGATAGGATACCGAAGCTCATCAGTTCCAAGGATGTCCACCCATTTCTTCTGATACATGTTGGCACCAATGACACGGCAAAGAAGGACCTACCGACAATTTGCAAGGACTTTGAAGCATTGGGGAAGAAAGTAAAAGAACTGGACGCGCAGGTAGTTTTTTCTTCTATCCTTCCAGTAGACGGGCATGGCGTCAGGAGATGGAACAGGATCCTTGATGTGAACAACTGGCTGAGACGATGGTGCAGACAACAAGGATTTGGATTCCTGGACCACAGTGTGAATTACCTCTATGGCGGACTCCTTGCCAGAGACGGACTACACCTCAACAAACCCGGGAAACACACATTCGCCAGGAGACTCGCAACACTCATCAGGAGGGCGTTAAACTAGAAGAAGAGGGGATGGGAAAAAAACGCCGGACACAAACATGCAACCAGAGAACATACTAATGAAAGATATGAAGTGCGACAAAGAAGGTCCAAGACAAGATACTTGGAAGGGAGGTAAGAAAATTTCTAATACAATCCACAGGGAGAAGATTGGAACAAATCAAAATCGTGTAAACTGCGTGCTAGCAAATGCCAGAAGCCTGACAAACAAGATGGATGAACTGGAAGCAGAAATATCTACAGGTAACTATGACATAGTGGGAATAACCGAGACATGGTTAGATGAAAGCTATGACTGGGCAGTTAACTTACAGGGTTACAGTCTGTTTAGAAGGTATCGAAGAAATCGGAAAGGGGGTGGAGTCTGTCTATATGTAAAGACGTGTCTAAAGCCTACAATACGGGAGGATGTATGGGAGGGAAATGAGGAGGTCGAGTCCTTATGGGTGGAGATACATGGGGCAAAAAACAATAATAAAATTATCATAGGAGTCTGTTATAAACCACCAAATATAGCAGAAGCCACGGAAAGTCTATTAATGAGACAAATAGACGAAGTAGCAAAAAATAACGAGGTGATTATTATGGGGGACTTCAACTACCCCTATATAGACTGGGAAACCGAAAGCTGTAGATCTCAGAAAGGAAACAGGTTTCTGTCAATTATCAAAGACAATTATTTGTCACAACTTGTGCAGGAACCAACTAGAGGGACGGCCCTTTTAGACTTAATATTAACTAACAGGCCAGACAGAATATCTGAGGTGCAGGTCGGGGGGCACCTGGGAAATAGTGACCACAACATTATACAATTCCACATGTGCTTCAGTAGGGTGCCCAGCAAGGGAGTCACAAAAACACTGAACTTCAGGAGGGCAAAGTTTGATCAGCTAAGAGATGCCCTTCACCTTATAGACTGGGATAGTATCTTTAGTAATAGGAGCACGGATAGAAAATGGGAAATTTTCAAAACAGTCCTACATAGTCACTGTAGAAGGTACATGCCTTATGGGAATAAAAGGGCTAGGAATAGGAGGAAGCCAATGTGGCTAAATAAGGAAGTCAAGAGGGCAATGAAAAACAAAAAAGGGCTTTCGGTAAACTTAAACAAGAAGGCAGCGAGGAAGCGCTAATATCTTATAAGGAAAAAAACAAAATCTGTAAGACACAAATAAGAATAGCAAAAGAGGAGACAGAGAGACTAATTGCCAAGGAAAGTAAAACGAATCCCAAACTGTTCTTTAACTATTTAAAGGCCTGGACGCCTTTCTTGAGAACAATAAAATTACATATTATGCTTAGTGATAGTTAATTAATCCAGGGATTTAATCTGACTGCCAGATTGGAGTTGGGAAGTGAATTTTTCCTCAATGATGTAAATTGGCCTATACCGCATGTTTTTTTTTTGCCTTCCCCTGGATCAACGCTGCGGAATAGCTGCAGTGCACAAGAAATAGGCTGAACTGGATGGACGCTTGTCTTTTTTCAGCCTTATAAACTATGTAACTATGTATACATATCTCTCTGATTTAAAAGCATAAAAATTCAAATTTTGAAAATTGTGTAATTTTTAAAATTTTCGCCAAATTTCCGATTTTTTTTACAAATAAACGCAAGTCATATTGAAGTTTTACCACTATCATGAAGTACAATATGTAAAGAAAAAAACAATCTCAGAATCAGGGGGATCCGTTGAAGCGTTCTAGAGTAATTACCTCATAAAGTGACAGTGGTCAGAATTGTAAAAATTGGCCCGGTCATTAACGTGCAAACCGCCTTCGGGGGTAAAGGGTTTAAACAATGCAGGTGAAAATAAGGACTATAATGACTTTGTAAGTGAAGCTTTGGGTTTTGTTTTATCCCATAACACGTTTACATTTCTGGACAAGTGGTTCCTTCAGAAGGCTGGAACTGCAATGGGTACCCCTGTGGCATGTGTTTTTGCCAACTTATTCTTGGCTTTTTTTGAAGATAAATAGGTCACCACTACCTCAAACCCATATATTAGACCAGTGTTTCCCAAACCCCATCCTCACGGCCAGGGCCGGCTCCAGGTTTTTCTGGGCCCTGGGCGAAAGAGTCTCAGTGGGCCCTTTTAATACATACCACGATTCATGATGCACAGATACCGCAGAGAAATAAATATATATATATATATATATAGTGCAATGCAAAGATTTCACTTCTTACATTACATGAGCGATATCTATTGTAAATTCCACAATAGCTCAGAAACCAGCAAATCGCTCCACACAGAATACTGGCCCCCATATAAGGCTCCATACGGAATACTGGCCCCCATATAAGGCTCCATACGAAATACTGGGCCCCATATAAGGCTCCATACAGAATACTGGCCCCCATATAACGCTCCATACAGGATACTGGTCCCCTTATAAAGCTCCATACAGGATACTGGCCCCCATATAATGCTCCATATAGGATACTGGTCACCTTATAACGCTCCATACAGGATACTGGCCCCCATATAATGCTGCATGCAGGCTGTTACCCCCCACATAACGCCCCACACAGGCTGTCCCCCCCCTTATAATGCTCCATGCAGGCTGTTACCCCCACATAATGCCCCATACAGGCTGTCCCCCCCCTTATAATGCTCCATGCAGGCTGTTCCCCCCACATAATGCACTATGCAGGCTGCCCCCCCCCCCTTATAATGCCCCATGCAGACTGTTCCCCACTTTATAATGCCCCATGCAGGCTGTCACCCCTCCTCTTTATAATGCCTCATGCAGGATGTACCCCCCCTCTTTATAAGGCCCCATGTAGGATGTCACCCCCCCTCTTTATAATGCCCCATGCAGGATGTCACCCCCTCTCTTTATAATGCCCCATGCAGGATGTACCCCCCCTCTTTATAAGGCCTCATGCAGGATGTACCCCCCTCTTTATAAGGCCTCATGCAGGATATCACCCCCTCTCTCTATAATACCCCATGCAGGATGTCACCCCCCCCTCTCTTTATAATGCCCCATGCAGGATGTCACCCCCCTCTCTTTATAATGCCCCATGCAGCATGTACCCCCCTCTCTCTATAATGCCCCATACAGCATGTCACCCCCCCTCTCTTTATAATGCCCCATGCAGGATGTCACCCCCCCTCTCTTTATAATGCCCCATGCAGGATGTCACCCCCCCTCTCTTTATAATGCCCCATGCAGGATGTCACCCCCCTCTCTTTATAATGCCCCATGCAGGATGCCCTCCCCCCTCTCTTTATAATGCCCCATGAAGGATGTCAACCCCCCTCTCTTTATAATGCCCCATGCAGGATGTCACCCCCCCTCTCTTTATAATGCCCCATGCAGGATGTCACCCCCCTCTCTTTATAATGCCCCATGAAGGATGTCACCCCCCCTCTCTTTATAATGCCCCATGCAGGATGTCACCCACCCATATTATGCCCCATGCCTCCATACATTAAAAAAAAATAAAAAATCAAATACTCACCTCCCTCCTCCTCACCTGCTGCCCGCTACTCGGATCCGGACTCCAGCGTTGCCGGCGTCGTCCCGCACTGCGCTCCCTGTGACGGCTCAGGGGAGCGCGCGGTGGAAAGAAGTCACGGCGCCCTCTGACCTGACACGTCACAGGGAGCGCAGAGCAGGAAGACAGCGGATCTGCGGAGGCATGGGGAGAGGTAAGTATCCGGCTGCCGGGGCCCTGAGCAAGCGGTGGAGAAGGGCAGGTGCTGACACCGCTCTCCTCCGCCCATAGCCCAGCGGGGTGCACGACCGCCAGTGGGCCCCCCTGCCTGCTCAGGGCCCCGGCACTTGCCCGGGTGCGCCGGGTGCTGACGCCGGCCCTGCTCATGGCCCCCCACAGGTCATGTTTTCAGGATCTCCTTAGTATTACACAGGTGAGAGAATTCCTGATGCCTTGATGATACTTCAATCACTTGTGTAATACTAAGGAGATCCTGAAAACATGACCTGTGGGGGGCCGGAAACACTGTATTAGACACATTCGTGCGTATCTCCAGTATGTAGATGATGTGTTTATTGGATGGGCGGGCACTAATGCACAGTTTTTTTTTCTTTTGTTCCTTATCTGAATTAAATTAATGTTCAAAATATGAAATTTACTGCAAATTGTGGAGGAACTCATTAGAATATTTCAACGTCAAAATAAATATGTAGCATACCTGGTGGCTTTCTGGCATAGGGCACCATCTCTCACTATGCAAGATCGCAAACTTGTTCATCAGTTCAGTCTGCTAGCCTGGCTTCTTTCCATGCTGTCTGTTTGTCTCTGTTCTAACTGCTTAGGGCGGCGGCCCGGTCACTTCCTGTTTCTTGTAGCTGCTGTGGGCACACCCCTTATGCGTCCTCAGCCTATTGCTGTTAGTCACTGGATATTTAAACCAGCTTCACCTGGTAGCTGATGCCTGAGCAACGCTTTCATTCAGTGTGCTGCCTTACTCTGAATGTGCCAGGTCCTGTTCTGTTCTTGTCTGTTTCCACCACTCTGGGGACTGTATTCCCAGACTGGCTCCTGTATCTCCTTCAGTAGCAGTTCCTGTCTGAACTGTATCCTAGCCTGTTCGTTCCGCTTTCTAGGGGCTGCATACCTAGACCTGTTGTCTGTGTTTTCTTGCCTGTCTGTCCGCCTTCCTGGAGTCTGTATTTCCAGGCCAGTCTGAACACGCTCCTAGCCTGTTCGTTCCGCCTTTTCTGGGGGCCGCATACCCAGACTCGCTCCTGTATCTCGCTGCAGTGTCAGTTTCACATGCCCCCGGAAGAAGCAAGCGGGCGAAACGAGCATCGGGGTGAAGGGGGATAGCGTCCTGCTCAGTGGCTGTTATTTTCCTGTAAGGCTCATTTTTTCACCTCACCTTGGACCAGGTATTTAACATGGCTTATATTTTTCTATGTAAGGGTCTTTTTGTGCCACTACAAATGAGTATAGTATTATAATAAAGCTGCAGATATATTTTTGCATCACCTATTTAGCCAATTTAAGGGTCTTTTGTATTGGGGATGATAATTTGAAGGGGTAGTATCCCCTCTGTAACTATATTTCCCCTTTAGATTACCTTTGTTAAGCATTCCCATGGGTCGATTAGCTATATTTCATTGCAGCTTTTTTATGCCATTTATATCAATTTGGATGATTGGAGCCTAATATATTATTAAAACTGAGGGCAGATTGCTATCCCCCTCTTTTTCTACTGGGTACTCTGTTGTGACATTTTTAATTAAGTATTGTTATTATGTAGTCAGATTGTGATATTTTAATTGCATTAATAAAAATTATGTTTTTATATTTATGGTTCTCTTCTTTTCTGCACTTCTATATAGTGTGGAGGTGGTAATTTGTGGATTTGTTTGAAGAGCTTTCTTTATTTACCATATCCAAGCAGTTGATATTAAGTGTTAGTTTCTGTCTGAACACTCAGTTCCTGTCTGAACTGTCTCCTACCTGTTACCTGTCTTTCTCTATGTCCGTACCTTCCCTTTCTCCTGCATTGTCTGAACCAGCACTTGGCTTTACCTTGGCTCGTTCCTGTATTTTGTTGCAGTAACAGTTCCTGTCTGAACTGTCTCCTAACCTGCTTCCTGTTTTTCTCTATGTCCGTACCTTCCCTTTTTCTGCAGAGTCTGAACCTGCACCTAACTCCTACTCGTTGTCGCTGTACTTCCGTTTGTGAGTTTAGAGTCCACTCACTACTTCATTGCAAGTATCTTGTGTGTATCTGGTTCTTCCTTTCCCTTCCAGTCTGTTCCGTGTGAACAGAGGCCTGTCCCCTCTGCTCTACCTTGCTCACCGCATCGGCGGTTCTTGCCTGCTCTGCCTTGCTCACCGCACCGGCGGTTCTTGCCTGCTCTGCCTTGCTCACCGCACCGGCGGTTCTTGCCTGCTCTGCCTTGCTCACCGCTCCGGCGGTTCTTGCCTGCTCTGCCTTGCTCACCGCTCCGGCGGTTCTTGCCTGCTCTGCCTTGCTCACCGCTCCGGCGGTTCTTGCCTGCTCTGCCTTGCTCACCGCTCCGGCGGTTCTTGCCTGCTCTGCCTTGCTCACCGCTCCGGCGGTTCTTGCCTGCTCTGCCTTGCTCACCGCTCCGGCGGTTCTTGCCTGCTCTGCCTTGCTCACCGCTCCGGCGGTTCTTGCCTGCTGTGCCTTGCTCATCACTCCGGCGGTTCTTGCCTGCTGTGCCTTGCTCACCGCTCCGGCGGTTCTTGCCTGCTGTGCCTTGCTCACCGCTCCGGCGGTTCTTGCCTGCTGTGCCTTGCTCACCGCTCCGCCGGTTCTTGCCTGCTGTGCCTTGCTCACCGCTCCGGCGGTTCTTGCCTGCTGTGCCTTGCTCACCGCTCCGGCGGTTCTTGCCTGCTGTGCCTTGCTCACCGCTCCGGCGGTTCTTGCCTGCTGTGCCTTGCTCACCGCTCCGCCGGTTCTTGCCTGCTGTGCCTTGCTCACCGCTCTGCCGGTTCTTGCCTGCTGTGCCTTTGCTCGCCGCTCCAGGCGGTCTCGCCTGCTGTGCCTTTGCTCGCCGCTCCAGGCGGTCTCGCTCTGCTGTGCCTTTGCTCGCCGCTCCAGGCGGTCTCGCTCTGCTGTGCCTTTGCTCGCCGCTCCAGGCGGTCTCGCTCTGCTGTGCCTTTGCTCGCCGCTCCAGGCGGTCTCGCTCTGCTGTGCCTTTGCTCGCCGCTCCAGGCGGTCTCGCTCTGCTGTGCCTTTGCTCGCCTCTCCAGGCGGTCTCGCTCTGCTGTGCCTTTGCTCGCCGCTCCAGGCGGTCTCGCTCTGCTGTGCCTTTGCTCGCCGCTCCAGGCGGTCTCGCTCTGCTGTGCCTTAGCTCGCCGCTCCAGGCGGTCTCGCTCTGCTCTGCCTTTGCTCGCTGCTCCAGGCGGTCTCGCTCTGCTCTGCCTTTGCTCACCGCTCCAGGCGGTCTCGCTCTGCTCTGCCTTTGCTCACCGCTCCAGGCAGTCTCGCTCTGCTCTGCCTTTGCTCACCGCTCCAGGCGGTCTCGCTCTGCTCTACTCTTGTTCACCGCTCCGGCGGTCTCGCTCTGCTCTGCTTGTCTACCGCATCTGCGGCTCTGTTCCTGGGTCCCAGTCTGTACTGGACCTTATCCAGCCTGTGCTCCAACCTGCTAGTGCCTCCCTGTCAGCACTCCAGCCGTGCTTGCCAGTACCCCCTGCCTGCATACCAGTCGTGCTTACCAGTGCCTGCCTGTCTGCATACCAGACGTGCCTGCCTATACCCACCAGTCAGTGTGCCAGCCTAACCTGCCTGTTCCTGGATTCTCCGGTGTGGGTCAACAGCCGTGTCCGGGGTCTGACCTGGTATAGCACCTGGTCCCTCTGCTCGGTTCCTCCCTGGTGCACAGGCATCGTATGCCGTCGTGCGACCTTGGTCGGATCGGGTAGATACTTAGTTACGCCCCTCCAGGCACTCTCCGGTTCATGGCCCAGAGGAATCACTAAACACGCACACGCCAGTTAGTCCGGGCGTGTGCATAACAAAACATACAGGAAGGAAAAATAGTTACAGAAATGCATAAAAAAACACTGTAACAAATTTGCTGTTACATTATAACAGTGCACATCCACAGCACACAAAGAGATGGCTCCTTACAGTCAATTCCTGAGATTAAGAAAGATCAATAACAATGATGACACATTTTCCAGACAAGCAAATGAACTCAAAAATAATTTTCTTAGTCGAGGTTATCCATTACCCCTACTAAATGAACAGACCGAGTCTGTAAAAAACTCAAAAAGATTTATTAAAACAGAAAGATAAGAAAAAGCAGAGTACTGTAGAGAGGTTAACTTTAACTGTCAAACACAAAGCAATGGATAAGGTGATCCATACAGCTATAAGACAAAACGGACACCTGATCGAAAGTGACAAAGAGCTAAACGAGAAAGCCAATAATAAACCCCTATCTTCATGTAGAAGTAGTAAATTGGGAGATTTAATAGTCAGAAACAGAACTGAACACAATACAGGTAACTGGCTAGAGACACTTCAGATGCGGCAGCTGCTCGTTCTGCCACCTGCAGATCACAGATAAAAGCTTCCGCTTAGGACCATTGACCTGACATGTGAAGGACTTTGTGTCATGTAGAACTAAGCATGTGGTATACGTCATCTTCCCATGTAAATTCTATAACAAAGGTAAAACTATATGAGCTCTGTTTATCTGATCTAGAGAACATTATCGCTCTATAATTACTGGAAAGGGAGCTCCTCCACTTAGACGACACATGCATGATTATCATAATGCTGATCCAAAGTGTTTTGCAGGAATAGAAAAGGTCAAGGTCCCTCCACAATTTGGAAATCTTCATGTGTTATTATTAAAACAAGAAGCAAGGTGGATTCTTAATTCTGCAGCCCAGAGTAAGGTAATAGGACCCCTAACCTATCCCCCCGCCTAGGTTGGTCAGGTATCATGTTCTGATGACCACTTCCATTAAAATTGTTACCTTTTCCCAAAAAAAATACCAGCAGAACTTAAATATGTGGTGTACTTTGGGCTGAGGCTTAATAGTGATTGCAATTTCAGAGTTAGAGTCCCTGGGTTACCGCGACAGAGAGGGGCCAGAAGACTGCGGTGTCTGGTTTCATGTACTTCTGCACTGGTTAAAAGTACTTCACCATCATATTCAAAAGTGCATTTTTTTCCTTGCTAGCAGTGCAAGGGTTAATCTGTTCAGTTGAAGCACCCGGAGCTTTCCTACCTGGATTGTCCCAGCTGTTCAGTGTTGGCCCTCCCCTTTGATATATAAGCTCACCTCTGACACTTAGGTAATGCCAGTGTTAGTTCTTACTGCCTTGGTTCTGGAGTTGGCAGTAGTAGTGGACAACTCCTTTAAGAAGATACAATTTTCAGTTAAAACATTTCTAACATTCTGAACGTGAAAAAGGCTTCTTCCCAGTGTGACTTCTCTGGTGACTAAGAAGGCATGTTTTCTTCACAAAACATTTTCCACATTATGAACATGAAAATGGCTTCCCCCCTGTGTGAATTCTCTGGTGTCTATTAAGATGCGCTTTCAGTTTAAAACATTTTCCACATTCTGAACAGGAAAAAGGCTTCTCCCCTGTGTGACTTTTCTGGTGTGTAACAAGATTTGATTTATGGTTAAAACATTTCCCACATTCTGAACATGAAAATGGCTTCTCCCCTGTGTGAGTTCGCTGATGTGCGATAAGATTTGATTTTGCTGTAAAATATTTCCCACATTCTGAACATGAAAATGGCTTCTCTCCTGTGTGAGTTATTTGGTGTCTATTAAGATGTGCTTTCAGGTTAAAATATTTCCCACATTCTGAACAGGAAAAAGGCTTCTCCCCTGTGTGAATTCTCTGGTGTCTATTAAGATGTGCTCTCAGGTTAAAACATTTCCCACATTCTGAACATGAAAAAGGCTTCTCCCCTGTGTGAATTCTCTGGTGTCTATTAAGATGTGCTCTCAGGTTAAAACATTTCCCACATTCTGAACATGAAAAAGGCTTCTCCCCTGTGTGAATTCTCTGGTGTCTATTAAGATGTGCTCTCAGGTTAAAACATTTCCCACATTCTGAACAGCAAAAAGGCTTCTCCCCTGTGTGAAGTCTCTGGTGTGTAACAAGACTTGATTTATGGTTAAAATATTTCCCACATTCTGAACAGGAAAAAGGCTTCTCCCCTGTGTGAGTTTTCTGGTGCTTAACGAAATCTGATTTCTGGTTAAAACATCTCCCACACTTGGAACATGCAAATCTATTCTCTGTCGTGTGAATTTTTTGATGTTTAAGAATAGACTTTTTGAGGGGAAAACTATTTCCATATTCTGAATGTGAAAATGGCTTCTTTGCTTTAGGAGCAGTTTGTTCTTTAATGCTTATTTTGTGACTTTGATTTTCCTTAGTAGCCGGTAATAAATCAGAAGACAGGATCTGTTTCAAAGGATCAGATGACAGATCTTTGCTGTGAAGGGATGATGGTATATCTGGAGTAATGGCATTCAATTCAATTGTATCCTGTGGGATCTCAAGATCATCTGATTTAAAAATTGAAGATGTCAGCTGTCCCTCTGATCTCCTGGTACAGTCATCTGCCAAGAATAAAACCAATTATTATTTTAGAATAAAATATCCTTGAATTTTATATTTTTGAACATTTCTACTTAAACTGTCTGTAAAAATGGCAAGTTATATAAAATATTGAATTATTCATCAAGACAATAACAGTTCACAGTCTAATAGAAAACCTCATAGCATGAACCAGTGGAGCGTGGTGTCCAACTGATTGTTCATTCTGCCTCCCAAATATGGAATAAGCCACCAAACAATGTTATGTAGGCGAAAATAATACCAATAAAAACTTCTACTCATCTCACAAAAAACAAGTCCCCACTCAGGTCCATCATCTGTCAATGGAAAAACAGAGGTTTCCACATTATTAGTGGCTCAAAGGCTCTTGAAAGGTAACATGGCTTCCATAAACCAATCCAGCAATATCCGCTCTCCCAAAGTCAAATCTCCCCCTCGCTTCTGAGCCTTGCAGTGCGCCCAAAACACATTTAGCATCTATGTATTTGGCATTACTATAGTGAGAAGAACCCACTTAATTTAAGGTGTGTGTCTCCTGGAGCACAATCTGGGCACTATGTGTTGGGTAATGAAATTATACATTTGTAATTTTCACTCTCCAACATCCACTGTGTGCTAATTTTCGGAAAGTGGATGTGGAATCAAAATAGTCCCTACTCCTATAGATTAATTCACTGAGAGTTATAATTTCCAAAATGGAGTCACTTATGTGGATTTCTACTGCTCTGGTTTTCTGACATTTTGTCATATTAGGGCTTCTGCAAAAGGTGTGTCCCATCTCCTCTGGGATCTGCTCCCCTGACGTCTGCTTCTCTCACCTCCTTATTCATCCTGCAGGCGGCGCTGGTAATGGAGGAGACATCAGAACCAGAAGCTCTGGGTGATGCAGTTTCTGTCCAGCCCTTGGCTCCCTGCTTGTGTATTTGCTTTCTGTTGTGACCTCGGCCCGTTTACTGACTACTGTTGTGTCTTCTGATTTAGTATTTTCTCTGCTCTCCAGGTTCTGACCCGGCTACCTGACTATTCTTCTTCCTGTCTCACATCAAAGAACAGCAGGTAACACCATGGCCCAAGCCTAGGGGTGCAAGTCCAGATCCATGTAGAGGGGGTAAAAGGGTGATGGGCAAGGCAATCCCTATTTTGGACACTAACTAGTGCAGTCAAAAATTGTGAGTATAGACAATGACACATCTATTGAAATGATCAAACTCAACAGTCTCCATCAGTAATAGTAACTAGCGGTGAAACCTCTCGGGGGTAATTAGAGTATGGGGCTCGGTGGGTCTTAGCAATCTAATGTATCGTAAGGGCATTTGGAAGAGAAAATGGAGACCTTTTTCTTTTTTAAAGACTACCAGGGAGTTACAGACTCACATAAGTGAGGCCGGCCGATCCAACCACAATGAAACCATCACACAGAATTAACCTGTAAAAAAAGATATGGAATAAAAAAATGTTACATCCCCAACAAAATCTTTTGTATGGGGGGGAGAACGCCAACACTAAACCGGAGTTGCACTCATTTATGGTGGACCATTGGAGCTACTATGAGTCCTGACCAGAAGAAAAGAGAAAGTATTAGCGCCCCCATTTCAGGAGAGATTGTGCAGTAATCTGAATTCCTTAGGATGAAAACATAATGGATTTTATGACGTGGAGTGAATCCATGAAACCAGGGCTCGAGCCATGCCAACACATCTCCTGCAGGCGTGAATAAATGTATATTACAGCCATCAGCCACGCACAGCTTAGAGATATATCATGCACAGGTGTAATGTTTTCTGTATAGTTTATCACAATCCTGTTTGAAAATAGTTGGTTTTAAAAGAAATTGAAAAGTCAGGATAAAGGGAAACTCTGCTGTTATTGCACAGAAATTCACACTTGGCCCTCACTGCGCATTTAATGTTATCGATCATAAAAGTGAAGTTTGGCCAGAAAGACTGGACCTGGTCTTGTAGGGACCATATGAGGACATTCAGCAGCACAGAAGGGAGAGAAGGTAGATTCATCCTATAAGATATCAGGGATCTAGGAAGCCAACAGGGGGTAGGTGGATCCTGCAGGTTGTAAGTTCTATAGAAAAGGGCTTTCAATGCCCAAAATCATTTGAACAGTTTTAGATGGAGGAGAATGTTTTGGTCTAGAGGCAAAATGGTGATCACACGATTGTGATACGGCCGGACTCCACCACTGATAAAGGAGCCACAGCCGGTGACTGAGAAGAATCTGTGACTTCTCTGCATTTAGTGGTCACTACTCACCTGGGTAGTCATATGTAGGAATCTCCTCTTTACACCGCTCATCACCCCTCACATATGTCTCTGTAGTATTAATATGGGTCAGATCTTCACCCTGAAACAAATATTGTAAAAGTCACAGACAGATGGAGAAGTCCCATCTATGATCAGCTCTAATCCTGCCATCTCCACCGTTCTCAATACACAAGTATAAAACAAATAATACTGGTGGATAAAACAAGACTGAGCACAAGACCTTCACAGCCGTCTACACATCATAGGAGAGATCTCATGACACCTTCTCTCCATCTACCTGATGATCCTGAGGAACATTGGGATCTTCTTGTTTACAGTCTTGTGAAAGAAGAGGACGGGGACATCTCTCTGGTGTTGTCCTCTTACTGGATAGATCTGGAGGAAACACATACAGGGATTGAATCCATTCTTTACATACAGATAATTATAGGCCGTGTGGTTTTAGTCCTGTCTATTACCTGGTGATGTGAGGGGCTGGGGAACCTCCATCATGACGTTCTTGTACAGATCTTTGTGTCCTTCTAAATACTCCCACTCCTCCATGGAGAAATAGACAGCGACATCCTGACATCTTATAGGAACCTGACACATACAATGATACCGTCATCCCCCCGATCCCTTCATAGCGTTACTGTATAATGTCCCAGCATTTCCAGCAGTGTCACCTCTCCAGTCAGCAGCTCAATCATCTTGTAGGCGAGTTCTAGGATCTTTTGGTCATTGATGTCCTCATGTATCAGGGGGTGAGATGGAGGTCCTGTGATAGAGCTCAGGGGTCTTCTCCATCCCTCAGACACAGGGTCCTGACAGCGCTCACTAGAGGTCTTCTTCACTACTGTGTAATCCTGATTATGGACAGACACATTAATAAATCTCCCTCCAGACATTTCCAGAGTCCTCACCTCTCCAGTTCTGTCCATCTGTTATTCCCATAGATAAGAATGATGTAATGTGACGTCATCAGAATCTCTCACCTCTCCAGTAATCCGGAAGAGGATCTCTAGGGTGAGGTGTAATATCCTCTCCGCCATCTTGTCTCTGTCCATATCCATCTTTGATGGGAGAATCAGGAAAATTCTCTTATACAGAAGATCTTCACTGAGAGGATCCGATATTGTAGAGATCTGAACGAGAAGAAAATGAGCCGATGGAACATCATAAAAAACCTGCGTAATAATACAATTACTGGAGACAATAAGGGAAACATGAGATTTATTATTTTACAGTATTTAGTTTTCTTCTTTACATCTACTAATAAAACCTATATATTTTAGGCCACAGACAACAAGCGGTTTCTTCCTCGTCTCGGAAGCTGAATACGTTTTTCATAGACTCATCTTCCATAACACTAATTCTCATCTCATTTACCGACACTGGAATTGGCATTAGTAATACTGCAGGAGATATTCATTACACGTGACATGATAAATAACTAATTCATGAGGAGGACGACATCTTCATCTTCTACTACGGCTCTAGAAACATAGTTAGCCAGAGTCCGTCACTGACTACATCTCCACCGGCCGTCTATATGAATGTTTCCCGTCTTCCCTGCACTGTAATCTTCTATCACGTTAAATCTCATGTCTCATTCACACACAGAAGTTTGAGGCTTTTATATATAATTTCACAAGCCCCTACATATAATAAACTTAAGTGCCTTTCATGTGGCACTAAAGGATGTTTACCCTAATAAATAAATGAAAACAAAAACCACGTGGGGTCCCCCACTATTTTTCGTAACCAGGCAAGGTGAAGCAGACAGCTGCGGGCTGATATCAGGCTCAGAACGATCCTGGTTATTGACCCTTTCCAGCCTGAAAATACGCGCTTTGCCCACCTCTTCTCTATTGCCCTGGTGCGGTGGCAATTGGGGTAATAATAGTTGAGGTTGATGACAGCTGTGAATTGTCAAAAAACACATTTGGCATCAAGCCCTGGGGTTAGTAATGGAGAAAAAAATACCCATACAGAAAAAAAAAATTTATTTGAAGAAAGACTCCCCGACACTCTTCCTGGTTCACCAATTTATTTTTGAAAAAAAAAACAAAAAAACAATGCAGGTCCGACGTAGTCCATGGCGTTCCCACGCTGATCCCTGAATCCAACATCCAAAGGCTATGGAGCCTTGTTCAGAGGACGACGCTCCATAGGCCGTAGCAGCAGCCACTCTGGGGCCCACTGCGTTCCACAAGACCTGGCGGCTCTGATGAGCAGTGACCTCAGTAACTACACCGCTCTTCAGAGTCACCGAGTCCTCAGTATAATGGCGCCATACAGTGTCCCACACTATAATGTGCCCCACAGTGTAATGGCCCCCCGATACAGTGCCCCACAGTGTAATGGCCCCCCGATACAGTGCTCCACACTATAATGTGCCCCACAGTATCATGACCCCATACAGTGCCCCAGTGTCTAATGGCCCCCCATACAGTGCCCCAGTGTCTAATGGCCCCCCATACAGTGCCCCAGTGTCTAATGGCCTTCCATACAGTGCCCCACTGTCTAATGGCCCCCCATATAGTGCCCCACTGTCTAATGGCCCCCCATACAGTGCCCCACAGTCTAATGGCCCCATATAATGCCCCACAGTATAATGCCCCCCCATATAGTGCAGCAACCCAGCATAATGGTCCCATATAGTGCACCACAGTATAATGGCCACATACAGTACCCACAGTATAATGGTCCCATATAGTGCATCCTGGTATATGGCCCGTGACATTACAAATATATGGGGGCACACAGGGGACATTACTAATATATGGGGACACACAGGGGACATTACTAATATATGGGGGCACACAGGGAACATTACTATTATATGGGGGCACACAGGGAACATTACTAATATATTTGTGCACACAGGCGACATTAATAATATATGGGGCACACAGGGGACAATAATATATGGGGGCACACAGGCAACATTATTAATATATGGGGGCACACAGGGGGCAGTAATACTATTTCGGACACATAGAAGGAGTTCTGGCCGCTGCTGGTGAATAGGGGAATATTATCTTGTGGGGTCACAGGGGGAGAAGGGAGAATTATTACAGTGGCCGGTACAGAGGGTAGGACATTACTGTCTGGAGGCAAAGAGGAAACAGCAATCACTGGACAGACACAGATAGGAATCGCAGGTGTGAATAAGGACTATAGTGAGAGCGATAATAATGTGTACAGCGCTGTGGAGTATGGCGGCGATATAGAAGGAAGAGGAATAATCCACAGAGAATAGCGCAGAGTCTGCACAGACCTGCACCTGCTGAGCCGCACACCGGGACAGAAGGAGCCACCTGGGAAACAGGCAGGATAGACAGTAAAGCCAAGTCGGCTAAAGGACCTCTGCTGACGTCATACCCATGTGAGCATGCAATCTGATGATGTCACCAGAAGGGGCGGGGCCTCATGCTCCATTGTAGGAAGATTTTGTAGGTTTGGATCTGCCTGGGAAAGGAGGGGATCCTTTTATTTGCAAGGGGCTGCGTGCTGGGGGTCTGTGTGGGGAAGGAGGAAGCGCTGTTACTTGCTTGGTGCTCGGGGTCCCGTGTCTTCCCCCTCCCCCTTTGCCGTGTCTCCCCCCCCTTCTTTGCCATGTTTCCACCCCTTCTTTGCCGTGTCTCCCCCCCCTTCTTTGCTGTGTCTCCCCCCCTTCTCTGCCGTGTCTGCCCCCCTTGTTTGCCGAGTCTTCCCCCCTTCTTTGCCGTGTCTCCCCCCCTTCTTTGCCATGTCTTCCTCCCCTTCTTTTCTGTGTCTCTCCCCCCTTCTTTGCCGTGTCTCCCCCCTTCTTTGCTGTGTCTTCCCCCCTTCTTTGCCGTGTCTTCCCCCCTCTTCTTTGCCGTGTCCCCCCCTTCTTTGCCGTGCCCCCCCCTTCTTTGCCGTGTCTCCCCCCCTTCTTTGCCGTGTCTCCCCCCCTTCTTTGCCATGTCTCCCCCCCTTCTTTGCCATGTCTCCCCCCCTCTCTTTCTGTACTCTCTTGATGCTTCTCTATTGATTTTTTCTGCGCCATCCTAGGAGGCGTTATCTGTGTTATGGGGCCCACTCACGTTCCCTTACTTCTGACCAGTTGCCTTTTTTTTCTAGGCTCTGATCAACCTTCACTGGCTTCTGCTCCAGGGGTGCAGGTAGTTTCCAGGTAGTCTCTCAAAATAAGGCTTTTATCGCAACTACAGGGTGGGCCATTTATATGGATACACCTAAATTAAATGGGAATGGTTGGTTATATCAACTTCCTGTTGTGTTGGATTGTCAATGCAACCCTCTTCTCCCACTCTTGACACACTGATAGCAACACTGCAGAAGAAATGCTAGCACAGGCTTCCAGTATCTGTTGTTTCAGATGCTGCACATCTCGTATCTTGATGGTATGGTGTGGTATATGGGGTACAAAGATAGTGGGACCATTCTTCATCAATGTAAACCTCAATGCCACTGGATATCTGAAATTGCTACATGATGATGTGTTGCCCTCTTTATGCACTGAAGATGGCACGTTCCCTGAGTTTTTCCAACAAGATGGTGCCACCACCACATTATGGGTGTCAGGTCCGAGCATTCCTAGATGAACAGTTTCCTAGAAAGTGGATTGGTCATCGTGGGCCAGTTGAATAGCCACCAAGGTCTCCTGATCTGACCCCCTTAGACTTATCTTTGGGGTCATCTGAGGGCAATTGTCTATGCTGTGAGGATACGATATGCAACGGATACTGGAAGCCTGTGCTAGCATTTCTTCTGCGGTGTTGCTATCAGTGTGTCAAGAGTGGGAGAAGAGGGTTGCATTGACAATCCAACACAATGGGCAGCACTTTGAACACATTTTATAAGTGGTCATAAACTTGTAAAAAAAATTAAGGAAAGCCAAGCACACCATTGTTGTTCTTATGAAATTCTCAATAAGTTTTATGTGTCACATGACCCTCTTCCCATTAAAAAAAATAAAGTTGGATCCAAAATGGCCTACTTCAAAATGGCCACCATGGTCACCACCCATCTGGAACAGTTTTCCCCCTCCCATATACTAATGTGCCACAAACAGGAAGTTGATATCACCAACCATTCCCATCTAATTTAGGTGTATCCATATAAATGGCCCACCCTGTAGATTGCAAATTTTGTTCTGCCTATAGGGTGCCATGATACTCCAACCTACCCCACCCAGCTTGGGGTCAGTGGGTGATGGGGGTTGGAGAGTGGGATTTATCTCCCCTCAAGCAGTTTTCACAGTGTTTATTTTCCTGGGCTCCTGCCAGTGCTGGCATTGCTGCGGGCTCCCTTGCAGTCTCTTGTCTCCTATCCTTGCACTATTCCTTTCCTCTGCAAACATCCAGACAGAAGACACAGGTGCCTTCCGTCGCCATTGCCATTTGGGGACACCGTGTGGTTTCACAGCTCCAGAATCTTTTCTGGTTAGCAATATGCGCCCTCCTGGGCCTATTTTCAGTTTTTCCAGGCACCCCGTCATCTTGCAGAGAGCCCCACAGGCAGCCTCCTGTGGTCATTTCAGCTTGGGGGGGGGGGGGGAGTCTCTCCTTCAGGGAGATCTGAATGGCTCATATGGACACCACCGCCCTGATCCTGGTATATCTCGGGGTTACAAGATGGAATGCCCTCTAGTGGCCGGGTGTATACTCACGCTCTTGTGTCGGCTAATATATCCAACCAGAAAGGAATTTTATGGTAGATACAGAAATCACATTTTTCAACAATTTTTACAACTAAAGTGCTGTGGACTCGGGCACAAAAGGTTTTTGTTTTCATTGGCCCTAATGTACAACTTGGCTATATTCTACGTATTGTTTAGTAAAGTTCATTGTTCTACATTTGTTTGTATAAATATATTTATATCTGTCTCCTTTTTGTTAGAATTATTTATACAAGTGTTTTAATAAAACAGTTTGAAAACGTCCGCGGGCGAAACATGGGGGGCGAAATGTGCGGGGGCGAATATTCCTGGGGGCGAAATGTGCGAGGGCGAAATGTACCTGGGGCGAACAGATGGGGCGAACTGCTGGGGGCGAAACTTCCTATAACCGACTTAAATATGAGTGCCTGAGGAAAGGGTCTGAATACTTATAATAATGTGATATTTCAGTTTTCCTTTTTTAATATATTTGCAAAAATTTCTACATTTCTGTTTTTTTTCAGTCAAGATGGAGTGCAGAGTGTACTTTAATGAGAAAAAAATTAACTTTTTAGAATTTACCAACTGGCTGCAATGAAACAAAGAGTGAAAAATTTAAAGGGGTCTGAATACTTTCCGTACCCACTGTAAATATGATTCAGCAGAGGCAGGGGAACACCGTCGAAGGTCTGGAAGAGTTTTCTCAGACCCACTCATCTCACAGGCCCTG
Organism: Phyllobates terribilis; assembly: GCF_046119375.1. Taxonomy (NCBI): domain Eukaryota; kingdom Metazoa; phylum Chordata; class Amphibia; order Anura; family Dendrobatidae; genus Phyllobates; species Phyllobates terribilis. The sequence goes on from NW_027362820.1 coordinate 5,350,356, forward strand.
ATGCGCGGGGTACTCTCACAATGAGGGATAATTTTTCGAAGATGCTGAAGGAGTAACTTGACAACCGTACCAATGTCCTCCGTTATTCCTCTGTGCCTTATAATTATAATTATTATCCAAGCTGGACACGTGGTATGAACTGGCTCTCTACGCCTTTGAGGTCCTGGCCTGCCCTGCTGCTAGCGTTTTTGTCACGCTTCCTAATAATGGGAACATTTTTTTTACTGAGGCCCTCCTCTATGACTCTTCAAAGGGGTATTGGGATGCGTTCAAATTTTTTTTCAGCTCTTGCAGTCACTGCATAGGCAATAACAGTATAGGAAACACACTTCCTAATAATAGGAACATTTTTTTTTTACTGAGGCCCTCCTCTATGTGTCTCTAAATTGGTATTGGGGTTTTTCCAAAATTTATGCAGCCGTTGCAGTCACAGCATACGCAATAACTTTAGAGCAGAACCGCTCCTTTGTAATGGGAACATTTTGTTACTGAGGTCTTCCTCTATGTCTTTTCAAAGGGGTATTGGAGTGTGTCTTAATTTTTGGCAGCCCTTGAAGTCACTGCATTTGCTATAACAGTATAGGAGAACCGCTCCTTAATAATGGGAACAACAAAGCATAGGCAGATGCTGGCCCTCTAACATTAGTGAGGGCTGACTGCTGGCCCTTTAACAATAGTAAGGGCCGCCTGATGGCCCTATAAAAAATAGGCTTTGTGACTTTCAGAATCCCTCCTTCATAAATGAAACAGGATGTGTCTGATCATGTGTCACAAACCACAAGGCCAGATAAGGTAGTAAAATGTTAAAATGACTGAAGATATTCAAGGTAATCCCATGTCAATCACTGTGCACTGTTGGCAGGATTACAGAGATCTCCATGTACAGTGAAATTTGACACTGCAGCTTGCAAAGGAGGGGGCCCGACAAGCGCGAGAAATCCCCCAGCAACTGCAGCAGGCAGGCCCTTCCCCCCACGCCATGTGCTTCTTTGTTCAAGAAACATAAATCAACAGCGAATTATGGGAAGACGATACATCCGAGTGATACACAAAATGGATTTTTGGAAACCTAAAAGAATGGAGAATCTCACCATTCCTTTCTTCACCGCCCAGCAAGCAAGGAAAGGGAGATATGCAGCACAGCCTTTCAGAAGCCCCTAGGACTACTTTGTTTGGTCTCCACGAGTAGCAGAAGCGATTCCTTAAGACCATCCAGTAAAGAGGTTTTGGGAGTCTCTTCGCTAAGAGCAACCAGGGGAGGAGATTTGGGCGTAGCCACAAAGCCGGATTGGGAGTCAGCCAGAGGGGTTAAGTACTCCAGGAACCCTGACATGACATGTGGGAAAAGTCCATCCACTAAGCGAGGGCACACAGCCTTCCATGTGGCAGCCCTCCCACACAAGCCAGACCATTCCATCTAAACTGGTAATTGACTCAAGTTCTGCTTATACTTGTTGTACCATACTTTTGTACTTGGGCTGTTCTTTTATCTCGACCCACGAACCTTACGTCTGTTGTTCAGTCCAATGAACACGCTACCGGGCTGGTTTCTAGCCAGATATAAGTCCGTTACAGAATATCAAATAGAAACTTGTGGCAGCTCTACCAGGCCGACAAGGCTCTGCTTCACTGGAGTAGTGAAAGAGCCTCTCAGGGGCTTGAGCGAGTGTGGTGCCATGTCAGTGGCTGAGTGGAACACCGTTTCTCACTCCCTGGTGCCTCTCTGTACCCATGTGTACAGGGGGTGACTGTATAGAACTGTACCAATCTGACCTTAAGCATCCTTGAGGGGGGTGCAGAACGTCATGTAGGTGCAACGGGTAGATCCGTATGACGTGCTCCATCTGGCGTAGTGTGACATCAGGCGGGTGGCGGATCCATTATAAGTGGTGGCAACAGCGAGATTCTGTGGGGTCTCCCTGCTGCCGTTTCTTCACAATAACATTTACCAGTAAATGTATTTTTCACAGTTGAAAGCAATGCAAAAGTGCAAAAACGCTACGTGTGAACATAGCCAAAGGGGTGGAAGAGCATTTTTGTTTTTGGTTATTTATTTTACCTTATATACAAGTCATTACCCTGGAAAAGATGTTCTTTAACATTTTTCCCAAGAAAATCCATTTTGGCTTCGTTTTTGTATGTTTTATTGTGAGCCCGCAAAAGTGGCATTAATATTCTGGCAAAATTGTTCACAGCAGTGACCTAGGAGTCAGAGATGCTTCCAGGGGTCTTCCCCATGCTATTCTCATGTCATTTCAGCACTTTTTAGGCCCTCTGCAGACCTCCAGGAAGGGGGGAGGGGCGCCGGAAAAATGCTCAAGTTTCCCATAGACTTACATTGGGCTCGTTACTCGGACCGAAAACTCGAGCATTCCAATTTGCTCGACCCGAGCATTTTAGTGCTCGTTCATCACTAATCCGGATGTGTGAAAGAGGCCTAATTCTGTAACAGAGATAAAAATTCCCCATTTTTCCAAGCAGTGTGAGTCGGACATTCACTGATCAGCAAGTTATCACCTGTCTCTTGGATCGGTGATAACTTGTTTTCACTACACAAACTGTTTAAGGCCCATAAACACCCAATCCCTACAATCCTATGGTTGAAAGCTGTCTCATGACTATCATAAGGAGTGCATAGCCAAATGTTCTTGTGCTCTCTATTAGAGAGCAGGTGTCGAGCTCCACTGGTGGCAGCTTATCTTCAGAGAGAACAAGAAGTTCAACTACTGGAATTCCAACGCGCCGGATCTTTCTCTCCCCTGACATCAATTATCAAGGAAGAGGCGGGAAGCCCCAATACCCGTCAGATTGTTGGCTGATTCTGCCAACTTTAGCTTTATGTGTATGGAAGCCTTAGTGTAATCTGTATAAGGACTGATTCAGACGTCCATGCATCTCGGTCTGACCTCAGAATGCAATGCATGGACTTGCCAAGGCTCTGCCACCCAGAGTGTGACAGCCTCATAGAAATACATGAAGCCTCATGCTTGGGTCAGGAGACCCGAGGCCAGTACATGCATTGCATTCCGAGATGTGTATGGATGTCTGAATGAGCCATGATAGACAGTACTGTGTGCACACAAATCATGAACCTCAGTGCAGAAACTCTGAACTAGTTATCTCTGTAGTGAGAACGCTACAATGGACATCCTTATTCTGTTCTGTGTGCCAGAAATCTTGAACCTCAGTGCAGCAACTCCAATCTAGTCATCTCTGTAGTGAGACAAATCTCAATAAAAAAAAAAACAAGTTGAGCCTATAGTAAGTAAATAATTTGTAATAGCACACTATTTACATACAGCTCCTGGCAAAAATTATGGAATCACCGGGCTCGGAGTATGTTCATTCAGTTGCTTAATGTTGTTGAAAAAAAGCAGATCACAGACATGGCACAAAACTAAAGTAATTGAAATGGCAACTTTAGGGCTTTAAGAAACACTAAAAGAAATCAAGATAAAAAATGTGGTACTCAGTAAGGGTAATTTTTTTCACAGCAAGCAGAGGGAAAAAATTATGGAATCACCCTGTAAATTTTCATTTCCAAAACTAACACCTACATCAAATTAGATCTGCTCATTAGTCTGCATCTAAAAAGGAGTGATCACACCTTGGAGAGCTGTTGCACCAAGTGGACTGACATGAATCATGGCTCCAACATGAGAGATGTCAATTGAAACAAAGAAGAGGATTATCAAACTCTTAAAAGAAGGTAAATCATCACGCAATGTTGCAAAAGATGCTGGTTGTTCACAGTCAGCTGTGTCTAAAATCTGGACCAAATACAAACAACATGGAAAGGTTGTTAAAGGCAAACATACTGGTAGACCAAGGAAGACATCAAAGCGTCAAGACCGGAAACTTAAAGCACTATGTCTCCAAAACAGGAAATGAACAACAAAACAAATGAGGAACGTGTGGGAGGAAACTGGAGTCAATGTCTGTGACCGAACTGTAAGAAACCGCCTAAAGGAAATAAGATTTACATAAAGAAAAGCTAAACAAAAGCCATCATTAACACCTAAACAGACAAAAACAAGGTTACAATGGGCTAAGGAAAAGCAATCGTGGACTGTGGATGACTGGATGAAAGTGATATTCAGTGATGAATCGCGAATCTGCATTGGGCAAGGTGATGATGCTGGAACTTTTGTTTGGTGCCGTTCCAATGAGATTTATAAAGATGACTGCATGAAGAGAACATGCAAATTTCCACAGTCATTGATGATATGGGGCTGCATGTCAGGTAAAGGCACTGGTGAGATGGCTGTCATTACATCTTCAATAAATGCCCAAGTTTACATTGATATTTTGGATAGTTTTCTTATCCCGTCAATTGAAAGGATGTTTGGGGATGATGACATCATTTTTCAAGATGACAATGCATCCTAGAGCAAATATTGTGAAAACATTCCTTGAAAGAAGACACATAAGGTCAATGTCATGGCCTGCAAATAGTCCGGATCTCAATCCAATTGAAAATCTTTGGTGGAAGTTGAAGAAAATGGTCCATGACAAGGCTCCAACCTGCAAAGCTGATCTGGCAACAGCAATCAGAGAAAGTTGGAGCCAGATTGATGAAGAGTACTGTTTGTCACTCATTAAGTCCATGCCTCAGAGACTGGAAGCTGTTATTAAAGCCAGAGGTGATGCAACAAAATACTAGTGATGTATTTGAGTATTCTTTTGTGTGTTTGTTTTTCATGATTCCATAATTTTTTCCCTCTACTTGGTGTGAAAAAAATTACCCTTACTGAGTACCACATTTTTTATCTTGATTTCTTTTAGTGTTTCTTAAAGCCCTAAAGTTGCCATTTGAAATTTCTTTAGTTTTGTGCCATGTCTGTGATCGGCTTTTTTTCAACAACACTAAACAACTGAATGAACATCCTCCGAGCCCGGTGATTCCACCATTTTTGCCAGGGGTTGTAGTTACATAAGATGATAAAAGACCTAGGTCCATCAAGTCCAACCTTTATCCAAGAATTTAACATTTTTGTCACTAAATACGGTATATGCTTAATTTTTTTTATCTTGTGTTTTCTCTCTGGACTGGCCATAGTGTGAACGTGTTCTTACACTTTCCACATATATCAATTTACACTTCAGCTCATTTACTTGGTTTTCTGTAGTGAGTCAGCTAGAATAGAGTTGTTGCACGGAGGACGTCCTTATACTCCAGTAACCCTGTACATTTCTGTACTAACTTACATTGTTTTTCTGTTGTAAATTCTGATGATTGTCGGCTGCGCTCCGTTACGCTTTTCCCTGTAAAGCTCCGTCCACTATTAAAAACGGTGGTGCTGTCGGTCAGCACTGGTCTACATTCGTAAAAAGTTGAATTTTGGACAAACTGAACAATCAGCACTGAGTGTAATTATTTGTATAATAAAATTGCTAGTTTTATTTATCACAAAAAAATACATTTTGCTGATTTTTTTGGCTGAATCGAAATACATTAAAAATATAAAATGGTATTAGGCGGTGTGCCCACTATGCGTTTTTTAAGTGTTTCCACAGCGGCAAGGCCTGCCATGTTCCCCAATGATAATCCGCATGAGCTGTGCACATGCTGCGGAAATTTCCGCTGCGGATTATCATTGTGGAAAAAAACGCAGCACTACCAATTAATTTGCGGAAGCGTTGCGTTTTTGCCGCCATTGACTTGCATGGGAACGCTTGGATTCCGCATCACTGGATCTGTACATGCGGAACCCAAGCGTTTCAATGTGCGGATGGTACCCGGGTCTGGAGAAGAGGAGACTCTCCTCCGGACTCGGGTACCATAGAACCTGTAAAAAAAAAAAGAATAAAATAAAAAAAAAATATTATACTTACCTTCTGATGGCCCGCGGTGTGATTGTCTTTGCGTGCCGGCAGATCGCGGTGGACTGAAGGACCTGCGCTGATGTCATTTAGTCATGTGACGGCAGGTCCTTCAGTGTAGTGTACCGCGAGCTGACGGCAAGCCGAGACGCATGGTATCAAGACTCCGGGGGCCATCGGAAGGTAAGTATAGATTTATTTTTTAACATTCTTTCGGGCACACTATATAAATCCATGCCGGTTGCATGGATTTATACAGTGTGACCAAGTTGTCAAGCACTTTCCAAGTGATGCTAAAATCGCCTGGAAAGCGCTTTTCAACGCGCATGCGGAAATGCATGTGAAGAACGCTTCACATCCGCTTGTCCCTGGCAGGAAAAAAGCATGTACAATCCGCATGCGTTTTTTCTGCCAGGGAGATGCAGAAACGCTCAGGAAAAATCCAGAGCATTTCTGCATCGTGGGCACATAGCCTTAAAAATTAATGTACAACTTTGGATGTTGACTCACTTAAAAAATCTATTTACTTCAAATAAAGACACTCAGAAATCAACGGCTGGGATTTAGCCTTCTTATATAAAGCAGGCTAAATCCTAGAGGGAGGAAGGACCTGGTCTATTAGCCTGCTGGGTCTAGTATTAGGGTATGTGCATACGATGCAGAAATGCTCAGGATTTTTTCCTGAGCGTTTCTGCATCTCTCTGGCAGGAAAAAACGCATGCGGATTGTACATGCGGTTTCCTGCCAGGGACATGCGGAAATGAAGCGGTCTTCACTTTCATTTCCGCATGCGGGTTGACAAGCGCTTCCCAAGCGATTTTAGCATCACTTGGAAAGTGCTTGTCAACTTCACACTATATAAATCCATGCAACCGGCATGGATTTATATAGTATGTGAATGTCAAAAAATAAAAAATAAATATATACTTTACCCTCTGATGGCCCCCGGTGTTCTGCTTCGCTCGGTCCCGGCTGCCGGCAGTGAAGACTTTAGGACCTTCCGACGTCAGCGTCACGTGACCCGTCACATGACTCTGACGTCAGCGAAGGTCCTTCTTCATTCAACCGCGAAGTGCGGGGAATCAAGCAGGAGCGCTGCGCGGGCCGTCAGAAGGTGAGAATATATATATTTTTTATTTTATTCTTTTTTTTTTTTATGGTACCTGGGTCTGGATGAGAGTCCTCTCCTCCACACCCGGGTACCATCCGCACATTAGACCGCATGAAACATATACAGTGATGCGGATTCCATGCGGTCTAATGCAAGTCAATGGCGGCAAAAGAGCAGCGTTTCCGCAAAATTAATTGACATGCTGCGGATTTTTGACCGCAGCGTTTACGCTGCGGAAAAATGCGCATCATGGGCACAGCACATGTGGATTTCAATTGGGGAACATTGCTGCCCTTCTACCATGCGTTTTTCATGCGTTTCCGCGGCGTTTCCGCAACTGCAAAAACGCCGCGGAAACGCATGAAAAACGCATCGTGTGAACTCAGCCTTAAAACACAGGGACCTGGTCCTTTGGAAAAATGGGATTTAGCTTTCTCATAGAGAGCAGGGTAAATCCAAGTGGGCAGAAGGACCTGGTCCATTAGGCCATTATAGTATTAACCGCTTCACAACACACGATGCAGTTACGTCATATATCATAAAAATATAAGAAAAAAAATATATATATATCCCTTTTGCTCCATTAAAAAAAAAATACACAAATTTGGAATTCACGTGTTCAGAAAGGTCTGATCAATCAAAATATAATCTGATTGGTAAACGGCATAACGAGAAAAAAATCAAAACGCCAGAATTACGTTTTTTGGTCGCTGCAACATTGCAATAAAATGCAATAACGGGCGATCAAAACATCGGATCTACCCCAAAATGGTATCAATAAAAACGCCCCAACAAAATAAATAAAACCCTCAACGGCGATGTGGATGGAAAATGAAAACGTTATGGGAAGGAAAAAAATGGAAAAAATGGAAAATCGCCCGAGGGTTAAAACACTACAAGCATGGAAAATATCTGTGGTCGAATGATCTACAAAATGATCACCAGCAAATGAGACGGGACGCGGATGAGATCAGTGCAGGAGACTGTACAGACGGGAACCAGGGGGAATCCTGCGTATAAACGTCACCTGTATATATATATCTGTAATCAGACGTCACATCTAGTCTGCAGCTCAATATTACTGAGAAATATAACATGACAGGATTCATATAGATCTATAGACGATAAGTGTCCACTGTCTACTGGGAGTCAGCATCTTATATAGAGCAGGATAAGCACAAGGCTGGTAAAGGACGAGGTCCCACTGCGCATGCGCAAATAGCGACTGTGTGTGAGAAAGAGAAAGCGAAAGCCCCGTGCACAGAAGGAGCCGAGCCAATAGCAACGGGGGTCTCCACATACCTCCACCTGCAGAGCCGCCACCACATATATGGCTGCTCTGTGCGCACAGGAGCTGTGATGAGGTCACAGGAGGGGAGGAGTCAGGGGTCACATGATCAGGGGCCTCAGTGGATGCAGGACTCTGCTGTGCTGGTTGTCATGGTGCTGGATGAGCTGAAGTTTATGTGTGGGGTCAGGAGGGGTTTACAGTGTGGATGTAGCAGAGCCGCGTGTGTACGAGGTGTACGGAGCGGAGCCGCGTGTGTACGAGGTGTACGGAGCAGAGCCGCGCGTGTACGAGGTGTACGGAGCAGAGCCGCGCGTGTACGAGGTGTACGGAGCAGAGCCCTGTGTACGAGGTGTACGGAGCAGAGCCGCGTGTGTACGAGGTGTACGGAGCGGAGCCGCGTGTGTACGAGGTGTACGGAGCAGAGCCGCCTGTGTACGAGGTGTACGGAGCGGAGCCGCGCGTGTACGAGGTGTACGGAGCTGAGCCGTGTGTGTACGAGGTGTATGGAGCAGAGCCGCGTGTGTACGAGGTGTACGGAGCAGAGCCGCGTGTGTACGAGGTGTACGGAGCAGAGCCGCGTGTGTACGAGGTGTACGGAGCAGAGCCGCGTGTGTACGAGGTGTACGGAGCGGAGCCGCGTGTGTACGAGGTGTACGGAGCGGAGCCGCGTGTGTACGAGGTGTATGGAGCGGAGCCGCGTGTGTACGATGCGTGCGGAGCCGCGCGTGTACGAGGCGTACGGAGTGGAGCCGCGCGTGTACGAGGCGTACGGAGCGGAGCCGCGCGTGTACGAGGCGTACGGAGCGGAGCCGGGCGTGTACGAGGCGTACGGAGCGGAGCCGCGCGTGTACGAGGCGTACGGAGCTGAGCCGGGCGTGTACGTGGCGTGCAGAGCGGAGCCGTGTGTGTACGAGGTGTATGGAGCGGAGCCGCGTGTGTACGATGCGTGCGGAGCCGCGCGTGTACGAGGCGTACGGAGTGGAGCCGCGCGTGTACGAGGCGTACGGAGCGGAGCCGGGCGTGTACGAGGCGTACGGAGCGGAGCCGCGCGTGTACGAGGCGTACGGAGCTGAGCCGGGCGTGTACGTGGCGTGCAGAGCGGAGCCGTGTGTGTACAAGGCGTACGGAGCGGAGCCGCGCGTGTACGAGGCGTACGGAGCGGAGCCGGGCGTGTACGAGGTGTACGGAGCGGAGCCGTGTGTACGAGGAGTGCGGAGCGGAGCCGGGCGTGTACGGTGTGTACGGAGCGGATGCTGCCCCTCTCCAGGAGCGATCACAGCAGCACGGCATGAGACGTTCTTGTACTACACAGACTGTCCTGACAGAACACAGCTCGTCAGGACATAGCCCCGACCTCCAGCGACAGCCGGACAGTCCCATTGGATCGGGGACGGTTGGGCGGTTTCTGTATATAAGTTGTGTGTGATAATTGTAGAATTATTAATGTCTTAGCATAAAAGGATGTACCTGAGTGTTTGTGCCGGGGTCCACATGCATGGAGGGAGTTGAGGCGGTGCTGGCTGTATTATGCAGACGGCATCTGCCTGTAACAGTAGTAAACAGAAACTACTAGAAACTCTGCACCAAAATGAAGCAAATCCTTATTCTGGGACCTTCGCCTTGTACGTAACACCCCCGGATCCGGTACAAGCCGGGCAGATGTTCTCATTCATGTCATTTTCTGCTTAAGGTTCTGCGGTTTTCTGGCCAACTATAAAAAAGAAAAAGCGTAAAACAATATTTGTTGCTGCTGCATTGACATAAGTACAATCTTTCATAACATATAAATCTATTACACGTCGGGTCAATGCTGTAAAGGACAGTAAAGTGCCAGGGTTGTGGTTGTGGTTTTTGGGTCTCTACTTCCCTCCCAAAAATGCAATCAGAAACTTGTAACTACTGATCTCTCCACAAGAAAAAGCCGACAACTCCATCAATGGGATCATTTTATAAAATTAGGTCTTCGCAAGATGAAAATGGTCTCACAAACCACATTTTTTTTAAATGTTCATAAAAAAAACCCAAACAAACAAAAATAATAACCTTACTTTGATTTTTTCCCCATTTTTCAATACTTTATGTGCTAAATTGAATGTTGTCATTCCAAATAACAACTAGTCCCACAAAACACAAGCCCTCCGTCTGTTAATGAAAAAACAACGTTATATTTTTTGGGAAAAAGGGGAGGAAAAAAACAAAAAATTGCTCTTGTCAGAATAATGTAATTGCTATATATATTTTTTTTTAAAGTTGAATAATTTTACCCAAAAATTGTGATCTCTTATAATATTATCATTCTTCATGCGAGATTAATCATTAGTCTGTAGATAAATCCAAACATCTGGAAGATGTAGAACAATATATCTCTGATTCTCTTCTACCAGGATAAGCGCCTCCTTTCTGTCCTTTCTGTGATGGAGAAAACGCTTGAAAGATTCAGAAAGTCCGATGAGTTTTTGGAGCTTATTGTAAAGGGCCTTAATGACGACCTGGGAAAGAAACCACCAGAAACAAAGGATCCAACCAGGTAAGTTCTAATGATCCCATCTGATAAAATGATCAGCTTTATTTCCATGGGATTGTTCTGTAGAAGAGATGGGACCTGCAGCGTTTTCATCCTGAACTTCACTATGTATAGATGTAGCAAAGCTTCATGTGACAATTCACACACCGCATTGATAAACTGTCTCAGAAGGTTAGCTCTAAGAAGAGAATTAAGATCACTTATAGTGGAACTAAACTTACAATTTATTTTCAGAATTGTGAAAATTATGGCACTTTGCAAAGCACTTCATTAGTTTCTTTGGCGTCATATCCATAAAATGATCATATTAAAGTGTCCTCCAGACCCTGCTTTTCCCCAGTGCAGGAGCGTTGCTGGGGTCCTAAGAGATCAGGGACCCCAGCCCCAAAGTACATGTTTCCCCATATAACCTCCCTGCCACTTAAAAGAGGATTTATACATATATAATTACAGTACACCACTGCTACTAATCTAAAATACACTATACAAAGACCAATATTACCAAAATTACTAATATACAAGGCCAAAATGATCCTGCTACACAATGTCCTCTACCATCACCACCACACAGTGAGTCCATATATGAAGGAAAACCCCGCAGGGTAAAAGACCATCAAAGGAGTCCAGGGAGTATAAAATCTAACATATTTATTCAGCAATAGAAGAATAGGATGATGGGGGAAGGGACACAACACATATGTGATTGTTAGACATGTAAGCCAAAAATAGCAAGGCACGCAAGGAAGGGGCCATTCCAGGTATAATGGCTGTCTATAGTATCATCATGGGTATGCTAAAATATCCCAAAATAGACACCGCATATATTCCACTGGGGGCAACAGTCATCATATGCATTGCAGGTGCATCTCACTAAATTACAATATCATCAAAAAGTTAATTTATTTGAGTTCTTCAATATAAAAAGTGAAACTCCTATATTATATAGAGTCATTACAGACAGAGAGATCTATTTCAAGTGTTTATTTCTGTTAATGTTGACGATTATGGCTTACAGCCAATGAAAACACAAAAGTCATTATCTCAGTAAATTAGAATAATTAACAAAAAACTCCTGCAACGGCTTCCTAAGTGTTTAAAAATGTCCCATAGTCTGTTTCAGTAGGCTCCACAATCATGGGGAAGACTGCTGTCTTGACAAATGCCAAGAAGGCAGTCATTGACACCATCCACAAGGTCCCAGAGTTCCAATTTTCCTTTGGAAATCAAGGTCCCAGAGTCTGGAGGAAGAGTGAAGATGCCACAGTCCAAGCTGCTTGAGGTCTAGTGTGAAGTTTCCACAATCAGTGATGGTTTGGGGAGCCATGTCATCTGCTGGTGTAGGCCCACTGTGTTTTATCAACACCAAAGTCAGCGCAGCCGTCTACCAGGACATTTTACAGCACTTCATGCTTCCCTCTGCCGACAAGCTTTTTGGAGATGAAAATTTCATTCTCCAGCAGGACTTGGCACCTGTCCACACTGCTAAAAGTACCAATACCTGGTTTACAAACAACAGTATCACTCTGCTTAATTGGTCAGCAAACTCACATGACCTTAACCCCATAGAGAATCTATTATAGAGAATCTATAGGGTATTGTCAAGAGGAAGATAAGAGACACCAAACCCAACAATGCAGACGAGCTGAAGGCTGCTATCAAAGCCACCTGGGCTTCCATAACCCCTCATCAGTGCCACAGGCTGATCGCCTCCATGCCACGCCGCATTGATGCAGTAATTGATGCAAAAGGAGCCCCGACCAAGTATTGAGTGCATTTACTGAACATACATTTCAGTAGGCCAACATTTCGGATTTTAAAAACATTTTTCAAGCTGATGTTATAAAGTATTTTAATTTACTGAGATAATGACTTTTGTGATTTCATTGGCTGTAAGCCATAATCAGTGCCGTACCGCCAATGGTGGCAGGCCACACCACTGCTATGGGGCCCGTGAGGAGGATAGGTGAGTATTGGGGGGGTGGGAGGTTGCGGCGGCGGAGGAGCGGGCACACGCAGTAGCGGCTGCTGCAGCTACCACGTGTGCCCGCTGCTAAAGGGACACGAATATTCCCTCTTCTCCACTTCCATGGGCGTGGAGAAGAGGGAATATTCATTTTCTTTAGTAGCGGGCACGGAGGAGCGCTGAGCCGTGGCTCCTGCTTACAGTGCCCGCTACTAAAGAGAATGCATATTCACGCTTGTAAACGCTCATAGTCCCGGCGTGGAGAGGAGTGAATATGCCGGCAGCAGCAGCTCACCTCGGCAACTGAGAGCGCACGCTGCTCAGATACCAACATGAGCTGCTGGCAGACAGAACACAGCAGCTCTGGAGCAGAGGTGAGGAAGGAAGGTGAGTATAAGTGTTTATTTTTTGTGTGTGCAGTGATGGGGCCACACATACCAGGATTGGGGGATGAGGGGGCCACACATACCAGGATTGGGGGGTGAGGAGGCCATACATACCAGGATTGGGGGATGAGGGGGCCATGCATACCAGGATTGGGGGATGAGGGGGCCATGCATACCAGGATTGGGGGATGAGGGGGCCACACATACCAGGATTGGGGGATGAGAAGGCCACACATACCAGGATTGGGGGATGAGGAGGCCACACATACCAGGATTGGGGGATGAGGAGGCCACACATACCAGGATTGGGGGATGAGGAGACCACACATACCAGGATTGGGGGATGAGGAGACCACACATGCCAAGATTGGGGGATGAGGAGGCCACAGATACCAAGATTGGTGGATGAGGAGGCCATACATACCAGGATTGGGGGATGAGGAGGCCACACATACCAGGATTGGGGGATGACAAGGCCACACATACCAGGATTGGGGGATGAGGGGGGACACGCATACCAGGATTGGGGGATGAAGGGTGCCATGCATACCAGGATTGGGGATGAGGGGGGCCATATATACCAGGAATGGGGGATGAAGAGGCCATGCATACCAGGATTGGGGGATGAAGAGGCCATACATACCAGGATTGGGGGATGAGGGGGCCACGCATACCAGGATTGGGGGATGAGGGGGCCACGCATACCAGGATTGGGGGATGAGGGGGGACACGCATACCAGGATTGGGGGATGAGGGGTGCCATGCATACCAGGATTGGGGATGAAGGGGCCATATATACCAGGAATGGGGGATGAAGAGGCCATGCATACCAGGATTGGGGGATGAAGAGGCCATACATACCAGGATTGGGGGATGAGGAGACCATTCATATTAGGATTGGGGGATGAGGAGACCATGCATACCAGGATTGGGGGATGAGGGGGGCCATGCATGCCAGGATTGGGGGATGAGGGGTGCTATGCATACCAGGATTGGTGGATGAGGGGTGGCCATGCATACCAAGATTGGGGGATGAGGGGAGCCATGCATACCAGGATTGAGGTTGAGGGGTGCCATATGTACCAGGATTGGGGGATGAGGGGTGCCATACATACCAGGATTGGTGATGAGGGAGCCATACATACCAGGATGGTGAAATTTTCCCGAGCTGCTGCATTTCCCACCCTAGGCTTATACTCAACTCAATACGTTTTCCCAGTTTTTTTGTGGTAAAATTAGGGTTCTCGGCTTGTACTCGGGTCGTCTTATTTAAAACATATGGTATTTTAAAATCAGTGAGTACGTGGTGCCCATAATACTGCAGGACTGTGTGGTGCATTATACTATATGGGGCTGCATTTTACCCTTTGGGGTGTTAAATATGCTGTATGGAGGACTATGGGGAGTGCATTATATTCTATTGAGGACCATGGGAAGTTCATTATAGTATATGGAGGATTATGGGGGTGCATTATACTATATGGAGGATTTTGGAGGGTGCATTATACTATATGGAGGATTATGGGTGGCATATTATACTATATGGAAGTCTATCTGGGGCCATTATGATATTTTGAGGGCTATGTGGGGGGCCGTTATACTGTATGAAAGCAATTATATGGTGTGAAGGTTTGTGTGGGGTCGATCATACTGTTTGGAGGGCTGTGTGGGGCCATTATACTGTTTGGAGGGCTAGTGTGGGCCATTATACTGTATGTAGGCCCATTATACTGTATGGAGGGCTGTGTGGGAGTCACAGTTGGGGGAATCATACTGTGTTAGGGTCACCATACTTTGCCTTGGGAGTTGAAGTGGGGTACAATAAGGTCATTATACTGTTCATGTAGAGGCTAATGTGGAGGAATGCACCATGGGGGTATCATACTGTGTTTGGGGGGCACTTTTATTGGCATCATACTTCATGGGGGCAATGAAAGAGGGATCTAGGACTTCAGTAGGAGGAACATTAGAAAAGCGAAGTAAAGGCTGGAAAGTTGTGAGATCGGCTCTTCTGTGACACAGACAAATATTTCTTTATTTTTTTGGTGGGGGGGTCCAATTAGAGCTTCGGCTATGGGGTCTCATGATTTCTATGTGCGCCCCTGGCCATAATCATCAACATTAATAGAAATAAACACGTGAAATAGATCACTTTGATTGTAATGACTTTATATAATATGTGAGTTTCATTTTCAGCATTGAAGAACTAAAATAAATAAACTTTTTGATGATATTGTAATTTAGTGAGATGCACCTGTATATATAAGGGGTGTGGGTGCCATCATACTATAAGGGGCTATGGGAGTCATCCTGCTATATATAAGGGGCAGGGGGGCCATCATATTATATAAAATGGGGAGTGGGTGCCAGAATACAGTTTATAAGGGGCTGTGGGGCCATCATACAGTATAAATGGAGCTGTAGGGGCCATAATATAGTGTACAAGTGGGTGTGGGGGCCATCATACAGTATATATTGGGCTGCGGGGGCCATCATACAGTATATATTGGGCTGCGGGGGCCATCATACAGTACTGTATATATGGGGCTGTGAGGGCCATTATACAGGATATAGGGAGTTGTAGGGACCATCATGCCAGTTATAAGGAGTTGTTGTGGACCATCATACAGTGCATAGGGAGCTGTGGGGACCATCATACAGTGCATAGGGAGCTGTGGGGACCATCATACAGTGCATAGGGAGCTGTGGGGACCATCATACAGGGCATAGGGAGCTGTGGAGACCATCAGACAATGCATAGGGAGCTGTGGAGACCATCATACAGTGCATAGGGAGCTGTGGGGACCATCAGACAATGCATAGGGAGCTGTGGGGACCATCATACAGTGCATATGGAGCTGTGGGGACTATCATACAGTGCATATGGAGCTGTGGGGACCATCATACAGTGTCTAGGGAGCTGTGGGGACCATCATACAGTGTCTAGGGAGCTGTGGGGACCATCATGCAGTGTATAGGGATCTGTAGGGACCATCATACAGTGCATAGGGAGCTGTGGGGACCATCATACAGTGCATAGGGAGCTGTGGGGACCATCATACAGTGTGTACTGAGCTGTGGGACTATCATACAATATACAGGGTGCTATGGGGGCACTCAGGACATTATTTCTTTTAAATGGGTGCATCATCAGAAATTTCTTCTTTCACCACCCCGAAATCATCGTCCATAGACTTGAAGAAGAACTTTGTAGTTGGGTGTAGTTTGATTGTGGCTTTAAGAGGGCATTATTACTTATAGGGGATACTCAATGGTATTTGTTGCTTGGAGGGAACACTTCAGATATTGAAACTTTCATAAGAGCATATCTGGCATTATTACTTGCTAGGTAGGACAGTGGGGTCTTTACTACTTTCTATGGGACACTATTATTTTTATAGGTCCCCTCTATCTGGCACACAGTCTTTGTAGCATTAATTGGTGGAGGGTAATCATAGTAATGACATAATTTTTGAAGTATTGAGGTTCCTATTCCACGTCGGAAGAGCAGGCAGCATGGGGAGGTTGTGCAGGGTGGGAATAGATGGGGACGGTGCTGGAAATGTGAGAAGTCAGAGGGTCTTTGTACAGTGTGTTTTTTTATGTAGAGGCAATGGTCATATAATACTATGTACTCACTGTGTAGTGTTGATGGTAGAGGGCATTGTGTAGCGGGATTATTATTGCCTTGTATAGAAGTAATTTTGGGAATATTGGTCTTTCAGTTGTGTATTTTAGGTTAGCAACAATGGTGTAATGTAATTATATATGTATAGGTCCTCTTTTAAGTGGCGGGGAGGTTGTATGGGGAAACACCTACTTTGGGGCTTTGGCCCCTGATCTTTTAGGACCCTAGCAACGTCCCGGCATACAAGGGATATCGGGGGGCACAAAGTGTTCTGGAGGTTTCCTTTACAGTATGAAGCATTTTCCACACAGTATCCTTCCTGTGTAATATACTCCAGGACTGGTGGGGCGCACTGTCGCTCCCTATTTCACCATAACTCGGCCTCAGCACTGCAGTGCTGATCAGCAGGTCTGCTTACTTGTTCTTCGGTTTTGTGCACTATGTCTTCCACTACTGGGGCCCTTGAACCCTTGCACTCGTGACTCCCACTAGTACATCATATTCAGTTCTGCTTTGGGGTCCGTAACTCGGCGTCCAATCCAATGACCCTTCTCTGTAAGGCTACTCTGTCTCATCGGTCCAAAAAAGTCAGGCGCACTTCATGGCCGCTTATATAGAATGAATGGAGCAGCATTTTAGCATGCGGACCACCGTTCCAATCTAAAGAGGATGAAGGTTCCTGTAGATTGGAGCTTGTTTTCCTTGGACAACCCCTTTAATTTTTCACACACTGTTTCTGCATTTCAGTCTATTTTTTGGTAAATATTCGATGACCTGGTGTAATTTGTGATGTGTTGTTGTTCACCTGAGGTTGTATTGACCTCATTTTATAACTTCTAACGACCAGACTTTTTTTTAATATATCCTGAATAGAACACAATAGAATTGTATGGAAAACATTATTGTGTTCTTCACAATTCAAGGCAACGTGTCCTTATGAGATCTTTTTCTTGAAGGTATATGGCCCTCAGGTTCTTTATCACCATGCAATCTGAAGAGCCAACTTAGACTAAGAGTGGCCACCACTGGGCATACACCATGGTGCAGCAAGGGCTAGCAATCTGTCCCTCCAATTGTGTGGGTACTTATTGCTTAGGGAATGTCAGTCCAATTCTTCTTTTTAAGAGGGTTCACTGTCTGTGCATCTCTGTGCCCGAAGAATATTAACCTGGTGTTACTGTATTACTGCTGTTCCAAGTGGCAAGCACATGGTTCTCTTAGAGACAGGACCCTTGTATAAACCCAAGTAGACTTGAATTGGAAAGGCCACTGGTCTGGACCAGGACTCTGGTTGTGTCCGGTGATGGCGGCATGCACGGTTTCTATGTACGTGTCTGTGTGTAGTCAGAAAAGAATTTCAGTGGTGGCCTAATAACTGCAAGGACCGACGGAGGTGTTGGACAAAGGTAAACGAGTGGCTGCAGAACGGTTGGTAAATGTGGCCACTTCATGTGAATATTGGCCACTGATGACTGAGGCCTCCCTCCTGGTTTGGTTCTGGAGCCCCCCGGCCACTTGTTGAACATCTTTCCTGTTTATTACTATTACACAAGACCCTATGTCTCCTGTATTCTGCGGCTGCGTCCCGTTCTTCAGTCTTCTTTCTGTAACATGGTGTGTACGACGTCCTGGATACAATGTTACTGCTCCATCACAGACTGAACCCCAGAACAATTGTCATGGAATTTGGTACCAGAGTTCTCTCTGTGTATGGGGCCCCCATATTTTGTGATTACTCTTATCATTCTCACTGTGTAAGGTGAAATCCAGGAAAAAAAACACACAAAACAATATATATATATATATATATATAATAAATTTTTTTATTGAAATAGCAATAAGCAACATTGTAATGAAAATATTACTGGTCCTTTAAGAAATTAAACTATGGTCACAGTCACTGTCAGATTGGCCCCGGTGGAGACCACAAAACGAGCTGCGGTCATTGGGGACCACCTGAGAGTCATTGGGACCCAAAGATCCAGAAGAAGGCAAAGAAACCCCCACAAAAGAATTCTGATTCAGGGGGGAAAAAAATTCCTTCCTGACCCCATTTCTGGCGATTGGATATTTCCCTGGATCTGGTGTATCCTGCTGCATATTGCTGTATATAACATAGGCTTACGTCATGTGAACAATGGCCAAATAGCTGTTGGCTGAGAACTCGTCCTGTAATTCTGGCATTTTATTTAATGTTCTAGTTACGCCATTTACTAAATGGATTAATTTATTTTATATTTTGATGGATCTGACTTTTACAAACGCAGCGATACCAAATATGTGTATTTTTTAAAATGTTTTATATTTCTTAATTTTTAATGGGGGGAAAACTGGGATGATTTGAACTTTTATACTTTTTTCATTTTTTTTTTACTTTTCACTGTATTTGTTCGTCTCTTTAGGGGGCTTGAACCTGCAGTCATCTGATTGCTTGTGCTATATACAGCATTGCTATATATAGCAGAAATCACGGTCTCCTATGAACACTAGCAACAGGCTGGCTGTCACAGGAATCCAGTGATGACAGACACAGGGATCTTCAGTGATCAAGTCACGGGTGCGCCAATGAAGAGATGGAATGGTGCACCCCCTGCTGGCGCACATTAAATGTCGCTGTCACAGACTGATATCAAGATTTAATAGGCTAACTGTCGTGGGCAGAGCTCCGCTCAACCTGCGACTGTTAGAGGCATATGATTGCTGAATAACACAGCCATCATCTGCCGAGAAAGATGCAGACTCGGCGTGTGAGCCTGCAAGAAATGCTGGGAGCAGAATTATGACGGATATAGTCCTTCATAAGTTAAGATGCATTTCTTAGTTAAAGAGTGACCGTCATTAACTGTATTTTCTAGACCAGGGTTCCCCAACTCCAGTCCTCAAGGCCCACCAACAGGTCATGTTTTCAGGATTTCCTTA